>NC_042528.1:12892042-13575166 GCF_900963305.1 Echeneis naucrates | reverse complement strand
CTTTTCCTAGTTCCTGTTAATATTCGTGCAGCAGCATTCTGAATCAACTGAAGGCCTTTCAGAGATTTGTTGGACATCCAGATAGTAATGAGTTACAGTAGTCCAGCCTAGAAGTTACAAATGCATGGACTAGTTTTTTCAGCATCATCCTGAGAAAGGATGTTTCTGATTTTCCTAATGTTTCTCAGGTGGAAGAAAGCTGCCCGACTAACTGTTTTATGTGAGGGACAAAGGACATGTCCTGGTCAAAGGTTACTCCAAGGTTTATTACAGTGGAGCTGGAGGCCAAAGTACTGCCGACCAGACTGATGAGATGATTAGATAGTATTTTTCTGAGGTGTTTAGGACCGAGTACAGTAACTTCTGTTTTGTCAGAGTTGAGAAGTAAAAAATTTCCAGTCATCCAGACTTGTCTTCAAGACATGTCTGCAGTCTGACTATCTGACTGACTTCATTTGGCTTCATTGATAGGTACAGCTGAGTGTCGTCTGCGTAGCAAGACGATCTTCAGGGTCTCAGGTTTCGTAGTCAGTGAACCAACAACTTTTCTCATAGGCTCACTCCAAATTATACTGCAACTTGGTTTGGCGTAACACCACTTGAAGTTGCCCTGTTGCATGGGTCCTATCCAGATCAGTCCAATGGCGCAGACACATAGTGACCACTCTAGCAGGGTCCATGCTGGGGTACTAGAAGCTCAAAACAAGAGTCAATGGCAACAGCAAAATAAGCTGTTTGGCATTGGAAGAGAAGATTTGGCATCCACATACACAACTCTGCTGCTCATCGAACAAATGTACAGTATGTTACTTAGAAATGTGGCACCAGTTCAAAGGGAAATCAACAGGCTTTCCAGCAGTGTAAGATTAGGTATAAGAAGCATTGTTACAACAAGAGTGATCTACCAAACTCACATTTCCTTTCTTTTTATGCTAAGTTTATTTTACATAAAGCTATATAATCCAGTCACAGGAATAGTTACTAAGCTATTATGTTAATGTCAAATCAACACGGAACACAAATATCACATTATATTTTTTGTTGTGTCATTTCTGAGGCATTAAAATAAATGTTTACTTATTTACTGAGCTATCACTCTTATTATTTTAGAGCTTTTTTGATTTTTCCTTCGATTTAATTTAATTTCTAATTTCTTTTGACATGCAAGGCTACTGATTTACTTTATTAACACTGCAGAAAATGTTGACAGAAAAGTGTCATTGAGGAGTTAGTAAAACTACCTGGAGATAAAGCTGTAATTCAAGGACACACACACACATAAGCAAATATCAGTTTTTATTGGCACAAGAAATTACAGGTCCAAAGTGCTAGCACACTGTGTATAACTTTACAAACATAAAGGGTCCCTTATTTGTGTTCACTCCCTAACTTCACAGCCTCTACCGGTGGGTGAAAATTGCAGCAGTGGGCTCTTTAAAGTCCCTGCAGAAGCTGACAGCCACCAGGAAGCCAGTTCATTTCACCTGCAACAACGTCCTGGATGGTCAGATAATCTACAGATAGGCCTTTCAACAGCTTCATCATTTTTAATGCTTCAAGGAACACACACACTGTATCCACTGCATTGTATGTAAAAGTGAGGCTTATTTTTGAAAAGCTTGACCCCTCAATAATCGAGCCAGGTCAGGGTAAAGAGTAAATCTAACAAGAGTAAACTGACCTACTGATTTAACATTCATTGTTATGTATTTAATTATTTTCCTTGTGTGCTGAAAAAGCTATTTTAGTCATGTGCACAAAATGCAGTAGGTTAAGAAAATAATCTCAGTGCAAAGCGTATATTTTCGTTTTCTTTTTTTAAATCTTTATATTTAATCAAGATATTAATTTTGCCCATTGTGTTTTTGATTTTCAAATTGAGGCTGGTGAAGGCCATAATGACATTATGGTCAGCAGCTACTACAGTGACATCGTTGCACTACATTGTTTCTTGTTATTCAAAACCTGTCTTTTGTTGTTGGTTTTGCATGTGTAAAAGACAAATCAAATATGTTAACATTTTGGAAAACTAATAAGCAATTTTTTTGTTGGGAATTATATGAGAACATACACTTCCCTTGAGGAGACATTTTATTTATTGTAGCATAACACTAGGCACAAGGGGAAACAGCTGCAAAGCAATTTCCTAAATTGTTGAAATATTCCTCCAGTGCGGGAAAGTGTATCACAGTAGACTTGTTGGGGGAGGACAGATGGACTGCTAAGCTTCAGTAAATGTACGCTCCATTAAATACTCTAATCAAGATAAGACTAACCTGCATGGATCCATGGTTATTCCTCGCATTTATATGAAAACTCAGGATTAACTATATATAGTATAACAAAGACAAAAGTAAAAAACTGGAAAAGCCAATCAGTGCCATTAATGTTGATAAGGGAGAATGAATGCCTTATAAACAAATTTTCCCTTTTGTGCTGATTAGTAATGAAACACATCATAATCACCAATAACATCAATAGTGATTGGATAAATTCCCTTCTTCTTCAATAAGAAACTCTATGTGCTACAAAATACACAAAATTTGATTCTTCAAAAAATAGAGGACTAAAAAACATTTCAGACATAATGTTTACACTGAAACAGAAAATTTAAACAGTATTTGTCAAAAACAACTAATTGTTTTTGCCACCTGTAAGAAATTTAATTTGAATGAATTAATTTATATCAACACAATCCTGATCAGCGCATATTATTGTATTATACAACCTCAACTGATTATGATTAGGCATTTTAGTCATTTTTAAAAATGTGTGCCCCACGTCAGTTTGTGCCACGCTTAGTGTCCCACTTTGTAATGTTTTTATGCAATTGTTGAACTCGTAACGAATAATATTGTGGCATCAAAGTTCTTCTATTATGTGTCATTCTAAAATGGTTAGGGTTATGGTTAGGCTGATGACGGTTAAAATATAGGATGCAGTACACCTGCTTTTCAAAACCTATATATAGGAGGTGATGATATAAAAGCTATTGATCAATCAAACTAGCATTTCAATAATTACACTCAAGGTAAAGCTATATCTTACATTTCTTTGAATTTACCAATTGCTTTAATGTTGTTGCTTACAATTGTGAATTCATAGTTTTTTATGATGAAACTAGAAATTAATTGTGATTGTAGTTTTTAATATTTACTTGTTGTTATTCAATTCTTTAAAATGAATCAAATTTGGTCTCTTACAATATTGATCCTGTTGAAGACTGTTTGAGCAGCGTGCTACATGAAAGTTAAATGTAAAGTCAAAGTCCAGATTGTGTATTGCCAGTGATTTGGCCAGTCAGAGCACCATCTGCACTGCAGGTGGACTTTGGATTTAATTTGCAGGTGGCATGCTGCTGTTGAACTCCAACGTCTTGTCAAATTGAATACAGTTCTAAAATTTTAAGCCATATATTGATCAGCTGTGAAACAAAATTGGAAAGGCAAAAAATTAAATCCAAGAGCGAACACTAAAATGTAAGTTCCTTTAAGTGTATTTTGTGATTCTATTTTAAAATTCTATTTAACATGTAAGAGCAAGAATACATGGATTAACAGCCAAAAGCCATGACATACTTACCTTGAACTGATGAACATAACTTTGAAGTGCTATTTTGATAGATCAATTTATAATAGCATTTTAAAATTTACCAAGTAATTGATTGATTAGTTCAAATTAAGTGTCAGAAATGGATAGGATTGGTAGAAATGCTGCCGATCCCCTGAGAAAGAGCCTCACAGCCTTACTGACTTCTCCTCTTAAACCAGAGTGACATCTGGGATGAGCTCTCGTCAACCTTGGACCAGGCCACCTTATAGAGTCTGGTAACCGTCAGTCCTCTTCCTGCGGCTCACCAGATAGGCCAATACCACAATCACAATGAGCACGAGTAATGTCACTCCCACTCCAAATGGCGAGACACGGTAATCTGTATTGTCAGCAAGGCACATGTCAGCTGAAAAACACATGAATCAAAAAACAAATCATTTTACAAACATGATCAAAAGTGTCAGTTAATTTGTAGCCTAATTTGAAAGGTGCAATTCACAGGGCAAAGGGCAAGTCTAATTTTCTTACTGAGAAAATTAACTATAACAGAAAATTAATTATATTATACAGAATTATTTTTTAATTTTCCTTTTTAAAAATGCCACGCTACATACAACTCATAATTAAGACTTGATGTTGTGTTAAAACATTATTAGGTTGGGTTTTTTTTATGTTGAAATTCAAATGTTGTTGTAATGGTTTGTAGTTTCATTATCAAATGAAGTTACACATCATGTGACAATTTATCGTTATAGACTGTCATTATCATTACATGATGTTTTCATTTTTATTAAAAAATGTATTAGTAAATTTCTTTAAAAAAAAATTCAAGTGATTCTGATTTTAAATAGAAAAAAAATATTTTTCTTTTAAAAGAATTGTCTTATTTTTCATTCATTCAGACATGTAATCAAAGAAATTGTATAATAAGGAACTTCTCATCAGAACACTTACGTTGGCCAAAGTCATAGCTCTTGGTCAGATTGAAAGCCTGCATCCTGTTTTTAGTAACATTTAGGTAGAGTCCGTTCCCCATGTAAAGCATTTCACCCGAGCAGGAATAGCAGTGTGACACTTTTGCAGCGAAGAGATGCAGTGACTTGTTGTCGGCGCGATATTCTTGCCGAGCTTCTGCAACAGTCAAAAAACAATGCTGAAGGGTTCTCTCAGAGCACAATGATGATTGTCAAACTTGTTGGACAGGACATACTTAAAAGTAATTCCAAAGGCTACGCCGTGACACACAGACATGGAAGTTGTTAAGCATTTATCTATTTTTTGTCAATTGCCAGTCTTGCACATTTTCAGCCTCCTTTGAAATTCAGTGACCCACATTCTCAGAGTTTAAAGTTTAATGACAGGAAAGGAGAAGCTGGATTAATGACAACTTACCTCCTTTGGCGAAGCTGTAGCTGAGTTTGAAAGACAGAGCATCAACATAGGCAGTATTATCAGCAACACTCTGAGGAGACAGGGTTTCACAAAGGATATAATCCAAAGCAATTTGGTAATCAAAGTGCTTATTGTAACTAAATGTGAGATAATGATTCTCACTGCAGTCAACAAGACCATAGCTGGATCAAATCAGGGGTACAGACCCATTGCATATTACCATCTATACTAGACTATCTTGTCTGGAAAAGTGAGGGAATACTACATTCTTCTGCTGGGGATTATACTTTGAAATTCGAGTATTGGGGTGGTAAGGTGGCAAAGTGGTTAGCACTGTCACAGCAAGAAGGTTGGGGCCTTTCTTTGTAGTTTGCATGTTCTCCCTTAGACCTTTGGACAGAATCCCAGGTAGACCATGTCCCACTGAAGGCACAGGCCATCCTCAGTGACTGAGGAAATTAGCAGACAATCAAATGCTGGAGGACAGAGCCTTGCCATGAATTTTATCATATATATTTGGAAATGGTTTATTAAATTGTTGAACTGCTGAACTGTTGTGTGTATCTTAGTGTGGTTTATGCATGTATGATTTTGGTCTCTTGTGTGCCTTTTTCTTCGCTCTTTTTTAAAATGCCCACAGTGACAGCAAGATATTTTTAACAATGTTTACTCTCTATGGCTACAATTTTTCTACACTGCTTAAATATATTTGGATTACTTGTGCAGAGAAGCTTTGTGTTCAGTGTGAAACCCAATCCTGCCAGGCTTGGATTGTGGCTGAGAGTGGTGATTGTTTTGCTGTGACATCACAAAGTTGCAGTCCTGACAACTTAACATTAACATAGAACCTGATCTGCTTTAAATATGTGACACACTTTTGCTTTGTTCTTCAAATGATGTCTTAAAATATTTTTAATCTATCGTGCTATTTATGTACTAATGTTTGTACTAATACGGTTTTGAAAGCTCTACCTAATTAGTGGTGATCATTTTGTGCAAATCCCCTGGGTTCTTTTATGGATGTATGAAAAGCACATTAGAATTTTATATGACTAACATTCTGGAAGATAACACTTTGGCTCACATGAATATAAAGATCAGGATGGTGCGTTTTCAATAAGTTTTTCTTGAAATATATCTGTTTCATTTTGAATTGAATCTTTTTAATGTTAGTGAGGTCACAAGGGTTTGAATTCTGAAAGCAAAATATCTTAAAAAAGACCACAACTAGTAGCAACATTGTTCAGTTTTTCAGAAAGAAAAATTAAAGTAAAGCTCACTGAGAAACTATTGACTTGCTGCAAAAATACTAAATTTTCATTAGGGCCTTCCCTTCTGTTGTGACCATTTTCTGATTGGACTGTATTTTATCCCAATAAACTGTATAACTTGACAGGATATGAAGATTTTAGCTTGAATTTACAGTCAGTATTCCTGTTAAATTCTAACTTTAGCTTACAAATCTTTCTTTTGTTGACGTCTGTTGTTGCACCTGCTGGCCTCACTGGTTTTTTGAACACATAATTAGTGTGAGATATTATTAGAGGTTATTAAGCTTTGTTTATGCAGTTATTTTTACAATTATATATTAATGTTACACTTCACTTCACCAAGCAACTTTCACATCATCTCATTTCAACTGTCTCTTTGAACAACACTAAATGAATCACAGACACATTGCGGAGAGGCGAGATGCAGCTTCCTTGTCACATGCTTTTAGAACAGGCCCGTCGACTATAGTTCCTCTTTTTAACAAAGCTCTGTTATTTCACTTCTTACATGAAATTACTTTAGTCATTATTATTCATCAATAAACTATTTAATTGGTTGAAACTTATATTTGTAGTGTAAATAGGTCAAAGAGGAAAACGGGGACTGTCCAGTCCTACCAGCATTAAACTGATAACATGATATTAGTGAGAAATTAAATAAAACAAATGTACCTTGTTGAACATGAAAGTGATAAAGCCCTCTTTGAAGACGAGAGTCAGGTTTGCCTTGGTTTCCCCACAACTTCCTTCAGTCTTGGTCTCATTAGGCTGAACAATGAAGCTCCCATTGACCTGAAACATTAACAAAGAAATCAGGAAACTAGACAGATGCTTTGTATCACAACGTCCCCCAAGGCACCATAGCTGTTACAGTGTTTCTTTGGAGCAAAAAATATCATATAGCATTAGCAGCTACTGTCTTATGACACAAAGATGGCACGTTTAACTTTGTGTGCATGTCAAGGCCACAACAGTGAAGAAATAAAACATTTGAACTATGAATAGTTTTTTCATTTCCTGAAAACATGTTGCTAACAATTGCTTTTATAACAGCTGAGTCAGAGACTTGAGCAGAAAGTTCTATCCATGTTGATGACTTGAAATGTACCTTTGCTGCTGACAGTTGGATCTCTAGTGCCATGTTAGCCCGCAGGCAAACCACTTTTTTCTCAGTCAGATTGTAGCTTCCAACGAACACACGTGTGGGGGGGGGTGGGTCCTGGGACAGGTGTGGTTGTTGTCTTGGGGGTGGTGGCTGTTGTCTTGGGCGTGGTGGTTGTTGTCTTGGGCGTGGTGGTTGTTGTCTTGGGGGTGGTGGTTGTTGTCTTGGGGGTGGTGGTTGTTGTCTTGGGCGTGGTGGTTGTTGTCTTGGGGGTGGTGGTTGTTGTCTTGGGGGTGGTGGTTGTTGTCTTGGAGGTGGTGGTAGTTGTGTTGGCCATGGCGGTAGTGGTTTTAGGCTGGGAGGTGGTGGATGATGGCGAAACGTCAAACTGCTTTGCAGATGACATGGTTGCAGATGGTTTCTCTTCAGCCAATGACAGCACTTTAAAGAGACAGGAAGGGACAAAACAATTAATTCCCATATTAATACAACCTTCCAACTTCATTTTCTTCCATTACAAACACAACAACTGGTTGTTTTTGACAACTTGATGGCAGAGGATGTAACTGAAGCTGGTATCTTGCATCTTACCTCCACCAACTAATGAACAGAAACACCACACCACTCTGGCTGTTAAAGATTTCTGTGTGTGTGCTGGAATCATCTAAGTAACTTCTGGCAATACTGTCAGACTTAGAAAACAGAACTTGAGCACTAAAATAAATTCATTTAGATAATTGTTCTCCTCAGAGTTGGATGTTGTCAAGACAAAGGCGAACCCTTCCGGTGGCATCAGGTGATATTGTCTTCATGTGACGTGTTTTCAGTCCCCAACTTATCTTCTGCTCAGACAGTGCTGACTCTGTCTGTTACTCTTTGTACAAACTACGGCCTCCAAAAGTGAAGACAGGTTAAAGGCCACAATATTCAAAGTTGTTTAATGTAACACTTGTAGTAAGTGAACTGCAAAATTCAACGGTGACTTGAGGCTCAAACACAAGTTGCTGATTCCATCCTCGGAAAAAAGCGATCTTTTGCCAGCTGACATGTGACTCAGAAACTATCGACTGCGGAAATTTCTGTTCCCCAAACAATCCAGGAAGTAACACCTCGTCCTGATGAAAACATCTCCTGTCTCCTTTATTCACCGAATTTCTTTTTCTAAGTTTCCAATCGCAAAATGGCAATAAACCAGTTTAGAAGATGCAAACATTATTTGCAAAATTCCACAAAACGCATCACACTTTACTCGCGTAATAAAAAAGGTGAATATAGTGGAGGAAAGCAGTTTTGGCCTGCAAAGTAAAGAATGATGAGACTGAAGCTCACCTGAGACAGCGCAGCAGGCTACAACGAACAACACAACTGCCTTCTTCATGGCGACAAGTGCGACACTCAGCTGGACTCTCAGTCAGTCTGTCCCCCACGGTGTACAGCTCCGTACACTAGTCCACAACAAGCAGCGGCACACAGAGCATGACAGGAAGTCTCTCATTTACAAATAAAATCCGCACATATATATATATATTAGTTGGATTTTATTTCTCGTGCAGAATGTCAAATATTTCAATCCAAACAGTAATGACATAATAATGGGGATTCCCTTCCAATAGGCTAGTATAAACATTTATTAAAAATTTGTGGAGAAGTTTTCCTGGATGGCTGCATGGATAGGGCTTTGTCTCTGTCTCTGTGTGTTGGCCCTGTGATGGACTGCTGACCTGTCCAGGATGAACCCCGCTCTTGCTCAAAGTATTGGCATTGGCATTTTGGCAGCAAACCCCGCAACCCGATAATCGGTAGAAGTAAACGATGAATGAGTGCTTTTAATTTCCTAAAATTACTTCTTGTTTTTTTTAACCTGCTTGGTATCAGTGCTTTGGTATCAGTGCAATGAAAATCACGGGATTCACCCCAGATTAGACAATATTTCATATTTTTTCATGGACTGTGCAGTACTGTGTATATCGTAGTATAGCGTGACATTTTACCCTTTCTCGCGAATGAAGTGGGAATTTTAACCACTTAATGTGTGGATGAACACGATAAAACTGAAAACAAGCACAGTGGATGAGATGGCATGAAAATAATTACAATGATCTGGAACAAGGGGGGGGGGGGGGGGGTCACCCTGGACAGGTCACCAGCCCATCACAGACCCAACACACAGAGACAGACAGACAAACAACCACTCACACTCAGACCTACAGGCAATTTAGAGTCACCAGTTGACCTCTTTCACTGTGGGAGGAAACTCGAACACATGCTCCATACCGAAAGGACCTAGGTTTGGGAATTGAACCCACATTCTTCTTGCTGTGCGGCAACAGCGCTAATCCAGTTCTAATTATTCAATCAAAATAAAACAACTTATTGTATTTGATTCGTGTTTGATTACTTATCATACCATGAAATTTGGATGCAATGTCTCACACTGAAGGGATTGTATTTTGAAAATACAAACCGGAAGCAGAAACGTTGATTCTTATATGCTAATGATGTATTGACCAACTGACTTCGAAAGTCAGGAAACGAAACCACTGAGACAGAAAGAAGAGGCGGTTGAACAAAACTGGGGGGAAAGGTCCTTGTGAGACTTTCTCGAATGGTCATGTTCTTTCTCTCTCTCCCTCTCTCGCACACACACACACACACACACACACACACACACCGGGGTGTTCATGTGACTCAGTGACTCAGCGCTGCATTTAACTTGACCACAACGTAACTGAGATAAATTATGTATTTCAGTGGAGGCGGCTCCTGCCGTCATTCAAACAGCACTGGAGATTATCACCCAAAAGCCCAGGTGCCCCTAAAGCCCCAGGCCACCGAAGTCAGACTCTGACTTCCTTGTGACCCTGGTCGTATAAAGAGCATCTGTGTCCAAATTCAGCTTTTAGACCACCAGAGTTTAAATTGATTTTGGGTTCATTTGTCATTGTATTGTCATCAAATTGAGTCATTGGAAAATTAAATGTAGCTGTTGCACTGCTGTAGTAGTGATGCACTCAGAATAATGGTAGTAGTGGGAGTGGTAGTAGTAGTAGGAAATATGATTTTATAAGTATCGTAAATTCATACTTTTTGTTATAATAACAATGGTTATGTCAGCAACACTGTATATAAAAAGACTACTAGTTGAGATACTGTAACAGATAACGGACAGAGACAGTGCGGGGAAAGGAGCAAAACAGACACTTTTAAAAGTGGTCATCCAGATTTTCATGTTGCTGTTAAGAACAATGGACAAAGCCTGGGGGCTTTCTGTGCGGACATAGCATGTTCTCCCCGTGCTTGCGGGGCAACCACCCAACGTCCATAGACATGTATGTGTAGGATAATTGCTGACTAAATTGTCCGTAGGTGTGAGTCAATAGACTGGGGACCTGTCCAGGGTGCAGCCCGCCTTCGCCCGATCTGAGCTGGGATTGGCTCTAGAAACGGATAAACGGTAGAAGATGGATTAATTAATCTATCATTACGATCCTCGTGATTTACATATGAATTAAAGAATAGTAACTGAGCCTTTGAGCCTTCTGCTGCTCTACTTTAATGAGAAACAAGGTCAAATGTAATCTCATTGTGTGCTGTGGCAGCACTATGTTTTCACTTTCCCCTTTGGATTGATTTCCCGGGAAAATACTATGATAATGAGGCCAGTCTCTACCAATCCCAATGCTGCAATTTCACCAGGCACCGCCTTCGATGACGACAAATGAGAGGAAACTGTACAATTCCATAAAAGGCTATTACTCCCGCATGCGCAGTAGCTTGAGTTTTGTTTGAAGTGAACTGCTGCCTGGAACTGCCCTACAAGCTGCAAAGTCGCCAATCATTTGATTTTAACTGTATATTTTCCCCATTTCCTCCATATTGTTTTAGTGCCTCTATGCATCGTAGGGACGATGTTAGGCCACCACTACCCAAATGCCGACAAGTCGCAACAACTGGTCAACTATGTGGAGGATTATCTGGAATGTGTGGAGTCCCTACCATTGGACATACAAAGAAATGTTTCCCTGCTTCGAGAAATTGATGCAAAGTATCAAGGTATTGTGTTATACGCTTTTCTCGTGAATTCTAACTGCGTGTGTGTAAAAGTGTTAAACATTGACGGCAGTGTGAGAGGATGGGCTGAAATGGTGGAGCAGGCGCGAGGCTTGTGTTCCCATTTTGCAAAAACTGAGCGCCCCTTGTTTCATCCCAACACTAAGGTGACCGGCTGAAATGTGGACAATTGTATCGATAGACCAAGGGCTAATTCAACAAGCAAGCAAAGCGACAGTTAGCATTGCTCGGATACTCAGTCCTGTTTTGTGTGCGATACCAATCTGATCGAGGAAATTCTGAAATGCACTATGTGTCTTTCTACAAATGTATATTGTGACCTGATAATGATCTGTGAATGAATATTTGGTGTCTGATGGCACATTCGGTGTTAATACAGTCCCAAAACTAGAACCGTGTAATCATAAAATCTCAACTTTTTCAATAGCTATAGACTATACACTGCCGCCCAGCGCGGTGTTTCCACGGAGGATTATTGTGCGAATAGCAGGTAAAACGATGCGTAAACTTGGTTTTTTATTTGAAAGAAACGCTACTTGGTCTATGAAACGTATGCCGAATACCACAACACAGAATGAGGATGCGTAGAAATTGGGTAATTGTCTTAATTGATGTATGACCCTTTGCCCAACGACCATGGTTAACAGACATTGCAGTTTCCTTAATGCAGGCTTGTGTGACATTATGCATACTAAAGAGTGCTGGTTAACTGTTCATTTTCGCCTTGCTGTCCGTGAGGTGGGCTCGGTATTTAGCCGATAAGAGCGATTAATGACTCTGTCGTCAACGTTAAGGCGGTTAGTATTCGAACAAATGCGTTTATTGTAGGAAAAACAATTGTCATTGTTGCGTTGTGTTGACACAGGCTAAGCGGCGGTGTTGAACTGCCGCCGCTCGCGATAAGTTGAACGACACCATCGATAGATAGTGACGGAAATCGAATGAACTCACGCGCATTGGTTTTAAATCATTTTCGGGAGAGACTACACACATTTGAGGGCTGGATCGACGTCCACCCCACTACTCTGCTCCCTAGATCTCGAACCGCAGAGCCGGATAGCTCCTCAAGGCACCCCCTCCGACTGGCGTCACTTCCCGTGGGTTGGCTCTCAGTGTGGCTCCGCCCTCTCCTGCCCCCTATCTAACATGTCCAATTTCTATTTCACGTCAGCCAAAAGTTTAAAATGTCCGCTGAAAAGTTGGACGGGCACTTTATTAGGAACAGCTGTGCACCTGCTTCTTCATATAGTCAGCCAATCGGTGTGTGTCAGGAGCGTTCCTTCATGTTCTAATCAAACCTCTGAGCAGAATGCTGAGGTTGCAGTGACTGGACAGTCCGAGACCTGCTCTGATGGATCTGAATTTTTGCTGTGGCAGCAGATGGTAGATACTGTTTCCATGGACCCAACCAGCCTTATGTCAACAGTGCACATTGATAGTGGCGTAAGTTCTCTGAGTGCCACACTCTGAGAATTGTTGCTGACTGGGATCTGTATTTTATGGCTGCATTTTACCATTGTACCAGCAGGACAATGATAAAGTTTTCTCAGACTGGTTTCATCTAGATTCCAGTGAGTTTATTGCACTTCAACTCCCCCCCATCCACTATCCTTTTAGGCCTTTTGTGGTATATGATAGACCAGGAGAAGAATTTGCAGGCGACAAATCTGTAAAACTGGTGTGGTGCAGTCACGATGTGGAGAACCAAGGAACCACCCAGTGTTAGTGTGCTGTTCTGTACATAGTTAAATGTTCACCAAGTTGGTAGAATAAGTTCACTTAAAGTAAAAACATAATTTTCATGCTCATTTTAGAGATATAAGCCATTTTGAAATGACACTGGTAAAAAGTAATCTTCCCATGCCTTTTTTCCCCCCAACAGTTTTACAAATGCAATGAGAAACACAACACCTAAAAAAAAAAAAAAAATTAGTAGAGGGTCCAGTTCATTAATTTGCCTGTGTGGTTTGTGCTCTGCAGAGGTGCTGAAAGAGGTGGATGAAGTGTTCGAGAAGTACAAAGGTGAACAGGATGCAGCTCAAAGGAAGCGCCTACAGATCCAGCTGCAGCGGGCGCTCATCATCAGCCAGGAGCTTGGAGATGAGAAGATTCACGTGGTGACCCAGATGACAGAACTGGTGGAGAACCGCTCTCGCCAAATGGACTCTCATTCCCTGTGCCTCCAGGAACCCAGCGAGGCTGAGCGGCTCAGCACGGAGCGGCGATCCAGCATCCAGGAGCCCCCGGCCCCTGAGCGCACCTCAAACCGGCGTCCAAGACGCCAGCGTAACAGCGAGAGCCGTGACTCCAACCACCCTTCAGCCAACGGGTCTATGGTGGACGATGCCTCGGAGGAGCTTTCCATCCCTCCACCCCGAGAAAAGAAGTCCAAGTCTGCAAAGAAGAAAAAGCGCAAGTCCAAACAGGAACGGGACGCATCGCCAGTAGAATTTGCTATTGACCCCAATGAGCCCACTTACTGCCTCTGTGAGCAGGTGTCTTATGGCGAGATGATTGGATGTGATAACGACCAGTGCCCCATTGAATGGTTTCACTTCTCCTGTGTGGGGCTGACCTACAAGCCCAAAGGCAAGTGGTACTGCCCCAAATGCAGAGGGGACAACGAAAAGACCATGGACAAAAGCCTAGACAAGAACAGAAAAGACCGTCGTTCCAGGTAGTGACCTTCATCTCAGAGTTCTTCTTCTTGGGGGTTAGAACTGCGTGGTAGTTGATAAAAGTACTTGTGATGTTATAAGAGCACAATCAAACACCATGAGTAGCAGCGCTTATTATTAATCAAGGACAAGTTGTGATTGCTGTTACATCACTGATTGCTCCCGCTGGTTATCGGCGCACTGTGGACTATAGGGAGTCCAGCTGTTGCGAGAAACATCTGCCTGAAGCTGCTGTCGTCCTCAAGTGTTTCGCTCTCTGTGGGATTTTATTTTGTTTTTGTTTTTTTTTTTTGACTTGTAAGCGAAAAAAAGAGAATAATTTGGTTTACTTTTTATTCTGGTCACGTTCCTCATTTAAAAAAGAAAAAAAAAAAGAAGAAGAAACAGGTATTCCAATTAATGGTTATTAGTTTGTTCAGTTTTGGCCAAACGTTATTCTAACTTCCTAAATTATACTCAGTTATTTGGAATCTGCATCTATCTTTCTACGATACTGGCTTCTAGAGAATAACCTTCACATGTAATATGTTTACAAGATATTGATATTTAATTGAGGAGATGATTGTTGATAGGACACTGGAGTAGAACGCTGTGTGTGGACTTAACGTTTTCACTGGTTCACTATCACTATTGTGTACATTTCTTTTTATATTCATTAAAACAAAGTATTGTCATTCAGTGACCTGTGTTTTCTTCAGTGTGAAAAACAATCAGCTGCCCTTCATGGAAACAGCATTCCCTAATGTCAGTGGCCTCTGTCAGCTGGATAATGCTCCCTAATGCTTCAGGAATGGTTTTGAGGAACAACAAACCACTGAAGGTGTTAATTTAGCTCCATTCCAGCATCTGTGGGATGAGCTGGACCAACAAGTACAGATCCATGGAGGCTTCACCTCACAACTTCCAGCAGTTAAAATATCTGCTGCTCTGAGAGGAGTCCAGGGCTGTTTTAGATCTACACAGTATCAAACAGGTAGTTATAACCTTATGTCTAATTGGTGTGATTCATATAAGATTGGTTCTACGCTAAGAAATGCACACGGTCTAAAACATTTTTCTCACAGTACAGCAGTTACATTATAACTAAGTCATTCAGCCACACATGTCTTTTGGGACTAAAAGTATTGTTATATAATCATACTTCTGCACTTAATCAAGCTTTTGAATTGACAACTTTTACAGCCAACTGTCCTTCTAACTATACTAACAGTCTAATCCAACAGTCATGCAAATCTCATCTCCCTTTTATCTCACAGAGAGCTGCTTAGGTGTTGGTCCTCAAACTAGCCCTAACAGCTGCAGAGACTGTCCCATCCTTTGACCTCTCCTTTTCTTCCTCACTGCTGCTGGACTCACCAAACAGATTTACATCTTTAGAGGCTTGAGCTGCTGCGTCCTGAACTGGCCTGGATGTAAAACGGACCCTGATGAGGGTCAGAGGGTGTTGATGGAGCAGCCTCATACGGTGGTCACGAGCATTCAGGGAGAGCACAGACAGGATGCTCCACATCTCCAGGTCCCGTAGGCTCAGCTATCTTTGAGAATTTTAAGTTAGTGCTGCACATTCTGCTGCAGCAACTTTAATGTGGGCTGTCTATATCCTCAGAGTCACAGCCGAACTTCAGGACTGGAACAAAGGAAATGTGACACATGCAGCTGGAGGACAACAAAACAGGTGCATAATATTTAGAAGCCATACAGATAGACTTTAAACAGAACAGTCATTTAATCATTTCCATGTTTAAATTATGTAATAGAAACACACCAGGGTGAATATGTGAAAGTCTCATTTCTAATATTAAATGGCATTAGGGTATTAATTATTTTCCTATTTCAGCAGCGTTCAAAAATATTATATTAACCATATAGAGCGTCCTCTGTGAGGAGTGGAGTATTATGGCTTGTTTGTAATGTTAATGGTGCTACACTAGCTGCAGTTTAAGTCAATTAGTCAGCTAATTTTACTTTAGCTGACATTGGCTGTTTAAACAGAGCTGCACCCTGATCGTCTGTCCAGGGCATGAGCTGAGTGATGGAAAATTTCCACAGACAAACAGCCAAGAGCAGTGACTGTTGCATGGACAGTACCAGTCAAAGCTTTGAACACATTTTCCTATTCCTTTGAATGCGAAGCTGGCGAAGCTGGCTGTGTTTCTGTGTGTGACTTGTGGCTCCAGTTTAGCCATTTACAAACCTTAGCATTTGTTAATTTTGGTATCCCTGCCTTGTTTATCACTTTTTGTGCGCCCTCAGAACACTTCCATTGATGTATAAAACTTGGACACGTTTACCTGTTGCCTTCTGTCAGTCCAAAGACTATTCTGTTTGCACTGTCTGACAGCTATGCATTAAACTCAAGCTTCAGTCATCAGTCTGTTCATCACCTTCAAAATTAAAGATCAAATCACACGTCAGCCGCATTGTCAAATATTTCTTTTGCCATACAGAAGGCATAACTATTAAAAATATTCTGATAAAGAATAAACTGGAAGAAATAGATTTCCCACCATGCATTTCTCCAGGTCCCACAGGGTGCAGAAAGCAGACACACCACTCTTCCTCAGGTGACTGATGATGTCACTGTAGGACATGATCAGGCCTCATCTGATGTATAGAGGGATGTTCGCTGTTATTATTAGAGATGGATCTGCATCTTCAAATTAAAAACCCAGTGGCACTGTTTCACAGAGATGCGGACAACAGTGTCTTGGTGGGTGAGGTCATAAGAAAGGAACAGGGCTGAATGCTACTCTGTTTTTCACTTTGGGGCCATTTGTTGCCACGGAAGGAGGGGTCGCCACAGTGATGAGGATAAACCTACATCATACACTGCTCATCACAGTCACCAGCTCTAAGACCAGGAAAACTGTGGGAGATTTTCTCCACCACCCAAATGAAAAAACCTGATTAATGAATACGTTTAAGAAGAATTAATTTTTCATTCTCCAGGCAAGTCCAGCAACATCTTTCCCCACTGCTGCCGCATCATTTCCTTCACTTCCCATCCCCTACTACTTTATGTCCTCACACTTTCCTTTGTGTTCCTTGCCATCCATCCATCCATTCACGCCTGCTCCTCATTCCCACACAGCCCTTTCTCACTAATCAAAATTATTTTGTGCCACTTATTCTAATTCTAATCTATTACCTGTCTGTTCAGGCTGCCAATATATATTGCTTAAATAAAAAGCCAAAATAAACTGCTGATGCAGTAGTATTTTTCTCTGCACATTCCCCTTCTCTCCTCCTCCTCTCACCTTTTTCTCCAGCTTCCTCGTCCTTTCACATTGGCTCTGTCGGGACATCCCACAGCATTGCTGAAACAAAGGAGAAGGAGCTTTGAGCTCTATGCGGCCTGTCCATGAGTGCCATCATAAGATATGAGCAAAGCATCAGATAAGACCTGATCATTTCTATAGTTTCAATTAAAAAGTTCAATACACCTGCAGATGTTTATGCCTCTAATAATTGTTTTTTTTGTTTTCTTTCATTACGATGGCCACATACATTATTATTCAGATATTAAGAAACCTCAACTTAAGCCACGTTTGGTAATATTGGAAAAGTCAGTTGTAGCCTAATTTAAATCCAAACCCCACCTACTTTCACTCTGCTTGTGTCACTCTAAACCAATCACCATGAAGTGAGAGTGATGCAGGTTCACAGACCACAATCTGAGAGCACTGCAGCACCCCTTCATGGCCAGGACATACTGTACTGTCCACCTCCAGTCCTGGAGAGCTACTGTCCTGCATATTTTAGATGCTTCCTGCTCCAACACACCTGATTCAAATGAGTGACTCCCGATCAGACCTCAGCAGAGCTTGAGTACGAGCTGATCATTTGAATCAGGTGTGTTGGAGCAGGAAAACACCTAAAACATGCAGGACAGTGACCCTCCAGGACTGGAGGTGGACACCTCTGCTGTAGACCATCAAAGTGGACTGAGACTCTGAAAAGTGATTGATTTATTAGCTAAGGAAATGTTACTGATGACTTTATAGTCTCAGTCTCTAGTTTCAACTCTTCTTCAATACAACATGATTGATTCATTTCAGATGGTGTATTTTTTAAAGATGGTCCCATTTAGAGGAAAATACACCATAAAGCATGGGATCAGCATGGGAACGACTGACCCTTGCATCAGGAGACGAGAAGATTTTGTTGTCGGACTGGAAATGGGTCTGAGCTCTAAGGTCATGTTTTTTTGGTGGATTTGAACAAAAGTCAATAATTTATGTTTTTATGACAGAGATATCTTCTTTCGCACTATTGAAAAGGTAAGTCAAGGGAATGATTTTGCTTCTACCACTGCAAAATGAACTGAAATTCAGGGACAAAGGTGTAATAATGGGTTCAAAGGGCAGGTTGTTATGGATCCTAATTAGCAACATGTATATTTGTTAAAATGACTGAAGCAGGTGGGAATAAAGCCGTATTAGACTAAAAAGTCATAAAAAAAATAAGGAGAAGGACGATGAAGTTAATCCCTGCAACAACAACCAGATCTAAGGTGGCTCCTACCAAAATCAGCTTTGGACTTTGGACATCAGAAAATGTTTTGTTTGGCTCATTTTCCCCACAGTAGCAAGGTTCCACACCTTGACTGGGTTCCTGACTCTCACCTGGTCTCTGACAGGCCCAAAAGAATCTGTCCATCCTATAGCAGGCAGTACTCATAGTGAGGACAGGGAATGACTGTGATCTCAGTCAGTCTCCTCACATCGCTCTTCTTAATCAAGTTAGACCAGTAGAGTCTGGGAGGTTAGACACAGAATTCAGACCAGTCCTTCAAACTTGCAAAAGGAAATAAACGTGACGAAGATTGGATCTGAACACATTAAACTGACCAAGAGCCATTAAGCCTGCTGCACTTATAACACAAAAGAAGCAAAAATGTTTAGAGACGTAAACTTTAGTAATACGTTTTTACCTGGTATCGATATCAAAGTGTCACCACGCTGCTGATTAAGCTCCTGACTGTAAAGATGTAGAGTTAAAATCACGGGTAAGCTGCTGTAAAGGCTGTGCTCCAATCTGACCAGTCTGCAGGAGAAGCATCATCTGGCCAAATTCAACACATACACCGCTCCAGTTCTTGTGGAGCGGCACAAAGCATACCTGCTGGCAGAGGGAGTCAACTTCCATCATGCCAGGATACAAACATGGATTATAGGCTACATCTGTTTTTCTGGATAATGCTGATATTGATGTCAGTCCATCACGTTTCCTGACTAATGTGAAGCACTTGACAACATGCAATCAGCAATTCCAGCATATTTTGCATTTATCAGGGTGATATATGCTCAGATAGACACACAGTAGGTTTAGTTTGGATCCACAACACAATAATGACAATTTTACTTTGACTTGATCCTGAAAAAGAAAGGATAATATCTCAAGTATTTTTCCTTAGCTGATATATCATGGTTTATGAGATATTTGTATACCAAATGTCATATAAAATGTTCTATACCCTGATCTCTATTATACTAGAGCCTGAACAATTAGAAAGCCCTTTCCTTGGACAGTACTGGCCATTTTCACATACAAAGGCATCTAAACAAATTAGTAAATATCATCAAAGAGTGTAATTATATAAATAATTACCCGTATATAGAATCATTACACACAGATTGATATATTTCAAGTTTTTTTTTATTTTATTTTCATGAATATAACTTTTATAGTCTCATCATCCAGATCATCAACCTGTCTATTAGACCCAGTACAGACTAACCTCCTTAAAGAGATTTTTTATTAAACTGAGCCGTTCATTCTAGATTTGATTAATCTGACTTTATTTCTGGGTTATGTACCTCAGGCACTTAAGACTGCGGTCATCAAACCCCAGCTTAAAAAGCTGAAACCAGATGTTTTGGCCAATTATAGACCCATATCTTACCTTCCATTTATTCCTAAAATCATTGAGAAAGCTGTAGCAAAACAACTACATGAGCATCTGGATGGGAACAGTTTGTTTGAAGAGTTTCAGTCAGGATTTAAAGCCCATCATAGCACAGAAACAGCGCTGGTTAAAGTCTCCAATGACATTCTAATGGCCTCAGACAATGGATCAGCCTCCATACTTCTCCTTCTAGATCTTAGTGCTGCATTCAACACCATAGATCATAATATTTTACTGCAGAGACTGGAACATGAAATTGGAATTAAAGGAACTGCACTAAGGTGGTTCAAATCCTACTTATCAGATAGACATCAGTTTGTTCATGTAAACCAGCGGTCCCCAACCCCCGCGGACCAGTACCGGTCCGTGGGTCTTTTGAACCGGGCCGCGCAGAAAGAATAAATAACATACATTATTTATGTTTTATTTATTATCTGAATCTGAGCTATGTTTTATTTTGAAAAATGACCGGATTCTCTCCGTTACATCCGTCTATGACTCACTCTTGAGCTTGTCTCGGTCATGTGATACGTTACCGCTAAAATTAAACCCACAAGCTAGCGAAATGATTAAAAAAGGATAGTTTCTTTGTGAAGGGGAAAAGGCCCAGTGAGGAGACAGAAGAAGAGCCTGTGACTTCCATGAAAAAGAAAGCTGCATTTAGGTTTGGGGTTAGGGGGCAGAGAGGATGTTACGATGACGCTGCTAATAAAGTTGCATACGAGTGCACAGTGGATTCACGTTTATTATGACATTTAGAAAATAGCACAGTTTTTATGCCGATCGTATCATTTTATTTTGTTGCATTTATACGCCACACCTTAAAGGCTGGTCCGTGGAAATATTGTCTGACATTAAACCGGTCCGTGGCACAAAAAAGGTTGGGGACCGCTGATGTAAACAACAGCTCCTCCTCATGCACTGTAGTCAGTCATGGAGTCCCACAGGGTTCGGTACTTGGACCAATCCTCTTTACGCTTTATCTGCTTCCTCTAGGCAACATCAGGAAACACAGCATCAACTTCCACTGCTATGCAGGCGACACTCAGCTGTACCTATCAATGAAGCCAAATAAAGTCACTCAGATAGTCAGACTGCAGGCATGTTTTGAAGACATAAAAGTCTGGATGACTGGAAATTTTTTACTTCTCAACTCTGGCAAAACAGAAGTTATTGTACTTGGTCCTAAGCACCTCAGAAAAATACTGTCTAATCATCTCATCAGTTTGGGCGGCATCACTTTGGCTTCCAGCTCCACTGTAAGAAACCTTGGAGTAATTTTTGACCAGGACATGTCCTTTGTCCCTCACATAAAACAAGTTAGTTGGGCAGCTTTCTTCCACCTGAGAAACATTAGGAAAATCAGAAACATCCTTTCTCAGGATGATGCAGAAAAACTAGTCCATGCATTTGTAACTTCTAGGCTGGACTACTGTAACTCACTATCTGGATGTCCAAACAAATCTCTAAAAGGCCTTCAGTTAATTCAGAACGCTGCTGCACGAATATTAACAGGAACTAGGAAAAGAGATCACATCTCTCCCGTGTTAGCTGCTCTTCATTGGCTGCCAGTAAAATATAGAGTAGAATTCAAAATCCTTCTTTTAACGTATAAAGCTCTTAATGACCAACCTCCATCATATCTCAGAGAGCTCATAGTTCCTTACTGTCCTAGCAGGCCACTCCGCTCTCTGGATGGAGGTTTACTTGTGGTTCCTAGAGTCTCCAAGAGTAAATCTGGAGGCAGATCGTTCAGTTATCAGGCTCCTCTTCTATGGAACCAACTTCCAGTATCGGTCCAGGGGGCGGACTCTTTAGTAACTTTCAAGACCAGGCTTAAAACTTTCCTGTATGACAGAGCTGATAGTTAAAAAGTTAAAGTCCTCTACTCTTTAGCTATGCTGCTGTAGGCCGAGGCTGCTGGGGGAAGGACTGAGCTTCTCTCTCTCTCTCTCCCCCTCCCTCCCCCCTGCAGGTGCTGACAATAACCACACTTCTCCTAAATCCCTGTTTCTCCCAGTTCTTGTGTACTGCATTGACTAACCATGTTCTGCCAAAGTCTCTGTCTCTCCCAGTTCCTCTCCTCTCTCTCCCTGTCCTCATCCTGCAGGTGGTGACTCATCACCCTCCCATGTTCCTGAAACACCTGCTGCTGTCATATCTTCATGAATTCTGTACTACAGCATCATCTCCATGAACTTCATGCAGCAACATGTTCCTGCCTACACCTGTTTGAATATCCCCTCTCCTGCTTTCATTCTCACCCTATACTCCCCCCCCCGTGTCTCTCTCTCTCTCTCTCTCTCTCTCTCTCTCTCTCTCTCTTCCTCTCTTTCTCAACCCAACCAGTCGAGGCAGATGGCCGCCCCCCTGAGCCTGGTTCTGCTCGAGGTTTCTGCCTCTTAAAGGAAGTTTTTCCTTGCCACTGTCACCAAGTGCTTGCTCATCGGGGGATCTGTTGGGTCTCTTTAAATAAATTCATAAAGAGTTTGGTCTAGACCTGCTCTATATGTAAAGTGCCTTGATGTAACTTTGTTATGATTTGAAGTCAGTCAGATAGTCAGACTGCAGGCATGTCTTGAAGACATTAAAAAGTCAGTTAAAGTACAGTTAAAAAGTCCTCTACTCTTTAGCTATGCTGCTGTAGGCCTAGGCTGCTGGGGGAAGGACTGAGCTTCTCTCTCTCTCTCTCTCTCTCTCTGTCTCTCCCTGTCACCCTCTCTCCCTCTTTCTCTCTAACTCCCTCCTTGCATGCGCTGATAAAAACCATCTTTCTTAAAAAAAAAAAAAAACAAAAAAAAAAAAAACTGATCTGTTGGGTCTCTTTAAATAAATTTATAAAGAGTTTGGTCTAGACCTGCTCTATATGTAAAGTGCCTTGATGTAACTTTGTTATGATTTGGCGCTATACAAATAAATCTGATTTGATTTGATTTGATCACTTGCAGCTAATGAAAACTCAAAATTCAGTATCTCCCAAAATTTGATTATTGTGAATAAGTTCAATATTGGAGACTCCTGGTGACATATTCTAATAAGCTAATTCACTCAAAACCCCTGCAAACATTTCCCGAGCCTTTAAATGGTCTATCAGTCTGGTTCAGTGGGCTACACAAGCATGGAGAAGACTACTGACCTGACAGTTCACCAGAAGATGATCATTGACACCCCGCACAAAGAGTGTAAGGAGGGCCCTTGCTAAAGAAGCTAACTGTTCAACAAGTGCTAAGTGCAAAAGTGGGAGAGATGAGAGCAGGAGGAAGGGATATTTAACACAGGTACAGACAGGAACATAGGATGCTGCATGAAGTTCATAGAAATGGAGTGCATAGAAACAGGAAGATGGGGTCCAGTATAGTTTCCACAATCAGTGTTGGCTTGAGTAGCCATGTCATCTGCTGGTGTTGCTCCACTGTGTTTTATCAGCGCAGCCATCTACCAGCAAGTATTAGAGACTTCATGCTTCCCGCTGCTGACCAGCTTTATTAACATGCTGATTTAATCTTCCAGCAGCATTTGGTGCCAGCCTACACTGCGAAAAGTACCAATACGTTGTTTAAGGAACCATGTTTATGGACCCGTGCTTGATTGGCTATTCAACTGCCTGGCCTAAAGCCTATACAGAATCTATGGGATATTGTGGGGAGGAGGTTTCAAGACACCTGACTCAACAACACAGCAGAGCTAAAGGCTGCTGTCAGCCTTGGGCTTCCATAGCACCTCAGCAGTGCCACAAAGGGATCGTGATTCATGCAAAAGTAGCACTGACCAATTGAGTTATGTGCATGTTCATACTTTTCAGTAGGTCAACATTTCTGTGTTAAAAATCCTTTCTAAGTTGGTCTTATGTTATATTAATATTTTTCTGAGATACTGAATTTTGGATTGTTTCTGTAAGTAATAATTAGGCATGCACTGATACCACTTTTGTCCAAAACGAGTAGTGTACAAGTGCTTACCAATACTGATACTGATACCGAGTACGTACGCCACCACACATAAAATTACTTTGATCGTCTGTTATTTGAGCACCATTCCTCAGTATGATTTTCTTGTACATGCTGCAGTGAAACTTGTGACAAACACAAATTTTTACTGGGTTCATGGGTTCATGGGTTACATTGGTTCGGTTCCTGTTGTGGATTCTCCATGACATCACGTTTGGGTTCATTGGTGACTCCAAATTGTCCATAGGTCTGAGTGTGAGTGTGAGTGTGAGTGGTTGTTGGTCTCTGTCTCGCCCCTCGCCTAGAGTGAGCTGGGATTGGCCCCAGCATTCCCCACAACCTGGAAAGGGTTGAGATGAATGGATGGATGGATAATTAGCATTCTGCTTTGTTTTTTTGTCGCTCTCATTCACCTGAAAATAGTTCCACACTGCTGACATGACTCCTCGCTTCCCGCCTTGCAGTCAAGTGCTGTAAACCGTGCACTGCCGTAAAGTGGTATCAGTGGTGATTGGACTGATACCAGATACCGATATCGGTGCATCCCTAGTAATAATCGTTACTATCAACAAAATTTTAAGAAATAAAGGCTTATAAATAAAATATATATCAGTCTGTGTGTAATGACTCATAATCATCTTGACGTTTTGAATTGAATTACTGAAACAAATCAAATTTCTGATGATATTCTAATTTATTGAGATACACCTGTAGACTTGGATTCTGACTTCTTAAAAACAGTGGAGTTGCCCCCTGAGGGTCATGCAGGTTTAAGACTACGACTCAAAATCTACTTAAACCTTTATGACATTTAAACCAGGTTGATTATGAGACAAAAACATAAAAATACAATAGTTTCACACATTCCGTGGAGTTTTCCCTGTGGAGTTTTCCCCTAACCCTAACCCTCACCCCAAGCAGAGGTGCAGTTCAAAGCACAGCCCTGTAGGCAGAGAAAAGGTCACATCTGTGATGACAGAAACTGATGCTGTGCTTTATATTAAAATTCTTACAATACACAATTCATAGCTGTGATGCAGCAAAGTCAAACAGGGGACAGGACAGCGAAGCATGGCACTGGAAAGTCAACTCACTGTAATAAACAGGCACTAGATGGCAGCACCAGCACAATGATCATCCATGGATACAGTTAGTCTTAAAGGGCATATTGCAGGTTACATTTTTTTAGATGTTTACGTAATCTTGTCTAAAAACATACCATTTCAAAGGGTAATGGAGTTTTAAAATTCTTTCCAAGACATAAGAGCGTAAATTTAGTCCAAAAAGTGACAGTTTTGAGTTAAGCCTCTAAAAGAATCTTTTTTTCATATGACGTAGGCAGTGGGAGCTACATGCTAGGCTCTGCTAGAACTATATATACTTTATATATACTAACTATATAACTACACTGGGCAGTTATCAGTCAGAGTCGCTGTGTATTCAGTAGTGTTGTATTGCATTCATTTATCATTATCATGGTAAATTATTGCGTTTGTGGCGGTTGCACAAACTCCAGCCTGTCAGGAAATCGACTCCACAGGCTTCCTAACAGTAAAAAACCCGCTATCCTCCGTGCCTGGGTGCAGCTGAAGAGACTTCACGGCTGCATCAGCTACGACTAACGACCCTTTTAGACTGGAGGATTATCAGCCAAGCGATCTGATGGAGCTCAACATGGGATGGCCTCCTCAGCTCAGTTGTCCGAAGCAGGCTCCTGTTGTGCCGGAGAAATTTACAAATTGTGCGCATCCGTTTGATGAAGGATGCAGGAAATGTCCAAATCAGTTTCAAATGTTTTATTATAACATCTAACAACAACATACACTATAGAAAAAGAGATCATTTACAGAGCTCTGAACCAGACTGTGCCTCCCTGACCAGCAGACAACTCCAGCGTCAGTTGACGAAGTCTGATGCTCTGTCTTTCCCCAGTCCAGCGTACACAAAGGAAATGACGTATGTGGGTGTGGTCTTCCTCTGCTCTCACACTTCCGCCTCATGATATCTGGCTCCACTGTTGCGATCAGCTCCTGGTGGCCGTTGACTGTCCCTGTTTTTGTGTAAAGAAAGAAGAACAGACAAACTACAACCCGCACAACGCCAGTGTATCTTCTGCATCCAGTCAGCAATTAACAGGTCACAGTTGCATTATATACCGTATATGGATATTTTATAAAACATGTTTTTCATTCACGTCTGGACATTCTATCCTCATTACACTGTGCAGTTGTTACTTTCTTTATTCATGTAAATGTCACTCTTTACTTCATCATAAGCCGTTCATTAAGTTCAAACAATATAATCATCAAAGAGTGTAAAAGCATGTAAGAAGCATAAAATCAGATATTCCAACAAGATCTGCTGCCATTCAGCATTATTGTGTACTTTATTATCCCAGTTCATATATGGAAAATAGAACATGTAAGTAATAAAGAGAGTAAAATAACTACATTTCTACCCTAAACACAACATACTCTGGCCTGGAGAGGTCCATGCTCCTGCCTGTAGTGCATGGAGGCTATCTGAAGCACGGAGGGATTCAGACAGCATCAAATCCCGGGTGCTGTGTGAAGCACTGCACTTGGAGCCTGGGGGGACATTCTCCACTCAGGCCCAGCAGGCCTCTACCTCCCTGCAGCACACGCTCTCCTCGGCTGTGGTCTTGGCCTCACATTTCCCACACAAGCAACTATGAAACAAAATGTGGATCCAAAGTGTTTCTCTCCCGCGGCTGTAGTACAGTGCTGTACCTCGTAGGGTTGATGGATATTACGAGTATGAGACACTTCGTCAAGATCATTGATTTTGATTATTTGTATCAATTCTCCTGCCTATAATAGATGACCATTAATAATTTACCATTGCCGGACATATGATGGTAATCAGTGCAATATTATGGCGTAAACACGATATTCCATAAGCTAACACCACCTGCCCTGCTCTCTTAGAGAATATGCAATCTTTTCAAGTGGAATGCAGCTGTTCATTTCCAAAAACCATCTTGCTATGGGAAGATGCAAATCCGATTTTGACGTTACCGATATACACTTCCTGGTGATGCACAAAGCTATTTCTAAGAACTTCTTTTGGAAGTTCCTTAAGTGTATACTAATGATTGTAAAATTCCCCAGTAGACAAAATTGTGGATCCAACGGAAAGGCAAATCCTACAAGTTTTGTCATGATTTTACCAAAGTTGTGCCAAAATGTATTAAGCTTTGTACATGACCAAGTACAATGTAGAAATGAGCCCTCCTCTATACCACATCTAAAACATTTGTCTGATAACTCAGGTTTGTATTTATGCAATCTCTGTGGCGTAATATAGAGTTGATGGAGAAAATTATAATGGATCAGTCTGTATCTAGAATTAACAGTGGCAGACAAACTTCTCTGACACAATTTTGACCAAAGTTCTGCATCTATTGTTATTTCCAAGTCTGACTCCCATTTCACTCTAGATTAATGCAAGCAAGCAGCTTTTCTATATCACTGTACTCAGGTAAAGTCATTTTAGGTCCCAGAAAAGATCTTAGCTGAAGATAACAAACAAAATTTTTGTTGGACAGATCATACTTCCTCTTCAGATCCTCAAAAGACATCAGGGATCCATTGTTACAAATAACGAATCCCTTTCTGATTCCACACTTAGACGATCCTGTTGTCCAGAAGTGTGTATCCAGATATGAATTCATTCTGTCTTTGGTGTTTTGGGTGAGAGATTAGTTTCTAGTCCAAGACATTTACAGACCTCATACCATATTTAAAAAAGCGTATTAAAACAGGATTGTCAGTTCTCGTGGTTATAGGCCTTGGGGTCCATTTATAAAGGAAATCACCGGGCACCTTCTCTTTAAGAGCAAACTTTAAAATTAAAGCCCAAGAGGGAACACTTTGCTTCTCAAAAAGAAAAGACATAAGTCGCATTTGGGCAGCCAAAAAACACTTTTTAAAGCTAGGTAATCGAAGGCCACCCAGTTTATTGTCCCATGTAAGAGACCCTTGGAGTCTTACCATTCCATATGAACTGTCTAATGTGTTTATTAAGGGTTTCAAAAGAAAACTATGTGGTATTGGAATAGGTAAGGACTGGAAAAGATACTGTAACCTTGGTAATATATTCATTTTAACACAATTTATTCTCCCAATCAACGTGATAGGTAAATTTATCAATTTCTGTCAATCCAGTACTATTTTACTAACCAATGTAGGGTAATTAAGATTATACAAATTCTTTAGATTATTATCTACGATAATTCCAAGTTATTGCACTCCATTTGGGACCATTTAAATGTGCTTCTTTGTTGGTATTCCTCATAATCAGTATTTGTCGTTGGGATAATTTCACTTTTTTTGTAATTGACTTAATATCCTGACACAGTCCCAAATGTATCTATGAGTGTTTGTAGTTTAGCAAGGGAATTTAATGGATTTGTCAAATAAAGAATTATATCATCTGCTAGTAGATTAATTTTGTGGGTTGTTAAACCTACTTTAAAGCCCTTAATGTCTACATCTGATTACCTCAGCCAGAGGCTCAATGGCTAGGACAAAGAGCCCAGGAGACAGGGGGCAGCCCTGTCTACTAGATCTACTCAAAAAGAAAGGAGTGGACATTTGTCCATGGGTGATAATTCTGGCTTGAGGTTTTTTGTAAAGAGTACTAACCCAATTAATGAAATAAGAACCAAATCCAAATTTTGCCAAGACCCTGAACAAGTAAGGCCACTCAAGCCTGTCAAAAGCCTTTTCAGCATCCAAAGTAACGGCTATGCTTGGTTCAGTTCTGGAATTGGCTAAATGGATAATGTTAAATAACCTACATAGGTTACTAGCAGAGGATCTCCTCAAAATAAAACCAGTCTGATCTGAGTTGATCAATTTTGATAAGTAATCACTTAGCCTATTGGTGAAAGCTTTGGAAATCAATTTATAATCTGAATTCAACATTGAGATAGTTCGATAGGAAGAGCACTCTAACGGGTGAATAGCAGTAATTATAGCCATGGAGAATGAATCAGGAAGACTTTAGTTTTGGATGCTAGATTAAGCTAGATTAATCCATAAGAAGAGGAATAAGTAAGTCCTTAAATTCTTTATAAAATTCGGGGGGGAAGCCATCCTCCCCCGGTGATTTATTAGATTGTGAAGAACTTAAGGCCTTTTCAATTTCTTTTGAATCAAATGGAAGATCAAGATTCTTCTCTTCCTCCTGGTTCAGTTTGGGCAATTCAATGTTGGATAAATAGGCATCTATTATACTCAAGTCCTCTGGTAAGTCTGATTTATACAAATTTACATAAAATTGTTTAAAGGTTTCATTTATTTCTTTTGGGTTGTGTATAATATTACCCGCTTCGTTTAGGATCTGGTTAATTATTCTTGAATTTTCCTCTGCCTTTAGTTGCCAGGACAGGACTTTATGAGCTTTCTCCCTTAGTTCATAATACCTTTATTTTGTTCTCAGAATGTTTTTCTCAGCCCTGTAAGTACTTAATGTATTATATTTGAATTTTTTATTAACCAACAAACGGTATATCTTTTTATCTCAATTAAAGTTTCTTCTGTGTCTGAGATTGCGATCCATTTTTTTCCTGTTGCCCAGGTTCACTGCTCTCCCTCTGCCGACGTCACTTCCACTTTAGCATTTTTGGATATGGAAGTAAAATCCTCTCACAAAAAACGACTGTAGAAGCCCAATTAATGTATTTTCCAATATATTTTGAATAAAAAACAGTTATCATATTATTTTTCTAAACGTTGATTTAAAGAGGTCTTTAACCTGCAATATACCCTTTAAGAGACAATGAAGAACTTGTAAATTCTTGGTTTTCAGGTGTTGCAAGTGAACCTTTGCAATCAGAAGGACAATAATAGCCTACAATTATGGTGCCTGAGTGAGCATTCTACATTACTGACCACTTTTATTTATGGGTTCTTGACTGAAATCGCAACCATCATCATAAACGTCTCATCATTGATAACTGCTGCCAGCAGGATCTATCAGCTGAAGTTGGGTAGCTGATCAATATCAACTGCACAAGCTGGCTGTAAGCATCATCTCCTGTATACTTGTTCATATCTTGAATACCACTTTGTTGGATATATTGGCCATGACACACATCGCCATAAACGTCAGAATATTACGTAAACAAGCAGTACATATACATAACACATGCGCTGGCAAGACCAATACAGGATTAATGCTTCGCAGATTCTGGTGGCATGCTACAGTGGCTCAGCAAAGTTCTGGTTTCTTCCTTAAAATGTCTCTTCATTTTAAAATTTTCATTTACTCAAATGGATTACAACCATGATAACAAAGTTCTCAAATAGACAAACTGACAGATTTAGATTGTTATTTATTTGACTATGTCACTTTAATGTGTTTACAAATCTATTTCTAGATATGAAAAGAATACAATTCATAAATATACAGTATAGACAAGCTACTAAAATGGGTGTCATGGACTGATGTGGCGAGTCTTTCAAGATCAAGGAAGCTCATAGAAGATCAACGATCAAGACTGGAGGAAAACTGAGGCATATAGGACAGGTGGTCCATGCTGATATAGAGCCACCTACTTCCCAGCAAACTAATCAGGAAATATATAAAATACTAAGTGAAGATGCAGAGAAAATTATCTGAGCCCACTTAGTGGCCACACTTGAAAACCTGTAAAAATGCAGGGAGGCGAGCAATGTGTCTGTGGTCCTCTGTCTCCATGTTTCCGGTGACCAACTCAGTGATGTGAAAGGCCACAATGTGTTAACAGTAACCTGAAAAACGCAGTCCTAGCTACAGCCTACAATACTAGAGAGTGCAGATACAGGAAAGTGATGGTGCTGAAGGGCTCAATGTGAACGATTCCACTTTACCTGCAGAAGAGAAGTAGGTAGTCTTGGGTCATTTCCACAGCGTGTGCAGAGGCAGCACTGTGCTGAGCTGACAGGACAGACAGCACAGAACCCCACCAGGCACTAAATACACCAGCCTCACCACCGGACCTGGAGAGGAAGAGGGAAAGAGTCACACCAGGAGTGTCAAGGTCTGTTTCTTACAAATCACCCAGGTCCCACAGACAGGGTACTTGGGATGGCGTTAACAGTCCACTACTTCATTTTGGAACAACTCAGCAACTGACAAGTTTTGTGCTCTTATGGCCATAGTGGATGATGTGGAGGAGGAAGATGATCTGCCTACACTGCATTAGTTACTTGGAAGATGTACAAAAGGCTTTGGTGTCACCATTTGTTTCACAATTATGTAGAACCTGAATCAAACATTACTGGTATCGGGTTGAAGTGTGGGGTTGCTAAAATATAATCAAGACATTCGAATCAGAATTTGGAACCTCAGAGACCTTGGTCTTATCAATAGACTTTAATTAAACCAAATATAAATGTGCCATGAATGTCAAAAACTGTTATTAAAAAAGTTATCTGCTTTAGACAGATACTGAAGTATTTGTTATTGTTGCAGGATCTTGCAGTTTGTATTAGTTATACATAGCTTTTCATGTTCTTTGCATTTTACATATATATAATAAAATCTATTTTGCAATGTAGGACAACAGAGGCTGTACAGTCTAAAATAAGACATTTTAATCTACATATGTCTAAATCAAATGTCATTCATGAAGTCACCCACTATTTTGTGAAATTCTATTTTGAAGCCTTCGGTTTGTAACTAGGATTTTGCCATCTTGGTTTTTTAATACAAACAACAAAAGTCTAAAAAGAGTCATTTCCAGTTGTTTAATCCTTCTCTTGCTTTATAAAAGCTCTCTGTTCCTGCGTGACAGTGAGCTTTACTCTTGTGTTTCTCAGTTGTGACAGTTGGGTTAAACCATGTGTTCGCATTTGGATCAGGTATGCAGAATACTATAAAAATACAAATTAGTAGACATCTAAAGTTTCCTGAGGTAGAGCCACAGTTGCTCATCAAGGGTTGAAACGATGAATATAAAACAACTTATTAACAGTTTATTTAGAGGCATGGACTACTTGCCCCAAACAAACATTTGATGGATTCTGGATTTCTCGAATCTCTTCCTAGTAGATGGATAGATTTTATTAATCCAAAAGGAAATTTAAGGCATCCAGTAGCTTACTCAGAACCGTATATAGCACCTACATATAACAGACAAATAACCCACATGTCAAACATATAACAAAAAATAAACAACCAACAATCAATTGTGTATGACAGATAAACAACGCACGTATCACCCACATAAAATTTAAAAAGCAATAATGGAATATATGAGAAAAAAAAAAATAAAAAGAATAAGAACAGTCCGTAGCAGACATCCATCACATGTAGCAGTGATGATGTGTTTGCAGGGTAGTGACAAAGCACTGTAAATGAGCTGAAATATTCCATATCATTACCCCGCCAGCTTACCTGCAAACACCAGTGACCCAGTTCATTGCATATCAGGTACCTCCTCAGGCACAAGGGTGTGACTTATGTTCTAATTACTCTGAAGGCATTCACAACTGCTGCAATTGCAATCTAGCTGCAATTGGGTTGTAACAGGCTAAAGACAAATTCATTGTCTTGCTGGTATCCTCTGCACATTCAGTTTAAGTCATTACGGAACAAGAGTTCCTGACGAAGGTTTTAAGGTCACTGCAGCGACCTTGATGGCAACTCATCAGGCTGAAATGGTCGACGTTCATAGTGCTCTAGGGATCAAAACAGGCCTGCTATGTGAATGATCGACACAGATTTCTTGTTACATTCTGAACACGGGAGCCTCATCCTGACCAGGGTCTGGCCTGTAGGGCAAAGATAACGTAGTCTCTAGTAGAGTTGTTGGACAGCAAGACGAAGCCTTTTTTGTGGATGGCCTCACACTCCAGGAAAATGTTAACACAGTGCAGCAGGGAGAAGGAGGAAGCCAGATCAAAAACCTAGAAGGTCAAAGACACACATTTGTCTCAGACATCACTCATATCAACCTCTCATTATCTTTATATTAACATGAACTACATGTCTTTCATCACGTAAGACCATCATAAGCTGTCATCCACATGTGACAGTCACATGAGAGTCACTCTCAAAATACACAACTTTCCCAGATTACACCACTCTCACCCCAAACACAATCACATGTCTTTTAAAATGAAAAGTATACATGGTTGGGTTGCGTCAAAGGGATCTTGGCGATCACAGTTCCAGGCAATCCTTCCTAGTGTTGAAATAAAAAGCCAAACCTGTGCACTTTGACCCATTCGGACTATGATAATCCTGTCATCTAGACCCAGGGTGAGGGACTGTCACAAGCCCTCCTACTTCATTTAGGTTTTTGACAATGTGCCTCTGCCTCAGATCACAAACCTCAGGTTTCCATCGGTTTCACCAGGAACTACCGAGTGTCCTCTCTGGCCCATTCAAAGGGTAGTCACATTGATTAAGGGACCTGTGTAAACACTCCAGTGGTCACATTTGATTATTTAACAGTAATTTAACAATATGCACACCACTAGTCAAGGACATGTTTTCCTAACAGGTGTATTTATTCAGTGTAGTCAATCAAAGAAGTATATGTTACCTGTCAGCTAGGGTGTGTTGGAGTCCTCTGGGGGGTAGAAGATATGTGGTGGAGGGCAGCAATACAGGCAAAGAGGAGTGGGAACATGAGAAAGAAGAGCATGGAGGTAGCTGAACTTAAATGGATCATTGCATCAAATCAACAATTTGGAGAAGAGCAGGCACTGTAGGCACTGCTGTGCTTTCTTGACCCCATGTTTTTTTTTTCTGGTTAATGAGTTTGTTATGTGCACTTCCAAGAACTTTGTGCTCTCAACCATCAGCACCAGTTTACCTGCTGCATTTCCTCTCTGTTGTCATTCTGGATGAGACCCACCACTGTCATCATACTTGATGATATGGTTGAGGCAGACCTGGCGACACAGCTATGGGTCATGAGGGTGAAGAGCAGTGGACTCAAGATGCTACCCTGAAGGGAGCCGGTAGTCAGGGTGATGACTGAGGGGTTGTTCTTTCAGATCCACAGTGCTGCTGAAGCCAAGGCTACCAGCTGGTTTATCAGGTGCTGAGGGACTGTTGTATTTTATTTTTATTTTTTTATTCAACCTTTATTTAACCAGACAGGTTGCTTGAGATCAGATGATCTCTTTTACGAACAAGGCCTGGCTGAAATGGCAGCATTAAGAAAAAAAAAAACATGATAAAATACAGAAAGAAAGCACAAACACAGAACAGTGAAAAGGCTTAAAGTCCTATGAGAAGAGGGCTGGAAGGGGGCAGTGAAGGCGGTAAGTGGGGATCAAGCCAAAGGAGGGAAAAATCATATTAAATCAAGAACAAAAACAACACACCACAATACACAACAAAAGAACACTAATATACTAATGATAAAAAATTATACAAAAATAAAATTTGACATTAAAAGACCTGTGAGTTGTGTTTTGAAATCAGTGATGGTGATGAGCTCCTGTAGTTTTAGTGATTTTTGCAGATTGTTCCAAGCAGAGGGAGCAGAGAACATGAAAGCCCTCTTCCCAAACTCAGTCCTCATTCTGGGGACAGAGGCAATTAAAATGTCCAGCAAGCGCAATCTGTATGATGGATTTGATGTAAAAGTGAGGTAGGTGCAGAGGTATGAGGGAAGCAGTCCAATAATTGTTTTATAGACAAAGGTGTACCAGTGGAGAAGTCTACAAATATCTAGGGGTCCTTGTGGATGACAAGCTGGACTGCCCTCTATAGGAAGGGACAGAGCTGCCTGTTCTTCCTGCGGTCACTGAGGTCCTTTGACGTGTGTGTGGACGTGATGACCAGCAGTCGCAGCAGTCGGCTCCTCTCACTGTACTGCAGGAAATCCTATTAGAATGTTCAATTCCTCCTGCTGACTGGATAATGTTTGGTTTTTTATGTTTACATTTTTTGTTTTATTTTGATGACCTCCTGACTAGGAGAATTTCCCCTTGGGGATCAAAAAAGTTATATCTATCTTGTTATCTGTCCTTGTTAACTGACTCCATTCCCTCCTTCCATCCCTGGCAGCCTCGACTTTGACCTTGCAGCTAGACAAGATCCAATCAGCAGATGTCCTGCAACATGAAAAGTTCTCCTTTAGTCGTTTAAGAGGACAAGAAGTCAAACTCTAGGCAGGCTTCAAAATGAAAATGGATGTGAGGAGACAGCTGTGAAACCCCGCAGTGGTAGGTGGGCACATGTACCAAACTGACTCCACTCTGACCATGAAGCAGAGCACCTACATCCCTCAGAGACATCTTAGTGTTTAGCGGAGCAGGATCAAGTTGTGTAACTCACAATCCACACAATTCCATATATTCTTGCTGTGGCTCTGGAGTGGAATTGCTAGATTTACATAGCCACACTTGAACTCCTCATGAGTGAATGGGTGGACCGAGGGAAATCTTTGAATGAATGAATGGTATGGTGTTTGGATTATCCTCAAATTATATTGAAAATGTCCAAACAACAACAGCCATGTCGTCAACATTGTGGCTTTTTGATGTAAACGAAGACAACATCAGTTGAAACAGCCACAGCCAGTAATGACAACCATGCAAGTGGACCAACTACTACAGCGAATAGTGACAGTGCTTTGGCGACAGCTGTACCCGCCACCAGCAGGGGTCAATTGGACATGCAAGCAACGGAGAGAGTGGCAAAACAGAAATACATGGCTCTGGTGGCCCATCTCCTTTGAATTAACGCAATTCGGAAATAAACATGATAAATGAAATGCCTTTTTCCCAGATGTACCTGTTTCAGGTCATCTTGTGATGGCTGCATCTCTAATGTGTTTGACTGACGAACGTATTTTCTTGTTAACATTTCAGTTTTTAATAAAATTTGACCTTGAACTGGTCAGTGTTTAATATATATATTTCTGTATAATACATTCATATTGGACAGTAACATTTAAAACACAGCGACTTATCTGACATACTTGACAGGCTAGAAGATAAAACATCTAACTGGCCTACATTCTTGTGTCAAGATGAAGAAATTAATATATCAATATCGACCATGCTGCGTTGTCTTACTGACAGAATAAGAAACCTAACTTTTGTGGTATTTTTAGTCTCATATCGAAGTAAATTAAGTCCTTACGTTGGGAAAGACAGTATCTGCTTTCCTTAGTTGGCAGACTGTGTTTTTACCCAGTAACCCTGCTACTGGCGGCACTTGGATAGTGATATACGCATAAGGATGGAAAGTTGTGGTGCACTCTGTACAATATGGCTCCCCTGAGGGCCACTGCGTAATTTGAATCTAGTCTGAACCAAATGTGATAGCAGGATCAACATGTATCTCTCAGATTTCTCTCTCATCTTCTCCACTGCACCCTCTCTGAGAATCCATTTCAGGAAATGATTGACACTGTGCTGCATTTGTGTGGCTTCTTTGTCATCAAGCTTTTTGTTCTTCTTCCTTTGAGCAAGAGCTTTGTCATGACTGTTACACCTCTTTCATCGGTTTTATCACAAAGAGCCTCATAAGTGGGTGTGGCTTTACATTTTCACCCTTATTAGCCTAAGATTCCTTGATGGCAGCAATCTCGAACTCATCAGATTAATTATCAAGGCAAAGTCACAAAGCTTTGTTTGGATTTGAGGTTGAATTTTGTCCCTTTACACTTTTAGGACAGAGAAACAGAATTATATCTTAATGTTGTCCTGTTACTGTTAAATTTACCGCCTAATGTGACACAGAAGCTGGTAAAAGAGGTGACAAAAATTGGTGCTTGAATCTCAAAGCTTAGACTAGTGAGGCTGATGGTAAATAATAGACAAGCAGCAGAAGAAATATAATTTTATTTTCACTCTCTCAGACACACACACACACACACACACACACACACAAAAAAAATTGTAACTTTTTCAAACCATCCACAAAAACTAAAATTTATCAAAATAAGAAAACAGTGAGAGGAGAAATATTTTATGTTAAAAATTTAACACGACACCTCAGAGTAACAGCAGGATGCTGCTTGTCATTTCTACACATCCATTCATAACCACAATCCAACACTTATGGCTCAATGCCTGTACATCTGAAACTAAGTGAAAACATGGCAGTGATGGCAAATATCTCACCCACACTCCACACTGACTGACCAGCAGAACATCTGAGGAATAAGTCACTGAGGGAAACCTGATATGTTCCTCTTTGTCGCTCGTTTCAACAAACACAACAAATACAGTTCACAGTCTCAGTTACGCTGAGTTTGTTTGTTTGTGGGTGTGTGTCTGTGTGTGTCGTGAAGTCTGCCATTACCCAGCCTGCTTTGGTTGCCAGGATGAAGGCAGCCAGTCTAAGTGTAGCATGTTGATGAGGTTGGATATGAAGGCAGCAGCGTTGAAAGGCTGCAGTGACATCAGGCCTCAGTGTAGAGTCTTCTATGAAGCAGCACCAGGTCACTGCCCTCAGGTTTAGTCGTCATCCTTCCCACCCGTTTTACTCAACTGCAAAAAAATAAATAAATAAATATCAACATGAATTTGAGTTGAAAGACATTTTCACTGGGATGGTTTTTACTTACGTGCTGGAGTACGGTTGCAGCAGCGAGCAGGGAGCAGAGACAAGAGTAGAAGTCAGTAATATTTTTGCTTACGGTGGTGAACTGCAGCATATACTGCAGAAAAATGACATCAACTTACTTTGATAACATCCACCCAGTTCCAGCCTCGGGGCAGCTCTCCTTTGTTATCTGAAAGAACAAATCCCTCTGTTATCTGAACACACTGACTGTACTTACAACCAATATCAATCAGACCAGACACTTGAGATTTGGAAGGTGTAGTCTTAATTAGTCAGCTGTCAATGATGTCATATCTTCTCCGCTTATGAGTCTGTGTTGTCTGTTGTCTAACCCTAACCCTAACCCTGACAGAAGACCGACAATTACCTTTATCCAATTTGATGTTAGGGTTAGTGTCTAAGATTTAATTGAGGTCAGGACATCAATTAGTGATCTACCTGTTCTATTGATGATCCTCCTCTTCTGAGCCTTTGTCAGCTGTTCTTTCTTCTCCTTCTTCTTGGCTGTTGAAATTGTGTTGGTCACCTCACTGCTGGATGTCGATGCCTGCAAAAAAAGCAAACAAACAAAAAACCCACATCTTATCATTCTTTTCAGACCACAAAACTCCAGGTGTTCACCCAAACATTAACCTTTGGGACACTGAACCTGATGTCAGGCAACAAATGGGTAATAAAAATGCTATGTCAAGTCTTATTTCAAATTCAAAACACAGAATCAAATAAGCCTCCAACAATCTCAGGATGTTCTCACCACAGTACTCATTACAGGTTTATGGTTCTCCATCAGTGCCTCCTGGTTGTCCTTGGCCCACTCAAACAGGGTGTACATCATTGCAGTCCCTAGGTTAGCCTCCACCTGCTGCTCCAGCTTCGACAGAATCAGCTGTTTTGTCTCTACAGAACTGTGATGGAACCAATATAAAGGGAAAAAAAATAAAAGAACATATGTACCATAGTGACATACATACAGCCACTACTCACTGTCCACAGACTCTTGAAAATGTGGACTTATTTAAAGCCACAAAATGTAGACACTGATGCCCCCCTGTGGTGTTGTCAGAAAGATACTGAAGCTGACAATTACTCTGCAATTCAAAAACCAACACATTGTTCAGGTTGAATATCAGATTGGTTTTTTTTTCCAGTAAATAAGAAGAGGATAACGTACTTATTTCAGTGTTGATCGGTTTAATCATTTTTAGATTTATTGAGGAATTTGGAAACTGATGAAGGCTCATCAATACAATCTTATGTTATGGCCTCAACATTTCTTTTGCCCCCCCCCCAAAAAAAAATAAATAAATAAATAAATAAAATAAATAAAATAAGCAGTCCCTAAAATACACAATACAAGAGTTTACTAAAGCTACATGGACCCATTGCAATGGTGCAATGGCAAAAAATCATCAAGTAATTTTCAATTTTCCAATCTGCCTGTCTGTCTTCAGTGCTTGATATATGAATGAACTTAAGTAGAAAATGATATTTGACAAAACATTGTTATCAAACGTACATCCTGTTATTGAAAAAGGCATCTAGGGAGATTTGTGGGGCCGTGTCTGGGTACGTCTCCGGCCATGTGATGTCCAGGATAAATGCTTTGGTGTCCTCGAGGCCTCCTATCTTTTATGCAAAACAGAATAAGAGACAAGTTCCAAGGACAGAATTAATCCAAACAGGTGGTACCAGAGAAGATGAAACTTAAGGAACTGTGGTATAATTTGAAAGGTAGCCTGGTGGCTGTTGGTGGGGAGGCTTAGGTGATACAACTGTTTCTAGCAGACAGTGCTCACCCTGAACTGAAATGACACTGGACTAACTTCCTTGAAGCCCTCATCCCCCTCGTAGATGGAGCGCAGAGCCTCCAGCTCCATCTGCAGTCAAACAGGAGGCACAGTAGCAAGTTAGCCCGACAGAAGTCATTCAGAAAAACAGCAACATGGTTGAGTTGACAACTCTCACAGGCCAAAACCTCTCAGAAATGTTCCATGAACCACGGAATGGAGTTGAGAGGTGTGCAGGACAGACACGTCACCGCAGTGACTAATTGTCCATCCATGTGGGTTTCCAGGCTTAGAACGACTTCCATTCAGTGCAGTCTGTAAGCTGCTCCTGGAAATTAAGGATGGTGGTTTCGGTGGAACCTCAACACAGACACATCCATGCTGTGCATGGATAATAACGTGCACCAAGTAACTTTGTGAACGTTTCTAAGACAACATGGTGACCTACAGCTTCTGGGGCATTCGACGTCTGACTACACGTTCTTCTTGGATGGACTTGGTGGGATATTATCTCCCGTATACACATGGTGCCCAGCTGGCTTTCCATCTTGGTCTGACTGCTTCGACACGTACACTGAGCTCGTACACACTGACTGCTGCCCTGTTCACTTGTTTGGTGCTTGACGAGCAAGAAGCCCTGAAAGCAGTCTGATGCTAACAGCCATGCTGACCTACAGTTAGCTTTTAGCCGCTAGCAGCTACAGCAGCTTGTGCACCATCAGTTCTTCTTACCTCCTGGTCCTCGTTCGCTGTCATGGTTGTCCTCCTGTGTCTCTGTGCTTCAAACTTATTGCCGCACAGCTAACGACCCATTTCTTCCATAAAAACTTCACTGTGTTCATTTCCCAACTTCCCCAACTCGCACAGACACTGACGCCATGCTAGTGCAGACATGCGCAGTAGGAAACCGTGTCAGAGGGTTTTATTTTTTATTTTTAGGATAGATAGTATTGTCGGGACAAGAGAGTTTTTGCTGTGCCCGTAACATAAAAACATATAATTAGAGCAATTAAACGATAAACATTTAACATGGAAATGTTTGTGTAGCCTTGCGATAGAGCCACTATCCAATCCCACGTCATCCCATCCCATGACTAAATGTATAAAAAAATGACTTTTTTATTTTAAATTTTTAACGCCTGTCTTTCCCTTGTCAAAGTTCGAAACGCTGGAGGAAAAATTCCTTGTATGTTTACACATAACTAGCAAGAAAACAAATTGTTTTCTGTCTCTGTAATACTTTGATTGTCAGAATCCATTCCATAGGTTAGAAATTAAAATAATCTTTTATATCTATTGTATAAAAATATAACCAGGAGTTGTTCTATCCAATACAAAAATAGCAATTTAAAAGGAGACAAACTGGATCTTCAACAAATGAGAAATACTATTGTGTATGATGTGTAGATGCGTAAGTGCAATAGTGCTTTCGGGTTCACAGGGCAGCTAAGTACGGAATGAATCAGCTACAGTGGACTGAAGCCGATTACTTGCTCACCAATCACTGTCAACACAAACAAAGAATTCCATTTTCAACCCACATAATGTGTTTTGTACCAGACAAATGAATATACACTAAATCATGCAATTAACTATGATAACAAATCTAAAAGTTAAAATATATTTCCATAAATATATTGCAACAAAGGTGCACACAGTGCAGTGATTATCAGCAACTTCCTCACCTTGGCTGTGCCTTGAAATCCTGTCCATGAATATCACTAACAGAATCGGAGACAAGGCACAGCCTCTCAGAAGCCAACACCCACAGGAAACGAATCCGACTTACTGTTGAGTATCAGCACACTGCTCTCACTTTGGGCATATAGGGATTGGATGGTCCTCAAAAGTGACCCCCTCGTCCCATACTCCCGAAGCACCTCCCACAGACATCCTTGGGAACCCGGTCAAACAACTTCTCTACAGCCACAAAAACCGATGTGGACTGGCAGATTGTATTCCCAGGCCCCCTCAAGGATCTCTGTTAGAATAAAGAGCTGGTCTGTTGTTCCACAAGCAGGACAGAATCTGTATTGTTCCAATCTGGGGTTAGACAATCAAACAGACCCTCTTTTCCAGGACCTTAGAGTAGACTTTTCCATTGAGACTGAGAAGCATGAGGCCCCTGTATCTGGCACACACTCTTTGGTCCCATTTCTTGAAGAGGGACCACCCTGGTCTGCCACTCCTTCAGCACCGTCGCTGACTTCCACGCAATGTTGAAAAGGTGTGTCCACCAAGACAGCCCCCCAATATCCAGAGCGTTCTGCATTTCAAGGGGTATCTCATCAACCCCTAGGGCTTTGCCACTGTGGAGTTGTTTAACTACCTCAGTGACTTCACCCAGGGATGTTGACTATGAGTCCCCATCACCCTCCACCCATGTCTCCATTACAGGAAGTGGATTAGTAGGGTTCAGATATTCCCCAAAGTGCTCTTTCCACCATCCTATCACCTCCTCAGTTCAGGTCAACAGTGTTCCATCTTTGTTGTGCACAGTTTGGATGGTCCCCCATCTCCGGTCTGATGGTCTTCTGTCCATCCGAACATCCTTTTCCATGGCCTCACTGAAGTCTTCCCAGACCCAGACCTGTTTTTCCCCAGTCACTTGCTCAAAGGCTGCTGCCCTGTGGCCCATCCTTCTTCAGCCAGACAGCTTTCCTGGCCTCCAGTGTCCATCACAGTGTTTGAGGGTTACAGCCTCTTGAGGGACCCAACACCCTTAGACCACAGGATCCCTCTGTGGCTTCAACAATGGAAGCTATCAACTATTCAGGTGCACTGCCCCCAACGTCCACAGGAATGTGGGGAAAAACTCCTTCAGAAGTGGAAGTTGAGGGCTTCTTGGACATTGACCTTCGGCCCAGGGTACTTTGCTACCAAGTGCACTTATGAGCATCCTTGTGTTTCCAACATGGTGTTGATTATTGACAAACTGTCACTCGGGTTCAGATCAGGGAGGCTGATCCTCCCAATTACACCCCTCCAGGTATCACAGCAGTACTACAGAGTCGCCCACCAGACCTTTATACAGGGCTCCAGCCAGGGTTTCCAAGAAGGCTGGATACTCTGAACTGCTGTTCAGTGCATATGCACAGAGAAAAGTAAGAGTTTTGCCCCTTGCGTTCAAGCACAGGGAGGCCAAACTCTGGTCCACAGTGGTAAACTCCAACATGGCAGCACTCAGCTGGAGACTTGTGAGTGTCTCCACACCTGCCTGGTGCCTCACGCCCCTGGAAACTCTGGAGAAGAATAACACCCAGCACCCATCCAGGATTTTCGATCCAGAGCTGATACTGTGCATGGAGGTAAGCTGCACCAGATCGCGGTAGCGCTCCTTCCGCTCCAGAGAGCCAGCCAGCCTCCCTCCTCGCTATTCCACTTCCACTTCAGTTTACACTTTCTTCCACTTCTTAGCTCATTATATTTTCATATATATATACACGTGTGTGTATTCATATTAAGTGGTAATGGGGCTTTACAGTTCACAAACTACAAGTAGGATGAATTAGGATGCAAAAATATACCTAATGGAGCTTTAAATTCTCCAGAGAAAAATCCTTTGCATCTGAAACTGCATCTGAATCTGAAGAAAGCCATATGTTTCTTTATTCCATTGAGAAGCCACTGTGATTTTCAAGGAATGACAAGAAATTCACAATTAAGGAAAAAGAGGTACAAAATTAGATGTTTTGTAGGAATGAAGGAGGGAGGGGGGACTCTTAAAACATGTAAATGTCTGTTTGTGATTTTGGACAAGTACAGATGTTTTTGGGATATGAGCTGAGGCATGAGATGTGGTGATGTGAATTTAGTTGTGAATTGGTTGTTGTCAGATACGATTTCAGTTGAAGCTTTAGCATCCCCTGGACACTGAAGCTTCACACACCTTTTTGAGTGAATATGGAATGAGCCTGAAAACAGAAACAGCTTTTATTCATACTGCTTATCAAAACACAAAAGGCAAAAACAAGGACTCTTATTTTGACAGTGCAAAGACACACAATACACCCAAGAGTCCACACACCTTCTGAAGAAAACATTGTCTAATTTGAAGGGCATACGACCATACACCAATACATTAGTATTTGTCTTTATCTTTACTACAGTTTCAATACTGATACTTCTGTCTCTCTCATCTTCTACCAATAATCTGTCAGGGTCGGAGGGTGACTATGCTTTGGTCCTTTAACCCACACAGATATATTCTGAGAGATTAACCTGGCGCAACACCCGTGTGAAGTTACAAAATGTCTACCTAATTAGATTCGCCATTTAGAAATGAATAAGCTTTGATATAGTAACACCAAAACATGGACAGATTAGCGTGTAATGTATGCTGTGGGGGAAACTGTGATAATCTTCAGTTTGAACACACTGAAAGAGACATGTGGTGTGTGAGTTGTGACAATGCTGATTTGCCTCAGGTAAAGAAGGCAGCCACAGCGAAGAGGAGGAGGAGGATCAAGAGAGGAAGAAGGATGCTGGAAAATTTCTGGTTTGAGAGTTTGTACTTTTCTAATGATAAGACGGAAGGTTTAGTACTCTCTCCATTTTCTGATGTTAAATAGCAAGGCAGGGGTTTTACTCACCAAAAGGCTGGTCCTTTTCATATAATAAAAACTTCCATTTAAACTTTTGACCTTATTCTCTTGATTCTTCTTCCTTCAAATTTAGAAATCATCAGCTTTGTCAGCTAACCCTTTGACTCGAGCTAAAAAGAAACAAACATCCTATTAATCTTAAAATCTTGTTAGATAAAAAACAAAACAAAAAATAGAAACAACCAAAAAGGGGGTAAAAAGAGAGATACAGGATAAAAATCATCTCCAACAGATTTAGATCCAAAAGATCCTGTTTATAGACTAGGGGTGTTCAGACTTTTTCAGGCATTCCCCACTTTGGACAAGGTGGAACTTCCATGCCCCACCTGTCCCCATCGTCCTTACAGAATGCTAATGAAATATGCAAAGCTTAAACTTTTCAAAAGTAACCTCAATTGATATCATGTTCTGTCGCCAGCTGTTGTGGTTCCTGCCACAGATTTGTTTATGTGAGGAAATAGCCTACACTAGTCTGCCACCCCTCTGTGTGACTATTTGTTCATTGCTCCACTGCATTTAACATGCCAACGTTAATCATTATTTTCACACTTTGATTCCAGGTTACATTTTTCTCCCGGGCTCTTATCTAATATTCTTTTCATTTAGGCTAAATGCAGGCCATTAATGCTTCATTAATGTTTACTCTGTTTGTGTGTGGTTGTTTTGTTTTGAATATAGGATCTATGTTGTCAATAAAAAAAGGCATTATTAAGATAGGCATTAAAAAGAAACATTTCCTCCAGTTTGTCATGTCTCTATCCCCACCCAGCATTGGTCCAGGATCTCTAAATCTTAAACCTGCCGCTTTACCAAGAACACCTCGGGGCAACTCCACTGTAGAATCTTGTAGAAACAAGTCAATTAAGTAGTTGGTTCGCTACACTGTTAATGTTGATTTTTGTATGCTCACACTCACTTTAGCACTTCACTGGCCCTGCATGCAACTAATGTGGTATCTGGACCAAGAAGTTTGCAGCATATCCTTTAAGTCCTGGAAGTTGGAGCGTCCACGCATCTGGACTTGTTTGTCCAGCTCATCCCACAGATGCTGATTTGGACTGATATGGGGAATGATCTGGGGAATTTGGAGCAAGCAAGGTTGATGTTAAAAAGGGGTTTCTCTATCGTACAAAGAGGAATGAGCCCAAGAGGTAGAAGCAGATACATCAGGGTGCAGGTGACTTCCTCCAGCACCAGTAAGGAAGCATCACGCCCACAGAGAGAGGGTGAGGGAGAGGGAGAGAGAGAACAACTCTGGCAAAACTTAGGGGAGTAAGGGCCCACCACTTCTGGTAGATCCTTCCTGTCCACTGCAGACAGGACCATCCCACAGAGCTGCATGCTGTGTGTTGGAGATGCTCTGATTCAGTTGTTACATCACTTGACCTGTCAGGGCTCATAGTGTTATGGATGATGGGTGTATTTCTGTGCAAGGAGTCCATCCCGTAATAGACAGGAACTTTGCTGGGACACCAGAGGGCACTAAGAGCTTAGTGATGGAAATGTGGACAGTTTGGCAGAGCAACTGTCAGTTCCTGTAGTTTCCACTCTCTGCTGAATATTTTTGCATTCACAGAACCTCCCTTGGTTCAAAATTACAAACTTCTCAGTCAGTGAGTTTTAAATATATGCCATCATTTTTGTCTGATTCAATTAAGAGGTGTCTCCAGCAAAGAATCCCTCCCAAAAGCCTTAAAATCAACAGCACATTTCTAATTTAGGTTTGAAAAAGCTCCGTATTGCTAAACACACACACTGACAGAGGCAGAGCTGCCTCCATGCCTACATGTTGCATTGGCCCACATTCCACAGTTCAATGTGGTGTTCACTTGTTGCATGGACTGGTGGGACTGTGAAATGAAACTTCAACCTTGTGGTTAGAGAAAAGCCAGTTTCACCAATGGCAGGAAATAACCTAAGAGGATGAACAGATGATGCTGAGGCTGAGCGGAGGCTGCTGAGACTCCGCTGTGATGCTTTGACTTTTTAATTAAATGTATAGATGCCTTATCACTGAAAACAAAGATTTAATTATGCAGCTTTAAGATTTTACTTTTACTTATTGCTGAACACACAATCTCGAAGCTGCTTCTACAAATGTCACACAACTCTGATAAGGTGACACTTTACATGGATTGTAACTGCATCAAAGCATGTAAGTATGATGTAAGCAGAGCTAGGTTAATGCACACTCTGCATTGTGTTAATAACCATCTGTTAGTTCAAATGAACAGCTACTACTCCTCATGCTGCCTTTGGTTAGATGCAGATTCCCGGATGTCTTTTTATTGATCCTTTCTGACATCTCTATTCTGGCTGAAAATGCCTGGACAGAGAAGCATGACTAGCTCAGTCTTGTCACCGTTGACCCCTGTTTCTCCCCCAATCCCCTGAGCTGAAATCGATTGGTTTGGTCAGACCAATTCAACTTCAGCAATCCTGACTGCTCTGGTTTGCTCCACAATATTCACTTGAGAGACGGAGCAGAATGGGGCAAGTTTTTTTTGTCAATTTCAGTTAGATTGCATTCACTGGAAGAGGTAATGGAAGGGAAAACCACTGCGTGCGTGTGTTTTTCTTTTTTGATAGTGAGACAGAACAGCTTCTGTCCTCCATCCCCTCCATACTAATATCTTTATACTGATAACAGTGAATTCTCAGAGTTTTCTATATGCTGATTTTCATAATAAAATCCATCCTCTGGAAAACACAGGTAATTCCATGCACACACACACTGTCTTTCTCTGTATTTCAACAATTTCAATCCAAATCAATACCTGAATTAATCAGTTTTCCTTTGTCAAGGTGTAAAAGCTCTGAAGTATCACAGGTCAGTGTTTCCATTAACAGGATAAGGAAGTAAAAGTAGCCCTTAAGTTATCAGTGTGCCTTCGACACATAGTGGTTATATCATGCAACTGTGCATTTGTTTCAAGCTGTGTCACCCAAACCACCAACACTGTCCTGACTAGAGAAGCCACAGTCTCAGCTGAACTGCATCTATGCCTAAAGGGGGACATGGCAGCTGGAGCAATTTGAGACTTCCTCAACAAGGGATCTGCTCTGTGACAGGAAATGGGGAGAGAGAGTGGGGAATAACATATATGTTGTCCTTACTATTTTGTAGGAACTGCAGCTATGACTATGACCTGAGTCATAGTGAGATTTAGTTGCTATATTTACTGTGGCTCTTTTCTACCATCTTACAGGGATGAAGTGAAGAATTTTACTCTGAAAAATGCAGCAAACTAGCGCTGCAGACAAAAACGTTGTAGCATTGTGTTCACAGAGCACACACTTTATCCAACGCTACCAGAACACCCCCTTCTAATACTTTTATAACATAGAGCACGTTACAATAAGTGTGTATGTGCTTTTCTGCCCCATTCTCTAGAGTTTGGCTTTTTTCATCCTGGAGGGTGTCTCCACCTTCACTGCCCACTCATATTACTTCAACCTCGGCTTTGCACCAAACTCTCACCAACTCTCTGTGAAAAAGAAGCTCATTGGGTAAGCAGGTAATAATCATAATGTTTTGCTGTGATATCTAGAAGTTCTAGTATTTATGATAGAAACAGACAAAACAAAACATAGTAGCTGTGTCACAAATCTGTGCTGCATCCTCCAGAGGCTGCATTTAATGATTAAAAGATCGGTGAGACTGTCTAATATCAGAGGCTCCATCAGGCATGTCTGTTTTGCCTCTTTACAAAGCATCCAACTGGTGGATCACTAATGCAGCTTCAAACCTCAAAGTTGAAACATGAAATAAAGCTATGTGTTTCCAGGGTGTCAATTTCATTCAGCCTTCTACAAAAGTGTGGCTGAAGTCATATTGTTTTCTGAAATCAAAAATAAAATGTGCCAAGATCTGACAAATTCATTCCTGTTTATCAATGTATTGATGGCACCAGAGGTGTACCTGTGCCACATCATCCATCTTCTACCACTTTTCCATGTGCTGGAGCCAATCCCAGCTAACACTCCAGGCGAGGGGCAGGATACACAAAGACAGACAGAGACCAACAACCACTCACACTCAGACCTGTGGACAATTTAGAGTCACCAGTTAACGTAAACATGCATATCTTTAGACAGTGGGAGGAAACCCACACAAACAGAGGGAGAACATACAAACTCCACACAAAAAGGTCCCAGGCCGGGAACCGAACCCACAACCTTCTTTTTGTGGGGCAACATCACTAACCACTACGTTGCCACGCCACCCTGTGCCACCTCAGTGGAATGAAAAAAACTATTTACATGTTCTTTCGGCTTGGAGCGCTCTGTTAGCTCTACAAATATCTGAATGTTGACCTCAACAGTATACTGGATTGGTCTCTCACATGAGTGCCCTGTTCAAGAAGGGCCAAAGTCGGCTGAGGTCCTTCGGTATGTGCAGGACATTGCTGAGAACCTTTTATGACACCATGGTCTCAGCTGAACTTTAATATGCTGTGGTCAGAAGAACAGAAGAAGGGTGGACAAATTGGTCAAGAGCGTGATTTTGGTCCTGGGCCATCCCCTGAGATCTGTAAAGGAGGTGGAGGAAAGCAAGCTAGAGTCTACACATTTTAATTTTTTTATTGTTTTAATTGCTTTCTTCCCTATTCTTCTATCTCACTTTTTTTACTATGTATATTAACCCACTGTAACAAACACTTGTCCCACTTTGAGGGATCAATAAAGGATCAATCATATTTTATCTCATTGACATAATCAAAAGAAGTCTCTTGGTAGAGAATGTTAACTGTTTAAAGAAATGAAAAATAATGTGTTTTTTCTTTCTCCAGACCAACATCATAGCTTCGTTTTCAAATTATCAGGAGCAACAGTTCACCATTAAAAGATAATGAAAGCAGCTTAAGGTGGAATATGGGGAACAAGTAGACTTTTAAAGGAACTCTCAACTCAACAAAAACACAACGGAAGCTGAGATATAATCTAAAATATCATGGACTCACTTACTGTTTATGTTCCTGACATGCTTGGTAGCATAATTGTAATTACTAACTCTATATCTCTTGAATGTCTGTTAGCTTTTCTGATGCCATCTCCTTCAAAGAATATGGCAGCCACAGCTAATGATTACACTGTGCCCATCTGCTTCAGAGACAGAGATGTTTCAGAGGTTTGTCACGTCAGTTGGCTCAGTCCCAGTCCAGCCTTGCACAATAATGAGGAGTTCTTATCTACTTGGAGTGCGGTTCATCAATACACAATGACCCCCTACCACAAATACTGAGCATGAAATGTAATTATTGTACAACAGGACCAGAATACAAGGTGGTTATCATCCGTTTTGTGTTCTTAATTAACTTATCTACTCTGCAAAAGAATTCTGGCCAATGGGGAAAACTCTAAATTGGCTGAGGGAGGCTCTCCTTCGCTTGAGATGTGATAATCCAAATAAACATCTCTCTCACCAGGATACCTCAGACTAAGTCTGCATTTGCTGTACTCTGGAGTGGAGAAAAGAATGAGTAGGAGAGCTTTGTTCTCATGTTTTAGCAGAGGAAGGGCAAACTTTAGGCAGAGTTTCTGTCATTCGGGGATTTAACTAAGTCCTGATTGATGAAAATGGGCTTGTGTTGTGAGAAGTGTGTCACACTCCCCAGACAGGCCTGCTAACATTAGCAGGGAGGAAGGAAACATTTGACTCTCTTTCACACACAGGATGTCACTCGCACATTTGATTTCTCTTCAGAGGCAGCAAAGCAAACACAGAGCACTGAATCCATATGGCACATATAAATAAGTGATCTGGTGGAGGGAGTGGTTCCTCCAGACTGCATTCAATTAGAGCTCTATGTTTGCAGTTTTGAACAGGCAACCCCTTTGATAAGACGGTTCCAACAGATTACACCCAATGTTCAGTTGTTTTCCATCTGCTGTCAACAATGGATGAGAACCACTGTGCTTGTAAACAACCTTGTTGTGACTATTTTCATTCACTGGTTATGGTACAATGTATGAATTTATCCAGCTATGGAACCAATATGTTTTATTAAAGGCACAGTTCAACATTTTATGCTTTCTCTCAAAGAGCTGGACCACAGGCTGTGATTAGCCTCGTTTATCATAAAGACTGGATGCAGGGAATGCAGTAATTTGCATATTCAGATTTTTCACAAAAACGTTGCAGGACTCCTACCTGTGGCAAGTATAAAATAATGGCAGGTTGCCAATTTTCTCCTGCTAAATGCAGAACTAGGCTGTGTCCAAAATCACTCATAAGTAAAAGTTTGTCATATTCTAATTGTTCAAATTCATATGCCCTGTTTAGTAGCCTCATAGCACAATGCTTAATTAAAAGTAGTGTAAAATCAATGGCCACATTTTGAAATAGTGTCTGAAAGTGCTCATGATATTTCTGAAAATGTTACTGGTGAGGTCATGGGTTAACGTGGGTGTGTCTACTGCCCGACTGACAAACACTGCCTGACAATAGCAGGTAAGATCCGACTCCTCCTCAGCTTCAGGTTCTCCACCAGTTATGGTTTATTCATTCATTCATTCATTCATTTTCTACCGCTTATCTGTTTCCCAATCGCAGTGAGTGCTGGAGCCAACCCCATTTAACAATGGGCAAGGACAGGGTACAGCCTGGACAGGTCACCAATCCATCTCAGGGCTCCAAATACACTTTATTCTACAAAAAAAAAAAAAAAAACTAACAAGTTGAAAACTGGAGGCTTCAAACAGTTCACAATTAAGGTGTGATCTTGTGGTGGCATGACACTCAATTCAAACATTCATTATCTTTGCAGGCAAAAATGAATGACACCATGGTCTTTCATTTCAAAGTCTGACTCCTGTGAAGAGTAAAAACAGGGTTAAGTAACACAAATCTATTATAGGTTGTAAAGAGCACTGTGGCTCCCGAGCCTGCTAATGACCCTCTTAGCGTTTTGTCTTAATTTTCAGTAATTAGCTCAGTGTATATTTTTGTCTTGATCCCCTACATACCGTCATCAGAGCTATGTCTGTGACATATGGTTGGATCGTTTGCTCATTTGATGTAAATTAAATGCAATCAACTAATTGCATGTATTTCTTTTTTTGCTTGTGAAAAGAACAAACTGCTAAAGAAACCCTGAAGCTCTTCATCAAACAGAATACTGCAAGTAGTCCTAAGAAAAAAAGAGAAACAGTCACAAGACCACAAAAAGACAAAAGCACTAGAAGAAAAATAGGGCCAACTGTTTATTGCTACAGTAATTAACACCCTGTCATTACGGACGGCACGGAGTTGGGTTTGTTTGACACAAGATGAGTAGCATCTGTTTCACTGCAAGTCCTGGAGCCGTTTAGCAGATAGCTCTAATGAACTCCATTCATGCTCAGTTAGCAGCTGGCTGGAGGTAAAATAGGAAGAGGAAGCATTCTGACTTAAATGCTGGGGAATGATGTCCAGTCCCTGCAGGACAAGACAACAACCCCCATCGCTTTGTATAACTGAAGAGTCAAAAAAATAAACTGGATACATTTGATGTTATCATTATTAACACCTACCAATCAAGCTCAGTGACCAGAGTTACGACTCTGGTCTAATCTCAATACACATAATAAAAACTTTTGAACTGATCAACAGTTCAAATCCTGTTTAGACCTTCTGATGCTGCTTCTGGTTCAGGAGGGTCTTGGATAGTTGTCAATTTCCTGAAGATATCTGTGCCTGATGGCGTTTGCTGCTCTGTCTCCAGCTTTAGTTCTCCCCTTATGAATCTCTTCCAACTTAAACTGACTCTGCTTGACAATCCTCTCAAGGCTGCTGCCATCTTTGTTGCTCTGTCACATTTTCAACCAGACTTCCAATCCACTTTCCATGAATACCTTCATTACAGCTCACTGTCAACAGTTAGAGGCTCACCCTCTGTGGAGGGTGTTGATGATCATCATTTGGACAACTGTCCAGGCAGCAGTCATCATCACTGTGGTTGTGTATACTGAAGTGCACTAAGCAATATGCTGAATTTATACTGTTTGAAAGAAACTCCAGGACTCCAATCCAATTTAAATATTGGGATATTTTCAGATAACAGATTTTTGATTTTCATGAACTGTGAGCTGTGATCATTGAAATTAAAACAAAGAGTGTAAAGGATGTCTCATTGCTGCTTTGTCTGTCATAGTGCATAGGGCTGCCTAACCTGTGATGGTCCAGCCAAGAGATGTAGTTGGCTAAAAATAAGAGATTCCTTTTATTTGTAGAAACATGGTTCATATTTTACAATAGAAGCTCTTCATTTAAGTCTCACCAATGTTGACAGATGAGGATAGTCCTCAGACTTTTACACAATAAAGAGGTGAGGCATGTTCTTTCATCATAGATATCACTGCAGAGGGAAAATTCTTTATTCACAAAAAACACTTGCTCTGATTCTTGGAAAAGCAGGATGCTCTCAAATACATGCAAAACTGCAGGAGTGGGGCTTATTTTTAATCCTCTGACACTCAACACCTGTGCAACTGAAAGCCAAGTGAAACGTGACACGAAATAGACAGACTGCCTCCCTGCATACGTCCTTCATATCAACATCTGAAAAGGAGAGGAAGGAAACTTCTCACACACTGCTAATCCCCCTGTGAACTATCAACTAAACAAGCCTCATAATGTAACAGGAATAATTAACTGTATACCAAAAAAGCACCCAAGAGCAGCAACAAAGTAAAGATCACAGTGCTTCGAATAAATGAGGACAGCAAGGCCAATAAAAGAAGTGACTAAGTGATTAGTATACCTGCTCAAGTGTATTTGAGCAAAACGCTGATCAAGAGTCAGCAAGGTTACTATTGAATGCTTCATTAAGCCATGTTCACCAAGACATTATGTTAATCAAAGCGTGACCCAAACAAGCCAATTAAAAGAGCAGTAGAAAACTAAATAGCCTCTTCATCACCAATTTCATTCATAGCTTAAGATAGAAGCCACTGAAACTGCAGGCTGGAGCGAATTTCTTAGTGCATTCTGATGAGATTCTGCAGGATAAATGTCTCTAAAAAGGAAACAGCTTGGTTGTTTGACTCTAATGCATGACTGAGACGAGATATGTGAGCAGTTAGTTTTGAAATCCCCAGGTGAGTTCTTGTTATCAGAAAGAGAAAATTTGCTGTTGCCTCACAGCAAGAAAGTTCGGAGTTCAGACACCAGTTCCTGGGTGTAATATCCGCTGTGTGCTGTACCACTTTCCTTTTGTTTCCTGGTGTTTCCTCTTCCCTGCTCTTGTATGTTGTGTGTCTCCAGCTGAATGTGACTGACGCACCTATTGATCTTCATCACTGATTATCCATTCCTCCTGCCTCCTCTCTCTCTCTCCAGTCTCTGCCAGTTTGTCCGTGCACCCACTGTTTTAACATCTTGGCCTACTCAGCTTCTGTTTGGAAGCATTTGTTACGTATCTGCTTCTACCTGATTCTGATTTCAGCCACACCCAGCATTGGTCCTTCATCGTCTCCTGGCAATCAGAAATGTGTGTGTGCTGTAATCTTATTGAGACATGTGAAGCACTGTCAAATCCACAGGACAAGAGCCAAACAGGGAAAAACAAATCAATCGGACTGCTCATATAGTATCAACACAAACACTAACCTCTCAGTATGCGGTATCAGGCAGTATCAGTCATTTTTCATTTTACAATGACTGACCAAGTTCTTCACAACACGATAGCCTAAACCTCCATCTGTTATGTTAGTGCCTATTATTAAGGATATAGATAAGATAAATAGCAGAGATAACAACCGATCAATCAATAGCCATGGTTTTGGAGAGGACTATACCGAATAGACCAGACCAGTTCATACTAAACTCTGACAACCAGTTTGGTTTTAAACTTTAACAGGCACAGACACTGATTGTAGATTGTAGATTTGCATCAGCTTAAGTTCCTTTATTAATGCTTCTAAAGCTTTTGCCCATGTAAGTCATGAAAAATTACTTTACAAGTTGTACAATAGAGGGGTTCCCAAAGTTTTAGTGAGAACTTGATGTCTTTGTCAGGACCCATATGTTAATTTGTATGTATTTCCTGTTCTGTTGTGTTACTGTTAGTTTTACTTCCTGTTTTGTCCCTCCTCTCTTTGATTACATCCTGGCCCTATTGTGTTACACCTGTGTCTCATTGCCCCCCCTCCTCATGCATTTAAACCGTGCTCACCTTCCCTCCTGTGCCAGATAGTCTTAGTTACCTCTGTGTATAAGCTCTCTCACTTTCTGAGCTGTGTGTCTCCTGTGTATGACCAGTTTTGGTATTTTTGACCTTTTGGATTTTTGCTTGTTTGTGTCTGATTTGTCTGCCTGATTCTGCCTGCCTTTCAGGATTTGGACATTTTGTTACCTCCTCGACTACAGAGCTTGTTTTTACGGACTTGGTGCTTCTGCCTTGCTTCTCTTTGCACTTAGGTCCACACATACCTGGCGTTCACATTTTTTGGCATGCTCACCAATTCATGTATTTAAAATGGGGTAACTTCATTCAATGTAAGTAACTGAGTTTTGGGAATATTAATATGAATGAAGATTTTGGGCAGACAGCATGGTTGGTCACACCATCATTAACCACTTAATGTATGCAGATGATTTGATGGTCTTTTATTGATAGAGCACTGGCTTTCAACACTTACTGAGGGCCTGTTCTCAATAGGGTTTAAACTTTGACATTAAATATAGTACAAAGTAGAGCAACACCATGATTGTTAGTAGTGAGGAGGACAGTAAACTCATTCTCTGATTTCTCTCTGAATGGAATTGTCCTGTGTGTGGTGAGGCAAGTTCTTGGGGCACTTTATAGTTCATGATCTGTCCGATGAGAGGGACATTTATAGACACTGTTATATGCAGTATGTACAAGCAAATATGCCCTTAAGCTAATTTTGCATTTGCTCTGCATCTGAAAAGATGGCACTTTTTAGGGCTTATTATACCCCCATGTATACTGCCCACTGCTGCAGAAAGAGCAAGAAACTAACCACAGCCTACAATGATGACATAAGGCTGCTCCTCAAGGAGCCACAATGGAGCTGTGCAAGTGCTGGTGTGCCCACCTTTAAGCTCATGTACAGATGTATGTATAGATTAATGGCAAACAGTGTAATTTCAGCCAGGTTATTCTCAGGGTTGTTGAGCCATTGACATTCTAACTGATTTGTTTAACTTGTCACATTTTATTGGGTTTTTTTGTCGCTATGGACAGATTTTTATGTCCTTAAACAAGTTACTAAGCCTCAGGAGTTAAATTGGCCTTGACATGAAACATAATAAAGCTAAAAACAAAACCCCACACAAGAACAGGATGCTCTATCATAAAGAAGACAAAGCGTTTGAGATACTATAGTGACTTAGTTTTGACTTATATGTGTTCATATATTGTCTTATTGTACAAATCAGTTTAAAATGTTCACTTTCAGTCTTATAAGGTTTAAGTAACCTTGTACAGATGTGTATATTTTTCAATTTTCAATCTTTAGTCAATTCTTTATTCAATAAATTTAGAGTAGAAGCTTCTGTGTTTCCATACATTAGCTCAGCCAGAGTCAAATCTCTTGTTAACACATGCATACTTGGACCATACAGCTGATTCTGAATCATCAAACTTGCTGGTGCTGACAGCTGATGACTCTGGAAATGATCGGGGATCCAGGATGGGGTATCTCTTAGAGCTTTACCAACTAGACTTGCTTGAGGCTCTTGACAATGTTTTACCTCACCCTAAAGGCTTCTTCAAGTCTGCCTGGCAGTTGGAGGGTTCTAGGCAGTCAATGAGTTGTGAGATCAATCCCCTGCAGCTCAACAACCACCCACAGCATTATTCAGGTAACACTAATTACTCACATGATAGGCAAGTGAGCTAACAACCCTCAACTTGTTAGTGACACCCCAAGGGGTTTAATAGTGTCAGGCTGGGACTCACACAGGACTCAGGAGCAGAGGTTTTGTCAGTCACAGACTTTATTCTCGGTAGCAATGACCTCAGAACCGAGTGAATAAAGGAAACCAGGCTATGAAACCTTAACTGTAGCGGGGAGTCACGAGGGAAAAAGGGGAACAACACAAAACTCTCCGTAGGGAGGAAAACCTGACTAAACAAAAGAAAACTCACTCGCGCTATTAAGCGGAGGATCAAGGTAACTCTATAAAAATGTATAAAAACTCAAAATCACTCTCAAGGAGGAAAAACACAAAAGCTATGAACATTAATCTAAATAACAGATTGTACAAACAAAAAAATTGCTCATATAGAGGAAAAACAAAAGGCTATTGTTGGAAACGAGCTAACTCAGATATATAAATTTACAAACAAAAATTCACTCCGTAGAGGATCAAAGGTATACGCAAGGAGACGAGGACTGTGGCTAGGACGTACGCTGGTGTGAGACATGAAATGACGACACACTGGCACAAGACAAGGGAAAGACAGGCTATTTGAACTGTGGGGGAAAATGGGGACCAGGTGGAGACAATCGGTAATCAGGAGGACACACCGGAGACATGAGGAAGGGCAAGTGTTCTGAAACGAGAGGAGAGTTAGGCATTTCAAAATAAAACAGGAAATGACGAGACACAGTGAGCCCAGACAAGACAACCTCACCACGGTGTGACAAATAGCTGGTCATACTGCCCATTAGCTACAAGTGAAGTGAACTTTTGGATGAGAGGTGAAACTTGTTCAAGAACCTCAGACAGGGCTACCTTCATTCATAAGGTGCTTTTGCAAATCTGTTTAATTTTCATTAAAAATAATGAAAATAAGTACATTTCATTGTCATTTAAACTGTCTACAAACCATGAAAGGTTGTCATATGAAAGCATATGAAAGTCTTTTTGTCATTTTGTCACTTTGTTCAGGAGGCAGTAGACTCTTTTGTGTTTTCAATCTGCAGTACATCATTTAAAATTAGAATCATGTGAGAAAAACAACAGGATTAATCTGTACGTAACCTCAACAGCTGCAACAAAGCTTTATACTATGACCTCTCTCCCCAGACATGGTGTGTTTCCTTTAAAACTACACTCTCTGCAGGTGGGCTGCTGGTCTGCTGGGTAACCACAGGGTTGCTGGTTTTATTCCAGCTTTGTTGCACTGGTTTCCCCTCCTGTTTATCTCTGCTGTCAGCTGATGCCAAAAGCAAAACAACAACAACAAAAACAATGTAATTTTGTAAATGCCAAAGTCTCTCAGCTACATTTATGACTGTATGTTAATCAATAAAATGTATCATATTATTTGGACAGTGATACCTTTTGCCAAAGACAGAAAATAAATGAGGATGTGTTTGAAGTAAATAGATCCTCAGTAAAGCCCATGAGGCAGAATCACAATGAAATCTTAAAGTTGCACCAATCAATAATTTTTTGATATTAGTAATGGATCAAATGAATAAAATGATGGATGAAAGTATGTGTGATGTGAAGACCAACTTTGCTTGTTTACCATCTTTCAGCTTACTTTTGGTTTTTAGACCTTTAGGTTTAATATTTCTCAGTTTCAGTGCTTTCATTGTTTTAAGCAGCAGTTGTGTCCATCAGAAAATCTCATATTAAACCAACAATCTAAAACACACACACACACACACACATATTTAGTATACCAACAGAAAATAAGACTTGTTTCATAATCTTGGCTCCACGTCATACTCTACCTTCATCTAATTCTTGTGCATATGGTACAAAAGTCCCCACCCTTCGAAAGAAAAAGAGAGATTTGGCAACTTCTACCATTGCCCCAGACCTCCTAAGAGCTTAAGCTGCAGTTTGTTTGCAACCATTGTAGAGAAGGACTAAGTGATGCATATTCAAAGATTTTAATAAAATACTCCTCACTTCTGCAAGAGATTCCTCAAGTGAACCCTCGTCCCAACAACCAGCGACGCTGTGCTCCTCTAAGCGTAGAATAATCAATGATGTGCACAAAGCAGCATGGACTGTAAAAAGGTAGAACAGTGTTTCCAGGTGGCTATATCCTAAGTTTGTCCAGTGATGAAGAGATGTAAGTTAAAGGTTCTGTGAACAAGGTTTCAAACAGCGAACTAACAGTAAACAACTGTTTTCTTCAAAAATATATTGCAAAGTAATAATGTCGTGAACACGGGGCTCCCTCACATTCATTGGGTGTTCAGCTGACTTCATCTGCTTTTAGCTTTGATTACTACAGTCGCAGAAAGTGGGATGTTCATGAGTTTGAGTCTTTCTGTGAAAAAATCATAGCTGAAAGAGACATCGCTCAAGTCAAAGAGATATCGCTAAGGTGAAAGAGACATCGCTTAGGTCTAATAGACATTGCTTTGCGGAAACACATCGCTGAAGTCAGAGAGACATCATTCAGGTAAAAGACATCGCTCAAGTCAAAGAGACATCATTCAAGTGTAAGAGACATCGCTCAAGTGAAGAGACATCATTCAGGTGAAAGACATCGCTCAAGTCAAAGAGACATCATTCAAGTGTAAGAGACATCGCTCAAGTGAAGAGACATCATTCAGGTGAAAGACATCGCTCAAGTCAAAGAGACATCATTCAAGTGTAAGAGACATCGCTCAAGTGAAGAGACATCATTCAGGTGAAAGACATCGATCAAGTCAAAGAGACATCATTCAAGTGTAAGAGACATCGCTCAAGTCAAGAGACATCATTCAGGTGAAAGACATCACTCAAGTCAAGGAGACATCATTCAGGTGAAAGACCGGTCAAGTCAAGGAGACATCATTCAGGTGAAAGACATCGCTGAAGTCAAAGAGACATCATTCAGGTGAAAGACATCGCTCAAGTCAAAGAGACATCATTCAGGTGAAAGAGATCGCTCAAGTCAAGAGACATCATTCAGGTGAAAGACATCGCTGAAGTCAAAGAGACATTGCTCAGGTAAAAGACATCGCTCAAGTCAAAGAGACATCATTCAAGTGTAAGAGACATCGCTCAAGTCAAAGAGACATTGCTCAGGTAAAAGACATCGCTCAAGTCGAGAGACATCATTCAGGTAAAAGACATCACTCAGGTGAAAGACCGGTCAAGTCAAGGAGACATTGCTCAGGTAAAAGACATCGCTCAAGTCGAGAGACATCATTCAGGTAAAAGACATCACTCAAGTCAAGAGACATCATTCAGGTGAAAGACCGGTCAAGTCAAGGAGACATCATTCAGGTGAAAGACATCGCTGAAGTCAAAGAGACATCATTCAAGTGTAAGAGACATCGCTCAAGTCAAAGAGACATTGCTCAGGTAAAAGACATCGCTCAAGTCGAGAGACATCATTCAGGTAAAAGACATCACTCAGGTGAAAGACCGGTCAAGTCAAGGAGACATTGCTCAGGTAAAAGACATCGCTCAAGTCGAGAGACATCATTCAGGTAAAAGACATCACTCAAGTCAAGAGACATCATTCAGGTGAAAGACCGGTCAAGTCAAGGAGACATCATTCAGGTGAAAGACATCGGTCAAGTCAAGGAGACATCATTCAGGTGAAAGACATCGCTGAAGTCAAAGAGACATCATTCAGGTGAAAGACATCGGTCAAGTCAAGGAGACATCATTCAGGTGAAAGACATCGGTCAAGTCAAGGAGACATCATTCAGGTGAAAGACATCGCTGAAGTCAAAGGGACATCATTCAGGTGAAAGAGACATCGCTGAAGTCAAAGAGACATCATTCAGGTGAAAGACATCGCTGAAGTCAAAGAGACATCATTCAGGTGAAAGACATCGCTCAGGTAAAACTGACATTCCAAACTTTCTCCCTCTGAGGAAATCACTCTTTCACATAAACATGACATCACATGACACCAGATCTCAGGGCGCCTGCCAATCGGAACTAAGCTAGTTGAAATTCCATTCCACCAGTGGATGAGTTGTGTCACTGTATATTACTGACACAGTCAATCCTGCGAGCTCCACATTGAAACACAACAGTTTTTTCTCCTTCTTTTGGCACTAACTTTATTGCCACACAGTGTAACACTCTGGCTCTCATCAGTGCTACTTGCTTTCCCGAGCTGCCTAACTGTTAGTGTTGTGGTGCAGCAGTCTACACTGCTTTTTAATGGTTCTTGTGTACACAGGGTGACTTCATCATGCAAGTGTCTCACAAAACAAATTGCCTTTTGTGTGGAAAATCCCCCAAATAGCAACTGAAAGTCTCACAGCTGGCTGGTTGTGGGGGATCTGACATATTCTGGAAGGCTTATGACCTTTAAAGTGTTTCTCTGTGGGCAGTGTGAATGGGATGATGGATTTGAACATGTCTCAGCCAAAGATTTTTAACCTTTCATTGATAGCATGCCTCAAACAGACCTGAGCAAAAACAACAAAAAGCGAAGCCATTTGCACCATGGCTCAGGGAGTGAGTGCAGTCTCCACTTTCTGACTTGCAGGATAAAGAGTCACTGAAGTGGTCAAACAGCAGAGGAGACATTTTCCAGAGGAGGTGAAATAAATCTGTCTCATCCTCGAATCCCTTCTGCCAGCTAAGCCTAAATCCTTGCCTTAATTCCAAAGTCAAAGAGTGTGAGCATGGCACAGGCACGCAGCACTCGTGGTGGAGAGGACAGACAATGACTTTGGGCCCCATTACAGAGCAAAGCAACTCGCTAGCACATAAAATAAGTCCTCTAGAGGACCAACAGAAAGCTTCTCTGAACCAGACCAGGCTGTGGATGCCATTTTGTCATAGACCAGATATAGCTGAGCAAAGGGCAACAAGCCAGTGACAAGAGAGGCTGTTTAGATCGTTAAATGTTTGAAAGAGCTGAGTGATGGAGTGGGCAGAAGGGAAAAAATATCACCAGGAGGAAGAAAGATTAAATTGGAGTTGCCCAATGGTGTAACCCTTTAAACATATTCAATAGATCTTTCATCTCAGTGTTAACTGGGGCAAAATAAAACTCAGCAATAGTAATTATTGTTCTTTCACCTTTCTATAAAGTGTGTAGGCCTTCAAGTGATGTTCATCAACAAAGCCTAAAGTCTTGAGGACTGAGGTTCTAAAATGGGATTTTTTTGCAGAAGTAATTTCCTTTCATTCATAAGTTTAGATATTTTTATTGCTTTGCAGTAAACAAACAACAACAACAAAAACAAAAACAAAGGCTGAGGAATATGTATATTGAGGAAAAAAAATATTGGCTTAAAAGACATACGTTTTTTGGACCCTGTGAACAATAAAGAACTAATTTTGAATATGAAAGATGCTTTTGCTCGTTACACAGAGCTCTTCCTCTTTCAATAAAGTTCCCTCTGTCCAATAATATAAATATTTAATGGGATCTTTGAATGCAAGTAAATGGCAATAGAATTGTTAATGGAAATGGAAGTGGTTCCCTGCGATGCATTATTCATCCTGTCTCACTTTCCTTAACTTCATGCAAACTGATAAGCAATAATTCATACATGTTAGCGCAGAGGGAGGCAGGGCTGTGTTCCCAACATTCCCTACCATACTATCTTTCCTCCTAAAACCACAAAACATCATTCTAATTAGTTTTTACGATGGGGGTTTTCAGGATAGAGGGGATTATAACAGATGTACAGCTGCTTTTGTGTTGTTGGCCTGTTTGGGTTTTTGAATAGGTTTTTGAATGATGACTCTCATCATTCAAGGTTGAAACCATGTATATATATAATAAAGAGCACAATGAATTCCATTCCCATTCCCTAGTTATACAAATTAATGTTTCAAACTTTAACGAAGTTTTACTCCACCATTTGGTTTGTGAGTTACCACTTTGAAGCCTCTAATTTGTAATTTTGCTGTCAGCCAACTTGTACTTTTGGTACCAGAAGAAACCATATGGGGAGAAGGTGGAGCTGAGAAGGAGTGGGGGTTGAATCTTACCTGCTCTATATGCTATCCTGATTGGGTGGTACAGTCTGTCAGTCACATGACATCCATGCCCTAATACATGCCCTGCTATGTGGTCTAATTTTCTCTAAATTAAATGAACGACATGGAACTACAGATTGAAGCCATAAAGTAATTAGGAACACATTCCTCAGCTAATAAAAAGGGAGAAGAAGGAACATTTTCCAATAGACTCCAATACAATCTGTCACTGCTTGACAGCCATTAGCTAAAATGCAGATTAAAGGTTTTTCAGCAATGGGCTTACTTTATAGAGCCAGAGTCAATGTCAGTTTTATAGACTTGCAAATAATATGCACATAAGTGAGCCAGGCTATGTTTCTCTCTGCCTCCAGTATTTGTGCTGACACAAAGCAGTATGCTGTCTCCGAACACCAATGACCACATACACATGAAATTCATATCAGTCTCATCTCCAAGGAGATTTTGTTAACTTGAAAATTCATTCATTCATCCTCAAGCGCTTATCTGTTTCTGGGTCGCAGGGGATGCTGGAGCGTATCCCAGCCCACATCCCATGAGGGCGGTTTCACCCTGGACAGGGTGCCAGTCCATCGCAGGGCCAACACAGAGACAGACAGAGAAGAAGAACCACTCACACTCAGACCTACGGACAATTTAGAGTCACCAATTAACCAAATATGATGTCTTTGGATGGTGGGAGGAAACCGGAGTACAAAACATGTAAATTCCACACAGAAAAGCCCCAGGCCTGGGAATTGAACTTGCAAACTTGTTGTGGGGCAACAGTGTAACTACTATGTTGCCGTGCTGCCCTAACTTGAAAATGTCCTTCATACATAAATATTAAATAAGAACATTTGAAATTAAAACACGCAAAAATACTTAAAACTTAATTCAAGCAGCATTACCATGTTACCATATTAATCTTCTATAGTTTATGTGTTTTAGAGTCACCAGTTAACCTAAAGACGCATGTCTTTGGGCGGTGGGAGGAAATCCACAGAGCCCCAGACATCACATGGGGGAAAAGATATAACATGCGCACAAAATAGTAATTATAATTAACAGTAACAGTAGTAAATGTAGGAAGCCGGGTAAGTAAATAGGGTGCACCGTCTGTAGCAGTTAGAAAAGGAACAGAGGAAGAGGCACTAAACAACCAGATAGTATGATTGAGTTTTATTTTAGGCTGGGGATGAGCTACAAAGACATTCTGAAAAGCCTGGCATTGCAAGGATTCATTATTAACGAGATGCATTTATATAGACTATTGAGAGCCAGGTCGCTTCACGCATCCCATCCAAGCTACTTGGATATCAAATTGCATATAAGAAATCAAAGTGATTTTTCACAACCTAGAAACCAAAAAGATGTTCTTATAAAACCAGAATAACTGAAGTACAAAGCATAAGCCAGTCACTGAGTTAGTTACATCTTACTTTACATGTCAAGTTTAAAAGCACTTAGCTTGTTGGAAAATGATCCTGTTGTTTCTTTAAATTTTGTCTGATGAGCACATAAAGTTAGCAAAAAATATGTGACAGCAATAGAGTCACACTAAATTGTTAGAAAGGCTCCTCGTGACACGTTATATTTATTTCATGGGGACAAATTAGGCTAGTATTTCGTGCGCACGTTATGCCCCCCTCCATGTCATGTCTGGGGCTCTGTACCATGGCCCAAGAACCGAACATGCAACCTTTTTGCTGTGAGGCAACAGCTCTAACCACTATGCTGCCCATATTTTTTTTTTATAGTTGATTCAAAGTTCCACTTTTCAAAGCCTAGTAGTAGTATTATACTAATGCTTGTTTTCAATTCGCTGCTTGCGTTTTGCTTCCTATACAAAGTGAATGAATCTGTGGTGCAGGATCCGTTCGATCCGTGTCTGCTTTTGGGTTTCTCCAGGTGGTGTAAAGTTCACAGAAAAATCACCGGATGTCTGGAAATTTCCCTTCAGAACAAAACTTTACATTGTCACGTACAACGTTTTTCTCCAATTTTAGTCAAAACTTGATGCAGTGACAATCGTGTAAACAGACTCAACCACACTTTGTGCTTGAATAAAATAAACCAAACAATAGTGTTTTTCTTTTAGTAAAGCATTTCTTTAATGAAATTGATGGTTTTCTTACTTGATTTCCCAAAAAAATGATGAAATGTGATTAAATATTATCTATTTTGCAGGAAAACCTAATGCTAATAAACACACAACAATCTCTCCAATGTGTGCATTTGGTGGAATCTTTTGTTAAACCATGTTTCCTGTGTGTGATGCAAGATGAAATGTGTCTGCTGAATTGTAACCTTTCTCACGGTTAATTATGACAACATTGGACCACTTCTGAGTAACATTCATATGTGAAATAATTGGTTTGCTCGTGCTTTTATAGTGATGGTACGCACAGGAAGTGGCATGTGTCCCTTTCCGCTGGCTGACACTCGGAGTCGGAGAGGGAAGCAGAGTTGAACAACGGGGAGGACAGGGAGGACGGTCAGCGGTACCGAGGCCCACAGGGATGTACAGTAAACACAGGCAGAAAAATGTCCAAAAATCACCGGCAAAATGTGGACGTCTCCTGCTTTTTCTATCTCTTCTGTTGCTGAGCGGGACTCTGGAAAGAGCCAGCGGAGACACCGCAGACGAAGGTAAAAACGCGCTCCAACACGCTTTTCAACTTCTTGGACCATCTACTAGTTGCTTGGTGAAACAGTTCGGGCGCCGTAGACAAAGCGGCAGAGACAGTGTAAAGAGTGCCATTCAGTGTCTGCATCGGACTTGGGCGGGAAATGTTTTGCTGTCGAAGCATCGAAACTTTCTGGTGATATGGCGGTAAAAGAAGGAGCGGTTCGATTGGTGTCCGCTGCGCTCCGGGCGCACTCCGTGAAGACACACTGGCATCAGCCTGCACACTAACACGGTGTCACACAACTGCTGTGTAACAGCGGAACGCCTTTACTTTTATAAAAAGCTTGTGAACTTGAGCCTTTTACGGCGAAATGAACAAAATGTGTTAACCCCATTTTTCCTTTTTCTGTGGTGTTTGATTTCTTTTCCAAGGCACCAACAGAAGTATGGGGTTTGTCACATCTGTTTGGGCCGTCTCGACAAAAGGCACGTACTTAGCTTTGACAGAGCCGAAGATCACAAGTTTTAAACGTGTTGAGATTTGATTCCACATTTCCTGTAGTGCAAATGTTCAAATGAGGTCGTTAATCAAACCCAGCACAGTATGAGCCCCACTGTCTTTTGTCCTTAAAAGGCAGAGTTGAGGAGAAATGCTGGAAAGTACAGTGTTGTGGAATGGCCCAGATTTCACCCAATTATGTCACAGAAAGTGCGTTTTTGACTTTTTTGGCTACAACCAAAATGATGTTGGCCCCTTACTGGACCTAATGTTCTGTTGTTTATAGTCTGTCTTGGGTCAGAGTCCTGTCATCAATCTGACAGATTGAATATGTTCAGGCCCAGGAAGGTCGAGCTGTGGTATGTGCACTGAATAACCCCTATTCTAAAACCATGTTTCAAGTTAATCCTGTTAACCCCCTGCCTATGTGTCCATGTGTTTAGTTGGAGAATACACAAAAATCCAGGGCTGGGCGCCCTGCTGAACTCTTAGATGCAGGTCAACAGCAGCTCTGCAGTGAGCGCCACCTTTCTGTGGAGTTAGTGGTTAAGACCGATGATACTTACAGCAGCCAGAGAAACATTACTTGCTTCAATGCTGAAGAATCTCTGCCCCTCAAACTCATTTCAGCAGAACATCTGAAGTTAGTGGTATATACACCGTCTGCAAGTATGTGCGCTGTACGTGGGTTGCATTTTGTTATGGGAGGGTGTAGATGAGCTTCTGGTAGCCAGACAGTCGCGATGACACAAGGACCCCAACTGAGCACAGCCAGTGTTTGAGGAAAGTAAATGCTGCCTCACCTCTAAAACTCATCTTGAAAAGAATAGTACAGCAGACAAAGCTTCTCTTCTTCTGGAGGATCATTTGTCCTTACAGCACCAAAACAAATCTTATCATAAAAAAAAAAAAACATGTTGTGATTAGCATTTTTTATGTTGCATGTGTCCTGTTCTCCAGTTTGAATCTGTTTATTTAAATAAGACTTTTTAATCATTTGCTGTTCATGCAGTTTCAACATCTCTTCAATGTTTTCCTGTCACCTTAATAATATAATTTTGTACATTTGCACTGCACTCATTTAACCAGCCCAATAACAGACGTGTCGCCCTCACCACATTGCTGCTCTCTGAATCTCCATAAACAAAACATATGTCTGTTCATTCATGTATTTTTTTCCTCAGTCCATTCGTACACATTTTTTTTTTCTCTCTCAGTCAAGGATGCTCAGAATGCGAGTTTAGTGTCTTCCATTGTAAATGAAAAGGATTATAACAATGACCCCAAAAAACAAGTGGACGCAAACGTGAATGTTTTGAAGTTGCTTAGCATTTCTCAGGAGAAAAAAAAATCTGGTCCAGTTTCCATCTTGTCAACTCTATATTCAAGGAGACATATGGAAGAAGTTCAAAGTAAAGCTGACAAAAGTAAGGTCATTGGTTGACTGGTCCCGTGAAAGAGTTTCCTCACTGTCCACTTGTCTTTCCAAACCATTTGGAACTATTTGGATTCTGTTAGTAGGCAATGTTGCCAATTTAGCGTCTTTGTTGCTTGATTTACAGAGTCTTCAGGGGTCCATTTCACAAAGCAGGTTTAGTTGAAACTCTGAGTCTGTCAACCCTGAAATAAGGAAAACTCTGAGTAACAAAGGGAAGTAACTCAAACAGGAGAAAGCGGGGTAACTCTAGCCTGTTTCCCAGAGAGAAACTGAGAGCTTAGTTAAAGCTCTCGGTCAGTTACCGTAGTAACAGACTCTCTGAACCTAACCTGGTCAGGACCAGGTTTTTTTCAGTAAACCTTGAGTTTCTCTCGGTCTCTGCCCTCTTCCAGCCACACACGGTATTTTACTTCCTCATTCATTCTGTGAGCAGGTGAGTTTTGCAGCAGCACAATTCTGCTGTCTGTTATTTTGAAAAATTATAATAAATAAATAAATAAATAAATCAGTGAGTAGGCTGATATTAGAAGTCCATTAGGCGATTGTTTTTGCTAACATGACATGTCCTTTTGATAACGATCTCGTGGATGAAGGCGCAGCTTGACAGTGCAGAGAATGCAATATTGGGAGATGGCACTGTCCATCATCTACTGTACATGCACAACCTAATCTGTCCTTACATTTGCAGCATTACGAACTGCATTCATACTCTCACTTCCCAGCAGAAATTGTGTGTTGTGCAGCTTTTCTTTGCAAATTGGAGTTTTTTGTACAACGTTGGAGATGCATAGCACTTGAGTAAGGCAACTGACCATCCAAGTTTTGCATTTCTTTGTCGGTTTTTTGGATTTAGTTTTTCAGCTGGTGAATTTTATAAATGTCTTTTACTGATAACTGAGAATACATAAGGAGGACATTAAACAATAAAGCTGTACAATTTGCAATTCCACAGAATCCATCTCACTGTGTCAATCTGTGTCGTGGAAGTTGAGGGACCCTCCTGCTGCTGCCCAGCCAAGCCCTGTTAAAAAGGATGAGAATGTGTTCAAACTTCAGTGTAGGCTAAATGTCACTCTATTCCAATACAAGGTTAAGAATGTGAATGGGAAGAGAGCCATCAGTAACATATTAAGATGTTACCTCTATAGGCCTTTCTGGATCCCCTCTGTAAAGGCAGCAGACACAGTTTCCTTGTGCTCTTCATCTGAGATTAGTGATTTGTTTCAGTACACCTAAACAAAATCATTGCCTACTTGCCCATCTTTTGCCTACTCACAGTTACAAGGTCTGTTGTGGCGTGAGGGGGCTCCACCAGGCACATCAAAATTAGGTACCCCATGAGATTATGCTGAGGGGTTAACTGTTTGAACAATGTTTTTATATTTAATTTTAAGCTTCTGCCAAGTGCGCCTCTCCGCCGCAGGATTGCACCTAAATGAAATAAATTAATAGGCTACCATTCAAGCAGTTTTTGCAAAGGACTACATTTCAAGTTACGCATTGACCCGAGCAGCAATGTTCTCCCATGCTGTCTCCATCTCTTTTGCAGCTGCAGCGATGTTGCATTTATTTCTAAAAACATGTTCAAACTCACCGTATGAGCACATTAAGATGTCCAATTCTACCATTGCCATGGTGACTCGTCGAATGGGGGCTCCGTTGATGCTGTCTTTTTATCTTTGTGATGCACATGCTTAACTCCAGGTGAAACTACTCCGACTTGATCAAAGTATCGTAATTTCCAGATTATAAACTGCTACTTTTTCACATGCTTTAGACCCTGTGTCTTAAACAACGATGCGGCTAATTTATGGATTTTTATGGGTAACAAGCTTCATGCCGCCAATACATTTAGCGTCACATCAGACCAATGAAATTACCCAATAGGTCACAGTGGCGCAATGAAATTGTTCGAATTAAACACTAAATTCTTCATTTGCACTTCATGCACACAGCCTTATCATGGAAAACAGACAAAGTAATACATATGATGCAGCTTTCAAGTTAAAGACGATTGATCTGACGAAAAGGCAAAATCTTTCTGTGTAACATAATTCCTTGTCATACGCCATTTCCCATATTTCCAACACCTGCAGCTTATAAACAAGTGCGGCCTATGTATGTACAAAACAGTTTTTATCTTTAAATGTAGTGGGTGCGGCTTATATTCAGGTGTGCTCTATAGTTCGTAAATTACGGTAATTAAAATCTGCTGTTCTGCTGATCAATTCACAGTTCAGGGTTAGATTCAGAGTTTTTTGAACCTGATTTGTGAGACGGACCACAGGTCCTTTTTTATAGAGAATGACAGAAAAAGTCATCCGGCTGCTCTGGGGTCAAACTAAGGACTCACCCAAATCATTTGATCATCAGGTCACCGAATATGATTTAAGATGAAATAGAGCTGGGTTTTCACAGTATTTGATTTTTTTCTTTTATTTCATGACCACATTTTCCACCAACTGAGAGAAGATTTACTGCATATTGGCTAAGAATAGCCTGGAGTGGCTAATCGGGAGAACCGGGACAACTCCTGGTGGGCCGGTCTGATGTTTGGGCGGCGACAGCCGGTGTTCACTTATTTTTATTTATTTGATGGCACTGGGCTGAAATATGTCACGTATGCTGCCGTTCGTCTGTCCTGTAGCTTTGTCGGTTTTAACTGATGGCGTGGAAGGTGCAGAATTTAGTTTCATAGCTACAAGTATGATGTTTACAGCAGAAAAAGGAAAAGAAAATCAGTTTAGTATTCAGCAAGTTATGATTGATTAAATGTGCTGACAGTTCATTGCACCAGTGGAGCGGGTGACCAGCCCAAGGTGGCGGCCCCACGGCTCGTCAGCGCAAATAGGCAGTAGGAGTCGATGTGGTGTCTACTCTTTATATCTATGTCCACCGCGCTCAGCGACTCCACTATTATTTCCGCTCTGTTCAATGCGTGTTTAGCGGCGCAGCCATGAAAATGGTCCCCTGTGAAACCACTTACCAACGCGCTGCGTTCTGGACATGTTTACGGCATTTGAATCGGTGTTGCCAGTTCATAACAAATAAAGAGCAGTTTTCGGTACGAACCGGTATATCGTCCAGCCCTAAGATGAAATAAGTAAATCACAATGTGCATTACAGTACATATTCTGCCTTATATTTGATTGTAGGCTTGTACAGGATGCATGTGCCATAGACTTTGTAATGAAAGTGTTGTGAGGTGAAAGTCCGATGCAACAGTGCTATGAACTTGTCTTACTGTTGTTACCTTGGACATCATTAGTCTGTGAGTATGCGTGTATATATGTCAAGCTTGTGGTAGCAGGGTTTATGTCATTGCTGGTACACATGTATTTTGTTGTTGTATGTTTCAGTTTTACCCGTTTTATGCGCTGTCAGATTTAATAAGACCAGAAAAAGAGACATGTTGTTAGCTCACTGTCTAGCATGTGAAAAGGAAGAAACTCGAGATCAGGGCAGTAAAGTACACATTTGAGTTTTACTTAACTCTAACGGTTTCTTTACACATGTGTGTTTCAGTAAATAATCACCAGCGTTACTAGGTTTTGGTGCATGCTGCATACCAATTGGCTCTCAGACATTGATGAGATGTACTCAGTCACTCCTTGGGTATCATATGACGAGGCATAGATTCTGAATTTAGTTTGCTCCTAAATGCAGCCTTGGCATGCTTAATACATTACAACACGCATTCATACTGCTGGTTGGTGTCAGTCATTAGTACAGCAGATAGTTGGCTGTAGAGCATCATATTCTGAATGTAACATTGATAATTAGCTTTTTTCCATATTTCAACAGAAAACTGAAAACCCTGAAAAAACAATCCGCATCAGAAAATTTATTCTTTGGTGCTATTAAAACTACAGTGAGCAGAACCAGAGCCATTCACCAACACATCATCCATCTGCCATCAACACTTGATTTGTCCGCACAGCCTTAGATCCACTGTCACAGTGAAAGTCATTCATTCATCTACAGTTTATCTGTGTCTGGGTTGTGGGGTCGCTGTAGCCCAGTGGTTCTCAAACTGTTTTTGTTATTATCCACTTTGAACAAGTGGGGATTTTCAAGCCAACTCTCAAGTCATGCTCAATGTTGAGCTGAGATCTGTATTTCGTTTTCAGAGAAGCAACAGTCTGTCTTGTGTGCGTACGTGTGAGATGGTTCTTTTGTGGTTTGTCACAAATTTATCCATGTTGCTCATGGCTACTTGTTACCTTGTTGTCCCGCTGCAATTATCATCCCGACGTCAATCATAGTTTTTGCATTTTAGTCCCAGGTTCCATTTTTCTCCTGGTCTCCTAATGCTCAATAATCATTTTAGCCATTATTACTTTGTTTGCGTGTGGGTGTTTTGTTTACAGTGAACTATCTTTATTGTCAGTAAAAAAAAAGGCATTTACAGTAAGATAGGAATTGAAAATTTCCATCCCGTTTGTCGTGCACCACCTGTCATGTCTCCGTTTGGTTGCGCCCCAAACTTTTAGAACTCTGCTCTAGCCAGTCCCAATCTTTCGGTTCTCCCCGTGCCTGCCTGGGTTTCCGGGTACTCCGGTTTCCACCCAAACCGCTCAAAAATATAATGTTTAGGTTAAGTGGTGACTCTAAATTGTTGGTAGATCTGAGTATGAGTGGTTTTTGGTTTGTCTGTCTCTGTGTGTTGGCCCTGTGATGGATTGGTGACCTGTCCAGCGTGTACCAAGAAAACTTGGTAACATAAAAAAAAAAAGACATTTATAAGAATTAAATCAGGAGAAGCATGAGGCAGATGGTGAATCACCAGACTGATTAGGAACCTACTTTAGAAGATTGTCACATGGTTTTTGCCGAGATCACTTTCCACAATGTCACTACCAAAACAACAGTGATACCTGTCTTATTCTAGAGTGATATCATGCTAAGAACTTAAGTAAACCTTTCTGATGTGTATGTGGAGTTACTTGTTTACCTATTTCTAACAATGTCTGCACTAAAAGAAATGAAATAAAAAAGAAGGCACCTTTAACACAAATAGTCCTATACGCTCACAGAAAGACTGACCAGCAGTGCACTCATGTCCGTGCAGTTCCCAGTTCTAGGATTCTATACGAAAGGTGAACTGAAAGTTGTGAGCAGGCCTGACTCAAGGACAAATCACAATTCAGTTTTGTTCCATTTTCAGAGGCTTTAACTAACGCATTTTAAAACTGGTAAAATCATGATTTTATCATGCAGCTCAGTGACTCCAAGCCCATACAAATTCCCACCTTTCGTTTTCTTTTGTCAGCGCACAACCTCTTCAGGCACATTGTCATGGTCAAGCTCGTGCTGAGGGCTTGCTGCACAGGTGGAAGCGACTTCCTTTGAAATGTTTCACAACAACATTTTTGCTCTGAGGTAAATCCAGCAGAATGGAGTTCTAATTCACCTTGAGTGTTTATTTAGGCCAGGATAGACCATTGTGTAGGCGCAGTTTGCAGAGATGTAAGTGTAACTTGAACTATGACTTCACAAAATAATATCAGGACTAATACTGATGCAGAGAGTCACCTCATGGTCCTGACATCTCCCTTACATTTGCGCATCTCTTCATACATCCTGATGGCTCTTCCTGATAGTTTTCTCACACATTTTATTCTCAGTTATGTCAGCAGAAGGTTAAAACGTTCTTCAAACTTGCCAGGCCTCAAATAAACTCTGTGCTCAGCAGTTTCCTCTACAATCTCTTCTTGCAGCACGGCCCATTTACCAGGCACAGAACTGCAGCCTGCGCCGGGCCTGCACTCCACATGCTTTTGCAATGTAAGGGCTGTTGTGGGAGCCCAAAGGAATCTGTTTGGAAAGATTCGAGAGCTCTTCAATGTGTGGGCTTGTTACGTCCTAGGGGTGGGGGCTGCAGAGCTGCTGCCACTTAACCGTGAAACACGCAAACTTTCATTGGCGACACGTTCCCAGATGATGCTCATCTCATGTATTTGAATTGACTGCAAATGCCAAGAGAGGCTGAACCCTTCAGGAATATTTAGTTTGAAATCTAATAAACATTCGTGGTTGTTATTTGTAACACCGTACAAGGTCTTCTCTGGTCCCCTGTGTGGCCTTGTTTTCATTGTTCATTGCTTTGTGGGTCTTTGGTGCTGAGGTAAAGGGGGCTGTGCTGCTAAGAGCTTGCTGTTCCAGTCTCATTCTATCAGTCCGTGTGCCAGTGTGGAGTGTGGTATAGCTCAATAACGTGAAGTTTTTAACCTCTTTTATGATGAGCTGAGAAGTAGCCTCTCTTACACAACAGATAACTGAGCTGGCTCTTCTTTCAGAGCAAATGTCAGATGCTGTTTAAATTATTACATAATCTAAAGGAGGAAATCCACATTGTTTGGTTATATCATTCCATCCAGTGAACAAATCTCTTTCAGTAGTGATTGTACAAAATGAAATGGCTTAAAAAAACAAAACCAAAAAAAAAAAACAAAAGACATTTTGTGAATGCGTCATCACCAGTACCGAAACCAAAGGAATAAATATTGCACAAATAATCAAAATATAATGTTTGATTTATTTATTTCTTTTTGGGGAAAGATAAAATGGACATTGGGGCAGTATGGCAGCATAGTGGTTGCACCACAACAACAAGGTTGTGGGTTCGGTTCCCGGCCTGGGTTCTTTCTATGTGGAGTTTTCATGTTCTCCCTGGGCCTGCGTAGGTTTCCTCCCATCGTCCAAAGACATGTGTCTGTTCTGTCTGTCTCTTTTTGTTGGCCCTGCGATGGACTGGTGACCTGTTGATGGTGTATATGAGCTGGGATTGGCTCCAGAACCCTGTGACCCAGAAACAGATAAGTGGTAGAAGATGAATGAATGAATGAATAAGAATGGGCATTATTGGCACCACAAGCATTGTGGTGATAGAGAGACCTGAACTACAGGCCATTTTCCCCTCAAGTAAAAGAGTAAAAAACCTAATGAACGTGATTTAAACAGATGTAAAAAGGCCCCAGCTGATCTCGAATATTGCAATATAATTGCATAAAACAGTAACACAGGATTTTTTTGTTGCCCTGCTGATCAGTACTGGTAATGCTTTTTGTTGTTTTGTGTTGGGTGACTAACATTCACTGCAATGGATAGGCAGGTGGTTTTACACCCACCCTCCTCATGTACAGTCATGCATTAATTATACATTAGTCCCCCCCCCAGCTGACACTGAGGCTGGAGGTCCAGTCTGGTACCTGTAGCCAGTATGTACAAGTCTCAGAGGTTCTCTTAATGTTATTACACCTGAAGTGTATATCCTCAAAGAGTCACAACACAACTGAGTGTTATTGCTGTGCAGTGGTTTTAGCTGGAGGAATGCTGCTTTTTTTATTTTAATTTAATTTAATTTTTTACTTAAACCAGAATCAATTCTTGTGGGCTGATCTGTCATGATTACAAGATTACAAGAATGAGCAGATTACGATAAAAGCTTCACATCAGCTCTAGAACATCCTAAACGTACTTTCTGTATTGACATTTTCTATAGTTATTATGGTTTACAGCATTCTTGTGAACAAAGTCCCTATTTGCTGATTGTGAAAATGGGCTGATTTAGTGAAATTTTTAAGAAAAACACTAATATATGGGAAAACGTTTCCTTAATGTGGCTCTAAAAGGGTAACTTGAATTATGTGCTAATTAGCTTTGTGTTATAATTCAGTTCGGTATTCAAAAATATTGTAATAATATCACAGCTTATTTGTAAAATGTAATTATATCATTATGAACTGTGTGCAGATTATAATGAAAAGTGGTTATGCAACAGCTTAATTATGATATTGGGGCTGGACGAAATTGCAATATTGGTAGAGGCTATTGTCCATTTTATGATGTTTGCTTTGGTGAAACATGGCCATAGTTTTGAGGATGTCATCCCTTCCGTAAATGTTTTGATCAAATCTTCCCCCAGAAGGAAGACAGGACACACGCTTATGACACAACATGATCGGGCCCCAGCTCAGCTTTGAATCAGCATTTTGCATCTGACTCTGTGTCATCACACAGACAATGAGCAGGTGTACTTTGGTAGAAAATCTACCAAAGCATTCTGAGTGTTGATTATGTTCCTTTACTGGTGACTTTTCTAAACCAAATTTCTCTATGCTTGTATTGTAATGATTGCACGTAACTAAGAGAACTACAGGTAACCATTGCTTTCACTATTGATTCAACAGTTGAATGTTTTTTATGTCAGAAAACACCTTTTTTATTTTGAATATGTTGTTTTGCCTGACAAACTGATGAATAATGAAGATATGTACATATTTGACAACTACCGCAAATCGTAATTGCTATTTATTCAAGCTTACCTTTGTGATAGTAGCAAGATCCCGGTGCTGACTGTAGCCTCTCCTAACCTAAAGTGCAACAATTTAAATGAAACCATGCAGGTCTGTGTGTGTCTATTTAACCAGGAGACACCTGTCCGTCACCACAAGTAGACTGGAGAATTCCCCACTTTAACTCTCATCATATCAGAATTTGAAGGATTTGAGAAAACTTCAAAGTCTGTAGAAAACGACTTGTAAACATGAGGCGGTGAGTCAACAGTCTCTTCATGTTATTTCAGTACCAATCAGCCAAAAACATTCTGACCACTGACAGGAAGTGAATAAAGTGATTCTTGGGAAAAAAAAAAACAAAACAAAACACCTCAAACAACTTCTTGCAGTCAGGGTTACTTTTGTGGTGGGAAACACTTCTGGGTCAGGATCATGTCATAAATGCAACAATTGGCCGGGAATGGTTTGAAGAACAATAACAGTTGAGACTGGTTTTATAGCAAAAGGGGGACCTGCCCTATAGTAGGCATCAGGTCATAAAGTAGCGGTTGATGATGCAAGTATTAGATGGAAAGGCAGGGGCCAGCCAAGGGTGCCATAAGATGGTGGCCTGAACGTTATTAACCCTTCTAAACTGGGTGTTGTCACTAGTGGCCACTGCTTTTTGCATTACCATAAGTTTGGGAATGTTTGTACTATTGGATAAATGCCAGATGTTTCTGTAAGCTGAGAAGTTGCACTTCACAGCCAATATAGGCTCAATATGTTAATTCCACTTGGAAATCAGAGAATCCTTTGTTTCTAACCATTAATACATTCTTTCGACACACAGTAAACTGCTGGATATCAACAGTTCTAAGTGTTCTGGAAAAATGGGCAAAAGCAATCACTGACAGGATACGTTCTGGCCTGTTTATGGTTAAAATAAGCTCAAAGTCCAGGTGGCGAATAGGAATGTTTCGTATCAAAGGGTTAAAGCCTAATTTCAGAAACTGGTTAATACGAAACAACTGAAATTTAGTTTAGCGTTGCATTAAGCAGGATAACGGACACATAATCAGGTCTGTCTGGTGTCTTCAGTCCTCAACTTGGAACACAGACCTACTTTAAAGGCATGTGTGGGAGATGGAAGAATAGAGGTTAGAAATAAGTAATAATAATTTGACATAGCTCTAGGCTAGGAATGATTCTCTTCTGTGATTTTTATGTGAACATGGTCAGATATAATTAAGAGTGAATGATTTACTGAACTGTCTACTAAGATGCTTTGATCCTATATCCTGTTTTTATCTATCATCATATCCCTTAGATATGAACATATGCAATGTTGTTGCAAAATTAGCAGCGTCTCAACATTAAAGCAGAGGCTCATTCACATTAAAAATAAGAATAGACTGATGAGCACTGCTAAAGTGTGTCGTAAGGTGATGGATACCGCTTTAAATGACCTCTTTCAGCTCTACAAGGTGAGCCCTTAAGAAGGCCCAAACAGTCCTTGCCGAGCCATCTCACCCTCTGGCAGTGGAACTTCAGTTGCTCTCGTCTTGTCACAGATACAGATTGCCGCAATGTAGGACAAACAGGTTAAAGACTTCTTTTGTTACTGCTGCCATTAATGTCATCAATGAGTGAAACAGTGTGATTTAATTATTTTTGTGGAAGTGTCTTTTTTTTTGTGTGTGTTTTAGTTATGTCTGCTGGCTGTACCACAATTTGACCCTCAGGGATAATAAAGCTGGCTTGACTTGACTTGAGTAGGTAGATTTTGGCTGACCTGCACTAAGAATGGAACCATGCATTTGGAGAATCCTTACACAACTGAGTGTTCACAGGTCCTGAGAATGCTTCTCAGGAGAGGGAGAGAGAGAGAGAGAGAGGGGCTTTTATGGATTTGGGGGAACCAAACCTAACCTAACCCAAACCCAATATCCCATCAGATCTGGCTATTTTTCTGTCTAGCATACGTCGTGAAGGTGGCTTTCATTCTGTCAGGTATGAGGAAATGCGAGCGGAGCCTCAGTACAGTATAATAATCATTAATATAGAGCTAGGGAACCACTATCCCCTATGAGAGAGCTTGGATTGAATCATCCCATCACTTCAGTCCTGTGGAAAACTAAGAAAAGAGAAAGAGGGGAAGGAATCTCGTCTATTGAGCATCTGGTTAGGACAAGAAGAGCTTAGGGACTCTTGAACTGGGAGATGAAGCCAGTGGGGATTTATGGTATATGAAATATAAGCGTAAGCTGTTTCTAGGCTTACTGAGTTTTCTCCTGCTTACATGAAAAGTGAATCAACTGCCAGCATTTACCAAACAGTCCCATAGGATGTTTTAAACCTAGTGACAGCAGGTCAAATAAGTAGGGGCTGGGTATATCTGCCGATTTACTGAATTGATGTCCGATTCAAGGATCTTAATTGGCTTAATTCAACGAAATAACAATTTAGCATATAAGATATTTCAGCTAAAGTATTCCTGAGAATGAATTAGAGGCTGAGGAAAAGAAGCTTAGTACCTTATTAAAATAGCAACATTTACTATAGAAATGGACCCAGCAATGTAGACCCATCTACATCTTAATCAAAAATATATCAAATATCAAATATATATATTATATATATAATATATATATATAATTTGCTGTTGGTCATCTTGGTTTTTTGAAACCAGATAAAACCATATTTGGACCTAGCTGACCTGATCTGTACTCTAACTTGATTGGCTCACAGTCCATTGTGCGTGGTACAATCATGGGGTATAATCATGAGGTTTTAGGATACTGTTTCTTTTGGCTATCATAAGACCTTGGTTGTGCACTTTAGTAAGATTCTCATCCATGTAGACTTCAACACGTCATTCAACACGTTTACATGCACAGTTAAGTGGAGCTATGGGCATAGTTTGATAAAGCCTCTAATCAGACTTCTGTGCTTGTCCCAGCACACATGTACGGGAGTGATATAGATTTATTTGTTGATATCATGCCATCTCCGCTATGATAGGTGGCAATCTGCGCTCTTTCAGCTCGTGGGTAATGGGCCACTACTGATGCACCTACAGTATGACGTCACAGACCACAATAGAGGTGGAAAGAAAAAAAGACTAGTGAGCTAGCAAGTTAGCCTCTGTATCCCTCCAAAAATGAGCTTTTGCTTCAGACTTTTCCATCTCCGATGCGTAGCAGTTAGCCAACTTCTTTTGTCTGACCCCCAAAACGCCGTTTGACTTCTGGGTCATAGCTTGGTGCAAAACCTCAGCACATGCGCAGATCACCTCCTCCACCTCCAAGTGTGACGATTATAAATTTGACTTCAGTCGAGCTAACATGCTTACATGTCTTTAAAAGTCCACTTTTGGTCAGACTAACTCAATAATTCATTATTTTTTAGGTTTTGTAAATGTGACTGACTGCTTGGTGTTTGGCCCCAACTACACGCTGGCTGATTGTGTAGCATCCTGTGCTGTGAAATATCCAAGATGCAGAATAAGTAATGCTATGTTGGCTTCTCTTTTTTGAGAAATATATGTATCTGCAGTTTAGATCTGGTTTTCATAATCATTGAGGTATGAGACCAACTTCATGTGAAAATGGTGCAAGGGTTGCGTCACATATTAATTTCATGTTAAGGACCCCAGTGAAAAGTAAAGTTTTGTGCCTAGTTTAATGTATATGGTAAAAACAGTGAGAGGACTATTCCCCTAGAGCAAAAAGATGTATTTCTTAGTTCTACTTAAAACATTGTTGCTGGGGTGGATCTAAACTGCGTTTGAACATTAAATAGAATGTTAGCCAGCAAGCTCCCACCTCCCTGCCCACAATCAATTGTGTCGTTAAGAATGTGTATAAAACACAAGTCTTACTTATTTTCCTGAAACTGCCTCATACCTGTTGCACACTTGTAATTTGCTTAGTTTGATGGCCTTCAGAGAGAACAACCTACAGTACATTTTATCATGAATTTTTCATGATGAAATCACAGCCGGAAATAGAGTGCATTTTTCCCAGCAAAGTGACGTTGGTGTGTGGAAAATTTAAACATTTCATTTTGCTTTTAAATGATAAATGGTGCTTAGGGAAAACCACTATAACAATACAGGAACATTTTCTGAAGGAAATACATGTGTTAAGAGCTTAGGTGTTGTATTCAGTGGACTTTTGCTGTACATGGTGCTTCTACAGTTTCATGTAGGCTGCACTGGACTAATAGAAATGTAAAACAACTCACATGTGCAAAAGATGATGCCCTATCTTGATTTAAGGTAGTCCAAATTGGGATTCAAGGTAGTCAAAACTGGGATTTAACATAGTCACAGTTGGAATTAGTGGTAGGCATAGTAAGGATATAAGAAATCAAATTTGGAATTGAAAGTTGTGAAAGTATGGATTTATGGTGGCTATAGAGATACAGTGTAGAAATTGAGAAACTTCCAGATAGTCAAAACTGGGAATTAAGATAGTCAAAGATTGGATTTAAAGTAGTCAAAGGCAGGAGTTATTGGGGATTTAAGGTATTTATAGTCATATAACAACTAGGGATGCACCGATTGTGAAATTCTGGGCTGACACCGATTTATTTATTTTTTTTTTATAAGAATTTGGCTGATAGCCCATATCTAACAATACCGCTTTTTCGGGGGGAAAAGAAATCACTGTTAAAAAAATAGATGAATTGTTTTAATGTTATTCAGCTCACAGTTACACTTTCTTTGAATGAGCATAAATTCAGTCATACAAATTCATGAAACAATCTTTAATAACTTTCTTTCACAGGAAATCTATTTTTCTTTTTGGAAATCTGCTTCAAAATCCCTCTAGTACTTCCATAGCCCAACAAAAACATCCCTTAAGTAGAACATAAATTAAATGTAAATGTACTGGAAAAGAAAAATGAAATATAATAATAAAAAAAAAACTAAGTATAAATAAATAGGGGTGTCTTACATCTTGTATATTTCATACAGATTACAATGTTCTTATGTTTCCATTGAGCACCAATTTGCAGTAGGCTGGAATATGGGCCTCCCCACTAAACAAAAGTTTTCCTCTTAGGAGAAATCTCCTGTAATTTGAAAACAAAATGCAAAAAATGTCTATTGTCTTATAGTCTATTTCTTGATGAGATGCACATTTTTCTTCACAAAGATAAGCATCTTTGTCTTGTTACAGCTCAGTCTGTTACAGCCGCTCCCTGTCTATACTGGTGCATGGTGTGCTCAGGTATTTGCATGCCATCTGTGCCAATGCTGGTGAATGCAGGTGACTGTTTCTCCAGTATCCTAGTGCATCATCAGTTCTGGGAATGGGAGGCCCAGCAAAGCAAGCATCCAGCTGCTGTAATACCCTCGTCCTTGGCACTTCTGGTCCATTTTCCTCCAGCATCTCCTCAAACATGTCATGCAGAGTCGACCATGTCACATCTGTGCATGCCCTCTTGCTCGCTCTACAGTCTCCAACACTGAGAGCATGCCTGTCCATAAGTTGTGTGTCAAGCATTGCAATGAAGAAAATCTGATCCAACTATATTGGGTCAAATTGTTTGTTTACAGCCTCCAATCATGTGATTTGTGCTGTTTTAACACCATGCTCTGTGTCGGGCTCGTTGTTTAAGAGGGCTCTGAGCAAGGGGATTGTGTCAGCAGCCGATGCTCCCGATGACTTCTGACTTTTGACAGCTGACTTCTCTTGTCGGTGGTTCAAACGGGGAGAGTAGTATGAAGCTTTCAATTAAAAGTCAATTTAGAGTAAACACAAGAAATTGTGCGACAAAAGAAATGGATCAAATCAAATCAAATCAGATTTATTTGTATAGCGCCAAATCATAACAAAGTTACATCAAGGCACTTTACATATAGAGCAGGTCTAGACCAAACTCTTTATAAATTTATTTAAAGAGACCCAACAGATCCCCCGATGAGCAAGCACTTGGCAACAGTGGCAAGGAAAAACTTCCTTTAAGAGGCAGAAACCTCGAGCAGAACCAGGCTCGGGGGGGCTGTAGTGCAGAATTCATGAAATATGGGACCAGCAGGTGTTGCAGGAACATGGGATGGTGATGAGTCACCACCTGCAGGATGAGGACAGGGAGAGAGAGGAGAGGAACTGGGAGAGACAGAGACTTTGGCAGAACATGGTTAGTAAATGTAGTATAAATGCTTAGAACTGGGTGAAACTGTGTTTTTTAAGAATCAGATCAGACTCAGTGTCTAACTCCCTAACAACAAACTTTTGCCCTGAAGATAATATCTAACTAGGCCAGTGAGCAGTGATAGCTAACATGTCTTTGGGGTCATCAGGTGGGAACCTCCTTTACTCTGACGTCTCACCAACTGCACCAGTGAAAGGAGGGTGGGGATACAGACCCTGGTTCGGGTAGGGGGGGAGAAATAGAAGAGGTGGAGATAAGAGTAGGGATGGGATACAGACCCTGGTTCAGGTAGGGGGCATGAAAGTATAGAAGGTGCAGCATGAGGCGGAGGACAAGCTACACTAGCAGATTCAGCAAACAAATTTATCTCAACAGTCCTATAATCAGAGAGAGAGCAAAAGTCAAAATCAAACCAATACAGACCAACTCACCTGGACTAACCACATGGTCTCAAAGAGGCTCAAACAGGCCACACCCTCCACTTAAATACACTTCCTATTCCTGGATTTCTTCCTCTGCTTCTCCCAAGAGTCTGTCTTTCTTAAAAGCTTCCCCTGCTGGGCCCCCAGCTACTATTACCAGTTATATAACCCAAAATATAACCCAAATCCACTGACTGGATCTTACTGCCTCATCTGACATTTCCTTCACTATTTTCCTCACCCTCTGTCCCCTTCCTCCTAACTCCTTCAACAAAGCAGCAACAGATCTGGCTACAAACCCTCTACATCCTACCTCCACTGGACAAATCCTAACCTTCCATCCTCGCTGCTCAGCATCCTTACTTAGATCTGGATACCTGAGCTTTTTCCTTTCATATGCTTCTTCAACTGAATCCTCCCACGGCACAGTCAGCTCTATGAAATATACTCTCATTCTACTCCTGGACCACAAAATTATATCAGTTTTGTACAGGTTATTTCCTGGGAAACAACAAGATTTCCTCCTAAATTTAGCTCCATCTCCCAGTCATTAGCATCCTCTAGGCGGCCTTGCCTCCTTGTTGTCTTATTAACTTTCCCTCCTTCTTGAACAAACTGAATTGACACTCTCTTTGTCTTAGACCCTCCTAGAATTGCCTGCCTCCATATATCTTCAATATATATATATGCAGCTAAGCTTTTTAAAACTTGGTTATGTCGTCACGTATACCATCCTTGTGACAGACTAATCTTACAACATGACAAAATGTGCCTTAGAGTTGCAACACCTGAACACAACAAACATAGCGGTTCTCTGCTCTCTCATTTACCCAGATTTTTAGGTTCGGGGGAGTTGGCGATACATCATATGTTGCCCCTATCAAAAATCTAATACTACTTTCCTTCATACTATATTTCCTCCTGTCTACGAACCTGCTCCACAACTAGTTTCCTCTTCTCTTTGGGACCTGCTCTACTCCACACCGGTTTGCCTGGACCAAGCCCCAAGTCTCCCTGACTTATTTTTACATTACCCACAATCTCTGTATGCCCAAGAGTTGCTTTTGCTTCCTGCACTGCCATTCTTGGATTCAAATTTCTCCCCTTGGTTGGGTTTGGAACCACCTTACTAACTACCACATCTTTACTGCCAGATAACAGGAGCTCTGTCCTAACCTTAGTACATTTAAACTCCTCCACTAGACTAGATACTGGGAGCTGAAGTATGCCATTCCCATACAGTGCCACAGTGCTGAAACATCTTGGAACACCTAGCCACTTCCTAATGTAAAAGCTTACTATACTTTCTCATTTTCATAAGTCATAGTATGCAGCATACATAGGAAGTGCATGCTTTTGTTCAAGAAGGCTCTGCATCATATAGAAAGTACTATTCCAACGAATGGTCACATCTTGCTGTAGCCTTTTTGGTTTCATCCCCAACTGCATCTGCACAGCATACAGGTGGGTTTAAGTGAGCGGCGAGGTTTTAAAGTGTCCAAGCAACTGTTGCTCTGGTTCAAAACACCATTGTGGCAGCCAAGATGTGAACCATGCAGCCAAAACTTGCCAGACCGCTGTCCATCATGGCTTTTGCCATATTTCTGGCGTTGTCTCTCACAACTGCATGCACTTCAGATTTGCCTGCTTTCCAAGTTTCTGACATTTTCTAAAATGCCTTAGAGATAACGGGTGCGGAGTGGAAGCCCGTGAACTGGAGTACACCACCACTTTTATCAGTTTGAAGTCTTTGTCAGTCCACTGTGCTGTGAAGCTAAGCATGCTAGCATCTGAACTCCAAATGTCTGTTGTAATACTAATGATGGGAATATTGCAAGCAAGTAGTTCATGAATGTGTAAAGCCACAGCGTTGTTTTCAGGGAGACACATCTGCAAAATTTCGGTGGCTGGGCAGTTTTCCCCCTTGTCAAACGCTGTGCTAATTGAGCACTGAGTTCTGTTAGTGGCAGGTTGTTCCCTCTTACTTTCCAGTTCATCTCTTTGTTTTTTTTATCCACTTTCAAGTCGTTTTATTCTGCCTCATGTCTGTTTTTTAGGTGGCTGATGAGATTTGGTGTGCTAAAATTCTTAGATCTAGCATCTCCTCTTGAAATGTCACTTGAATGCCTCTTACATACTATATATCATCAATCTCTCTCAGATATGGTGTAAAACTCTCACATGGCCAACATTTTCTCTCACTCTGAAAACTCTTGTGTGCGCAGCACCTTTTGCCCCCCCATGTCACACTAGAGCTGTAGGCAGTCACCTTTGTGTTGCTGATGCTGTCTGAATCTGAATGTCCGACCGCAAATAACCAATGCATCAGCCACTGACATCAACAAATTCTATCTAATTTACCAATAGGCTGATGCCAGTCAACAAGGGGAACATTGGTTGATTCATTTGTGTATCCTTAATAACAACTTAATATGTTGCTTTGTTTTAATTGCTGTGTTTTTAACATGCTGCTCTGTCTTTTTTAAATCACTGCACTACAGCCAACCGATGCTCGCATTGTGCGAGGGCAATATACATCATGGACAGGTCGCCAGACCCGAGAACTGAACCTGCGACCTTCTTGTTGTGAGACAACAGTGCTAACCACTAATCCACTAATAAGGTTATTCAGGCCAAAAAACTGGAAAAGCTTGAACATTTTCAGTGCAGTATAATTATAATAATTGAAATGCAAAGCAGACTCAGACCTCTATGAAAACTTAGACTCATGTCTATTTCATTCATTCATTCATCGTCAACTGCGTATCAGTTTTTTAGGTGGCAGGCGGTTCTGGAGCAAATCCCAGCTCACATTGGACGAGGGTGGGGTCCACCCTGGACAGGTTGCCACTCCATCAAAGGGCCAACACACAGAGACAGACAGAGACAAACAACCACTCACACTCAGACCTACGGGCAATCAGTGACTCAACAGGACAGGAGAGTCAGATGATGGTTTCTGACTGTGACTGTTGTTTTTTCCCAGCCCCTCAGCTCATGCTTCAGAAGACAGGAATCGCAAAAATGACCTCCTACTTTGTGGAAGATGTTTCTTTTAATGAGGCTTTTGGCTGCGTTAGAAGTAAGTGTCCTGGTGGAAAAAATTGGAAGGTGGTATACACCACTAGTCACACCAGCGCCCACGTTTTCTAGTGATTTATAGTAAAACAGCAGAAATTGAATTAGTTTCTCACTGCACAATTTTAGTTTTGGGTAAACTAACATCCACCCTGTCTCTCTGTCTAACTTTCTCTGGGTGTTACTTTCCTGTAAGCTTTTCAAAGTCCTCAAAGTGGGTTAAAGAAGAAGAATTAGGAGAAAAACAGCAAACAAAAGAAACATTATCCATTCACATTCAATCTGAATGGCAAGGATAGCACGTGCTGTGTCATCCCAGTTGTCTGTAGCACTGCACTGGGCCTTAACCTCGAGGGGAAAGAAGAAGAAAAAGGATCCAGCTCTTGAGTAGGACTGTCGCTACACAATATAGAACAGTAAAACAGCAGTAATGTAAACAGGCCAGAGCTGTCATTCTTGCTTCTTGTCAGATACAGCAAATGGCATAAACAAGGTCACTTTGAATCAGATATTATCTAATATCAGCTGATTGGCAAGTCGCCATTGAAATAAACTGCTTTATTTCTTCCCCTCGTGAGTGGCCTCTCAACTTCCTTTATAAAGTGAGTCCACACAGTCATCTCTCAAGAAGATGAAGTATTTGCTGCGTATTATTTCTCCTCCCTCTGCCCACCCCTCTTACCAGTCCTCACGCTCTCTATCTTCCAGGCACCTGAATAGCTGTCAGATATAGATCACACCTCTCATTGTTTTTTCCTTGCACCCTGCAGTGATAGCTCACCAGGCGAGGGTACGTGAGTGCAAATCCTCCAGCTTTTTCTCTTGATGTTGGCAGAGACTCCCTGAGGGTCAGCATAGTAAAAGACAGTAAATAAAGAAATATATAAGTAGTGTGTGTATGAAGCACTGAATGACTAAACAAAGAAAAATATTGGGACAGGATGTTTGGGTTGCTGCTGTCTGGGGCCGGGCTGCTCCACTGAGATAATTTGAATTGGCTAGTGCTTCGTGACAAATTACTGAACAACATACACAGCTCAATTGCGTCACATTTTGTCGAACACAAAGGAGACATATTCTACATATTTAAGCATATTTTTTACCATGTCACAACATCTCAGATAGCATTAACATAATGACCATTCTGCTGGCACCATCCTCAAACAAAAATATACCATATATACTGAAAAACACATTCAGGCTCTCAGCTTGAAAAATCCTTCAGGACAGCAAATTATAGTTCAGTGGCAAAGACAAACTTTGGACCTCATCTTATATCCATCTTGCTATTTTTTTTCTGTCAGGCTGCTAGAGGCATTTTGTTGCCCTTGATTGTGGGTGTATTATAATAACTGGATACTTGACTCAAAGAGCACCCGGATACTTTAATCTAAACCGTAACTCTTGCCTCCAGGAGTGCTTCTACAGAACTTAGCATGCTAACCAGCTAGCCCTAGCCCATATCATCATTTTCCTGATAGTGATTCACTGTTGACTCAGAGGATATATTATGACCTCTTGGAGGTCTAGTCATGCCCCAGGGAAGAAACCAAGTTCAGCAGCAGCGAAAACATACTAATAGTCCCTTTGAAATAGACTCTGAGAAGGTTCAATATTAATAAGACATTGATACGTTGAATACATTTTTACCTTGTTTCCAGTTTGAAGATTTCTGACAACAGAGTATAATTAGTAGAAAATGAGAAATGAAAATGAGACTGTATTGCACAATCATGTATCTGTCAATTTCCAGTGTGAGACAGAAGTTTAAGAGGGGCTGTCAGGGCAGAGCAGTCCAAGCTTTAGCAGTTGCTCTGTCAGCCCATTTCATGCATCCTAAAATTCAACGTCACATTGAACAATTGGCAATGTCCTGATGTCAAAGTCCTTTCAATCAGTACCAGGCAAAAATGGGAAGTGCTTTCCTTCAGGAAGATTTCTGCTTCCCATATAGGCTAGTCACTATAACCCAAATTATTCATGCTGTTTATGGTAATGTTGTTTACTTACTTTTCAAAGTCTGGCATTGCAGGAAATCACCTCGGCTATTGGGGAATGCTTAACAAGCCCAAACTGTGTGCTTTGTAGCCTGGACAACGACATTTTCTATTCCAAAGGCTTATACATTTGTCCTTCACAGGGGCCTCAATGGTTTTAACTGAAATTTACTCAAGTCATTAATAATGTAGTCATAGAGTTCGGGTCTTCTGAAATGTAAATCTCTTGCATGTAATTTTGTGATGTGAAATCTTTACGCACTCTTAATCCCTTGGCTAGCCTGGATGTACTGTAGCTGATTTTGTGCTCGAGAATCTCAAAGAAGGATAATCACATGGATGAAATGCCAGCCAGAGAAACAACTTGAGACAATGCGAATAAGGTGTTTAAACACCAAATTCCAGACAGACAAATGTGACTTAGCCTTCAAATTCCCCTGATTGCAATCCATTGAGCATTTTAAGGATTAGCTGGACAAACAAGTCCAATCCAAAGAGGCCCCACCTTGCAATTTACAGTATTCAAAGGATACCCCAGCACATCTTCAGGGGCCTAGTGGAGTCCATTCCTCTCTGGGTCATGGCTGTTTTGGCAGCAAAAGGGGGACCGAGACAATATTAGGCAGGTGATCTGTAATGTGCTCCCCCAGGCAAGGGTTAGGGGTTGACAGTAAGTCAAAAAATCTTCCATTACCCCCACTCCCCCCGCAATATCAAATTGTGTGTTTCAGATTGGAAGACATTTTCATAGACATGCTGTCCAAAAAAAAAAAAAAAAAAGTAAGTAATCAAGAATTAATAAAAGTTGAACACAATGAGGAGGAGAGATTCTTTATGACAACTGCAACCTGAGTTTACATCTCAGTTTAAGTTCAGAACTGCGTAGAAGGGCAATTGGAGATTCTGTCTAATTAGGCTGATTAGATACACTTGCCTTAATTTCTCCCCACAGTCCAATGTGGATTACATTTTGTTGTTCAGTTTCTCAGATGCACCTGGTTTTGTCCCTGTGTTGAGTTTAAACTGTGTACAGAGCAGTACTTAATACAGAATGTGGATTTTAGGGAAGCGGGCTGCTGGAGAGAGGCTAAACTTCACCTCCAAGCCCTTTTTCCTCCTTGAGATTTTCATGCAGCTGCCAACCTCATAGAGGAGTTGAAAAACCCACTGGAGTGTAACACCTTTCTAAACACAAAAAAAAAATTTGGACTCAGGGCTCATTGTTCTGGAAAACATGTTGAACTTCCTCAGTCACACCTTGTCCAAGCCATCATGAGCCTCCCTCAAAGTGGTGGTGGAGATCAGAATGTGGTGCATTAGCCTCCCCTCTCCATGCAGCCCAATGTGAAACTATCCAGCAGTATTAACAGAGTGGTAATAGGAATAGAGAAGATTAAGGAACATGACATTTGAAGACATTAAAAGAAGCATTTCAAGGATCATTTACCGTAAAGAGTTCAATCTCTGTCTCTGAACTTGAATGGATGCCTCAAGGTTTCTGTTTGAGCAGGCGGATAAGTTTGTGTATCCAAAGAGCTCTCTGCTAAACTGGGGAATGAGGTTTAGGATCTTGGTTAGAGGAGCTGCCCCTTTCATCCCTTTTTTCATTATCCTCCTTCATCCACCCATCCATGCAGTCATCCATTTGTCCTATCAGCACTGCCTTATTCTTTTCCTGCAGAACAGGGCGAAAGCGAGAGAGATCAGCTCATCCAGCACTTATGTACAATCAACACACACTGCTTTTGCAAATGAAAAGCTTCAGTACACATTTTGTGGAAGTGTTGCAGCCAGAACAAGTGAGGATGAAAACAGTGGTGTATTATTCAGGTTGTAAATGCCATCTACCTGTGGTAGCCCTGCCCCATCCCTGCATTTTCAAGCTGTTAGTGACTGTACTTCCAGACTCTTCAAACCAACATGTCATTTGTTGATTTATCCATTAATTAATATTGAATACAGATGTTCATGGTGTCAACTTTGGCCAAATTTCTGCCTGACCTGATCTCCTAGCCTGATTTTTTTTTTTTTTTTTTTTTTTTATGGCGCTAAAGAAAAAGTCAGAGGTGAAATGTTGTGAAGCTTGGAAAGTGTCAAAAATGTCAGGTTTAGTGTGGAGGATCTTCATGACTTGGTGCTGAGTCCTTATACAACAGCTGAACTGAGCACCCTTTTTTCTAGTCCCAGATTTATACTATATATATCTGCCGTGAGAAGACTTGTATAAACAGAGCGTAGCTATGGTAGAGATAAGTATATTTGCTAAAGTTAAATTTCCTTTATGTTGTATCTAAATCAAATCAGATTTATTTGTGTAGCACCAAATCATAACATTGTACATATAGAGCAGGTCTAGACCAAACTCTTTATAAAATGATTTAAAGAGACCCAACAGATCCCCGATGAGCAAGCACTTGGTGACAGTGGCAAGGAAAAGCTTCCTTTAAGAGGCAGAACCAGGCTCAGGGGGGGCGGCCATCTGCCTCGGCCGGTTGGGTTGAGAGTGGAAGAGAGGGAGAGAGCAAGAGAGGTATGGGGCGGTGTAGCGTAGGGTGAGAATGAGAGCAGAAGAGGGGATATTAAAACAGGTGTAGGCAGGAACATGTTGCTGCATGAAGTTCATGGAGATGATGCTGTAGTACAGAATTCATGAAGATATGACAGCAGCAGGTGTTTCAGGAACATGGGATGGTGATGAGTCACCACCTGCAGGATGAGGACAGGGAGAGAGAGGAGAGGAACTGGGAGAGACAGAGGCTTTGGCAGAACATGGTTAGTCAATGCAGTACACAAGAACTGGGAGAAACAGGGATTTAGGAGAAGTGTGGTTATTGTCAGCACCTGCAGGGGGGAGGGAGGGGGAGAGAGAGAGAGAGAAGCTCAGTCCTTCCCCCAGCAGCCTCGGCCTACAGCAGCATACCTAAAGAGTAGAGGACTTTAACTTTTTATCAGCTCTGTCATACAGGAAAGTTTTAAGCCTGATCTTGAAAGTTACTAAAGAGTCCGCCCCCTGGACCGATACTGGAAGTTGGTTCCATAGAAGAGGAGCCTGATAACTGAACGATCTGCCTCCAGATTTACTCTTGGAGACTCTAGGAACCACAAGTAAACCTCCATCTACAGAGCGGAGTGGCCTGCTAGGACAGTAAGGAACTATGAGCTCTCTGAGATATGATGGAGCTTGGCCATTAAGAGCTTTATATGTTAAAAGAAGGATTTTGAATTCTACTCTATATTTTACTGGCAGCCAATGAAGAGCAGCTAACACAGGAGAGATATGATCTCTTTTCCTAGTTCCTGTTAATATTCGTGCAGCAGCATTCTGAATCAACTGAAGGCCTTTCAGAGATTTGTTTGGACATCCAGATAGTAATGAGTTACAGTAGTCCAGCCTAGAAGTTACAAATGCATGGACTAGTTTTTCTCCATCATCCTGAGAAAGGATGTTTCTGATTTTCCTAATGTTTCTCAGGTGGAAGAAAGCTGCCCGACTAACTTGTTTTATGTGAGGGACAAAGGACATGTCCTGGTCAAAAATGACTCCAAGGTTTCTTACAGTGGAGCTGGAAGCCAAAGTAATGCCGTCCAGACTGATGAGATGATTAGATAGTATTTTTCTGAGGTGCTTAGGGCCGAGTACAATAACTTCTGTTTTGTCAGAGAAGTAAAAAATTTGGGTCATCCAGACTTTTATGTCTTCAAAACATGCCTGCAGTCTGACTATCTGAGTGACTTCATTTGGCTTCATTGATAGTTACAGCTGAGTATCTCCTGCATAGCAGTAGAAGTTGATGCTGTGTTTCCTGATAATGTTGCCTAGAGAAAGCAGATAAAGCGTAAAGAGGATTGGTCCAAGTACCGAACCCTGCGGGACTCCATAACTGACTACAGTACGAGGAGGAGCTGTTGTTAACATGAACAAACTGATGTCTATCTGATAAGTAGGATTTGAACCACCTTAGTGCAGTTCCTTTAATTCCAATTTCATGTTCCAGTCTCTGTAGTAAAATATTATGATCTATGGTGTTGAATGCAGCACTGAGATCTAACAGACTTTGGAGGCTGGTCCATTCTCTGAAGCTATTTGAATATCATTGGAGACTTTAACCAGCACTGTTTCTGTGCTGTGATGAACTCTAAATCCTGACTGAAACTTTTAGAGCAAACCATTCCTATGCAGATTGGTTTGCTACTGCTTTTTCAATGACTTTATAAATGAACGGAAATGAACGGTTTGATATGGGTCTATAATTGGCCAAAACATCTGGATCAAGATTCTGCTTTTTAAGCTGGGGTTTGATGACTGCAGTCTTCAGAGTCTGAGGTACATAACCAAAAGATAAGGTCAGATTAATCAGATATAAGATGAATGGCTCAAATGTGTAGAAAATCTCTTTAAAGAGGCTAGTTGGTACTGGGTCTAATAGACAGGTTGACGGTCTGGATGATGAAACTATAGAAGCTAGCTCTGAGAGATTCAGAGGTGAGAATGATTCCAGATGTAAAAGAGGCGTCGCAACTGATTCAGGAGTTGCTGTATTCAGTAGGAGATTTTTATCTAATGTAGGCAAGAGCTGATAAATTCTTTCTCTGATCATGAGAATTTTATCTGTAAAAAAGTTAATAAAATCATCACTGCTTAGAGCTAAGGGGATCACTGGTTCAACTGAGCTATGGCTCTCTGTCAGCCTGGCTACAGTGCTGAAGAGAAACCTGGGGTTGTTCTTGTTTTCTTCTATGAGTGCTGAGTAATATGAACTTCTAGCACTGCGGAGAGCTTTTTTAAATGTTTTTAGGCTATCTTTCCAGGCTCTGTGAGACTCTTCTGACTTACTGGAAGGCCAACATCTCTCTAATTTCCTTGATGTCTGCTTTAAGGCACGGATTTGGTAACTATACCAGGGAGCCATCCTCCTCAGATTGAATACTTATATCAAGATTCGAACGCAGTGTGGCCATAGTGCTAGTCACAAGGTCATCAACCTGCGGATGGGAGAAATCCTCATTTGAATTTAGATATGGCATTGTTGGGAATGATGACCAAATGTTCTCTTTAAATTTAGCCACAGCAGCTTCAGATAAACATCTTCTATAGCTGAATTTATTCCTCAATGCTGTGGAGCCCATTAAAGTAAACTCAAATGTAATAAGGTAATGGTCAGACAGGAGAGAATTTTGGGGAAGAATTGTTAGCTTGTCAATTTCAATGCCATAAGTTAGAACAAGATCAAGGATATGATTGTAGAAGTGAGTGGGTTCATTCTCATGCTGGGAAAAGCCAATTGAGTCTAGTAGGGAAAGAAACCCAGAACTAAGGCTGTTACTTTCTACATCAACATGTATATTGAAATCTCCCAGGATAATGATTTTATCTGTACTGAGTACTAAGCAGGGGTTGCATTAACTTCAGCCACTTCACTTGATGCATCCGATTACGCGCTAGCTGGCACCCTGTTTCACTCCATGTGCAACAGGAAGAAGGTGTGAATGAGACTGAGTTCAGGCCACTGAGTTAAATTCAGCTGGTTTCTTGCGAAGTTTGTTCATATTTGAATTGAAAGTACTTAATTTTGTAAAACTGTGTTATCCATTTACACATATGGCCACAGTTTGTGTTTTTAGTGGCCACCGATGTCACTGCGGGGAAATGTGGTGTTGACATGATGAATGTTTTCTCTCATGCCTTTATAAAATTCGAGTAGGACCAGGTGGACGGTATACTGTAACTCACAGAACTGGTTTTTCACCTTTCCAGTCCGAGTGGGAGAGACTAAGAGTGAGGCTTTTAAAAGACCTGAAGCCAGATTTTGGTCTGGGGTTGATTAATAGGCTTGACTGAAATATTGCAGCCACCCCCCCTCCTCGACCTGTGGTACGAGGGATATGAAAGTTAACATGAGTTGGGGGTGTAGCTTCATTAATGCTAACATACTCATCCTGCTGCAGCCACGTTTCAGTTATACAAAATAAATCAATATGGTGATCAGCTATGAGATCGTTAACTAGTAGAGATTTTGATGACAATGATCGAATGTTCAACAGTCCACATTTGATCGCAGTGTTATTTGAGACTGAATTTTTGGCTGTTTTAATTACAGTTAGGTTTTTGTTTTTAGCTCCTGTTCTGTTTAATTTGGGTTTTTTAACTTTTCTAAATTTAGGTGGTTGGGGGACAGACACAGTTTCTATAAAGCTAAACATAGACAGAGACTCTATTCTATTCTCGGCAGGTGACCGCTCTGACTGAGGCGCAGAGGAGCGTGTTAAACTGCGGCTCTGCCTCCTGGTCTCGACCCGGGATTGTCAGGGTTTTGGAAGGAAAGAATAGCAGAGACAACACACGAGGTGACACAGAGCACCACCACCAATGATTGGAAATAATGTAACACGGTCATGGTTGGATAAGCCAAGACTTTTCAATATTGAAGAATAGGATGAGAGAAGCAGTTTCTAACTTCACCCTGGCTACTTCAGAAGGCCCACATTACCTATGTAATTTTTTACCGAAAGTCCAGCCAGAGATTGGAATGCAAGATCTGTTCAGTCTGACTTTGAATGGTGCACAAATTTTGAGCAATTCGACTTTATTACTCTGCTCTTCCTTCAAACCTCATGAATCTCCCTCATGAATCGGGACATTTTCCCACAGACTCAAATACTGAGTTCCGACAACCAGTGGAGTTGCTGCCTGTTGGTCTTTAGATAGAATGCAGGTGTAAGGGGGTGGCCAAGTGATCTAAGGTGCTGCATTCAGGTCACAGTCTTTCCTGGAGGTGTGGATTTGAATCCCACTTCTGGCAAATGTGATTTAAACGACCCAGCCACAAGGCACTCATAAACCCATGGTATATTTGTGCCACTCCCAAGCCCATCTAAAAACTTCAGCCAAATTATGCAGGTGATAGAGCTGACTTGCTGTGACGACCCCAAATAGGAGATCAAAGAAGAAGAAGGTATAGATTTCAGGGCTACTTGCTTTTTTAATATGAATCAAAGTCAAACAAACAGACTTTAGTTTTTAGCTTTCTGGTTTGTTCAGGGCCACTGCATTCCCAGTGAGTGATATCAGACCCAAAGATATTCAGTGTAAAATGATTAGATATTAGATATAGGTTAGCTATATCAGTTTAAATCGACTAAATGTATTTACCTTTTTCTGTATTTCTGTTGGGTGTATGTAAATTATTGTGCACCTTGGGACATGGAACAAATTTAAGAAGAACTCATAACACAGAAAGTAATTCAACTCAAATAAAACAGAGGAAAGTGGCAAATTGTCTTGTGAGGGATTAAATGGCTAATAGGTTAATAGGTTCAGATCATGAATTGAAACTAAGTCAATTAGAAATGGAAAATTTGATTGATTGATTATTATTTTTATAAAGATGCTCCATGGTAACTTGCTCTGCTGTTTGTTTGCTGATGCATAAATATTTGCTGTAGATGTGGAAGCGTTTTTATTGATTGAGAATTTGGGAAGACTGTGGCTAATCGCTGCGGTAATGTCAGCAGCTTCTGTGGTTGCTTACAGATAAAACCTCTCCAGATTGTTGTGCAGCAGTAGGACTTGTGGAGTTTGTACTAACAGGAGTCGTCATAGGGATGCAACAAGAAAAACAACAAGAAAACAAAATATCACACATGGACATCACATGCAATACCAGGCCACTGGGTTAAAACAAATAGATGGAGAAAACAGAACCTACATCTCAGGGATCCACAGACAAGCCCATGTTGTCATTCCACTCTGCTCAGCTCATTATTTGGCCTGCCCCTTTTGTGAAATCCTCAAATGTCACAGACATGTTTCCCCCTCCCTGTCTGTAGCAATTCCAGGCCAAGTGCTGCTGACAATTTATGGATTCCTTTCAGTGTTATCAGCGATTAATGGTGACCTTTACTTGGGGGATGAAGCATTTGATCTTCCCCAACTTGAAGAATTGAGGCCATGAGCGTGTGGTTTCCAAAGTAGAATTCACCTCCGGTTGCTTGTGGAGGTGTTATTTAGGCCTGTGGTGACTTCTGTGGCAACCTCACTGAGCACTATTGTTCCAGCAATGTGATGGACTTTCCCAGTGGGATCCTTACGCAGTTAGATGCTCACTGAAAGGGTAACTGGCAGGAGAGTAGTGTTACAAAGTTGAGAGTTTGGTTGTGCATTCTCAGATTTTGTAACATTGACTGTTGGGAGACACTTAATCATATTCATATTCAAGACATATTCAACCAATGCTCTATTTCTGAGCATATGCTTAGAAGTACTTTGTATAGAGTGTGGCTTTTGAAACTCACATCCATGCTTGTAAAACTCTTTACTCTTAAATATATCCGTCAGTGTGAAGCATGTTGGTCAGCCCCAGTTTGCAATTTGATTGTTATTAAAATACAGCGTGCTTCCAGAAGGCATTATTAGGCCTTCATGTTGTATTCTGTTGGAGGTGGGCTGCTAATATTTTTGTGATTTTGAAGTGGGTCATGATTTGGAGGGGTTGGGAAATGTGCTAATATGATTAGTTTGACTGCAGTTTGAGTGACTGAGTTCAGGAACCACAAATTAGCTGGAGCTGATACTTTAACCAGTTAAGAGGACAAAAGATGTCAGCAAAAGGTATACTCTATTGTCACAATTTAATGATAATATAACTTGATAACTTGTGTTTTGTTAGGTTAACATGAGTGGGTGTCTGTTCTCAGCCAAAGATAATTTTTCAGGGAGAAACCCCTACCCTACTACTCCACTGATTGTATTTGTAGTCCCAAAAACCTCCTCAGAGTGATACATCCTTACTGAAATAGACTGAGTGAAAGAAATCTCTCAAGCTCCAGTTTGTGAAATATTATCAGTCTCTATATTTTCTTGTAGTGTAGTTAAAAAAAAAAAAAAAAACTTTCTAAACTGAAACAAGCTCTGCTTGCACAGTTTAATTTTACTGGTTTGAAAGCTGATTAACATCTTAAGGGTTTATTTGTGAATATCATTTCATTCCCTAGTTTTAGGCCATATGTTGAAGGGTTTATAATAATGTAATATAAAAAAGAACCTTTTAAATAAACAGAAAAAATGAAATTCCTACCATGGAAAAGATATCTGTAAAAACTAAAATTGCGATTAGACTTTTGTGTAGCAGCCAACGTTGGAGATGGGAGGATCTGGTGTTCCAGCTAGGAATAATTAAGACATTTAGTGCACATCCTCCTGCAGCTGTCCACATGCTGACGGGTTAATAACCATGTTTGTTCCCTGGCTGATTATTGACTCTCTTCATTGGCTTAGGAATGGTAAACTCACACATTCACCAGTATCCTGCTGGCTTTGTCTGGTTTAAAAGGGTTATTTTGCGCTCATATTTTTCTGCCAATTGTGTTATTTAGTTTGTGATTCAAATACTTGATAAATGGCAAATTGAGGTCTTTAAAATCCCATTTTTTCTGTCTTCCAAATGGTTTCAGTTGAATTTTCCTCAGAGATGTAAATGAAAGTTCCATCTCCATATCCATTCTCTTCATGTCTTTCCTGGTAAAATAAAACAGCAGCGCATTTACAGACTGTCTGTCTGTGATAGAACAGTCGCCGGAGTCCATGTGTATGAACTCAATTTGAAGTGGGAACGTGAGTCGTCTAAGCTAATGTAGCCATCCTGTTGAGATTATTTCACATAACGGCACTGGTGTATTGACTAAAGTATGACAGATGAGAAAGAGAACTAGAAAAAATACTTGTTTGTTTGTTTGTTTTTTTAGGTTTTTTTAGGTTTTGGCTGTGTCAGGAACAAGATCAGGGTAAAATTTGGGCGTCCTGTTTAAATTCAGTTTACGTCAGAATACCTCAGCTGCACACAGGCCAACTTTTGAGGCATACTCAGGTATTCTATGTGTAAACAGGTAATTGCAGTTTAAGGTCTACAGCATCATTGTCCATCAGGAAAAAATGGAGCTGGACTCTACCTCATTAAAATATTCTTGACCCATGCCCTCCACTGCTGCTCATCAGTCAGACCTAGATTCAGATGGGACTACCAGACATATCAGAACATTTAGCATAGTCATCATATTGTGTAATTGTATGACACATTGACAGTGGTGGTGCTAATGCTAACTCTGACTCTGCAGTATATGGTTTCAGGTTTATTTATAATGACCCAGCTGCAAGTTGACATTTTCAATTCCTCAGGTTTGTGATGTATGAATTCCCAACTGAAATGGAGTCTGCTTTTATCAGGCTGTCATTGTTCACTGCAGTTTAAGGTTGAATCTCTCAGGCATGGTTAATGATAATTTCTTTCATCATGTGTCTGCCATATAAAAACAAAGTCTATATATAGGCCAAGCCAGGGAGCCAGGGACTAATGCCTGGGTATTATTCAAATTTGTATTGTAATGCAGCTGTCCTGTAACTTTGTTTTTCATTTTAATTCATTTCAGCTGATGAAAATCATAACATGATAGGGATATATTGCAATACTCCATATTATTGAATGTTAGTCCAAGCTATTTACACTACTCATAAACAACTGACATGACATACATGACATTATACTGATTCTACCTATCAAGTGAGCTGATTTTGGTTGGCGGAGGGAACGTGACTGATGTTTGGCCAATGTTTCAGTGCTTCCATAGTGACTACTGATGCTTCTACTGTCTGAGTATGATCATCCGACTGCAAATTACCAAAAAGTTGGCCACTGACATTATTTATTTGACATTATTTACAAGGGGTGTGCAAAAAAATCGATTCCTGTCAGAATCGTGATTCTCATTTACTACGATTCAGAATCGATGTAAAATGTCCCAAAATCGATTTTTTTTTTTTAAATACCTCCATTTTGTACACGGGATGTCCTGATGTCACCATGCAGCCGGTTCTGGAACATATGCATGCGCGGTAAGCACCAAAACAAGGAGGAAACTACAATAACAGAAGAAAGAGAGATTCAACCGGCCCCGTCCTCGTTGAAGGCAAAGATTTTTTTCATTTTGGTTTTTACTGAATGCCCGGGAAGACCAAGCTTGACATGACCCATTTTATAGCCAGCTACTTAGAGTAGCACTTTCCTTAGAATTTAAAAGGCAGCATTTTTAACTGCACTATTTTTTTATAAAGAGACCCTTTTACTTTTGTTACTTAAGCAATATGTGATATTGCTTTTATGCAACAGTTGCAACAATTCCATGTAAGCATAGATAAAACTTAATAAATGTGAAAAGACACTTTAATGTCTCCATTTGTCATTCTGTCTTGCAAAGCAGATGAGTAGATCATGAGGATCCTTTGCACACCTATAGATTGAAGCAGAAATCATTATGAATCAAATTGTTTTGAACTGAAACTCGATTTTGAATTGAATAATGAGATAGTCAACGATTCCCAGCCCTATTATTTACTAATGTGCACTAATGTGCTTCAATATTGTTTATAAAGTAATAATACTCACTCACCTATATTCTGTACTGTAAAGGTAGATGTGCAAGTGCTCTTTTATGATGAAATGATGTAGCTCCTGCATTATTACCGCAATTGTGAAAGTGTCTAAGATCTCAGTCCACAGAGAAATGCTCACAGTCAGAAACTGAACCTTAAAGCCACTTGTCCGGTTGTCTGGAACTTTGTGCCCACCTCGTCCTACTGTGTAAATTCATGATTTCATCTTCTGTTTCAAGATGCCTTCAGTACAACATGTAAATATTTTAAATGATAGTTGAATTTTGAGGAATATAGACCATAAAGCCATAAAGGGGCTCGGCTACTGTGTGAGTGACAGACCAAAGCTCTAACGTTGACCCATTCACGTGGTTTCAATAAAACCAAGATGGCCATTGACAAATTTACAAACAGGAGGCCTTTCAAACCAACAAATGATGTCATGATGGGTTGAAACATGAGTGTTCACCTGAAATCTGTTTTTTTTTTTTTTTTACTGGATTACTGAGGAAACATTTAGCCACCTGTTTGTACCGTATCATTCATTTCACATTTACATTTACATTTATATTAAAATGGAATAGTGTTTTTCATTATAACCCTGTTTTCCTTTTCTTCAACATCTTAATGACACTACTGTTTTCACTTTCTCATCTCTTATCTATGTTAACCTGACTCACGTCTTTCTAAGCAGTCCTGCGTCCTATTAATCCCCTCCATGCCCCCCTGCTTTCTGTCCTCTAGGGCTGAGGACGGGAAGGATGGTGACGGCGCAGTGGCTGTCTCAAGGACGAATCAAGAGGGAGGCTGAGACCATGACACAGGTCAGATACCCCATATATTTTACTCCGCCCCCCCAAAAAAAAGCAGCTGAACACCACAACCGTCTGGACTTGAGTTGCTGGCTTACATGATCTGAATAGATGAAGATATGTGACTGTGTGTAGACCTAAGAGCCTAACAAAAGTTTTGTACAAATCCAGCCACGCAGTCTTTTTTTTCTGAGGTAGTGGTTGACATGAAATGTGAATGTTGCAAGGGCATTAAAATTAGGTGTGTTTTGGTAAGCATACAGGCTACAATCTAATTACACCATCCTCACTTCTATTGGCAGCTTTGGTAGCTTAAATATTTAATCACTGTTGTAAGATGCTGTTTTCCCAGCATTCCCCAGTCACACTCTGGTTTTATGGCTGCATAGAGGATATATTTTCTGTAGTTCTCTACTTGTGTCCCAAAGGGACATTTGACTCGGGCATGCTTATTGATACGTTGGCTTTTTACTGCCTTGTGTTCAGCTCAAATCCCCCCGCATAAAACCACACACAAGAGCAAGGAAAGGAACATTAAAGACTGTGTGCCCTTTAGAGAATGATGAGAGGTGAAAACCACTGTTCACGATTCACCAGTAGGTTTAAACCGCACAGCATATGCCAGGAAATAGTTCCTGATCGTAGAGGTATGGTACAGTCCTGAGAGAGAGGTGACATTGCCTTATAAGGATTTAGACCTACCTGATATTCGACAACAGTTATGAATGTTATGAATGTGTGTAAAACAAAAGCTGTAACATTTGTTAGTTTAAAACACACACACTGCTCTTTTTCTGGGGCTAATAGTTGGTTAATCTGATGCAGATTTTTTGCATAATAAATTTTAATCTTAAAATCAAATCATTTGAAGAATGTTATTGTACCATCATGGCTTGATAGGAAGGCAACTTGTCAGCATTTACTAACAACCCCTGATTTGTCCACGTGTGGCACTTCTGTCAATACTACTAAATTAGGAAAGATTTGGATCATTCTGACTCTTTATTGCTTTATTTTATCCATTGATTTTTATCTGCTGTCTTTGTGCATGACATCTACAGTCACATCTGTACATCAGACTCTCCTATTGGCTCCAGTTGCTGATTGTGCCAGCGTTTATTGTATTAACAAAATAAAGACAGAGAGGCATGTACAAGAAGACAGCTTTGGACAGTGTGTGAGATCTTGGAGAGGTCCTCCGTGATGTGCACCTCCAGGAGTTGCTCAGCATGTGTTTTTGTTTGTGATGACCATCTCCATTTCTGCTACATATATACTGCTTGTTGTTGTCAGGTACAATGTGAAGTGTACACCAAAATAAATATCTTGGTGGAGCTGCAAGGGATACAAAACACATACAGTAAATGACCAAGTCACCACAGGATGTCATATATTTAGGCAAAAGTTGTTGGTCTCATGCCATACTACTGCAGTCATCAGTAGTATGGCATGAGACCAACAACTTTTGCCATGTTGTCATGTCTGGGACTAAGGGACTGGCTACTTGTTATATAATGTCATTGTTGATGTGGAGCTGGCTGGGTAGCAGCTAAGCATGGAGCTGTGGCTCTGTGCCTTATCAGACAGATGCCCCTGCTTGGCCTAATGGTGGCTTTGGCAAGAGGAAGTCAGTCTGGCTGGGTGTGAGTTGGTGAGAGGAAAGGGAAAATTGTAGCCAGAGCTTGTGGCATGATGACTTGAGAGCAGTCAGAAATCCAAACCAGGGCAGTTAGGGAAGAAGAAATAAAACATTCTCATTCTTTCATTCTTTTTCATCCTGACTTTTATTCAACACGAATTAAAGTCCAGAAACAGCTCTTGGCTAATAAATAGTATCTTAAAATATCTTTCTCAACCATGGATTATGGAATACCAAGTAATAATTAATAGGTAATCTCCACCACAGAAAATCAAGGTTGTGGTGAGATCCTGCACTCGGTTTTGAGTCAAACTAAATACAATGATTCAGTTTGTTAAGCTGCATTCACTGCAATCCAAGAAAGCAGTGCAATAATAAATCTAACCTCCATGTAAAGGCAGGCGCGGTAGGTGAATCACTGATTTTCAGTCGGTTATTTGAAAAACTGATTCTGATTCACATGCAAATGGAATACGCACCGATCGGAGATAACATTAATTGGAAGCAAGAGAAATGATCAGGTGTGATGGTGTGAGAAACTTTAACAAGGACCAAACTGTGGTGGTGTGACAACTGCAGCTCTGTGGGATATTCCTGGTTTGCAGTGGTCAGAAATCTGAAACCATTGACCCACAAACAGGGTCAGGGGTCAAGGCTCACTGATAGTTGTGGGGATTGAAGGCTGGACTGCCTGGTCTGATACAATAGAAGCACTGCTGTAGCTCATGCTGGTTCTGAACACACAAAGTATTACAGTTTGTTGTCTATGGGGTTTTTGGCAGCGGACCAGACAGGGTACCCATGCTGACCCTTGTCTCCCACCAAAGGACCCAACGGACACATGAGCATAAGAACTGGATCAGAGAGCAATGAAAGAAGGCAGTCTGGGCTAATGTGTCAGGTTTTCTTTTACATCATGTGGATAGCAGTGTGTGTTAGCATCTCTTACGCTGGGGAAGAAATGCATTTTAGGTAGAAGACAATCTAGTGTAAGTAGTGCGATGAAAAAAGTCACAAGACACTGATAAACCAAAGGACTATAAATAATTTTGGGTTTTGTTTATAGCCCGCTCTTCTCTATTAGTAGGTAGGTAACAATAATAATACAGGACTTAGCTTTAAGGAAAGGGAGAGGAAATTAATGATATTAATTATTAATAATAATAATATGTTAATAATATTAACAAAAAAATCTTTTTTGTGTAAATCAGAATAATTGTTAGCCTGACACAACGGACAGTGAAATGGAGTTGGAACCTCAACCTCAACAACCTTGCTGTTGATTTGCTTCCAGGCTCAGGCCAGCTCCCCAATGGATACCGTGTAATTGACAGTGATCACTAGAGGCGTCTGGCAGCCTCTTGTGCATCTTAATGCTGATAATAATGGGAAAGTGAAGTCACGCTGAGAACCATAATTGTGCAGTATAATTGAGGCCCATACATTCATCTGCATACCAGCATCCTGTCACTAACCGGCACGCTGACAAGTGGGATTGATGCCAGGTTAGCCAGTGCCAGGATTAGAAGAAATGAACAGGGTTAGCAGTGTCAGAAGAGGGGAGATCAATGGGATTAAACAGCAATGAGAAAGCAAGGTTGGTGGTAGATTTCTAAGCCTTCCTCTCTGCATGGTGCGAATGTTGAAAACTACACAACATTGTGATGTCTTGCTTTCACTCTATTTGACATAGATGGATTCTCAGCAGAACAACTTACACAGCAACAAAAACTTTATGCTGCTTTGAAGCTTCTTCTTGTTTGTACACCAAGGACCAAGGACCAGTAATCTTATTTTCTATATTCAAAGGTCTTATAGGATAGTGATAGGATACTGACTCACCAGTATTTTGAACAACATCCTCACAGCACTTTCTCATTTTATATTTTTTATTTTTGGTCTGAATGCCATTATGGACATGTACATGTAAACCAAGATAATGATGATGATGCACTGTGGTCCCCTGTTGGATTGCCTAAGTGTGCATGCATATCTTTACAGTCTGATTCCCTGGTTGTTCCATCCTGGACGAGTGAGCATGCTCGCAATGGCAATAATATTCACAATGGCAGGAGTAGTGCACATTGTCTTTGGCCTTTCAGCATTCAAGTGGGATCATAGTCATCAGGATTAACCTAATGATTTTAGAATAGAAATAGTTTTAGAATGCGTCAGCTGGAACTGATACTCCATCTTACCAGGCCTCAAGCTATCGCCAAGCTATTTAGATTGTGTCTTGAATCATAATTTTTTGGCCCCGTCAATGTTCTTTCAGGGATGAACCTCTGACAGGTACAAATATGCAACAACATTTTTAGCACAAATATTGCCGATAGTTAATTTTGAAATAAAACAACACTGCATATGTTCAAATTAATTTCTATATGTGGAACATCATGTCATTTTTGTGTCTGAAACTTGAGTGGCATTTTGCCAAGTAAAATTTTGTGAGTGAACTCAAGCATGCTGGCCAGTCTTTTTGCATTATTAAGCTGTCATGCTTGAATCAGTCCAAACCTGACACGACAACAGATATTTTGACAGGCTGGTATTTACCTGGACTTATGTCTATAATTTTTATACTTTTTTTAATCTTAGACAATAGACATCTTTATTTTAAAATTCTACCAAAAAGTGCAGGGAGCTCCCAGGCTCAGCAGCATGTCTTATAAAGTTAAAAGAAAACTCAAACAAATAAATATCTCCCTTAAGTTTACTACAGTAAATAAAGTTTCCAAAATTTAAATATAACTGATGCTGAAGCTCTGGGTATTTTTATGTACTCTTTGCCGTGATGACGAGATGAGTTTTCATGTAATATATGAGAATCATTGTTAAAACTTGAAGTCTTCTTTCCTCCTCTCGATATCCTTGCTGAACAGGTTTTGCAAACCAATGCTGTTGTTATCTTCTGCTACTGAGAAAAACTACACAGGTGAGGACATCTTCATTATTAGTCAGGCAGTGACGGGGCCACGCTTGGGTTCTTCTAGTAAGGCACGATAGATGACGTAACCGATGCGTCTGTTTGGGAGCTACTCGGCCATTTTAGAGTCACCAGTTTCACCCAAACATGCATGTCTTTGGATTGTGGGAGGAAACCCACGCAGACACAGTGAGGCACAGAAAGATCCCAGGCCAGGAATCAAACCCACAATCTTCTTTGCATTTGCATGCATTTATGCTCGTTTGATATTTGTTTTAGAAAATATATTTTGGAAAATGCATGCTCTTTTACTGTCCTGCATTTATTCAGGAAGTTCAGTTAACCTTTATGATACAGTCGCAGAAGCTTCACATTCTGACAAGCACCAATACACATTTAAAATATTTTTTTGGATGATTTTCTCACATTGTTGTTGAGCCTAAATATGGAATAAGAAAACTGTATCCTTGCAAAATATACTTTTATTTGTTTGATAGTTGATAGATTCCTTGATTCCTTGCTCTTGGGGGGGTCTGTTTGGCCTCTTTAAATAATTTTCTAAAGAGTTTGGTCTAGACCTGCTCTATATGTAAAGTGCCTTGATGTAACTTTGTTATGATTGGATGCTATAAAAATAAATTTGATTGATAGATGGTTAATTGATGATCGGACATTGTCTCACAGCATGGTGGGACGCTTTCCAGATCACAAGTTACTTGTGGAATTAACATTGATATTATCTGCAGCTGGCAGCATTTTTCATTTTAGCCAGTTGAAGCTTAAGTCAACACTTGCCAAAAATATGTGTGCGTAATTGCTTTTTGCCAATAATTATTAGTGCTGAATTTTAGCTTATATCTGTATTTTTCAACTAAACAGTACTACTGATTAATTTTGTACATTTGCACAGTAATTTGAATATGTTGTGGAATTTGTGCTGTGGAGAATGTAGAAATAGTAGGTTTGATTTATTTTTGCTGAACCTTATCAATTAAAATATCCCCTAATTAGGCCCTGACTCTAATTGAATAATTTAAAAATGTGTTCAAACAAAAGCTCATTGAGATTCAGCTTATGTTTCGGATGACTCTTGTTTACGCCTGTGCTGTGTTGTCTCTTTGACATGGCTGGTCAACTCTGTCTTATTCAACAATAATATCATTAATATTAACTGTCAGTGTATCTACAAAGGCCAAGCCATTTCAAGTTTGCTGTTTATTGACTTAGAATTCAGACCTTTCCTCTACAGTAGTATTTTGTTAGTATAATGCTAAAAGCATTTTGTAATAAAAAAGATCAAATGCATTAGCCGGCTGTTGGTGTGCTCAACATACTGAGGTTCCTCTTTTCCCCCAGAACAAACAGAGCAGCCTTAGCTGTGGAGGTGAACATTTTTCTGAGGTGTGGCTGTATTTCTCTGCCATTGTTCAGCACCTCATGGACCTTTGGATACAACTGGACTAACAGTCACCCCTGCACTGACCAAAAGTGTTTGTGAGGTAGAAGCAGCTTCTTCTGTTTCTGGGTCGTGGAGGAGGACTGGAGCATATCCCAGACAACATTCTGGGCGAGGGTGGGGTACATCCTGCACAGGTCGCCAGTCCATCACAGAGACAAATAACCACTCACACTTGCATTCATCTACGGACAATTTAGAGTCACCAATTAACCAAAACATTATGTCTTTGGACAGTGGGGGGAAACTGGAGTACAGGGAGCAAACCCACGCAGACATGAGGAGAACATACAAACTCTGCACAGAAAGGCCCCAGGCTGGGAACCAAACCTGCGACCTTCTTATTGTGGGGCCACAGCTAGAAGCCGATATGAAAAAAATATTTAATGGGAAATTTAAATCCAGACTAACATAGGAAGAGAAAACCTTAAAAATTTTACAGTACAGTACTAGTGCTTTAGCTGAAATATTTCGAGATGTATTTGTGAGTTTCCTTTAACAACCTATATCAGGCTTCTCTCTAGAGCTCTAGTAACAACAGCTCATTCAGCCAGAGGTTCTGATGCGCTCACCGACTTTCAGAGTGATCCAATAAAACACACTCAAAGAAACAAAGTCCTTCAGGTTGGATAGTGATGGGTGCAAGTGGCTGCGGCTTTGGGTTGGGCTCAGGCAGTGAATGCTTTGTTATGGCATCACAACGTTCTAGAAGTCCCTATGGCCGTTTCTGAATACAGGCTGTGGGGATTTCTCTGTGGACAGAGATCTTTGAATATAAAAGTGTAGGTTGAACACTGTGACAGTATCAAAGACCAGATGGTCACTTACCTTAAAGCTATACGGACCTTCAAAAGAAATCTGATACACTGTATTTTGACCAGCCTTTTCACATTTGGAATGATCTTGTTTAAGTTTAAAGATGCCTTTGCTCTTTTTAATAAAGCTGCCTTAAAAGCTACTAAAGAAAACCTGTGAAAACCAGTTTTATCCCTCCAATATTCAAACATGCTGGAGTAAAAATAAAAGCAGCATAAACATCAGTATCCAGACACAACCATAGGCCATGTTTGCTCATTGGGAAGCTGTTCATCACATTGTCCTGCTCCACTGCTGACAGGAAAGCCAGTCTGTTCATTGTTGCTATGTCTTCCTTTGTGTACATCTGGCAGTTGTACGCTCTCCTGCTTCTCTGCTCTCTGTGTGTTGAGCGAAGTCAGCAATAAGCTGCTATCTGTATTCCTGCCAAGCCCACCTTCCCGCTGCTGTGAGCCGTGGTTTGGGCTCCAGCTCAGAGCACCATGTTTGAGGTGATACTCTGTGCAGATGAATTGAAACAGTTAGAATTGGAAAAAAAAGATTTCTTCCACAATGTGTTCTTGTTGTGGTGGTGAAACCTTTGAAAGATGACTGTAGTCTGGTCACATAGGAACCAGGTCTGATAAATCCAAGCTCCCAGTCCTCATCCTCATCCCCATCCCCACTTCAATTATATATCTGAAAGTCTTAATTAAAAAAGTAGTTTCAGTGTAATTTTTTCTATTGTTCCTCACATTTCAACTAGATGATTTATTATTGATGATATTCAGATAGTTAGTCATGTACCCATAAAATAAAGAATTACATTTGTGTTTCTTAACATGAATGTTTAAATTGAACATCAAATCCCTCCCCGCTTTGCAAGGAATATAATTTTTTGTGCAGTTTGAAAAATACTGTTCAGGTTTGATCTGTAGAATGTAAACTTTTAATTAATGATGGTTATATTGAGAGCAAATACTAGCATGACCTTAATGACAGTTAAAGCCCTCACACAAAAATTAAGCAAGCTTTGTTTATATATATATGTGTGTGTGTACATTCTCTGATGTGAATTTAAATGTAACTTAAAACATACATTTATTATCACTAATATATAATAATAATAATTATTTATTAGTCATATCCTTATGTGTACTGTATACTTTCCGACCGTATAGCTCATATCCAACAACTTCTTACTGGGTGTATTTGGAGAGTTTAACCTCATGGATTTTACCTTTATTTCTGTTCTTGGGTTCATGGTGAAAATCCTCTGACCAGGGTGTGATGTTGGTGTAGTCATGTGAGACTAATTTGTGCTGGGTGTTGACCCGTGAATTGGAAACAGATAAGTGGTTGAAGATGAATAAATGAATGTTTTACTTTGAAAATGAACTGGATGCTGTGTGTTTATCTTTCTGTCTGGCTCATTCTGCACTGGGTAGTTTTGATCCGGTTTCTGTGCTTTAGTGTGACAGAGCCACAGGCTGTCTTGAAGAGTGCAGGGCTGTAAAGTGAAGCCAGTGCTGAAGAACCTTAAAGCTGCATTTTATCAAATGATGAAGTGAATTGTATTTGAAAATGACCTTGCATCTCACTTGATTTATTGACCTTTTAATAGTTTTCTGTCCTGTGATACAATGAGGAGAAATCTGCAGAATTTGCAAAAGTTTTTTGTGTCGCCCTTTCCTCTCTCAACAAAAGTGATTCTTTTTCTAAAGCCAGCTATACTAATTATTTTTATTCCTAGTTTGTAAGTAAAGGGCTTGGTCTGCATCTGAACCACAAGCTTATTAACCAGACCACCAATCCTTGACTTTATGAATGGTTTTTCTGTCTTAATGGGACATTACATTTACACATTATTTGCAGTAAATTCTCAGATCTGGCACAAATACAGGTGTGATGCTTGGATGTCCGCATGCTGTTTTGCCGGTCTATTAAAGTTATATTTGAAAATCCGTTTAAAAAGGATTGAGATATATGGATGTTGCATTGTAGCACACAAATATCTTTATACTGTGCAACATGGCCAGATGTGTATATGTGCTGGGTTGTGGTGTCAAGGTAACCATCAAGACTTTATCCTTCTCTTTTTTCCCTCTCTCTGTACTATCGAAGGTCAAATTGGGATATCAGTAGTTCAACAGCAAAAGTGCATGTGTGTCATGCTGTGTGTACGTGTGTGTGCATGTGTCTATTGAGTTTTTTCACTCCTCAATCCAGAAGTCGTCTCAACCTCTGGCTCAAACAATTGTTATTTCAGTGTGCAGATCCCAGCTGTCAGTCTTCATTTTAAACATTGCAGCACAATGATGTGGACTGTGTGGGAGTGAGAAAGCACTGGAAAATATTCAGGCGGACGAATTACAAAAGTCTGCAGCACTTCAATGTACCAGATTGTGTTATACAAATCTAAATTCATTGGCTGCTAATGTCAGCCAGAGCTGACTGTTTGATTTTCTGCATCTTAAAGCTTTTGAAGAACCTTGAACAACAATGGAAGTGGAGAAATTTAAAAAAGGCAGCAGCACCTCATCACTGCACAGTTTGATGGAAATGACTCCTTTTGGTTGATGAACCCAGCAGATAATTGATTACTGTGTGAACTGATGCTTTATGAAAGTATCCAATAATAAAGGAAATGACAGGACTACATTACCATCTTATTGTCAGTATGTGTGCAGATGCAGCTCTGAAATAAAAAGTAAATTAGAGATGTGGATTTATTAAATATTAATCCCCTTGAAATATCCAATTTGTGCGCAGCCTGAAAGTGTGTTTTCTTATATTTGTGAGCCACACATCCTGAATTAAAGTGAAATCTTATATCTCATAGTAATGTGCTAAGGAACTGAGTCCATAGTATACTGTAAGGAGGGACACAAAGTGTAGTGACTGATTTTTACTGAGAGACTCAAATGAAGCCAATCCTCGTGCTTCAGAGCTGAAAGTATAGTAGAATAATTCTTCTTCTTACCAGTTGGATCTGTTTACCTGCACAGAACAAATGGTATTAGCCAAGATCAAAAAACCTTCTCTCAACTTCATTGAACAACAGCTGTTACTGCTGGGGCATTACTTGTGCTGCTTTCACCTCTGTTAAGTAGAGGCTGATAAGATCAAATCATTGATTGACTGGTCTTTCTTAAGTCTACTTTTTTGCCCCTCAACTCAACACAGTCCTGGTGCTTTCAAAATAAAATAGCGTTTCCAGAATGAACCAATTTGGGAGCTTCAGAACCCATCAGGAGTAAATGTAGTATGGGTTCCAAATTGAAAATGAGTAGTGTGGACATATGCTGAGCCTGAACTCGCTTGTCAACTTAGCAGGTTGAAGTTGGCACCTTCTTCATCTGTGTTTTTGTTAATTTGTCAGCTGCTCCCCTCACTCAGCTTATTAGCTACTGCCCCAACCAATTTAAACAACACTTGACAACAAACGTTTTCAGACAGAATATGAATGAATTTGCCCCTCCTGATAAATATCAGAGATTTAGGATGGTTTTCATCGGTTACATCTTACAACAACTAAATCATATCTGTGTGTCTCATCTAGGCTTAAAATCAAAGCGCTTTTATTTTATAGCGCCAAATCATAACAAAATTACATCAAGTAACTTTCCATATAGAGCAGGTCCAGACCAAACTCTTTAGGCAGCTGTTAAAAAGACCAAACAGATCCCTCCAAGAGCAAGCACTTAAACTTCCTTCAAGAGGCAGAAACCTCGGGCAGAACCATGCTCAGGGGGTGCGGCCATCTGCCTTGACCAGTTGGGTTGAGAGGGGGAGAGAGAGACACATTGAGAGCAAGCATGAAGGAAAGGAGGGGGAGACTCTGTAGAGGGATGGAGAGAGAACAAGAACAGGAAAAGAGAAGATATCATGTGTAGGGTTTTCATAGACGACTGAATCAACTCTTTAAGGATGGGAATATCCTGCCCCAATACCACCCATGGTGGGCTAAGCGGAGCAATTGGAGTGATAGAATTTTTCCAGAATGAGGATCTCCCCTACTTTCTCCTTGGTCTTGCTGTTCTCTGGTCAGAATCATTTGTCTTTGAGCCAATTGTAGAATTCCTTTGGATTTTCACTGGGGCGGATGTCCGGTTCTCTGAACTGCTGTCGATAGAGCTCTTCATTGATTTCATATTTGGCAAGAATGGCCTCTTTCACCCTCTTGTAGTCAAAGGTGTCCTCTGGTGCCATGGCCACATATGCTGCTTGGGCCTCCCTTGTCAGATATGGAATCAGCCGCTGGCCACTGATATGCTGATTCCAGGCGCTCAAAAATTGGTGAGATACTGCTCATATCATCCACTTCCTCCAGTTTTAGAACCACCCCTCCCCTACCTGTTAATTCTCTTCAGGCACTGAGATAGAGAACATGTTCCTCATCCTGTGTTGGGGGGCTTGACTGGAGCTGACTCCCCCCTGCTGCTCCAGATGCTGCCCCCCTACAGCACCCTCTTTTGGACCATCCTCCACAAAATCCACCTTTGGAGTGTTGGTTGGTTTTAGGTGGCATGCTGCCTGCTCTCAATGCTCCACTCCTTCAGTCTGGCAGTGTCTCATCACATTTCTGACATTAAATGGAGGGTTCTTTAGTGTACCTCTACAAACAGGATAAGAGCAAGAGTGATCGAGGCGTGGAGTGTAGTGGAAAATAAGCAGCATCGAACACCAGGTTTCCTCTTTTTTCAGAGCTCTGTTTTCTCTTTCTTCTTTAATTATATTTAATGAACACATAAAGGATTTACTCACCAACAGTTGGCAGAATGCAGGACAAGAACTTGCAGCAGCAGATCGAGGAGGGGTTCCCCGTCCATAGAAGAGGAGCCTGATAACTGAAAGATCTGCCTCCAGATTTACTCTTGCAGACTCTAGGAACCACAAGTAAACCTCCATCTACAGAGCGGAGTGGCCTGCTAGGACAGTAAGGAACTATGAGCTCTCTGAGATATGACGGAGCTTGGCCATTAAGAGCTTTATATGTTAAAAGAAGAAGAAGAAGAAGAAAAAGAACTCTATATTTTACCGGCAGCCAATGAAGAGCAGCTAACACAGGAGAGATGTGATCCCTTTTCCTAGTTCCTGTTAATATTTGTGCAGCAGTGTTCTGAATCAACTGAAGTCTTTTCAGATAATTGTTGGGACAACCTGATAGTAATGGGTTACAGTAGTCTCGTCTAGAGGAAACTACTTTTTCTGCATCCTCTTAGGACAGAATTTTGCAATATTGCATAGGTGAAAGAAGGCTGTCCTAGAAACTTGTTCTATTTGATGGACGAAGAACATGTCTTGATCCAAATTGACTCAAAGTTTGTGGAGCTGGAGGCCAAACTCAAGTTCAAAAGTAAAAAGTTGCAGATCATCCAGGTTTTTAACCGTCAACCAACCGTCCTGACTAGATCCTGGCTGCTCAGGAGCTGCTGGGGGGGAATAAACTCTGAGTGTCTGTGGGAGCTGCTGTAGGTCTGTTGGACTAGCTGCGGTGCAGAGCCATCACTCCAACTCATGTACTCTTCCTCCGTATCTATCAACAACCTACATTAATTACATGCACCATTATCACTAAAGGAGGCAGAGGAATAACTGAACTTGAAGCACGCAGAGTAGTAGGAAATATGAGCAGAAGAGGGAGAAAGAGGAGAGAGAGAAGGAAAGCAAGAGGCCGTTGCTAATTGCTAAGCTAAGTTAGCAGAGCTAAGGAATGAGCGAGTGATTTAGAAACTAGTGAAAACGAAATGCTTTACTAACTGTTAGTCCAGTGAAAACTAACTGTCAGCAAGTTTGATTGAGGGATTGATCTATATCACAGGACCCCACAGAGATAAACACGCAGAGATAGGCGACACAAAGTCAAACAGCACAACTAGGGATTGGAAAAATCACTGGTGGTGGTCAAGCTTTTAAAGAACCTTCTTTATATAGGTTGGTTACACTGAGCCAAACAGCCTGGATATTGCTGCCATGCCAGCTGTCACGTTAACAAAGTTGTTGTTCCGGCTTTAGGTAGAACAGCAGTGTTCCCATATTCCATGTTTGCGCCTTTTATTCAGAAAAGTGATTAATTGGGGATTAATAACTTTAAAGATAAAACAAACCCAGTGTGCACCACTATAACTTCATGAGGTCATGATACATCAAATGTAGGATTTTTTGTGTGTTTTTTCCTGCTTAGTTGCCTTAACCAACAGTTCTACTCTACATACAAAGTGTGTACCACCTTTACCCAGTCCTGACCCTGCCCACAGGAAATAAACACACTGAGGGTTGGGCCAACAGTGTAGTGTTAAATTGATCACTGGCAGCTTTTTGCATCAGTTTTCCAGGAAAACTGGGTGATCTCGTTGGTGTTCATTAATCTGCTCACGTACAAACATCACAGCTGCAACTGCATCTTGCTGTTTTTAGAAGTTGGGGTATTTTCTCTATGTTACCCCCAGGCTCCAAAAAAGAAAACTGGAAAAGTAACACATACAACAACTACACAATCCCAGGAGACTATTTTGCCTTTGACAGAGTGACAGGTGTAGTTCAGTCCATAATTGGAAACCTTTTCCTCACTTTGAGCCAGGAACAGTCCTGTTGATCCTTGTTGTGGCAGACATAGGAAGGTTAGGTGTGACAGCAAACCAGTCCCCCAGCTGCATGATAATGGGAAAAGCTGACTTTGTAATATTCTTTTCTGGAATATAGTGTATATTATTCACTGGAGAACTTTTTCCCTTTTGATTTGACCTTTCAGTGAGTGAACTCTTTGGCTGGATTATTTCAGACAGACAACATGTACTATATGTGTTTTCATTTTACATTTCAACAGTATAAAGGTTTTATCATGAGGTGTTGGAGTTACTTTGCCTCATTAGACTTTGCAATCCCGGTGAAATTAATATTGTTTGCTCTTGCATGGCAATAAGTTAGCAGCCCTTTTTGACAATGTTACCAGAAAAATCAAAATGTCTGCCATCAAAATCTATTTATGGGAGTAGCCAACAAAGCAAAGTGAGTTACCAAAAAAACTCAAACTCAAAGAGAAGATCAAAGAGAGACAGCCTCACAGCTCTGCCTCCACTCTTTGATTGGCAGCAGAGACAAATGCTTTCTTTCCTTTCCTGATGAGAGCATAGACCGTCACTGAGACTGCAGTACATGTTTAGAATTAGTATGGAATGGACATACTGCATTAGGTGAAATGAAATGGAATTGACCCCTGGTGTTTCCTTTGCCAACTGCTGGAGACACAGCTGTGCTGAAGCTCTGTTTGTTTTCCTGTCTGATTGACAGTGAGATGTTAAGCAATGCAGGGACTACTCATCCCTCGTGTACATCTGTTTCCTTCCCCAAATGACTGTTGTTGAGAAATAAATTGGCGAACCATCTCTGCTAAACCTCCATCACACCAGTGCCCAGATGCACAAACCATTCTGTGTTACTAAAACTGACGGTTTGCTTTTCAGTTTAAGTCCCAAGCTGTCTCGAACAGTCTGCCTTTTGTTACAACTCCCAAGATGTTTTGTTCTAATGCTGGCAATAGATGAAAGGTAATGGAATCTTAATTAGATATAAGGAGGTCTATATGATTCATCCCTTGGGGGGATAACTTTGCTCATCTGTCTATTAGATATTGAAAGCTCTTTGTGGAGGTAGAAGTTTGCCTCTGACAGTCGAAAATGTTTGCAGAAATCACTGGGAATTTGGAGTGATGACTACCATAGTAGAATAGTATCACTGAACGTCTCAAGTAGACTGAGTAGACTTTTTAATGAGAATTAATCTGCGCATTAGTCTCAATCAATGACGGAGCAAGATGGTGATTTTGGTTAAATGTGAGTTAAGTTTGTGTCTGAAGTCACTAGCTGGGTTTTCGGCAAGTCGACTAAACACAACGATCTGTCCTTAATTTAACCAACAGCTGTGACAGACTCCACAGGGCCATGAAACACTTAAATAAAAACGGAATTTTGTTCAGCAAGACTAAATATTGTGTAATCTGTGCTCATTGTAGTGATCTATTCGCTAGATTATTCAGTTGTACTGTAGTGCGTCTTTGTTATGTGAATAGAAAACATATTTACAGTGACATTTCCTGTAAAACATACACATTTTTTGGCCTCTTGTGATCATAAGATTCAAAGTTGGACTCGGGACTGTACTTCAACCTCACAGTACTTCCTGGAGCAACCCACAGCTTTTGTGTTTTATTGAAGCAGAGCTATCTTTGTCTGACGGACCTGACCTCTGTTGGAGAATCCAGTCCTGGAAATTACTAATTGTTGCAAAGTTCTGAAATTGAGACTTAAAATGCAGACCCACATCACACATTAGTTGATCAGTTGTGTGGAGGATGAAAAGTAGAATTTAAACTTCTCTGAACAGCTTTTTTGTCTGTTACTTGTTTCTTCAAATGCCTCCTTTCTTTGATGAGGGTCGTTTAGTTGCGCCTTTTGTTTCAAGATTTGTTTGGAAAAAGCATTATAGTTTGTTTCCATCTGACTTAAACCCAGATGCTAATTTATTATCTGATTTCTAAGAATTTCTTCCCTTTGCAGTGAATGTTGTCTCCAGAGGGATTATAATCAACAACAAAGCCAGTCAATGAACATTTTAAGACATCTGTGTGATTTATGGCTGTTTTCCTGTCGATTTGTAGAAAGTCCACATCTATCCTGTGTCTCTTTTTGTGGGTACATGAACATGACTGTTAAGCCATTCATCTGGACAGAATTCAGTAAACCTGACAGATGTATTTTGGAAAGGACATTTAATTTCACACCATACCTGTTGTCATGTTGCACTAAATATTCACCATCAGTTGCATATCAGATAAACCAGCAATGAAACCTTGTTCTCCAACAGTGCCTTATAGAGCTGTAATTCAGTCTTATCCCCCTGTGGTGTGGTCATGAGCTTGGGAACAACACAGCTGTTTTCTTGCAGGGGCCAACTGCAAAGTACTTGCAGTTGCAGTGTCCAAGCATCTGTCTAATGTCTTCCTAAACATCGAGATGATATCCTATTAATCCCTGGTGTATGTTCATTTTGCTGGATGTTCGGCTGGTGGCTCTGATTCTCAGCAGTGATTTTGTAAAAGAGATCAGTGGTTCTCAAAATTGGGTCCAAATGGCTCTGGAGGGGGAAGTCAAATAACCTGATGAATCGTTCATTCAACTCAAACAGAATTCTCCATAAAATATCCACAACACATCAGACTGACTGTTGCAATCACGCTCCATACCACTCTAGAGAACGTATAATGTCATTTATAGGCCATCCTGTCAGACTCACTGCAAACTAGAGTGCAAACCGTTCTTTCCCCAGCAATCTCTTCAGTAAATGTTGAGGTAGATTTTCAGTAGGAGAGTGAAAACTGAGCAGACAGATACTGTACACTTACACACAACTGCATCCGCTTGTGTCTTTTTTAAAAGCAACAATTAGTTCATTAATGACGAGAAGATTAATAACTAATTTAGTGATCAATCATTTGAGGAACTGCAAAATGTTTGATGTGGCTTTGCTTTGTTCATTGTAATGCTTCCTTTGGTCCCAGTCTGCCGATTATTAAGGCACCATCTGGAAACTTCATATGTGGGTGGCAGGCCATAATTTTTTCTGTCCACAATATTTAAGGGTTGTGGGTCTTCTCATCTACGTTTTGTTGTGGTGAGCATTACAGTGCTGTACATCAAGTAGTAATGCTTTTATTAGGCTTATTCTTTATTATTTTGATATTTTTTTATCATTATATATTGTGTTTATGTTGTATTTATTGTATATTTCACATAATCAGTATCAACAGATCTTATCTTATTTCCTAAGACCCATTTTCTTTCACATTTATATAAACTAAGCTACAAGCTGATCATAACAAAATCATGTCAAAAAATGTCAGTGGAATATCTAGTAAGTGGAGACTGTTTGGCACAACATTATTTATTTAAAGACTGAACTCAGGGTTTCTCGAAGACCATTACAGCTCATTACAGGTCAACAAACTCAGGAACAAGACAGCAAGACAATAAAAAGACTCAAACTCACTAGATATTTTGAGCTGATACGCATTCAGCTTGTAGCTTCATATACCCAGTAATCCTTCTGATCAGAAAGATGTGCTAGGTATGTCTAAATACTGTAGAACATAAATAAAAAGAGACTTTGAGGTCTTAAACTAAGATTTGAAAAACAGCATATTTATTTTGCCAATGCTTGCGTTCCTGTCATTCACATTTGAAACTGCAGCCAGCACAGATGATAAAAGAATTTACAATTCTTACATAATGAAGTGTTGGTATGGAGAGGTAGGGGAGAGAGACATTGAGAGAGGCAAGGCAAGGCAACTTTATCTGTACAGCACCATTCATATATTCAGCAATTTAGGGTGCTTTACAGGGTTAAAACTAAAGATTTATAACATTAAAAACATTAAAAGCATTAAAACATGATGTACTATAGCAATAAAAATCCACTGGGAGCCTTTTTTTGATCGCAGCAGGGTCGGCTTTCTGAATGGCATGGAGGAAGAATCTACAGCTGTGCTGTTCCAACAGGAGGCTCTTTTGATCAGCCTCTCTTTAGAATACAGAGACATCCTCCACAATGAGCAGGGAGATGTCAGTCTACTGGGGTTTAGGGATTTTTCAAGGAGCACAAATGGAATATGACTTGTTTTCAAAGGAATTTTGGGTTTGAATACTGAGCAATTTTTTCCCCCTTAAACAGATGCCAACACAGTGGCTCATGAAAAACACACAAAGACATGAAGAGTGACACCAGGATGATGAAACACAAAACACACACAGAAAAAAAAAAAAACGCATTTGTAACAGTTGTAATGTTGTTTGCTAATGTGGAAAATGGCAGAAATCAGATCCCTGCTCTTGGGATAAGCACCGTCTGAACAATCCAGCTCATCTTTCAGGACAAAAGTTCAGGCTGCGGGGGAACAAATGGGCAGATCATTAAAACACTGTCAGTACAAACAAGGATCACATTTATAATAAGCCCTCTTCAAGCTCATCCCACCAGCTTACCTCCTTCTGCTCTACCTTTTACATACAATTTCTTAGTGATATCAATGAGAATTTCATGCCCATGTATGTGGTTTCATCACATGCTACTCCATACCACTCATTAAACAGACATTAATCTGTCTTGACACACAACACAGAAATGCTTTGTGTGTTTGTGTTTGTATTTGTGTGTGTGTGTGTGTTTCTTGCCCTTTGAAACATCTCTATTGCTGAATTGATGGAAACATTGCCTGTGTAGTTCATTCTAGGAGCAATTATATTTCCTGCTAAGTGTGTTTGCCTAAACACATCAATTTAGACGTGTATCTTGTTAGAGACAAAGTTGCAATAAATTATTACATGTACATACATAAGCATAGTTGGCTTTCAGTGCTGAAACAGTGCATTCAGAGAATGTGAGAGTTAATTAAGTTCAGTAAACAGTGTCATCTGAAGACAGTTCCCAGAACTCGAAGGGAGATCTCAGCTATCCCCTTTCCAAGAACTCAGCTAACAACACGGAGCTGATTCTGTCACACCAGGGTCCTTCCTGCTCTCTAGTTGCACTCCTTCATTGTCCCATATTTGAACTTGTCTGGTGTTTTATCTGAAGTGTTGATAACAGGGCTGAGCGGAATAGTTAAAAGAAACATTACAACATCTTGTTTTGGTGTAAACTAGAGCAGTGACAGCATTAAATATTCACAAGAAAAACACTGGGGTTCCAGACATAATGGCACTAACTTACGCTCATGGTTATAGTGTGTCTCAGTGTTGGAGCACAACTATTACAATTCTTTACCTTTTTTTTTGTTTAACTAAGAACCTCTCTCTCTCTCTCTGGAAGTCTAACTGATGTATAGTTATGGGTCCAATAAAATTATAGCAGATTACAGACCATGCTCAAAGAAAACAAATCCTGTAAGGTTGGTTGGTAAGTCCAGGTAGGCTGGGCTTGGGGGTGCGGCTGAGAGCAGTATCTGGTTTATTGTGACATCTCAATTTATCGAAGTCCTGGTGGCAGTTTTTAAGGTTCAGTTTCTGAGTATGGTGAGCGGGAGCAATATGGCAGTGAGCATTTCTCTGTGGACAGAGACCTTTGATACTTTCACTGTCTCAATATAGAACCTAGACCTAGACCATTTAAAGTTGCAAAACATTTGAGAACATGGATGTGAATTTGCACCTTCATAGCCTTCTTTGCTTCCTGTCTGATAATGTCTCCAGTATGGACTCACTTATATATAAATGGCCTGGCTTTGGCCCAGGTCTCTTGCAAGAACCAGAAAGAGAAATCTGACAGCATGAAAACTCATCAAATGTAAAAATGTCAATCTTTTCAAATGTCTTACTACAAGTCTTTTGGCCAGAAATTATGCACAGGTTTGCCAAATTATTGGAGACACTGTACATGTACATCTTAATTCAAGCCATATTTTGGACTGCATCGGTTGTAAATGAAACTGAAAGCCCAGGGATCTTTTGTATGATAGGAAATTGAGGAAGAAAAGAGAAGGAAAAGTAAGGAAGCATGATGTGAATGCTGGCTTTTGTTAGAGCCAGTTGAGGTGGAGGTAATTACAATCGGCCTCTCTTTCCACGGAATGGATTAAATAAAGATTGATACTATAATAGTGCTTTCATAGCAATTTCATTACAGCAGTCTCTGTTAGTGTGTGTGTGTGTGTGTGTGTGTTTATGTTTGTGTGCGTGTGTGCATGCTTGTTCGTGGTTCTGTATGTTTGTGTGCATACCCTTGTTGGTGTGCAAGGTCTGTTTTTGGCTGTTTGAAAATGACTTTGGGCATGAATTGTTTGATGTGTGGAATGGGCTTGTGCATATGGAAGTGTGTGGCTCAGTAAATGACTTCACGGCAGAGATCAGTGGAAGGGAGGCAAATTTGAATCTATCTTAATGCTGAAATGAGGTGAAAAGGGAGATGGAAGCAACACATTTGGCTGGAAGTCTATGAGAAAAGAATAAAGCTGTGTTTAATTTTGGGATGGTGCTCCGTCAAAGTCTGAGTCACTGACAGAAAGTTGGACGCAGGTCAACTGTTCTCTGTGTTCCTAGGAGGTGGAGGTAGGGAAGGGAGGGGGGGATGGAACTCAGGTCATCCACCAGCCCATGACCTTTGTGCTCTCAAGCTGTATTTCATTATTTGAAACAAAATGTAAATTTTATGTCTGCACGTATGGATGTGACACAGCAACATCCTGATATGATTTCAAAAAGAGGGCTCTATTTTCATCCAAGCTGACTCATCAGTTATTGAGTCAATTACATGTCTGCTTAATCCATTCCAGGATGGGAATGTTATTCATTCAGTGCAAAGCATGACGATGTCATCTTTAGTCAGTGTAAGTGTGATCACTTGCATCAAAGAACTGCCCAGAATTATGCAGGTTTAATGTGAGTTTGTTGAACCAGCTTTTCTTATCTTCTTACCAAATCTGTATGTAAAGGTGACTGTAGGCACAGTGATGTCACCCGTGTGTGTTTTTGAAGAGTTTTCTGCTCCACCATCACCATCTTAGCAGCGCTGACTCTGCCAGTGTCACTGATAGCCTTCTCAATCACACAATAGCTACACCCAAATGCACGCCATACTTTATGGACTATTTTCCTCTAAAGGAGGCCACCCCCTCAATTCTACATCATTTTAAGGCTTGATATTTTAAACAGGTGAGTTATATATAAAAGGTACATTTGTCATTGAAGGGGGAAATAGTTTGTTTCTCTTGTAAAGTTTAACATGGGAGTCTTCAGGGACTGACTCACTGCTGGATCCAGACTCTAGTGGTCTGTAGAGGAAATGCAGGATGTTGAGGTAAGGAGGGGTGTGACAGCACCCCCCAAGAAAGCATAGCTTTTCCTCCAGACGTTTGCAGAATGCATAATGCACTTCTGAAGTGGTGCATCAAAAACCCATTTTCCCTTGCTGTTAACAAGACACCTCTAAGAGGCGACTTTTGTTGATATGAAAAGATGCAAAGAGTAAAAGAAATGAAATAGGTCCATGGTGTTGATTCCCATTCCTCATTTCCATACTTTGATTTGATCAATACCAGCAAAATTTAGATAACAGAAATACTTTTTAATAACAGCAAAATAAGCGTACCTAGTTAACATGTTCGGGTAAAAGTTGCATTAATAACCACAGTATGCAGGGTCTCAGACGGGACGAAAACTACCTATCGTTGCTAATGCTAAGTCATTGGAATAAAATTTTTTGTTGCCAAGAGAAATGGCCTGTTTTCTTGACGACACTAAATCTGATATATTTCTGCATAAATCAGAGCTTACATCGTAATCTATTTGTGTGTGCTTGATAGTACAGGACTCTTCCAGAGTTTGGATGTAATGGCTAGAGGTGCCATATGAAAATTTTAAACAGTCATCTGCTGTGTGCTATACCAAAAGAAAAACTGTAGATGAAAGGATACTGCTAGAAAACATATGTAGTTTTCTGAGATGCTGCACGAGTGAAGACGGTATAGCCTCACATACATTCCTTCCTCCTGGTGTCCCCCCAGTCTTGGTTCACAGGAGAGTCTGTCCACTTTCGTTTCTAAATGAGTTGCCTTAGGGAGGTAAAGAGGGATTTGGAACGGAGCTGAAGCCCCATGGGGATTTGATCTAGCATGAGGTAATGAGCACTGGCATGGTTAAGGAGTCAGTTGAGCCCTTATCGAAGAGTGTCAGGCTCAATTCCCAGGTGCTGACATTGTGGCATGTAGAGGTGAAGAATCTGGCTCACAGATTGCTTTTGGGATAATTGAGACGTCCATGTCTGGGTCAATCCCAGTCACATAGTACCATGTCCAGATCGATAGAACACACAACCCTCAGCTCACTAATAGTGCTTGACTTCCAACAGGCACTGAGCCGCAATTATCTACTGTATGCACCAACAAATTCAGGTGGTGGATGCAGAAAGGATGAAAATTGGTTAAGTGTTTCAGTTTAGATGTGCAGTAAACACACATTCCCTCCTTTCTCACTGCAGCATCAGGTCTGGATTTTTACAGCTCTGCTCCCAAAGGAGTTGTACTAATGTCACTGACATTAGTACAACTCCTCCTTTTTAACTTCTTTATATTTTTGTCAAAAATAGACTGGCAGCATATGAAGCTGGATGGTGCTAAGTAACGTCTACTTGATGGTCCTTATGTTTTTAATTGTTGTTTGTGCAGAAATGTCCAGCTATGATAGCAGACAAAGGGGTCTACAGTGTGAGTGTAGCCTAAACTGTCACATCACAGGCCTAGTCAGCCCACAGAAGTAGTAACAATTTCATTTTACAGCTTGTTGTCTTTTTTTCTCACACATAAAATGTGTTTATGATGTGTTTTCATTGGCCATGGCTGTCACCTGGACCAGGGAATGCTTATTAAAGCCAAGTGGTTGAAAAGCAGCAGTTGTTATGAAACCCCCTAAGGTCAAAAAAACGCACCTAACATACAACAGACATTTAGTGAACACAAGCAAGACAAGTGATTAGTTTGAGATGTGAACAACTTTTTATACGTGTGTCTGTGAATGACTTTCGTCCTCGGGCCAATTTCCATGAACACGGCTCTAAAGTATCAATGCGGCAAATTTACAGCCGTTCCAAAAATCTGACTTACTTCTCAACGGTAATTGAACAACAACATTACTTTTCTGTGGTTGCAGCTTTTTATCCAAAAGCATGCCCAAACTATTTCAAAATGCTTCCAGGGGATAAAACCAGAAACAATCACTCCGTACATTCATAATCATGTCTAACTCACCTACTGTACCAATAGTCCAAAATCCAAAGATGTTTTGTTTACAGTGACATTAAATGTCATATCTCTGCCTTGTGAAAACTGAACTCTGCAAATTGCTTGTCCAACTAAAGCACTTTGGTCATCATGAAAATAGATGTTTGTTCATACTTGAAATGTTGACCAAAAATTTTTATTAATTAGCAAGATCTAATATAAAGTTGATGGTCAGATTCTATTGTTTTAAAATGTTATTCTTTGTAGAGCTGTCTTATATAATAAATAATCAATCAATTAACTGATCAGTTGGGCATCAGATGGGCAGACCACAAATGTTCATCTCTCTGCGATGCTGAGCTTCTTCCTGTCCCTGTTTCTGTTTCTGACAGAGCACAGAGACCTATTCATCAGACGTGCACGCACGCACGTACGCACGTACGCACACACACACACACATGCACACACACACAGAGTGTGCGGTAACATTAACTTATGGATAATATCACCAAATACATCAGTTATGGTACATTACACATTTCGCTACAGACAACGCCCCATTTCTGTTCCTAGTTAATAGATGTCCATTTATTAGACTGCAACACAAGACCTCCAACCATTTACATTACAATCAGGAACTGAACAAAAGAAATCTCTCTGTGCTATTCTCGCTCTTCCACCCACCCTGCTTTGTCTGCATGCATAGCTCTCTAATGTTAATAGCTTGTTTTGGTATTCTCTGTCTGCCAGGACCTTATAAGACTTCAAACTAAGCCTCAGATTGTTATGGCCCTTTTTTTTTATTTGCCTGTGCTCCATCTTGCTTTCAGCTTGTCACGTTATTATTTGGGGTTTAGAGGCAAGGGAACGCAATGTCGCCACTTTCATTATTTTACTGTTTTGTGTAGAATTTGTATTTATTTATTTATGTTTTTGCTACAGAGGCTGAAAAAGTAGGGCAGGCAACTTTAATATTCACGTTAATAATAATAAACTTTGGATGGCTGGCAAGTGATTCCATAGTTTGCATGTAAAATGGTATAAATTCAAAACCCTCACATGATGTGAAGTTAGCTTAAGCTGCAGCCAAGGAGGAATATTTTTATATTTTTTTCTTTCCTGCTCCTTAACCTTGTTTTCCTCCCTGGCCGCCTGCAAACCTCTCTCTGCTGCAACTTTTCTTCACAAACACTGGGCCTGAACATTGAAGGAATAGAAAGAAAATGGGAATGAGAGGAGAAGAAAAGGAGGGAGGATGGGGTGAAATGGAAAAGTATAGAAAAAAAGCAAATAGAAGATGGAAAGGAGATGAAAAAAAAACCCTGTATGACATGAGAGGAAAGAGACAGAGAGGACATTTCTTGGCTTGCCCTCCCCCCTCATGTGCAGGCCATTTTAATGAGAGCTGCATTTAGGTCAGCACTGGTTGGCTTTCTCCCTCTTTTTTTTTCCGCCTCCTCGCCCCCCTTCCCCCACCTCCTGAGAGGATGATAAAAACTAGCACTGTGCAGTTTGGCTACAAAACGACAGCTATTTGACTCAAGTAAAAGATAAAGCAAAGAGAAAGAAGCAGGGTTTGAGTACTGCTTTAAAGGGGGTTTGGTGGTGGTTTTAATGCTGCTGGGACTGCTGCACTTATTGTGTATGTGTATGTGTTTGGTAAGGGCCACAATCACTATCATTCCCATCCATCGACTACACACTTGTGGAAAAGACACTTGAGTTTCCACTTGAAAGAATGCTCCAAGGCTCAGCCTATAGTTACAGAGGACCAAAGAAACCAAAAATGAGAAAGGAAACTATCATTCTCTATCATCACATTTTTCTTTCAGCTGTGGACTGGCAAGAAAGAAACAAAACAACATAAAAAAATGGGTATTTGCCCATGAATGTACCCTAGGAGGTTAGTCTGGGCAGAATGGGCGCATCCATCCTCAGCTCGGCTGCTGCTGTAGTAATAATAGATGAGCAGGGGATGGGAAGGGAGCATGTGGAGTGCCTCCTGATTGAGGAGGTTGAAGAGGGAAGTGAATTTGACCATCACAATGCCTGTACATATCTACGACAGCCAGAATGCTCATTATTATGGAAGACTATTTTGTCCTGTCTTTTCATAATGAAAGTGCTTCATTTTAATTTCATTTTTGAAGTCTGTTTTTGATGGAGCAAAAGAATGTTCAAAGTGAAATAAACAAACCAACAACAACAACAACAAACCAAACAAAGCACTTTCTTCACTTCAGTCATTGTTGCCTGTGCTGACAGCTGGACTCTGGACACAGATGGAGTGGAGAATGAAAGCTGTTATCAAGTTTTTTTTGTTTTCTTTTGTTTTTGCTTACCATTCTTCAAAAATGCTGCACTGAATAAATGGCCCTTTGGTTTATGAGCTCCCACTTTGAGGCCTTCAGTTTGAACTGGTCCATCAGACAGCTTGGTTTTTTGAAACCAGAAGAAATCCTCTGACCTACTCTGTGTTGTACAGTTTGTCTATCACACAGTAGCCTTGATTTATGGTCTGTTTTCCTCTAAATGGGACCATCATTTAAAAATTAAACATCATGGTCTATTAAAGAAAACTTGAATGAAACCATAAACTTGTGGAAAATGTTTACTGAGCTAATAAATCAAGGGGGACATACTGTACGGGCATTTTCTCTCTGACTTCCTTTTACAAACACTGCAGCCACCCCCAATAGTTGTAAGATAGAAAGCAGGTTTAATGCTCTTCAGCATTGGCTTGATTTTCATCTCAAGTCCACATTTTGAGACAGACTATGAAAAAGCTCATAAGACTATTGTGACTGAGTATTGTTTTTGCCAAAGGTTTTGCACATAGTCATTTACCTTTAGTTAGGCAAAGAAAAGCTGTGGCTGCAGCTTTATTATTATTCATTAATAATAATTCCTTCATTCATCTTTAACAGTTTATCCATTTCCGGGTCACAGGGTGTTGGAGCCAATCCCAGCTCACAGTGGGTGAGGGCGGGGTCACCCTGGACAGGTCACCAGTTCATCACAGGGCCAACACACAGAGACAGACAGAGACCGACAACCACTCACACTCACACTCAGACCTACAGGCAGTTTAGAGTCACCAGTTAACCTTAACATGATGTCTTTGGACGGTGGCAAAAACCAACGCAGACATGGGGAGAACATGCAAACCCACAGAAAGGCCCCTGGCCTGAGAATCAATCCCAATACCTTCTTATTGTGGTGCGGCAGCGCTGCTTCATAATCATTCATATATCAAATTCAGTATTTATAAAATCTGTCTCTTTCTATCTATAGTGTTTTAAACCTAAAAACACAATACAATACAATACAATATTCAGTGAGAGACATGCTACCATAATGCCCAATATGTCCAGCTAATGAAGATTTTACAGAGGACCAAAGAAACCAAATATGAGAAAAGAAATCATTCTAACTATCACATTTTCTTTCAGCTGTGGACTGGCAAGAATGAAACAAAACAACATATTTCGCTGTGGAACCATTTCTCAAAAAAAATACAAATAAAATATCCCAAAACAAAACAATGAAAATGGGTATTTGCCCATGAATGTACCCTGGAAGGTTAGTTTGGGCAGAATGGGCACATCCATCCTCAGCTCGGCTGCTGCTGTAGTAAAAATGCATGCTTAATAATCAGTGAGAGACATGCAGCCATAATGCCAGCTAATCAAGATTTTCTAATTCAATATTTATCTAATAGCCAATATAAAACATATATATTGAAATATATATAGTAATATATATAGTAAACATTCTAAACACTTGAACAGTGTAAAATATGGGACCTTTAAGGTTTGAGCTGCCGCAGAAATAAAATGTCTGATTTGCTTGGTTTAAATGAAATTCAAGAAATTTTAAATACTTAGTTCATTATTTATGTTTACTGCCAGTGAACCACTAATTGCACTAGTTTTCAGCTCAACCCCCAGTTCATCTATATACATGTGCTCCTTAGGGTAGGACCACCAAGAACAAAGCCAACATCAGTCCATTAAATCATTCTGCAGGGCTAATTTACTCCAGGTTTTCATTTTCACACTGGACAGCCAACAAGATGCAAGACGTCTGATGGCAACAGAAGCTGAAGGAGAAACAGACTGATGCAGGAGAGGAGAGGAATGTGTAGAAAACTGAATGTAACTGGGGAATGAATGGAGTTAATGGAGACATTGAAGAGAGTGAAAAGGCCGGATTGAAACAGAAATACAATGAAGAGTTCTGGCAGAAATGCAGAGCAGCCCACACACATGGAGTACAGTGCACTGAAGAGACAGGCTCACCTATAATGTGTGTGGATTTGACGTGGAGTCTAATGGAGGCAGATTTTGTGTGCTAATTAAACACACATGAACAACCTGCTCTCTCTCTCACACACACATAGGCCTGCCCTTTTTGGAGCAGCGAATCAGAGTTTGGCTGCAGCGCTCTGGCCATGCACATGTCAAAGAGGTCTAGCTGCGTTAACACCAGAGATAAAAAGGATTCATGACTGTGCACTGATATTTGTGTGTGTGCATAATTCACCACTCTGGTGACATGTAGTTCTTGAAGGAGATGTATCTTTTGCTCCTGTTCTTTTTCTCTTCTTAGCTCTACTCAGTGATAAATGTGTGAGATTTGTGGTAAAAGTCCGTTAGTGACGGATCAACTATTTTTCTGCTTTCCAAGTACAATTGGCCACTCTGTTTCTGGTGTCAGGTTTTATCTCCATCTACTCCACTAATGAGGAACTGCTTTGATGATGAGCCGTATAGGACTGGACTGGACATGCTCACAATTCAGTGTTGATGTTTTGAGTGGTGACTTTACTGATGCACAAAGAATCAAAGAATAATGTGATCGATTATGATTTCCATTCAGGATTTAACTCTCTAAGAGTCCCATTTTTTCATGTACGTATTCTTACTTATAAGATATAAAAATTACATTTTTCACAGCTCAATCTCAGCTAACCATATGTGATTAAATAAGGATTCTGTTTACTGTAATAGGGGATAGTAGCAAAGAAAACACTAAAAAACAAAAACAGATTTTGAATATTCAAGATGAAATCTATGTAACTCATAACAGCCAAAGGAAACATCAAGTTCCCCTAATATCACCAACACACAGTATTTTTACTCAGTCTCACACTCATTATCTTCATTAGATCAGCAGGTATGGATCAATCCCCTGCTTAAAGTAGCCCTAATAAATGCCCCTGTGAGTAATGTTTGGGGAAATTACTGAACATTTACTGCAGCAATATATGTGACATGTTTGTGAGCTGTAATAACAGTAAAGGACAACTAACTAACTAACCCTAACCCTAATCTTTACATGGAATTTCTTAGAAAAATGTAGAATGACGCCAGACTGATGCTTTGACTATCTGTGTGATTTTTTTTCTTCATCGTGAAATATTTCTCCTTAATTGAGTTGATTAGAAATAACTTGAAAAATAAACATTTCTGGAGGAGTGCTTTGCTCTAACGGGGATGTCTGAGCTGTGGAGACAAATGAGCAACAAATGCAGGGCAAAAATTCTATTTTAAAAGTTAACCACAGAGAATGAAGTGTCACAAAACCAAAACCGTCATGCCGTTTGTGTGAGAGCGTACGACAGATGTGGCTCCTTTCTCTGGGGCAGCTGTTAATTAACCTCAAAGTATTTTATCAAACCAAACTGTTTCAAAAGCGACAATCTACAGCTATCATCTCATGACCTGAGAAGACATAACAATCTCACTGTGACTCACACATCACACTCTACCATCATCAAACCCTCCATGGACATAAAGGTTAAAGTTGGAGGTGCACACAGTGCTATTATTTACACTCTCAGTCACCGACTCACATACAAACAGAGTTTGCTTAGCTTTTGTCAGGGCAAGTGGACTGTTGGCCTCTACTTGTCAACTCATCATTGAGTTAGTTTGCTTTGCTAAACACATGTAAACACTCCCTTGTAACTTGTCCTCACGCTTCTGGATCACAGAAACATATGATCGTTATTATTATTATTATTATTATTATTATTATTATTATTATTATTATTATTATTATTATTATTATTATTTTCTATTCGTATATAGCTGAACATTAGTGATTTCCTGAACAGAACAATCCCTTATTGATACACTTAAAGACTGTAATCTTATAAAGACACTTCCTCTCACCTCTCACTGAGAGCAAGATGACAGATTTACCTCTAAGTCACCACAAAAGTTACCATTATAGTTTATACTGATTCTTGGCACGTTCTTGCAACCATTGATGGCTTTCTTTCTACTATTATTTTAGATACACCATCAGTGGCCAATGATCATTACCAACACAGCTGCACAGTAAAGACTGTTCAAGTTCAGGATGAGAGAAAAAAGTTATAAAGCTATATGGGTTATATCAGATTTCTCCAGAATAAGGGTTAAAGATAGACGCACTGTAAGAACAGTCAGTATCCTTGGAAGTGTGAATGGACGGTATAAAAGTTAATGGACAATCAAATCTCAAATGTTGATGGTTCATTTGTTGTTGGCGTATTTCAAAACTGTTTTCCAACCCACTTGTGGTTTAGTGATCCATTGAGGTTTTGCATAAGAACTAATCATGATGGTTATTAAATACGTAGCATCTCATTAACCTGCAGTCTAATGACTGACAGTGGCTTAGCTAGCCGGAGGTGATTAGCACACACTCACACTTTTCATTCACAGTAGCTACACCTGGAGGCAAAATCACAGAATGTTCCATCATGGGTGACAACAGCGATGGCACCTTTATGCAAACTTTAAGAGGGTTTATATTGTCTGGTCTGCCTGTTTGGACAGAGCTTATAGTGGAGCAGAGAGGGCCATGGCTTCATGTCATGGTGAGAACGCTGGAATTTTCCTTTCAAAATGTTACATTTGTTGTTGCCTGATGTTCCTCAACAAACGAAAAAGAAAATAATTTTTTCTAGAGTAGCTAGTGCTTCATTTAGATCCCATAATGACCAAATATGTCAGTTAATTAGCCCCTACTTCAGAAATAGTTCCTTCTACATCGGTGTTTTGGGGTTTCACTGTGCTTTTCATTCAAAAGGTATCTCTCTGCTGTTGAGTCACATTAGCGTTCAGTAGCCACCAGCCATGGAGCTTTGGTGTTGTGCAGCTGCTGAACTAACTGCAAAGGAAAAAAGAAAGTTTTTTTTACCATTGTCATTACAATTACTTTAGGAATAACTAGTCTTGAATTAAAGCCACACTCCACTGGAAGTACTGTTGATTAATTGATGTATTGGCTGTGAGCAGCATATTAACCATAATTACTCCACAACACAATAAAAACACTAAAACAGCATGCTGTGTAATATGTGAGTGTTCATTTTTAGTTTAGGTGAGCAGTATTTTTACATATTTTTTTTTATGTATTTTTTTGACAGTGATTTAGCTTATGATAGCTGATCTGTGATGACCCCCCTTCAGGCATATTATGATATATGGTCAAATTTGTGTCCTACTGCAAAATACAGTTGTGTATTTTTATGGCCATCCAAGGCTGAGTATTTACAAGCCTGACTAAGTCAGTGGCAAGGCATTAATCACAGAACAGCATTAGACTGCTGGGGACTGCAAATGGGTTTAAAAGATTCAGGTTTCACTGGTTCACATGACAATACAAATAATACGAGCAGATGGATCTACAGTATGTAGAGGTCTGAAGTTCTAGCTGTGACCCAGACTACCTGGGTAGTATAAATGTGGTAGCAATTAATTGAAAATAAAAGTTAACAGAGCCTCTGGGTTGTAGTTATACCACATTCATAAATACAGTTACTGCAGTCAGGAGAGCCACATTTTATTAAGATTGTGTATCGTACCAGAGTCCTGTGGGATTTTTAACAATTACTTCCACTTCCACTGTATATCACTCAGGATGCATTTAGTCTCAAGATTAAGAAAAAAAATCTTACAAAGTCACAGATATCATCTCATCTGATGCATCTAATTAGTAATCCTTTCTTCCTGAAATAATCTTGTTTCTTCTCACTGTCTCTATCAGTCACAGTTTACACACCTTAAATGCCTCTAAAACAAAACAGGTTTAAAAGAAACATTGGATATTGACAGCTATATCCTTAAAACATCTCATTCATGGGCATTTTCTCACCGTCCAAACATGCTGGAGCATCCTTGAGTATCTTCGAACACACAAAGTTTAGGGCTGGATTATTTTTGCACCAGTAACAACTGTAGAAATTTCAGATATATCCTGTTAGGTTTCTCTTAGGTTTTCATGAATTTGATAATGGGAAATGTATTTAACTGGTAATTAATCATTTGGTGTAAGAATATTTTGTCCCATCCATCTTCTACTGTTTTTCTGTTTCTGGGTCGTGGGGGTGCTGAAGCCAATCTCAGCCAACGTTCCGGGCAAGAGGCGGGGTACACCCAGGGCAGGTCACCAGTCTATCACAGGGTGAACACACAGACACAAACAGAGACAAACAACCACTCGCAGTCACATTCAGACCAGTTAACCTCGACATGCAGGTCTTTGGACGGTGGGAGGAAGCCCACACAGACATGGGGAGAACATGCAAACTCCGCACAGAAAGGAGCCAGGCTGGGAGCTGAACCCGCGGGCTGTTGTCATTATAGCAAACAGTATATGAGGTCAAACAGAGACTGCTATTTCCTGGGAACACTCAAATAGGACACAAACAAAGGGTCATAACAACTTCTCTCAGGTCTCTGAGCTAATATATTTGCAAAAATAAGCAGAAGATAAAGGTGATGGACGCAGACAACTAGACCCATGTTACTCAGATCATGTAATGAAAGATAAAATTGGTTTCTTAAGGTTAACACTCCAGGACTGATAATCAATCAAGGTTAGGGAGTTAAAGATGATCAATGATTGACCCAATTTGAATATATATTAGAATAAAGTAATACATTCAAATCAATAGACCACATAATAAAGCCCTACTTAGTAACTACCATGTCTGTGATGGCTTGAAGATGCTGCTGCCTGAGGAGATGAATTAGGTGGTTTCTCATAGCAGCATGCAGTGAAGGATAAAGGGAGGATGACTGTGCAGCCTCCTGCATCCCCGGCAGGGGTCTATCATGCTGGTCAGATGGCGGTGTGAGGCTCAGCGGTCCTTTGGCACTTTGGAGGGTGGCAGGTGTTGATTAGCAAACACCACAGGCTGTTGAGGCAGCGGGGTGATGTTTAGGTTTGTGGCCAAGGTGACTGTGGTATGTTGAGGGGTGAGAGAGACAGAGCGTGACTGACAGAGGAAGAGACACTTGAAGAATTCAATCACACAAGTGATAATGATGATGATTTCTGCAGCTCAAGTCAACAGCTCTGACAATGTCACAGGTCAGGGTCAGTTAGCATTAGCTTGTGTCTGCGTAAACAACCTCAGTGAAATCTTAACAATAAGAAGAAATTGAATGCCTAATAATTACATTGTCATAACAAGTGCAAGATGGAGTGGGACTGAAGTGTCACTTATTCTACCCTTTAGCATACTGTTACTTTCTCTTCTTTACTTTCTCACAATCTTCTGGTATGAAAAAAGTAAAAGAGCTATCTTCTTTCTCTCTCAGTTTCTAGGTGAGTTGTATGTGGCTTATATTAACTACATTACCCAGAGGGCACCACGTGATTTACATATTCACATCTGCACAACTCAGTTAACCCGCTTGTCTCTCAGGATGAATCAACCACACTGATATTTTTCAATACTAAATACACAGTATAAGTAACTCCTTTTTGATTTTTGCTCTGAATACTTCCACCTTCATCTGTCTGTAGCTGTGTGTGTGAGAGATCGTAGAACAAGTTTTACAGTAAGGGTCAACCACAAATCTCCTCAGACAAAGGACAGCAGAGATATTTCCATATTAGCCTGGATATGGAATGCCCTGTCAATAACTCACACTTACTTTTCCTAACACACTCTTTATTTCTAAAAGGCTCTGGAGGAGTGGTATTCATGGCGCTAAGCTCCAGGTGAATATTAATTTGGTAAACATGTGAAGATAAAATACAAAAGTAAGAAACAAGACTTCTCCATTTCTCACATCAGCCTTCATCCAGCCAACTACATCCATTTTCGCTGCTGAAGAGTGAGGCAACATGTGAAGCACCACAAGCCGGGAGAAACTCAATTTTTGTCTGATAAATTACCCTTAAGGAGTGCATCCAAACTTCTTTTTTCATGTTGCCCAGGTAATTAAGTACAGCAACATAAGCAAGCCTATATAGGAGAGATGATGCACCTCAATCCCATCCATCTAGAAAGCCCTGATCAGGATGAATAAGTGAAGATCCGTGGCCCAAGGTGCAGTACAAAACAGGTTGATTGGTCACAGGTTGTACGTGACAGAAAATTGAAACTGCCTGGTTACCATGTCCTCAGGTGGCTCCACTGGGTGCATTTGTTGCTTCTGTGAAGGTGGAATTTTTTTCTCACAGCCATTAGTACAGAAAAAAGGAATTTTCATTTTGCTTAAATGAGGCATCATGCTGTGAATTTGCCTAGTAAAATATGATGTGCTGCGACACAGATGGAATAGAATATCCACAGTAGGTGGCATGAAAAAGTCTGCCTTTTTGGATCCATTGGATTTGATCTATATGGAAATTATTTTGTATACAATTGTCCTTTTAACGCTGCTGTTTTGAAACCTAAAGTTATTTTGATGATTGAGACTTGAATGGTAAAATGGCTCCACAATTTCTTTGGTTTACTCAAGTGTATTTCAGTAACAGCAACTACTTAACTCATTAAAATAGCAGATCTTTTTCCATTTACACTGTGAGGGAATAAGGGAAGAAAAACACTTTCTGAAATAAGATGTTAGTGTCATGTCATCCTTTTTCAGCTTCACAAGCAAGCTCTGGTCAAGCTCTGAACACAGGGTTTGTCAAACTTTGATTGAAAGCTGCATCACGAGTGCTGTACATTGTTTTTTTCCAAGATTAAATCTTTGTAAATCTAAACATTATTTGAACAGGTTTTTTCAGTGAAAGTAACAGGTTTGTGACATTTTACTAATATAGTCATTTCATAGTTTGTGTTAGGATAGGCTTAGCATTTAAAAGGGAATGTTAGTGTGCTCCGTGTCTGTGTTAAAATTCTCCAGTCACCAGCAGCTTGTTAACTGTCAGACTCTGATGACAAACAAGGTCACAGACTGGAGGATTAAGACCTGGTCGATTACAAGATACTCAAAATGGAGCCATTAACGTAATAGACACAACACAAAGTGTTTTCTAAGAATTGTTTTCACTTCGCCCCAGCAGGACTAATAGCAAGTCTTGCTGAGGCGAGTTGAAAACAACTGCCACAAATAAAACATAAAATCCATCAATAAATTCATTTTCAACTATTTTAAGAAATGATAAATTGGGTCTGCAGAGACAGCTGATGATAAGGTCGTTGAAGCAGAGGCTAACGTTAGCGTGGAGAAAAGTGCATGACCCAAGTCCTTACAAGTCTTGGAACACTGAACATCAGTTGTTCAACGAACAGCGTTAGCTGCAAAATGTGCATGGCATGGCAACACAACACTGCGGGATTTTACTTAAAAGCAAAATATCAAGAAATACTGGTTGCACTTTATTAACAAAAAAAAAAAAGATTTGGTGTTTGAATCCAAACCATTCAGCTTCTGCTAACTGAAAATTAAATAAAATGTGTCAAAAATGTTCTTTTTGGCACACTTTAAAACAGTAAAGTTTCATTTAATAAAAATAAACAAAATCATTTTGTTGCTGAAAATGTAATCATTTTTCCTCTTTATCAAATAAATTATTGAGTAAGTGATGGACTAATTGATTATCAAATCAAGTATTATTTGTAGGCCTACTTGCTATGCGAGTCTGTTTTCTCCTGGCCTGTCATTCTCTTTGCTGCATGCCAGTTTTCAGCTACGACTTTTCTCTCTCTCTTCACTGAGCTTTCTAATGAAGGCATTGAAGTGCCTGAGAAAAACTGATCTGTGTGCTGTATCCAACCGGAATTTTAGTTTTTTTCCATTCTTTTTTATTTACTTATTTATTTTTTATATAATCTGTTATGTGTGGTCACAGTCAGGCCAAAGAATGGACCTGTCAAAATAATAGATACTTTGCGATGTTTGTCCTCCAGGAATGTGTTGTAATCATTCATGAGGATAAACTACCTCTTTGTTCCAATCATTGATCATAGCTTCTTTTTTTTTTCTTCTCTGTCTCTTTCATTGATGTTGTTCATGTAACAGAAAGTAGCACAGACAGAAGCTGCCTGGTCTGTCACTTGTAATTAATATTAATTATAAATGTAGTAGAATTTAACCAAAAACCCTCTCTATATATGTTGGTTCTGTGATAGACTGGTCACCTGTACAAATAACATTGTATTTTCTTCATTTTTGGTTTGCCTTTAACAAGCACTGTTATCTTAAAAACCAGAGTTGAGCAGGTTTGTCCACTAATAAGGAAAATATCATAATGTCTTCCACCAGAGGAAATCATTTCCATATCAGAAAAAAAGGATTAAATAGAGATACTACATTATTTGTATATTCCTGGCCTAACAAACATACAGACACACACACACACACACACACACACACTATACGCAATTTCTCCTGTATGCAAGATTTTCCTAATTAAAATCTACTTCCACCAATTGTATTTCAGTTTTCCCCAGGATTTCAGTCAGATTAAAAAAAATGTGGCCTGGAACTCAGAAGAACACTGGTGTCATATTTATTTTTTCGCCCTTCAGTTGTTGTTAGATGTCTATTTGATGATACCAGAATGGAAGTGATGGGTATTCTGTTGGACTACTGATAGCCACCTATCATCACTTTTGGTACTGACAGATCATTGGAAGCAGTGGCCATCCCACTTTGACTCAGTGGGGGATTGAAAGGAGCAGTAACAAGAACAAGGCTTCGTCCATCCCCCGCCTCCACCTTTCCCCCTCCTTTCCTCAGCTTCGCAGAATGAGACTTGTTTAATTTTAGCATCTTTGACGTACATTTGACATAGATTAATTCCAGAGGCTCTTTATGTCATATAGCTAGTCACTTTAAGACACACGCAGAGACACACAGCACAGTAGAGGGAAAAACGATTATTCAGGGAACCTTTTCTCCTGCAACAAATCGACTTCATCTTCAGCAAAACCTGCAGCAGACCCACTCACACCTCCTCTGCCATCCTCAGCATTGCTCTCTTCTCCTCTGCCCTCACTCTCCAAGCTCTCTCGGGTCTCAGACATGATTGCCTCTTCCTGTAAAGCTCCATCCTCTCACACCTTTTCTGCCCCTTCTTCACACTGCTTGACTGATTGGGAGAAATTGCATCAAAGACGACGGTAGCTCTTTCAACAATTTCATGGCCTAGTTTGACTCAGATGAGAAAGACGGTCAAAAAAAGGACAGAAGAGGTAAATCCTTTGCCACTTATTTAGTTATGACTCCTACTGGAAGGCTCCATTTAGCATTGAAGTTTTATGTGAAATTATGTTGCTGAATTTTTTGCTTATACTCAAAATTTTCAATAACTGATATTCACTTTAAATTTTCAATATTTCCAATTACAAAATCAAAAATTCAAGTTTTAAAATATCCAATTATGAAAAATTCAGTTGTTCAAATTTGGGACATAATGGTTAGCACTGTTACTTCACAACAAGAAGGCCTTTATGTGCAGAGTTTAGGTTCATTATGCTAAGGTAATTGGTGACTCTAAATTGTCTGTACTGTAGGTCTGAGTGTGAGTGGTTGTTTGTCTCTGTCTGTCTCTGTGTGTTGGCCCTGTGATGGACTGGCGATCTGTCCTGGGTGTACCCCGCCCTCGCCCAGTGTGAGCTGGGATTGGCTCCGGTACCCCATGACCCAGAAATGGATAAGTGGTAGAAGATGAATGAATGAATGAAACTTCAAATTTGATTGGCAGAATTCAGATGCAAAGATACAAGATATACAATTCAGCTCAAAGAAAAGCAATCATTTCTAGATTCTAGAGGTTACACCAACATCCAGGAACTCACGCTACACTACACTGGTCACGTGACTGTGATGACTGTGCTGGCCTGTAGCTGCGATACATCAGTGTGTTCCCCATGTTGGCATGGAGAAGTCGGCCCGAATAACAAATACATATTTTTTGAATAAAGAAAACTCAATTTTACATTTAAGTGATTTTGAATAACCATTTTCATGTTCACTGATGAGAATGTGATTTAACCTGTACCTAACATCTTGGAAGGAGCAACTTTTAGCGCTTATGCTATAGGTTCATAAGTGCTAACAAACCTTAGGTTGTCTCATGTTCAGAAGACTGGGGATGACCATGTTTCTTTAAGGAATGAACAAATGTCATTTCTGCTTTCAGTGCTGTAACTTAAAGAAATCTCTGCTTTTATTGTGAAGATTGTACCAATTAAATGTAACTAGTACAGCAGATCACATATCACCACCAAAGACAGAGGGAAAAATAGCTGCTACATAAAGTGCTTGGTTCAGTATATTGGACACTTAAAAATCCAAATTTTTGTTGGATTCATACCATAAAACAATCCCAGGTTTGGACTTTCAAATGTGAAAAAAGTTAGATCAGTAAATAACAATGGCTGACACCCAGTCAATTATTAGAATCGGTATCTGGAAGGAAAAAAAATGAAATAGCATATCTCTCTTCTCAAAGCTTTACTCAGTTTCCGAAACCCTCAATTGTTGCTTAGGCCCTGGGGTCAGAATTACTGCCTGGGGTATTAACATTGGTCTCGTAGTGTTAAATTAAGCCAAAGAGAAAACAAAAGCTTGGTGAAAAGCTTTCCTGACTTCACATTTGACCTGCTTCCCTGTCCATAGTTTTGAGCTGTGATGATTAGTGACATTTCAGGTTGAAGGATAATCTGGCTAAGCTTTGTCCAACATGTCTGATCAGCTCTGCGTGTGTTTGCTGCCTCCTCATCACTTTGTTCACGGAACTAAGTACAAATCAAAAATAAAATCTAAGTTGTAATCTAGCAGACTTATCCACAGTCTCACAGTGCCCTTTTGTGGACAGCCATTGTACAAAATTGCAGTGTTGCAATGTGTCCCTGTGTCATTAAATGAGCATACATTAGCTTTCATTAAATGAAGATTGCCTGGCGTTGTGTAATGCATCAGATGGGCCATAATAGAGCATATTCCTTGTCACTGTGGCAGCCCACAGTCACACAAAGTCAACATATGACACAGTATGGGAGGTGATAGATCAGCCTTACATTGTATACAGTCTAAGTACACAGCAGTCCTTTTAATAGAGTGGAGGAGAGGACCGGTCCCATATAACCCAAAAATGGGGACCATACTCAGTAGAACTGATCCACACTGTGATGAACAACATTGGTGAGATATTCTAAGGGGATCAGTTCGAAAATTATTTTGCGCCACCCAGAAACTGAGGGAATGTCGTCATTGATCCAGTGCAAAAGAATATTTTTCCTGGCTGCAAACGTCAAACTGTTATACAGTTGTTTGTTGGCTGCTGTGTCCAAATGGTCACTTGGAAGTTCTAGAATCAGAGACACAGGGTCCATTTCTATATGAACATGAAAAATGCTCTCCATTTCGCTTGTAATTTCAGCCCAATATCTTTGAAGTCTGTGACACGTCCATAGACAATGGGTTAGAGTCCCAACATCAGTTTTACACTTGAGACACAGAGGGGACAGAGAGTGGTTGAAGAGGTGCCTGCGGTGAGGGGATATATGTAATCTGTGTAAAATGTGAAGTTGCATTTCTGTTGTCCGAGTGCAAATTGAAATCTTTTTTGCAAGAGACCAAATGTTATCCCACTTTTCTTCATCTATGATCACGGACAGCTCCCTCTCCCACACACCTCTGACCCTCTTCGCGTCAGTCGTGGAGTAACTATTAAGGTCCGGGTACAGCGAACTCAAGGATACCTTAGATTGTTGTTGAAACAGCATTTTCTCAACAGCAGATATTTCAGGGTGATCAATAAGCGTTGTGCTATGCATGATATAATGTCTCGTCTGCAAGAACAAAAAGCTTTGACTTTTTTAAAATGGTTAAATCACTCAGTCTGCACTGTGATAATGCCGTCTCAGTGTCCATCCAGATTGAAGATTTACCCTCAACCCAAATCTTAAATTGGCACAAAGTTGGTAAATTTTAATATCAGGTAGGTACAGGCCTCCCATGGCACTTGGCAGATGTAATACTACCATCTTAAGCCTAGGCCTACGCTTGCTCCAAATAAAAGAGCTGAGTCAACCATTTATGTCCTTCAACATGCTTTGAGAAAACTAAATAGGAATCATCTCAATAGGATACAAAAGCCTAGGCAAAATGTTCAGTTGTGTAATGCATCAGATGGGCTATAATAGAGCATAGTGGCAGCCCACAGTCACATCAAAGATTTGAGGGGCACATACATTGTCCCATCTTTGCGTGTTTACTGTTCATAACCCTGTATGATAATGACTGCATCTCAGGAGGAAAGGGAGGATTGTCAGCGTCCTCTCATCATATTCTTAGCATGTAGATTAGACAAGCTTTGATCCATCTAATAAGCCCTCCTCTGGCACAGTGTGCGCTAGTTGTGGTTCACTAGAGCACAGAGAGGGCCCCTGCTAGGAGCTCCATCTGATGGATGGATGCTGCTGTCTTCATTCCTCTTCATGTCTATCTACAGCTTCAAGCAGGTAAGTGTCAGTGCGATGACCAAATTCAACACCGGTCCTCCTTTCTCGTTACCTGTTGTTTCTCATTATCAATCTATCATTTTTCTCTCTTTGTTACGCCTTCAGTGTCTCTTAGTGTCTGTTAGTTTCTCTTGGGCAGGATTCTCTAACTTTTATGAAAGTCGCCTAAATGCAACGTGATGGAATTAACGGTTAATGAAGTTCATTGTTAATCACCTTCTGTGTGACACAGTGATGCCGTGATTAGCACTGTTTCCTCAGAGCAGGAAGCTTCTGCATCTAATCCCCAGGCCTGCGGACTTCCTGTGCAGTTTTTATATTCTTCCTGATCCTGCATGGGTTCGTTCCAGGTTTTACAATTTCCTACCACAGTAGACGTGAATGTGAATAGTTGCTTGTCTCTGTATATTGGTCCTGTGGTAGATGGTGGGCTCCGCTCTGACCCAGCTGGGATAAGCTCCAATTCCCCCGTGACCTGACACAGTTCAGATAATGGAAGGATAAATGAAAACAAAATACTTTAATCAGCACACTCACAGAGAGTACACTGTGTTAACAGTATGCCAACTGTTGTAGTTCCACACCAATTACTCACAAGACAATCACAAATGCTGACCATGTGTCACTCACCTTTTCTTCATTTGACTTTCTCATATCATGTGATGTAGAAAATAGGCTGGCATTGGCACCAACAGTGTTATAAATACCTTGATTGCCCTACCCCTTCCTCTATGAAGCCATCTGCTGAGGATGAGAACGTTATGAGTGAACTTTCCTGTTACTTAGTGTGCACTGCATGTTACCATATTGTCCATAAGAAGTCGAGCTTCTGGGGAAAAAAAACTGGGGTTTTGGATCAGATTTATGTTATCTTGTCACAGACTGGAGCTTTTAGGAGCTCTCATTTCAGCAAGTCTTCAGAGGACTGAAGGGCCAGCTGTAATAGAGCGAGACAAGATGAAGTCATCAGTCAAAGATGGGGATAACTTAAGAAATGGAAAAGAGACAGATGTAACCCTGCTTCAACACTTTCATTCACCTGTCACTTATCTCATGGAATGAGCATAACTGCCAAACTAGCTGCTTTGAAAATTTGTAAAAAGGGTAACAGCCTGCTCTGATTCTGATAGGATGCAGTTGGATGTTCCATTAAGTGTTTTGTCTGAAGTAGAGACTTTTAAGGCCCCCTGTAGTCCAATCCTTTGACATCTTGACAGTTCACACTCCCCTAACTTCCTTCTTCCTTTCTGCCCACGCTTACACTCCTTTTCACACATACCCCTCTTCCCCCACTGTGAACTTGCCCAGGCCAACTGTGGTCTTTCAGCTGGAGCTGGGGAATTGTCAGCCTAAACAGCTGAAAAACAAGGGAAGTATGTGGCGGTGCATCTGTTGAGCATTTGTCAGTAGATGTTGGAACAACATGTTCAATTACATGGGGAGGAATAGACTTAGATTCACAGTGGGCTGTTCTTTTAAAAGCCTTTCTCATGAAGGACAAATAGAGGAGTCAATGCAGACTAAGAATAGGACTAAAATGATAGAGGGACTCTGTTAATCCTGCTTTATGGATTTATCATGATGTAGCCAATTATTTTTCTTTACTGTGACTTTAATACAACCGCATTAGGTTGTAAGGTTTCACCTTGCGCTTGCGCTTTAGTCTTTATCATATAGTCTGTTTTAGCGACCTCAGTGCTGGACATAAATATTCTGCTTAAACATATTGTATATCACAGTATTTGAGCTGTTAGCGCTCCTTACATGAGCCACATACTGTAAATAAAGATGGATGTAAGGTTTGTGATGTGGTTTTGAAGCTGCTGCACTGTCACCATCTTGGCAGTGCCTGAGCACACACCCAACTTCCTGCTTCAAAATTGGCAAAGAGGTGGTGTAAAGGAACTACATTCACTCAAAGAAGCCATGCCCTCAATAATAATAACTTTAATCCTTTTCAAAATCATCAGTTCCATTAAAATTTCACCGTGGTACATCGGTCATGACAGAGACAAAGCCTGTTCTCTACTGAGTTTGACATTGGGGTCTATGATGACTCAGTCACTTTGGGAACCACACTCATTTTTCAGCCCAGGAAGTTGATGCTTAGACTGTTAACCATCCTGTGATCTTGATCTTTGGCCTCTTTTAAATCCTTTTGAAAGACATCTTTTAATGTGTGCTTTTTCAGGGCTGGGGCATGAATATACTTCAAATTTCTTAAATCTATTTTCATATGAAGTTGTCCTCGTGCTTTTTTCAGTAATCATTTAATAATTTCACCGTCTTCTCTCACATTACTGAGAGAGTTCTGACTGTTTTCTGTAAGCAGTACACAGGAGAGCAGGAGACAAGTCGATAATGGCTTTTATTGTCAGGGAGAGGGACAGAAAAAGCCTGAGGTCTTTAGAGCCAGTCACCAGTGCTGAGGTGCTGACAAGGAGAGAGCAGAGGAGCGGTCAAAGCTGGGAGAGCAGTCAGGGGAAGAGGAGGTACTGATAGGGAGCAGGCAGAGGATGAGTGGATGAGTGACAGGCGGTTGGGTCGTAGCCGGGAGCGCAGACAGAAGCCAAGGACGCAGAAGCAGAACTCGTGGTCGGGGACGAAAGGCAGGCGGGTATATCAGGGAGCAGACATGAAGAGCAGGTTGGGAACAGGAGATCAGGCAGGAATAGAATGCTGTAGAGTCACTTACAATGCTAAAGAACAATCTGGCAAGGACTGAGTGTTTGCTACAGGTGTGCTGATAGCTGAGTGTGGAAAAGTACTGAGTCCAGGGTGAGAGACAGGGACAGACTGCAACAGTTTGATGAATGTTGTTGTAAAACCTTATGTTAGGTTAGGTGACATAGCTACATCTGTAATGACAACACTGACATCCCTTTAATGGGCTTTAAAAGTTTCCTCATTGGAGATCCAACCTTGCAGAGAGACAAAAATACAAAGAAAAAGAGTGACTTGAACTTCTAAATATGGAGGAAGAAGAAAATGAGAGGGACTAGCATTTATTCATATGACAAGGCAGGGGCTGTCGATGCAAGACTCAGTGTTGGAGTTGGATTGGCCAACATGCTCACAATGTCATCAGAGACACTGAGGTCTTGGCGTGCTACTTCAGACACAAACACAGCTTCTTGACAGATTTGTGTAATGATGTCAGAATGCTTGGAGAGGTTTTATGGACTTTCAGAGTCTTGTCAGCATTTGAGCAGCAGTCTTCTTTGGTGCAAAGCCTGTCTGTAGAGATGCAGCACAGAAGCAACACACACTAACGCACCTGATTTTACCTGAGGATGTCTCGTCACTGCACATTGTTTCACAGACACAAAAAGTATGATGTCGTCAACCTTTTGAACTCTGTCTTTTTTAGAAGGATTTCACAACCTTCTTCTGATCAATATTATTTTTCAGAACTGTTGTTTCCCAATTAAACAAAAAAATTTGTGTTTTTTTTTATTTTTCTACATTATTTTTATTGCAGTTTTTGTTTTACACACAACCAGACAAACATTGTCTACAAAACTAGACATACAACAAAACAGACACAACAGCTCTTGAATGACAAGTCAACATATGACACAGTATGGGAGGTGATAGATCAGCCTTACATTGTATACAGTCTAAGTACACAGCAGTCCTTTTAATAGAGTGGAGGAGAGGACCGGTCCAATATAACCCAAAAATGGGGACCATACTCAGTAGAACTGATCCACACTGTGATGAACAACATTGGTGAGATATTCTAAGGGGATCAGTTCGAAAATTATTTTGCGCCACCCAGAAACTGAGGGAATGTCGTCATTGATCCAGTGCAAAAGAATATTTTTCCTGGCTGCAAACGTCAAACTGTTATACAGTTGTTTGTTGGCTGCTGTGTCCAAACGGTCACTTGGAAGTCCTAGAATCAGAGACACAGGGTCCATTTCTATATGAACATGAAAAATGCTCTCCATTTCGCTTGTAATTTCAGCCCAATATCTTTGAAGTCTGTGACACGTCCATAGACAATGGGTTAGAGTCCCAACATCAGTTTTACACTTGAGACACAGAGGGGACAGAGAGTGGTTGAAGAGGTGCCTGCGGTGAGGGGATATATGTAATCTGTGTAAAATGTGAAGTTGCTTTTCTGTTGTCCGAGTGCAAATTGAAATCTTTTTTGCAAGAGACCAAATGTTATCCCACTTTTCTTCATCTATGATCACGGACAGCTCCCTCTCCCACACACCTCTGACCCTCTGCGCGTCAGTCGTGGAGTAACTATTAAAGTCCGGGTACAGCGAACTCAAGGATACCTTAGATTGTTGTTGAAACAGCATTTTCTCAACAGCAGATATTTCAGGGTGATCAATAAGCGTTGTGCTATGCATGATATAATGTCTTGTCTGCAAGAAGTGAAAGAAATCTTGTTTGGACAATTTATAGCTGTTAGTAAGCTGTTCAAATGACATAAGCTTACCATCTGAGAAAAGGTCACTGAGAGATTTTATATTCTTATCAGACCATTGCCGAAAACCAGGATCTGAAGAACCTGGAGGAAAAGCAGGAATATTCATTATTGGGGTGAACATGGATGTTAAATTTGGTATTCCTTCAAGACGACGCACAAGCCACCATGCCTTAAGAGTATTGATTGTTATAGGATTTGTACAAAAAGCTTTGACTTTTTTAAAATGGTTAAATCACTCAGTCTGCACTGTGATAATGCCGTCTCAGTGTCCATCCAGATTGAAGATTTACCCTCAACCCAAATCTTAAATTGGCACAAAGTTGGTAAATTTTAATATCAGGTAGGTACAGGCCTCCCATGGCACTTGGCAGATGTAATACTACCATCTTAAGCCTAGGCCTACGCTTGCTCCAAATAAAAGAGCTGAGTCAACCATTTATGTCCTTCAACATGCTTTGAGAAAACTAAATAGGAATCATCTCAATAGGATACAAAAGCCTAGGCAAAATGTTCAGTTGTGTAATGCATCAGATGGGCTATAATAGAGCATAGTTCCCCTGCAGTGAAGGAGTGATTGAACATATTAAGAAGAGGTTCTATGAGAATATTTTGGAATATTTTAATATTAAATTAAAATCACCACCAACAATGACAGTGGAATTCGATAGGAATGGAGCTAAGTCAAGAAATATTTTGGTGAGGTGACATTTGTTGACCTTGCAAAGTACCCTTGACTATCACATAGCGACCCTTCAATTTAGAGAAAACACAAGAAACTTGTGCAACAAAAAATGGACCAGACTCAGTGATCACCTTCCTAGCAACAAACTTTGGCCCTGCTCGATGTTCCCTACAGATAATATCCAACTAGGCCAGTGAGCGGTGATAGCTATCATGTCTTTGGGGTCATCAGGTGGGAACCTCCTTTCGTCGGTGTTTCGTCTAGTTAGGCCCACAACACCTTCAGGAGGCTAGACCGTGAACACTGGAGTCCCAGAGTCACCCCCTAATGTCAGCCATCACCACTCCTCACACAAAGACAACTATCTCAAACATCACAGCTGTCAACTACTCTGACCTCTCACCAACTGCACCAGTGAAAGCAGGGTGGGGATACAGGCCCTGGTTTCAGTAGGGGGCATGAAAGTATAGAGGGTGCAGGAGGTGGAGGACAAGCTACACTAGCAGATTCAGCAACTAAACTCACTTGAACAGCCCTATACTCAAACAAACCCAACACACCGACAAAGGCCAACTCACCTGGGCTCATATCCGTAACACAATCAGATACTATAAAAGGTATTTTTTTCTACATCATCCTTCTTTAGACATGTAGTAATTTTTCTCTGCTTAATAGGGTTGTGGATACCCCGTACATTCCAGGTGCACACTCGCAGCCTATTCATTAATAGCATTATTCATATATCAGACAGAACATATTGAGCCAATAGATCCACCACACTCAAGTAAAATAATAATAATAATAATAAAAGGAAACAAACAAAGAAAAAGAAAGAGCTATGTATAGTGTAACATATCATAACACACAGAACTAACGATTGGGCAATCACCCTACTGAACATGTAGGAATAAACCATCCTTCTCCTGCCTGTGGCTGGGAGCCAACGGGTGCAACAAGCACTAAACCCGCGCCTACTCATAGAGATTAACACCGTTAAGTACATGGTGAGGTAGAACAGTTCACCTGGTTGATTATAAGCGGTAGAAGAGACTCAGTCACATATGCCTGAACCTGGCAAATACTCACACTGCCTCATGAAGTGCGGTCCAGGCGCAGTATTAAAAAAGGATAATCCGGTGGTGTGTAGTCCACAAATTCAGGGCAGCGAGTCCACGAATGTTGCAGCTGCCTCCAGTGTATTTAATCTCTTCTCCATGCCAATGACAGTCAGCCTCAACATAGCGGGACATAGAAGGGCATATTCTACATTTTTCCTCCTTAGACAACTTTCCACCTCATCAAAGGCCTTACGTTTCTTGGCCACCGCCGCTAAGTAATCGTTAAAGAAGGAGACCCTGATATGGTCTGCTGCCTGGTTCGGCTCTGTAGCAAGGTGCCGGGCCGCTGCCATCACTTGTTGTTTATCAGCAAAGTTGTGGAGTTCATGATGATGGGCCTGGCGCGTTGGGTAGCGCCCGACCTTGCTGCTAGGGAGCGGTGTGCACGGTCCAACTTGATCTTCCCCGTTTTGGTTGTGAGGTTGAGATAGGAGGGGAGCCATGTCTCAATGAAAGTCACTGGATCCTTTCCCTCCGTGCCCTCAGGCATCCTGAACAGACAAAGTTTACACCTGTGGCTGCGATTCTCATCAATATGATCTGCCATATCCATAGTTTGTTTCTCAAGTTTTGTCACCTTAGCTTGCAGCGTGTCTGTCGTGTCCTCCACGCCTGAGATCTGTGTCTTGGCATCTCCGACCTGTGTCCGATCCTGTATCAAAGATGTTTGCTCATGTATGGCAGCCAACACAGTGTCAACTTTAGCATCAAATGACTTTGGTGATATTGTCAGTTATCTTGCTCAAAGCCAAGAGAATACTCGGGTTAATGTTGCTCCCGGTTTCCCTAACTTCAGTGGCACACTCTACTTCACTAGCTTCTTCAGGCTGAGTCGCATTAGACTCCACAACGTGTTGCTAGCATGCTTCTCTGGACCGGGCTTTTTCTTTAAACTAGGCTTGGAGTGAGGCATTTTCAAAAAATAGTCATCTAGGCTCATTATAGAGCTATGCATGAATACGATGTTTCACCAGGTGAACATGTATTTCAGACGGATGATTCAATAGATCCCACCAGAGCTTAACCAGACAAGTGTTCACACTACAACGCCATCTTGCCCCCCCGCCTCCCAAAAAAAAGGTAAAAAAAATAACAGAATTCAACAGTATTTCATTATTAAAATATATTTATCTATTTGACCACAGAAAAATTCTCATGATGTTGTTTCCTGTGAACATGTCGAAATGTGATAATATCAAAGTTTGCTCATTTCTGCATAGTTACCCAATCACTGAATCAGTGAGCTGTTCATCTTGTTAGTAATCAATCATTTTGGCACATATTAATAATCATGACTTCCTAGTTATTCCTACACATTCTCTTCAGTTATATATGTAAATTCAACTGTGGATGTGGCTTGCTTGGATTTTGGTCCAGATCCCATTGATCACTCGTATGGTTTAGCCACAGAATCAGTGGACTGGTTCACCATGCTGTTCAGAATGAAATATCTATTAAACTGTTCGATAAAATATTTGCAATAGATGCTCCATGTTCATGTTCCAAGTGGATGAATCCTTGATTTTTACTCCACTTCCATTAGCAATATCTAAATGATAGAGATTATTCATGATGGACAACTGTATGTTCAGCTGAAAGTGATCTTACAAATCAAATAACTTCATAAATGATGACAATTTGCTAGTTTCTTCTGTTTCACATATTTATAACCTGCCCATCTTTGTAGTCTGTGACTTGGACAAACATCAGCCCTCCCCTTTTTATAGACTCTGTGATTCAACAATTTATTTAAGATTAACTGGCAGATATTGATCATCAAAATAATTATCTTTATCTCTGTAAGATTAGACTTCATTGTCATTCAGCCTTAAGATCACAGATTTGCTGGTGAGGCTGCAAGTTCATGTCACTAAACATGAAACTGTTGGCACGTGAGGACGAAATGCAGATTAAAGTGTATGTTTCTTCTTTTTTTTTAAAACACACAATAGCCAAACCCTAATACAGCCCCTGCTTTCTGGGTTCACTGAACTCATAAATCAAGAGAGAATTAGGACCATTTTAACATAGACTTCAATACTATCTGACTTCTTCTCAATCGGTGGAGTCAACCCCTGATGACCATGTGTCAAAAGGAACTTGCAGAACGACTTTTTTTTTTTAAACACACAGTAGCCACACCCTAATACATAATAAAATGTGTGTTTCAAACTGATTTAAATAAAGTCCAAACATGCATCACAGTTCCTCTGGAGATAAGGTCAGAAATTGCAGCCTTCATACAGCTATAGAGTTTGTGCCTGCAGAAGGATCACGTCAAAGCCATTTGATCAAACTGCTTGTATTGTGATGACCTGATCCAATGTCTGCTCTTCATTCCACAGGTCGAGCACCCAGTAAGAGGGGAGATCGTGCTCTCATCCAGTGACCTCCACCTGGTGCTTCAAGTTGAACATAATCAGTGAGTATTCTCTCCTGCCATGTTGGCTGCCTCCTCTGGATTCCACCAATGATGTATGAAGCCTGTTGCACTAATATATGACATGCTCCTCAGTTACTCAGGTTACGCCGCTTTCTAAAGTTGAGGTTGATCAAAATGAGAGGCAGCTCTGTCAAACAAAGTTCACAACTGGTGAAGGTCAGTTTGTTCTTTGATGACACCAAGGAGAGTTTCATCTGTGTGCATTGACTCACAAGGTGGATGTTATTAAAGATTATTAAATCTACGAAAGAAGCCATTTGTCTGACCAGGTCATATTTTCTGGTGAAAAGTCTTTCTGCAAGTTTCTTTCGACACCGAAAGGTTTTCTATCTGATGGCCATCAGGGGTTTACTCCACTGATTGTAATAAGAAGTCAGGTTACACCTACCTGTGCTTACATCTAGACAATCTGGCTAGATCCAGTGACCACTGAGAACAGAGCAGTTGACATCCAGGAAAGACGGGAGGGCTGCAAGGAAACACTGGCTGATGGTAGCGGTACCGAGGTTGGAGAGAGCTAGTTACCCTTTCCACACATCCTCATAGCTTCTACTATGGGGACTCCCCAAACTAACAATGAGTACTCTAAGGTTAAGACAGCCCAGTGGTCGACTGAGAGGCAGGATGGAAGATGGATCAATTAGGACGGATGACACGGCAACGACTGGAATGGAAATGACTAAGGAACAATGGATTCTGAGAGGATACAGCTGCAGTTGGTCCAAGGTTACTACCTACCAGGGCCTGCGGCTCCACCAGGGGAGGAAGAAATTTGGCGGCCACAGCGAGATGCAAACTTGCACTGCGCAAGCAGGTCCGACAAGAAGGAGTCAGAGCCAGCTTGACCACCACAGTGCTACTGATGCCACCATTGCATTCGGCGAGAGTGCTCAAGTTCACCCTTCCCAACAGGATTTGCAACAGCTGCAACCTATCCCACAGGAGACACACCAGAGCATTAACCAGGGAACCCTTCATTGGAGAGGCAAAGAAGCCAATCAGGAAACCCAAGATTAAGACAAAGACAAATGGAGTAGCTTCAATGGGACCCTACACGCAATCTTCTGTGGCACCTTAAAAGGCAGCACCGTCTAAGCTGAACATCTAAACCAAATCAAATCAAATCAAATCAGATTTATTTGTATAGCGCCAAATCATAACAAAGTTACATCAAGGCACTTACACTACATATAGAGCAGGTCTAGAACAAACTCTTTATAAAATTATTTAAAGAGACCCAACACATCCCCCGATGAGCAAGTACTTGGAGACAGTGGCAAGGAAACGGCCATTTGCCTTGACTGGTTGGGTTGAGAGTGGGAGAGACAGACAGAGAGAGAGAGGGAGAAAGAGAGGCACAGGGGAGGGCGGGGGGTGTAGCGTAGGGTGAGAATGAGAGCAGGAGAGGGGATATTCAAACAGGTGTAGGCAGGAACATGTTGCTGCATGAAGTTCATGGAGATGATGCTGTAGTACAGAATTCATGAAGATATGACAGCAGCAGGTGTTTCAGGAACATGGGATGGTGATGAGTCACCACCTGCAGGATGAGGACAGGGAGAGAGAGGAGAGGAACTGGGAGAGACAGAGACTTTGGCAAAGCATGGTTAGTCAATGCAGTACACAAGAACTGGGAGAAACAGGGATTTAGGAGAAGTGTGGTTATTGTCAGCACCTGCAGGGGGGAGGGAGGGGGAGAGAGAGAGAGAGAAGCTCAGTCCTTCCCCCAGCAGTCTAGGCCTACAGCAGCATAGCTAAGAGAGTTTTTAACTATCAGCTCTGTCATACAGGAAAGTTTTAAGCCTGGTCTTGAAAATTACTAAAGATTCCGCCCTCTGGACCGATACTGGAAGTTGGTTCCATAGAAGAGGAGCCTGATAACTGAACGATCTGCCTCCAGATTTACTCTTGGAGACTCTAGGAACAACAAGTAAACCTCCATCTACAGAGCAGAGTGGCCTACTAGGACAGTAAGGAACTATGAGCTCTCTGAGATATGATGGAGCTTGGTCATTGAGAGCTTTATATGTTAAAAGAAGGATTTTGAATTCTACTCTATATTTTACTGGCAGCCAATGAAGAGCAGCTAACACAGGAGAGATGTGATCTATTTTCCTAGTTCCTGTTAATATTCGTGCAGCAGCATTCTGAATCAACTGAAGGCCTTTTAGAGATTTGTTTGGACATCCAGATAGTAATGAGTTACAGTAGTCCAGCCTAGAAGTTACAAATGCAGGTTTCTCAGGTGGAAGAAAGCTGCCCGACTAACTTGTTTTATGTGAGGGACAAAGGAATGACAAATGTCCTGGTCAAAAATTACTCCAAGGTTTCTTACAGTGGAGCTGGAAGCCAAAGTGATGAAGCCCAAACTGATGAGATGATTAGATAGTATTTTTCTGAGGTGCTTAGGACCGAGTACAATAACTTCAGTTTTGTCAGAGTTGAGAAGTAAAAAATTTTGAGTCATCCAGACTTTTATGTCTCCAAGACATGCCTGCAGTCTGACTATCTGAGTGACTTAATTTGGCTTCATTGATAAATAAAGAGTGTCGTCTGCATAGCAGTGGAAGTTGATGCTGTGTTTCCTGATAATGTTGCCTAGAGGAAGCAGATAAAGCGTAAAGAGGATTGGTCCAAGTACCGAACCCTGCGGGACTCCATGACTGACTACAGTACATGAGGAGGAGCTGTTGTTAACATGAACAAACTGATGTCTATCTGATAAGTAGGATTTGAACCACCTTAGTGCAGTTCCTTTAATTCCAATTTCATGTTCCAGTCTCTGTATTAAAATATTATGATCTATGGTGTCACCGCCTGGAGAACCCAGTCCATCCCTCCAGCATGGAGCAGAGCAGTCACTACAGCTGCAAGGCTGAGCTTCATGGTCAGGGCCACGTACGACACTCTTCCCAGTCACCGGAACCTGCACCTGTGGTACGGCACAGAGGAGACATGCTCTGCATCTCCAGCAAGCCAAGTCTGCAGTATATCGTCTCTGGGTGCAAGGCGGCGCTGATGCAGGGCTGGTATAGATGGCGCCATGATAGAGTGCTATGCAAGTTAGCTGAAATCCTGGAGGCACGCGGACTGGAAGCTAACAACGCCAGCCCATTAACATCACAGCAGCGGATTCAGTTCATCCAGCAAGGGGACGAAAGCCAGAGCGGCAGCTCAAAGCAGCGGTCCCTCCTTTCCCCGGGAGGTGAATGGAACATGATAGCTGACCTTGACCACCAGCTAAAGTTCGCTCAAGACATCACATCTACCACCCTCCGGCCAGACATAGTCCTCTGGTCTGTCTCCATGAGGACAGTCATCATGGCAGAGCTGACAGTCCCTTGGGATGAGGGGATGGATACTACCTTTGAGGGAAAGAAGGAGAAATACACCGACCTGGCAGCTGTTCTCATGTTCTCAAGCAGGATGTAAGACAACCATTTTCCCAGCAGCAATCAGGTGCCGAGGCTTCACTGGAACCTCCATCCAGCGGCTCATGCGGCGAAACATTGGTGAGGGGTGGCTCCCGGGTGATGACCCTGCAGCGGGCCCACTGGCCCGGGAGGTGTGACAGGCAGCAATGCCTTGCAGGTTACACTTACCTGTGCTTACATCTAGATTGTATTGAAGTCTATGTCAAAAAGGTCCTATTTCTCTCTTGATTTATGAATTCAGTGAACGTTTTCCTAAAAGGTTCATGGTCTCAGTCTCTCCTTTACAACATGCCATTTTTTTTATTATGGTTCTATTTAGAGGAAAATAGACCAGAAAGCAGGGGCTGTATTAGGGTTTGGCTATTGTGTGTAAGAAACATACACTTTAATCTGCATTTCGTTCTCACATGCCAACAGTTTCATGTTTAGTGACATGAACTTGCAGCCTCACCAGCAAATCTGTGATCTTAAGGCTGAATGGCAATGAAGTCTAATCTTACAGAGATAAAGATAATTATTTTGATGATCAATATCTGCCAGTTAATCTTAAATAAATTGTTGAATCACAGAGTCTATAAAAAGGGGAGGGGTGATGTTTGTCCAAGTCACAGACTACAAAGATGAGCAGGTTATAAATATGTGAAACAGAGGAAACTAGCAAATTGTCATCATTTATGAAGTTATTTGATTTGTAAGATCACTTTCAGCTGAACATACAGTTGTCCATCATGAATAATCTCTACCAGACTTTATGTAAATGCTTCATTTAGATGTTGCTGATGGAAGTGGAGTAACATGAACCTACAGAGTACAGAGCAGGTCAGATCCAGCCCTCACTCCTCCTCAGCTCCACCTTCTCCTCCAAATTGATTTTTCTTCTTTAGACCTGGAATAATCTTAAGGCAGTGGTTATATCAGTGCTTCCTCCACATGGCAGATGTGTGATGAACGAGTGTGAAAAGTGTTGAGGCATGCCTCAGTCCCTCAGTCAGAGGCAGAATCCACAAGGTGGAGGATTAGGCCTTAAAGAATGTGGGAAACAGATTGATGTTCCGAGACAATGGTGGTATCCATGAAACAGATGGGCAGTAATGAATGAGCTGCACTGGAAACATAACCTGACACAGTGACTCCTGCAGGACAACGAGCAGGAAGACTCTGAGTTTATTTTAGGCCAATCCCAGTGAAGCAAAAGTTTGGTCTGGACCAGAATGTAGGTCAGAGAACGAGGGACACATTTGGGAGAAGCAGTTTCTCTGTTAAAGGAGAAGTTACTGGGAATGTTACTGGAAACTGAATTTATTTTATCTACTGGGCCTCTTCCACTGGGACTGTACTGGAACAAGTCCAGGAAGCAGCTCAGCGTTTCAAGACCAACATCATTACTTCTACACTAATGAAAAGAGGAGAGAATTAATCAGCTTTAGATGATTCAAGTATCACTTTATTCCAACAAAGTACGCTGTCGTCAAGAGACAGCATATGTGTCTTTGTGTGCATGTGTGTATGCACTTTGGTCATAGACTTGACTGAATAGCCAGAATGGTTTATCAGTGGCTCACGCTTGTGTGTCGTCACTCCAGTTTGTGTGTTTATGTGAAGTTGGAGTTCCTACAGTTTGTAGTGCAGGGCCTCAGGACATCTGACATCGTTGTTGGTCAGGTCCTTAGACTAACAGCTCAACCCACATGAGGGTAAAGGTCATTAAAATGTCAGGATCAGAGCTCTGCTGATGCAATGAGGGATGAACCAGAACAGTCCGTGTAAACCAGTCTGAGCAGGTTTTGTGTGTTAACCAGTGGTAGTGTTAGTTAAGTATGGTAGTGACAAACAAAAGTAACAGTTAGCATGTTAGCAATCAACACATTCAAGTTCTACATCTTTAGAACCAGAAAAAAACTTAAGTTTAGTTCAGATTGAGACATGACAAAACTCAGTCAGCTGAAGTTCTTGTGACATGATTGAAAACTCCAGAGCTGCTACTGAACTGCTGTAATCCCAGCTGCTATTTCCAAGGTGGAGTATGAGCTTTGTCATTGCCTGAGCGGAGTGTATAACATCGGTAAGACTGGTTGTTAAATAGATAGTTGCGCTGATGAAGGCTAAGTAATTCATTCGATCATTTGGAAAAGGGCTCATCACCATTCTCACAGGTGTAAAGGTTGATCTCAAGAACTTATTTTCAGTTTTCCTGAATTCTTATGCTCGATCACAGCAACCTCAGAAACTGTAGGATTTCCTTTTCTAAAAAAGGACAACTGTCTGTTAGCTAAGTATGAGAAATTATCTGCTTACGTTCCTGAGAATGACCATTTATGACCGATCATGCTCACTGGGCAGTCACAAGTCTGAGGCTCAGTGATTGCTGTTGTGTTGTCATTGGTTGGACAGGGGAACTGCATGACTTAGCAAGAAGTGGAAGGTTGGATGTGTGGTGCTTAGCCCTGGTCACCAGTTTGGTTTATTTTTTTTAATAAGTTATGAAATTTAATTCTGTGCAGATTCAGAGGTTTCGGCTTTGTTCCAGTTGCTGGATCCATCACTGAGATATCTAGAGTTTCACTGACTTTCCCATTCAGAGGAAAGCAGAGTATGCATACTGTAAGGACATGATTATTGTGTGATTGTGCACAAACTGAACTCAACTAGATGGTTATTTATTTGATTTGATTTGATTTGATGAGTAGCGGATAACATTGTTTACACAGCAACACATTTATGTGTGTATGGAGACAGCTCAAACGTGTTCCTCATTAAAGCGGAGTGATAATAAGTTATTAGATATAAATAGCATCAAAACAATATGATTCAATTTTGTGCAGGCAGCTTTTGTTTCCTCACATCAGTGCCTTACATACTCAGCTCGGGTGCTGGCATGACACGCAACCACATTATGTTGAAATAGCATATTTATAGTGTAAGCTCGCTTTATTTTAATGAAAACCTTGATTACGCTGCTTCTCTGCAATGATACGGAGGGAAATGGGCAATACGTGCTGTCCATTGTGTGCAATGATGAGATAAACCCGCCACATGTGTCTGGGTGGGCTAATTGTACTGCTATACTCCAGACAGTAGCCCTGACAAGGTGTTAATTAGGACTAATGTCCTTGGAGGGTCTGACTTTCCAAAGTAAGCGTTTGGAGCACTTTCTAAGATCTCTTCTGAAAACAGTTTTTATCACCCCACTTCCTCCACAGATTTATAGTTAGTTTGACCTCAGCCTAAGCCTGACAGTGACCCCACTTTAATAGTGACTAACATCAATAATAAACTTTGTTCTCATAATCTGCTTTAATCTAGTTTGGGATGGCAGGTCTGACCCAGCTGAGCCTTTTTTCTTTCAGTTCCCAAATCCTAAGAAAAGCACCCTGACTTGGAACTGCTTCAGATGGCAAGATGAAGGGATGAAGGGAGTGATGAGAGGATGAGAAGAAGGGGCTGGGCTGATGCTGCAGTGGGTTAGATAGATTCCAGGCAGGAAATAGAGAAGAGCGTTGATGAAAGGGGACAGAGGGTTTTGGGTTATGTGCGGCTAGACCTATCAGACCTGTTTCCCAAGTGCTGCGTTTGCTGTTTGGCCAAAGCGCTGCTAAAGTAGCTGTGCAGCCTACAAATGTTATACAGTACATCTTTTTCTACACACACATGCACACACCTGATGGACACCATATTCCTGTTCTCCAATGTGTTAGTGTCCCAAAAGACACAACACAGCTTCATCAGTCACTCTGTGACCTTCCAAAACTGAAGGTCTGAAACCGACCTGTACCAGAACTCAGTCCTGCAGGATTGTGTTCTCATTTCACTTCATACCTGTCCACCATGAATGATGGCTTATGCAGCTCACTTAACAAACCTTCTCCATATCCTCAGGCTGCAAATTCATGATCAACAGCACAACAACACGTGACCCACAACACAACACAAAGCCCAGGAGGAACTTTGAGACATCTCACCAAGCCCCAACTCTACCTTTACTGTGCACTCATAGGGCTGGTGTTTATTTCAAATAAAATATGACAAATGTGAAACGTCAGTGTCCACAGTGACACACAAAGTGTTTTGTCCTGACATGTAGTTGTCCTGATTGATCATCACTTCTTGTGTTTCCACTTTTCCCTTGATGCTCTGACAGAGGCATGGCCAGTTGACAGCACATTTTCCAGGTGACGGGCCCTGAACTGACCTGAGGGGCAATTAAAGTTGGTGTGAAAAACACGAAAGGCCATTTCTGTCATAGCTGAGGAATGTGTCAAGGTTAGCTGTTAAGCCATTTTTCCCTGTGCCACTGTTAAGCCACATGTTCACTTGTTTTGGCTACCAGGACCTCCATAACTATAGCTTTTTGATTTAGTATCAAATTGGTTTGATTCTGTTAAGTCAGTGAACCAAACAGCTTGCACCATGTTTGGACCAAAATGAAATAGAGCTACTTATTGTCTTAGACTGAACTAAAAGTTAAAAGTCCAGTTGAAATCGATGTGTATTGCAAATTTTGTTTTGTTGAAATGGAAAAGTTAAATCAGTAGAAATGAGACTACAAAATATTGACAGATGGTAGTTTGTCTCCCGTTTCACATTGCATTGTTTTGTTTTTTAAATATAACCATAAAAACCCTGAATGCATGTGTTTTTTACTGTAACTATGACAAAAAGCCGATTGTTTGCAGACCCTGTAAGCAAAACCATTCCAACAAAGTTCAGTCCAACAGACAGGTCTGTTGGACTGAACTATATAGGTCAGTTCTCCTACAACTTCCTTGTCTGACATGCTCTGTTTTGTGTGGGATCACTCATGTGCTTCCTTGTTTGAGTTAGCATGTTTGTGGTCGTGTGTAATTGCAGCCTCAGATGCTACTTCTGTTTTTCCAGACATCTCAGGAGGAAGAGTTGCATAATTACATTAACTGCAACTCCTTGATCGATTTTTCTCAAGATGCCATATTCAAAGTTTAACTCCAGCTCAGGTCCATGAAAACTATAATCACAGCTAATTTATTTATTTTCCCCATACAGTCCATTGTGAAAGGTGAGCAATGTTTAGATGTAGCTATATGAAACAGCACCTGGAACCTGGTTGCCATGGTTCCTCTATTGTCTTATCACGATGTCCCTGCTCCCAGCTGTTCATTGTGATGAATGTCTTCTCTCACCCTCCTTTGTCTAAGGCTCAGCACAATATGCTCATCTCACAAATGCGCAAATCTTAAATTACCCCAAAGCCAGGTTTCGTATGATAAGAATGTCTGCAGCTCTTTCAGTTTCCTGTAGCAAAACACAATATATAGTTGGCCTTAATTTAATTTAGGCCATGGTGGGCATGGCAAGTGTTGGAGTCATCCATTATAAGATACTTCTGCAAGTAAGCTTTGGTCGGAGTCTGTGTGAGGACTGATGGAGGGGAGGGAAGGGGGGATGATTAACAACATATGGCAAAACTTAATGTGAGGAAGTATGTGTGCAACAGTAGGATGTGTGCATCTGTTGCATGTTTCCTTGTGTCTCTGTCCATCAGTAGGGCAATGGGTCATTCCCCCCTCCCTCCACCATCCACCTCCTTCCTGTCACTGTCCTGCTGCCAACTCGTGGCAGTAGTTAATTTGTAGACTCAACAAACAGCTGTCAGGCTTTCGGGTTTTTGGTGTTGTTGCAGCTTGCCAATAAATACAACATTTTTGCAGCAGAGCCGTAAGACATTACAGAGAGTGATCTGAGGGAAACATGTTCCTACTTACAATGCATATATTTTATATATGAAATGAAGAGTTTTTGTTTTCCTTTTTACCGTTTACCAACTCTCTTTTTTCTTTACTGCTTTAAAGCTGAGTTGTCTTCCTATAGACTGTAATAAAGATGCTTTACTTTAAATAACATCCAGTGTGTCAAGATGGACAGAGCTGCTTTGTATCAGTTCTCCTAAACTGCTCTGGGATCAACCGCTTATCTTCCAGGTCAAAATATCAAATCAAATCAAATCAAATCAGATTTATTTGTATAGCGCCAAATCATAACAAAGTTACATCAAGGCACTTTACATATAGAGCAGGTCTAGACCAAACTCTTTATACATTTATTTAAAGAGACCCAACAGATCCCCCGATGAGCAAGCACTTGGCAACAGTGGCAAGGAAAAACTTCCTCTAAGAGGCAGAAACCTCGAGCAGCGGCCATCTGCCTCGACCGGTTGGGTTGAGAGTGGGAGAGAGCAAGAGAGAGAGAGAGAGAGAGAGAGAGACAGGCATTGGAGGGGCGGGGGGGGGGGGGGGGGGGGGGGGTGGTGTAGGCAGGAACATGTTGTTGCATGAAGTTCATGGAGTTGAGCTGTAATACAGAATTCATGCTATATGGGACCAGCAGGTGTTGCAGGAACATGGGATGGTGATGAGTCACCACCTGCAGGATGAGGACAGGGAGAGAGAGGAGAGGAACTGGGAGAGACAGAGACTTTGGCAGAACATGGTTAGTAAATGTAGTATAAATGCTTAGAACTGGGTGAAACTGTTTTTTTTGTTGTTGTTTTTTTTTTTTTTAAGAAGGATGGTTTTTATCAGCGCATGCAAGGAGGGAGAGGGGGAGAGAGGGTGACAGGGAGAGAGAGAGAGAGAGAGAGAGAGAGAGAGAGAGAGAGAGAGAGAGAGAGAGAGAGAGAGAGAGAGAGAGAGAGAGAGAGAGAGAGAGAGAGAGAGAGAGAGAGAGAGAGAGAGAGAGAGAGAGAGAGAAGCTCAGTCCTTCCCCCAGCAGCCTAGGCCTACAGCAGCATAGCTAAAGAGTAGAGGACTTTAACTTTTTAACTATCAGCTCTGTCATACAGGAAAGTTTTAAGCCTGGTCTTGAAAGTTACTAAAGAGTCCGCCCCCCCGGACCGATACTGGAAGTTGGTTCCATAGAAGAGGAGCCTGATAACTGATATGTTAATACTAATGTGATATGAGCTGCTGTCATGACCAACGAGTGATCTAATCTAGCAATTAACATCAGGTGGTTAATATCATTAAGAGGTGATTTTGCAGAAGAGATGGCCTGATTATGTTTTTAAGTCTGTGTGAACCAATCAGAGCAGAGACTTTCTATTTTTTCTTTCTTTTTTGCTATAGTCACAACTAACAGATGAAAAGAGGGGACAAAACAGATTTTAAAACAAGCATTTGAGGACAGTCTTAGTGGATCGGAAAGCAAGCTTCCACAGTGAAAAGGTGAAGCAGAAACCAGAGGAAAAGTGGTTTGCCTGAAGAGGGGGAGGGCATCGCTGAGGCTGTTGTCAAAACAAAAACCTAGTCCACAAATCCTCAGATACACCTCAGCTACTGATCTCCCTTCAGCGCATGTGGAGTGAATGCAGTGAACACAGTCAACAATCACAAATGTCCAAACCATCCTACTGAGTTCTGTAGCAAGTGAAAAACCAGGATACAGGATAATTAAATGTAAATGTAAAGTAATGGTGATTGAGAATGACAGTAGAAAAACAACAAGTCTGATCTCCACATAATTCAGTAGTTATATGAATGAGTTGGTAAAACAAGTGTGCATTCATCTGCATCACCTGCTCATTGTAGAAAACCAAGAAAAAATACTTCAATGTGCAGACAATCTTGTCATTGTGTCCTCTGCAGCACAAGGACCACAAGAAAAATCTGTCCTCACTGGAGCAAGGAATAATAGTTTGGCCTCACCATAAGCTCCTCTACGTGAGTTAGAGTTAAATGTTGATGGCACAATGTAATGCTTTAGGCATTGTTGGTGTTGAAATTTGTTTCCAATAAGCCTCACTTTCTTCATGCAATCCACCAACCACAGGGTACAAAATCGGCCAGAAAATGAAGGCTGGATTTACAGAACAAAGGAAGTGTGCCATCTACTTTTGTGTAATGAGTAGAAAAAGAGGACCGTAGCCATTAGTAGCCTTTGAGTGCTGACATCAATAAAGAGGTTAGTTGATGAGGCAATCAGAAGAGATCATCTGAGCGTCTTCTATGATTGGCTGGTTATGTTCTGTGTGATGAAATGAAAATATAGAAGACTTTTGGTAAACACCAAGAAACCAAATCCTACCTGGTTGAATGTTAGTAGGGCTTAGGGCACTGAGTGCTTTGTTGTGGCACCACAAAGTTCCAGAAATCCTGACAGCTGATTTTCAGGAATACAGGCTTTGAGCATTTCTCTTCATACTGAACTCTTTTACAGTATTAATATAGAACCTTGACCTGATTTATAGTCACAAAAGAAATGAAAATCGACCTTTAGGCTGATAATATTCAGACTGTCTGAGTGTTTAGACTAAATAATCCATATTTTTGGTTTTCGTGATGTTTATGTTGTGCATGTTCATATCTTGCTGAGGTTATGGTAATGATATATGGTTCAGCCCTACAATTTACTGCTAGAAACATAAAAATGGAGCCAAATTATCCTGACAAAATAGCTCTCAGGCTAATAGCTGTGTCAGCGTTGCCAGAAGTCTAACCAAGACGCTGCAGGGGTTTAGCAATATTCTGTCTGATGTGTTGGCCTATTGGGCTTCAAAATTAGTTTTGGGTTATAAAGAAAAAAATACTTTGAAAATATGGGTTACTCTAAACCCATTTGAAAAAACACTGCTATACCTTACCCTTCCCCTAAAATCCCTAGGGCCCAAACAAAAGACGCAGCAGGAGATGACAAACTGTCCTCTCCCTACAACTCTAATCTGCAGCTCCAAAGCACACTGTAAAATCTTGTCAGCGGCCATCATGACTTAAAGTGTTGTGAAAAGTAGAGGCTCACTTCTAAAACAGAGGCAGAAGAAAATGCAGATATAAATGGGAATAGTTGGACAAGGTATGCAAACATTCCTCCTGTCGTCCTTCTCCTCTGTGGCTCTGTTCCCCTCAGACATGTCCTCAGCTAGTTAAAGAAGAATCTGTTCTTGTTCCACTGAAGAAATGGATCCATTATTACAAGGCCAATGACTCACTCAAACCTGGAGTGACAGCCAAACACGTGTTCCCTTGACCAGACCTTTCTGGGCTTTTGTCCTTTTTTTCTTGAAGAGTTTTGTTTCATTGTCATGGATTTTAAACTAAACTGATTCAGGCCTGAACAGCCATCAGGATTGAACTCTGCTCATGAAAAACAAAGAAAAGAAGGCAATTATTTTGAGCAGCAGCATGCGCTCTATAAAGATGCGCCTCATTATCATTATTAGTAACTCAGGTTTGTGTTTCTGCTGTGTTTGTGATGTCTGAGAACCTGGCTGCACTGCTCAAAAGTTTAGCTATCAATCCTTCTCTTTGCTCCAAATGTCCAAACTATCGGATGGATTGTTGAGGAAATTCATGTTTCCTAGAAGATCGATCTGAATGACTTTGGATCCACTAACAGTTAAATGTTTTCATCTATCTATTGAAGTACTGCAACATCAGCCTGATGGATTAGCACACAGATCGTCATGGTGCCCTGCACTCAACATTTCCTCTGGTGCAACAAATAATTTATGGTTTGGTATTCATGCTCCTGAAGGGTGAACAAATAAACCTGAACTTACAACCAATTGGAAGAAATTTAGCTTTCCAACCAAATATCTGCAAAACTAATGACACTTACTTTGGCTGCAGCTAGAGCCAAAGCTGTGTTAAATGCTCAGTTTAAAATGTTACCATGCTAACACACTTAAGTAACTTCAGTATATAACTTCAGGATCACCTGTTTTGCAGCATAAGGTTCAGCATTAATCTCAGGTTTTGTGATAAGCTTCATCCTTATTTAGAATTATCACACCTCTACTCAGTTGCTGCTGTTGTGAGAAGTGAAGTATTATGGCCTTGCCACAAAACACATTAAAAGTTCTGTTCATGCACATGCAGGAGAGCAAGCAGAAAAAGGCAACCCTCTGGCGCTCAGTCCTCACTTCTTCTGTGCCTTAACATCTTGTTTTCTCTGCATACTGGGGACCTGGTTCCTGTTTGAAACTTCCCTTCACATTAAGTACTTCCTTATCTGCTCTTAAAATCTAGTGATAAATCTAATGAGAATTACACATTTAATGATGAAGTAATGTGTGGAGTCTGCATGTTCTCCCCGTGCCAGTATGGGTTTGCGCCCACAGTGCAAAGACATGGATGTCTAGAGGGTGTGTGTGACGGGTTGATTGTGTCTCATTGTTTGCTGGCCCTGTGACAGACTGGCGTCCCTCACCCGGACCGTTGGCTGGGATTGGTTCCAGCATCCCCCTGACCCTCATCAATAGGCGGTGGAAAGTTAGTTAGCTGGCAAGTGTGAGGAGAAATGCTCTAGGAGTTTGATAGAAAAGAAACAGGACAGAGGGAAAAGGGAAACAGATCATGCTAAAGCACGATGCTGCTAACAGCACAAAAATAACAGATATACATTTGTACAACAAGGAAATGAAGATGCTGGCATTAAAAACTATTTTGATCATATTCAATAATCAGTAATACTGAATGTTATTATTTGTATTTTTCATTTTAGAATCTGACACAAACATTTTAAGTGCTGTTTGGTGGCACCATCACTTATATTTTCTCTCTCTACATGAGAAAACTCAAGCAGTTAACCAACAAACTCCTGGTCCAGACCAGGGTTCTCTTTGTGTGCAGCAGTTTGCCTTATCAAACTGATCACACTTATCTCACCAAGGTCTTGTATTGCACTGTCAGTGATGTCCCTCACTGTGAGTCTATGGGAATAAAAGAGTCACTGTAACTGTAATGGGCCTGAAATGTGAAATAGACCATTATAAAATCTTGCTAATATTGTATAAGTGATAATATAATATATCATGATGTTTGGGCTGCACTGTACCCAGATGCTAAATCTCCCTAACTGACAGTTGAGACAAGACAATCAAGGTCATTTTTACAGTTGAAAATACCGACAACATGAATGGTCACAAATAGGTATCTACTCATCTCACAGTATGAAAAAAAAGCACATATGTGAATGTATGAAGCAATTTTTTAAAATTTTGATTTGTTAAATGCTTAATAAAAGTAATTCGATAAATTAGGTTAAAATCCTTTGCTTTATTGTCATGGCAGGAATTAAAATGAACATTTTAATGGAGATTCCATATAACTTTAGGTTCTGATGTTGTTTTTGCTGCAGCTTTGGAATCTTAGGCAGTGATGATCATTAGGTTACAAACAATATGACTGAAGTGAGTCAGTGTTTCATTCTGGATGATTTTGTATGGCATTCTCAAAAATTTGTGCTGAATTTCCTCAGCACTGACCATTTTTGACTGGGGTGATTCACTCTGTATTGATAAGGCTGAGATTCAGCTTCACTCCCGCCCTACCTCTTCATTCATCTGTTTCTTATCAGTTTTCACACTAGTCAAACATCTCTTATTTTTCCAAGTGTGACCTTCATGTTTGTACAAACAAGTCACATCTATTTTATAGTTTTTACCCTGATCTAATAACTTATAACTAGCATGTGCATGGATTTCCTGTCACCTGCCTCAAACTTCTGAATGTCTTATTATTTATGTTTTTTGTTTGAAACAGTTTATTGAAACTAGAAAATTCCTTGGCAGAAATTTCGAGAGTGACTTGGGGGGCTGCTGCCGGGACGTCGACTTGGCAGCTGTACAGATATACTGAACCACGTATAACTGTGTGCCAGAATGCATGGGAACTGACGAAGCCCTTTGGATAAGAGGCAAAGCTTCTTTGACAAAACCCAAGTCCTGAGTTCAGTTAATTTCCATTCAACTGTTGGATGGATATGACTACGATCTGTTTGAATGAGAATATACACAGACAGACGTATGTCTTTAGACACATAACTATTTAATTGACACATACACCCTGTGACACTACTGTAAAAACTGAACAATGCTGTCTATCTGTTGTGTGTCTGTGTGTGTCAGCTGTGTTTCTGTTTGTCTCATTATGTACATTCCTGTGTGCGTGTGCATATTTTCCCTGTGTGTGCGTTTGTATATTTGTCTTTGTGCATCTTTATCTGTCTCTGTGTGTGTTGTGCAGGCTAACACAAATGTCAGTAGTAACAGTTGATCAGCTGCTCTCATATCAGAGGAGTCTGGAATGAGTACATTGATTTGTTAGAGTCAGAGAAGAAATCCTTCAAAGTGATGGCCATAGTCAGTGTTCGTCAGCTGTGTCTTTGTGTATCTTTTTCTGTGTGTGTCTGCATATGTTTATGTGTGTGTGTCAGTTGTTTGTGTATCTGTGTGGGTTTGTCTGTGTATGTGTTTCTGTATGTGTAATTGTTCCTATGAATAGAGCTGTATATGACTGTCTTTCTGTGTATTTGTGTCTGTTTGTGTTTCTGTGCGTGTGTGTGCGTCTGTATATTTGTCTGTGTCTTTGTGTGTCTGTATGTGTGCGTTCCACTGTCTCTCTGTGTGAGTCATGCACTTTGTGTGCATGTCTGTATGTGTGTTTTGTGTCTGTGTCTCTTGTATCTGGCTGTGTTTTTGTGTGCTTGTCTCTCTGGATACGGTTGTGTATGTCTGTATTTGTGTTTCTATATATATGTATGTGCCTAGGGCTGTCTGTGTGTATTTATGTCTCTTTGTATGTGTCTGGCTGTGTTGTTGTGTGCCCATCCATCTGTATGTGTGTGTGTGTGTGTGTGTGTGTGTGTGTGTGTCTGCATATCCGTGAGTGTGTCTGTATGTCGGTATATCAGTCTCTGTGTGTGTCTGTGGATCAGTGTCTGTGTGTGTCTGTATGTCTGTATGTCAGTCGCTGTGTGTGTGTTTGTATATCAGTCTCTGTGTGTGTCTGTGTGTGTCTGTGTGTGTCCTGCAGTCTAACACAAATGTCAGTAGTAACAGCTGATCAGCAGCCTGATGACATCATTGACTGCAGCTGTGTGTCTGAGCTTGGATTGCATCATCCTTCTCAGAAAGCCCAGAAAACAGGTTCATTTCTGTCAGCGAGCCTCTCACTCTGAGGCAATTTGCGACAAAACGGTAACTCCTATCAGAAAAGCGAGCAGACGCTGAGCACCACAACAAGTGTCTGAAGCTGTGTGTGTATTTTGATGTTTCTAGGATGTAAAATGTGGACACAGGAGTGAGTTAAAAACACATGAAAATGTGAACTCCTCTCCCTCCAGGCAGAGAAAAATACATGGGGAGTAATAGGAGAGAGGAGGGGTGAGCATGTCCTTTAGAGGGGCACAGTTCAAATTTGGTTTGTCCCACAGTTAAAGTAAAGACATTTTTCAAGAGAGCACAAGAATCTCTACTACTTTGGAGAAAATGATGTGCGTACCTTAAACTATGTGCCCATGAGGGCGATTTACCAATAATTTTTTGGATAATCATCAGCTCACTGACGCACTCTAACTGAAGTGTCCTCCACTCTAACACCAACATTCCGTGCAATACACACACATGGGAAACTAAAACTTTCAGCAGAAATGAGGTGAGACGAGCATCACGCTTGAACAATCGCTGTTTGAAAAGAATAAAAGATATCAGAAAGATTAAAACACCACTCGAAAGATTCTTTTGTTGTTTTTTCATGCTTCTCACTCAAGTTAACGAGCAGCTCCACTCTGGATTTGACGAAAGTGACAACAGACTATTGTATTGTGAGTCTGTGGACAGCATTTACAAAACATTCAGTTTTACCTACATGATGTATGCCACATTAACATAATGCATAACAGGCCATGCCAGGAAACTTAAATGATTACTTTTTCTACTACAACATCTAACTGCAATCTGCATTCATCATATGAAACACCATGTTGATACCAGTTCATTATGCACATAATTTTTATTAAACATGAAATTAAAAAAAAAAAAAAAAAAAAAAGTGGTGACTTCAGATTCAAAATTTTTTACACGTCCCGAAGTAATGCTTTTCTTCATCTTGCTCAGACAAAAAGAAAATGGAAGACTATTATAAATAATGACATTAAAAAGGAATTCAAATGGTATCAGAGCATACAACATCACTGTGCAAAAATATGACTCCTTTATATATTCAATTCATCACAAAAAACATGTGAATTTCACAAACTTAGTCTTTCAAAAATGAAGACTCAAACAGACTGTGTACATATTAACACATTCAATCTTCAATATTCAATATAATTTAACACAATCAAAGAAATAAATCCAAAAAGATAAAATCTGATTCGTATCAAACATTATCACTTATCTCTGTCTATTTAGCCATAGCTGGGACAGTGGTTGACGAGCACCAGGGCATGTCCACACGGCGGTGGGCCTGTATGCTGCGTCTCTGGGGCCCACTGCTGCTCCGAGATCCCCTGCAGTTTCTGTGTGTGGCCGCGAGGAGGCACTGCAGGAGTCTTGGTAGTGGAGAGGCTATATACTGGCAGGTGGAAACTAACATAGTCAGCTTCTCTTTTCACCCTCCTTTAGAAAGGCTAGCCAGCGGAAGTAGATGTAAGCAGAGAGTAGCACCAGCAGTAGCAACGTACACTAACTCTAAGCACTACACTACAGCACTTAACGCTTCACACGTACCCTGTGTTAGCACAAAATGCAGTGTGTACAAACACACACAGAGAGATAACACAGTACAAATGGAGCAGGCTCTGATGGAGGCCATACCACAACACAGGGAAAAAGGGTTGCAAAAGAAGGAGAACATGCTCCAGGATTAGCCATGTTGCCGAAGAAATGAAAATGCTTACCTTACAAGAATACCTACCGCTAATCGGGCCGGTCCTATCTGCTGAAAGGATGAACATACCTACCACCACTCCATCCTGCGATGAAACATCTACGCTCTATACTTACCAAGAATCTTTTTCTGCCTAACAGTTGCCACATCCAACTAAAATCAAGGAAGAAACCAAGTGGGACAGCCATCCAGACACGATTCCACGACTGTGGAATCGCATCCACTCTCTTCTCAAACATACTCATTACAGTGACAGGGTTGCTCTGAAGAACCTCCAGTCGAGCTTTGAAAAGTCCACTTCTTCACCTTGCTGTGCTTTTATGACCTCAATAACTTCAGCAGCAGAAAAGGTAACAAAAAAGGTGGGCCTGCCCAACTGTCTGACCATAGCGTGTAGATCTCTAAGTGTCTTCTCCCAGTACACTGGAGTTCCTCTAAGGGGTTGCATGAACTGTGTCACTTCCCTCTTTTGGATGAACTTTTCCAATCCTTCTTTATCCTGAAGCATCTGGTTTGAAATTTTCCTCTCATCTTTGGTTTTTTTCTTTCCCTTCCGTGTTTGGATCGACACGCTGTTGGTCACCATGTGTGTTTCCATCACAAATTGTGCAAAGAAGAGGTAAGTTTGGTCCTTCGCAAACCGGGTGTCCACACAGAAGAACCTTGCGTTGAAATATTCACTTGGGGACAATTTGATTTCCCTGACCTTGTCCAATGTGTTTTGTCCAGTTGGGAACTGGATAGGAAAAGTCATTGCTTCAAGTTTTGGTACAGTGAAGAAGCTGAAGGGTTTGTTCCCTTGGGCGGGAGCAACGCTGACTATCCCATCTCCGTAGGATAGAACTTCCTGTGCTATGTCGAGAGGCTGCATGCAAGTGTCCAAGGCCAGACCTGGTCTAAGATCCTCCTTTTCTTGGTCCACGTTATTGGGCTGTTGTTCGTCTGTGGTTGTCATTTCCCCTTTATGTTCGTCAGGCTGTACAGCGTCTGGGTTGACCTGTCCTTCATTGACTGGCTGATCTTCCTCTAGAATTTCAAATGTAACGTTTTCATTGACGGTTATATCACGGCATTTGGAATGCTTCTCTTTCAGAGTCGTTAGTCCTGCTAGCACATTCTTCATGTTCACAGTGTAGAAGCGCTGATGTCCCTTGTACTTAATCTTCCATTTCAACTTGACCTGCAGCAGCTGGGCTTCGGGGCTGGGCCTCAGGAGAGCATTCACGCTCGACTGCACCATGTACTGTCCGTTGTCGTCCTTTTGGCAATTTTCGCAAACGGTAAGATTTTTGCGATCAGCTGCCTTTCAAGTACATTTAACTCTTCTAGCTCTGGTGGAATGGGTGCTAGCTCCAAGTTATTGGCAACCACGATGGATGGCATCTCTCCTCTGGTGAGGTGGCTGTCGCAGGTGTGGCAGATCCACTCCTGCATCCTCCCTTGTGGTACGGTGCGAGGGGCTGAGCATTGACCTTCACATTTGTGGATATACTTACCTGTCAAGCAATCAGCCACCACATGAAGGTTTTTGACATATTTGTCTTTCTTGCAATACTTTACCTGATCTGGGAAGAGAACTCTGTCTCACACTGTGCAAACGTGTGGGCCCATGTCGAATCCTTTCCTGAAATGAAGCGTTAGCAGCTTGCATCGAAGGGTTAACCACAGGCAGTGGAGTTTCTGGGCGGCGGCTTGCAACTTTGTATTTCCTCTTTACTTACTTGTGACGAATACAAAGAAAACTGCAAAGCACTCTGGAGTTACTATGAGCACAGCATGGCGGACGTCTTGTGAAAGGCAGTCCAGGTTCTTGGCAAGGGACAACAGACCACTGTCTTCTTCGACTCCCAGGCCACCTACCATCAGATCTGACGCGTTCATGTTTACAGTGTAAACATTACTCTCGGTGAATACCTGCTTAGGCATAGGCATAATAAATAAACTCAATTTCTCTGTGCTGAGGAGCCATCTCTTTACCTGCCTGTGTTATTCAGTGTGGAAGGAATGAGCTGCGACTGTCATAACCAAACAATTGACTTAACCCGGAGAATCAAATGTCAGAAGAAGAGGAGGAAGTACATAGCAACCTGTCATTTCTCTTTTGAAACTACTTAGATATACTGCAGGAAATGCATGAGTGAACATCATCCTTCTCACAGTGACCCAGAGTGTATATGTCTGTCTGTGTAAGGTAATCCAAGATTGACTATATGATCTGAATTTAAGCATTGCTTACTGAACTTTCAGTAAAATGCTCTTCATCAGTGGCAGTGACAGTTACAAGTGGGTAAAGCTCAGGCAAAGATTGAGTCCAGGAGTAGAGTGCGAACCCAGGACCTTCTTGTTGCTTTAATGACAGAATCAGAATAAAAATATGACATGACTGACTTTATTCGGTAGAACAGGAGCATTCTCCAGAACAGGAAGTACTGAGCAGAAAACGTCTGATTTCAGCATCACACGGGCATGGCACAGTCTTGCCTTTAAATGAACAAAAGCTCATTCATGCTCCGTTTGCAAGATCTGGTGGTTCCACAAAATTTGAATATGTGTGTGACTCACGCTTATTTTGCCATAGCAGTGTAACTCTAGCATAAAGAACCTGCTGTCTGACTCGCCTGACTCTCGTGCCACCATCAGGTCGATGTGTCTTACAGTAGCAGTTACTGAATGGATGTTCCAGGACATTTTGTACATAAAAACACAAATGTGGTTTCTTTTATTTCAGTGGATTACCACAGGACTGTTTTAACTGCTCTTCCTGGGCAGCCACTCCACAGACTGCTGGACGTTGAAGTTAGACAAGGAAGAGAAATTAGCTTCACTTACTGGCTCTTATTCATCTGTATCTTTTAGAATAGATTTTAAAACCTTCCACTGCAGGTTTCAATATATACAGTTTGCTAAAGAAAAAAAGGAAGATATACAACAGTATATATTTCTGGAGCTAGTAGCATCTGTTTGATTTGATTTACTGTTGTATGTCAGCGTCATTAGTGACAACCTAATTCCGTCACTAGTGCATCAGCTATTTCTTTGTGCCTCTTTTTCTCATTCTTATGCATTTGTGACCATGTTGATACATAAAATCCTGCGTGTAAATGCAGCTTGGATAAGATAACAAAAATGGAAGAAATTGCCTCCGGCATTCAACTCTTTGCTCTCTCTTTTCGTCTAAAGTCTCTATGTGTTCTCAGTGGGTTGATGTTTTCACTCCACAGCAATAGAGGAATGTCACAGGTCTCATGCCATTATGTTTTTCATTTATTCTATTGTGGAAACATGAAGTTTTTACCTGACAGCAGAAATAATTGATACTCCCCGGAGACTTTGATCTCTTCATTCTGTCAGCTGTGACTGTTTAACTGATCTTTTATCAGTGAACCGGAAAACGTGGCCTGATCCCCGGGATATCACCATGGATACTATCAGAGATATATCCTCTCGCTCCTTTCTTAAAATTCAATCTCTATGGAGCTATAAAGAGCATCAGTGCAGCTAGATAAGGAAGCAGGAGGTTGTGTCTCTGTCCTGAACTAAGAAACCTTTTAAGCTGAATCCAGGTGCCAGTAGAAAGTGTTCAAGCTGTTAGTACCCCCCAAGAAATCTTTAAGAGCATCTGCACCTCAAAGTTTCCTGTATTTAATTCTCAGCTTGTGATTCAGTTGCAGCTGGACTATAATGACAATGGAGCCATTCATACTCTAACTGTACTGTTCCATTTTTTTCCCATTAGTCCCAGCGATCTGCGGACATTTCTGATGAATAAGGCCAGTTGTTTCTCCTTGTGGTGTGTTTATTTCAGCAGGAACACTGGCCATTTTTGGCTATGTTTGCTCATGGCGGAGGTCTGTTTATATCTTTTTACCAAAGACAAAGGCGACTGTGTCTGTATGTTGTTGCAATTTGGGTCTATCTCTTGCAATGTTTGTGGCATTTCCACCCATCCCGTCCGTTTCTATTGAGAGCATTCACAGGCAATTTGATCATTGGTTGCACATGACGCTGAGGAAAAATTAAGTGTCAAGTGTTCAGTTAGGTTTTACTTAGTGATAAGCTGCTGTAAAACAGGGGTATGACTACATGATTGACTGGCTGTCTGGCTGTCTGCCTGCCTCTCAGTTGGTCAGATGGATGCATGGTGGGAACCGCAGCACTCTAGCTCCGACACAAGATGGGAGTGTCTGCATCCAGGATGTTTAGGATATTTTTTGCGCTTGCGCGTTAACTTTCATTGTTGTAGATTACAGTTTTTTTTTCCCCACTGCTGTGAACAATCACTCACTCATCTTCAACCGCTTATCCGTTTCTGGGTCACGGTGGGTGCTGGGCGACAGCAGGGTACACCCTGGACAGGTCACCAGTCATTCACAGGGCCAGACAGACAGAGATGAGCAACCAGCCACCCTCACATCTATGGGCAATTTTATTTTTCAATGAACCTAACCAGGCCTAAGCTAACCTTTGGACGGTGGGAGGAAACTGGGGTACCAGGATTTAACCCAATTTTGTTACCTGTAAATATATGTTGAATTTGATACAAGACCCTTAACTGCACCAATTCACTTCTTGTAGTTTTAATAAATAAAGACTAAAATTTCTTAGGACCCTACATAGGAATTGATAATTGTTGTATGTTTATGTGCTCTTATTTTTCACAGTTTTATTACATTTAACTGACTAATGTATTCATGAATCAAATCTAACCATTATTATTTAGGTGCCTGTAGTGGTTGGTCTTGTTGTGTTTTCCTCTAGGGATCATACAAGCCTGTGTGATCTCTTCTGTGGGGTTTATACAGTATCAGAACATCAGAAACATCCCTTCCTTTCCATCACCATGCCTCTGCCTTGTATTTGCTTTTTTTCACGCCTCCCTATGTGGTTTCTCCTATAACTTGTTTAAGCAGGCTCTAGAAGCTTTTCAAACCAATCAGAAGGAGAAAGGCAATTCTAAAAACACACTACCTTTGCATTACATCCAGACACACAAAAAGCTGTGTCCAGCTGCTTATCCTCTCAGCTTGCCTATTAGGCTAAATTATATAAACACAGCAAAGCCAGGCTGCTTTCATTCATCCTCAGAAAGAGCACTTTACCTTTATTCTTGGAAGTAGCACTGCAGGTTGACCTCAGATACACTGTGTGGCTTTGCAGCTGATGTATTTGGAGAGAGAAAAAGGATGAGTATGTCTGAAATTATTCAGTATCAGGGCTACCAATGAGTTATTCCACATCCACTGGCACTTATATAATGAGCATTTGTGGTTAGACGATAGTGCTCAACACAATGCAAAACACAGTGGTGTGGACTTTAAAATAGAAAACAGAAGACTCCACCCTTAGAATTCTCTGGAGCAACATGTAATTTTACACCACCAAAAAAAGAAATTTCTCTTGTGGAGAAGAATTGGTGGATCCAAAAACATTATTTTTTGGGTCCACAATATTTTTTATTAACTGATCCAAGTTTTCCATTGATGTTGGTCACATTCCTGTGCGACTTCACTTGATGTAAGTCTGTGTTGTGCTCTCAGCTGGTCATTTGTTGACATGTTGGTGGACTCCAAATGTAATGTTACCGTGTGCTGCACATTGTTATTGTTGTAAGGGAATGGAAGAGGCGCACTGAGGTGAGTCTCTCAGGAGAAAGTAACCTTATTTTCTCTTCTTGTTAATGATTAATAAAGGTCCATATGGTCTAAACGGAGATCTGAAAGGTCCATGCAAAGGTCTCAGTCCAATGCTCAAAGTCCATATTCAGAGATGGATCCTGAAGAGCAGGCACACCAAAGCACAGGCCACCTGGAACCACAATCAAACTCAGCAGGATTAGGTTTTTCTGCATGTTTACTTGAAAGCTGCTATATTTTCATTAGCTCACTATGAAAGGTAGTTTTACCTCAAAGACCGCTAGTTCAACAGCCTGAATCAAGCATTCCAATAACAAATGTTCTCAAGGAACATTTTTATAAATCCTTCTTTTCTGTGATGATATACCCAAAATATCCAAAATAAAAGTATGCAGGATACTCAACCTTGAATGTTAAGCTTCAATAGGAACATGAAATGGTTATGTTTATTTATAAACCTGACAGGAACAGCAATGTACTGTACCTGTACCTTCTGGTAAGCAGTATTAAAATCTGATTGAACCAAATGCCTGACTGCCTGACAGCTTCAATCAAGCTTTGTTGCTTAATCTGTCAACCTCTGCCCACTTCACACACTCATCAGTCCTGCATTGTTTGCTTGAGAACAAAGGCCACATATCATACAAGCCATTGATCACTGTGGGTGGACCGAGCTTCCAATGTTTGTTAATTTTCAAACTTCTGTAGTGGACTTATTTGCACTCGTTGCCAGGTTTTAATTAGGCCTTAGGAGGGATTTGAGTGTGATCTTCTTTCTATGCTATCCTGGCAGCTTTACAGACAGTGACCTGCCATGAAAAGCAATCAGCCTTTTCTTCTGTCTGCTTTTGATGAAAATGCTGTGTAAATACTGGCCTGAATAAGATGGGAGTTGAATTTTGCACACCGCTGTGTGTGGACTAGCTGCAATTGAATTAACTTTAGAGGACTGCCATGTCTTTATATAGCAGATCAAATTGTCTCAAGTAAAAGGGGTGAGAAAGCTGGATTATGTTCCATTTCGATCCTCCTCAATGAATAATACAATAAAGCCCCAGGGACCAAATGGAGATAGGGCTCATCTTTCCTGACCGGCTTCCATTTTCCCATTTGTGTGCAGGGATCTGTTAGTTATGTGTTTCTCCTTGTCAGTGACTCAGCTGCACACAGAGGCTGAGCGAGGCCCAGTGTCATCCTGGTGCAGATCAATGCGTCTGTAACACTGAAGTGTTTGTCTAGGGACGTCTTGGCATTTGACAGCCAACTTTTTCATTCCTTGGACACGGCAAATGTCACCCTCAATGCCGGCAGGCTAAAATGGAGGCAATGCATTTACATCATGGGATGACCTTTCAGGAGATGTTAAACTATTATCTCTATTCTTTATCTTTAGCAGCAGCTCTGCAAGATCTTTCAGTAGAGCAGTGGCAAAAAATTATATGGACAAGACTGTTTTTTGCACCAGATAACTAAAAGATGAACCAAATACAATACAATGGCAACTATGGCACTTTTTATTGTTCTTTGTCCCTGTTATCAATTTTTACCTGTATTAACATGAAGCCATTTGGGCTGATACAGCAATTAATACATTTTTCAGTAAAACTTGGAAATGACTGGCGGGCCCTGCTTTGGATCTCGCCTGTGCGGGGGGCTGGGGGCTGCCTCCCCTGGCGTGCTGGCGCTCTGTGGGACTGGGGATTTGGGGGCTCTTGGGCTATGTTGGGGTTTTTCCAGCGGTGCAGTGTGGCCCCAGGACCTGGGCCACCTTGAACCGTGGGACCAGGGGGTATTGGTATTGATGAAGCACCTTGTGTCTCTGTTGTGCTTCTTGTTTTATTGTACTCTTTCATTCATGTGCTTCCATCTGAAAGAGTCAAACAGCAAATAATTCTGTGCGGCTTCCCCCCTTGTCCCAAACTACACATCCATGTCAACATGTCTGCCAGCTGTGACTAATATTCATATTATATATGTAAGGTCTGATATCTGTAGTCCAGCAATTTAATATTCCACAGCCAGAAAGTGGTGAACTCGCAAGAGGGAGGTTTTTATAAACAGAAATAAGCCAAGATATAATGAGTTGGCTTGAATCTCAATTTAAAAATCCTGATTATTTCCCAACATATTTTTCAAACCAAAGTTTGCTGCGTACAGTCTGTACAGTCCAAGGGTACAACTTCATGTACTGCAAATGAAAATTTCAGCTGCTGATTAGTGCTAATATTTGCTGATACATAAAATACCAACAATTTTCACATATTTATGTATGTATACACATATAGGTTATAAATGTACTTTGGAATATTTATTATTTGCAAACTTCAAAATCCAGAGTTCCTCTACAGACTACTAAAGTCTAGTTTGGTCACAGTGAGTCAGTCCCTGTAACAATTTTGAGCTTTACAGTAGAAATAAACGTGTGCTTTCTACAACCTAATACACATCGAAGTCCCAGCTCCACACAAGCCAAACATCTGTGAAACAGTTTGTCTTTGCTAAGCAACTGTAGTCAGCTGCTGTCAGTCACTTAGCGAGCCAAGCTAATGTCATTAGCTGATGTCCTTAGCTGACTACAGGGGAACTCCTGGCCTGGTGCCTTTCATTATAGTGGTATTATCTGATGACTGTTTCAGCTGACGCTGAGCAGAAACATCTCCTGAAAACTTCATCTCCATTGTATTGGTGGATGTATCAGCACGTTCTCCACCTGGAGATACAGGAAAAATGTACCAAATGGATAAACACAACTTCCTGGAGTGTTTAAGTTATTTGTTAATGAAAATAATCCTGAAAGGGCTAAAAATGTTATTATAGCCTCAGCCTGTATTTTCTAATCCTGCTGCTGCTAAATACCTCAGGGATCTTTAAATTGAAATCTAATCTCCCCCTCACCCTTTTCCCCTCTCTTCTTTTCTTGTTCCTTTTCAGTGAGCTTCTGAGTCCAGACTTCACAGAGACCTACTACAGAGAAGATGGACAACCAGTGATGGTGACCAATCACAATTACAGTGTAAGTACAAAGTAACAAAGTAAAATATGTCTGCAGGAAGTTGTATCTTCTCTCCACAGCTCTTTCAGCCTGTTACTCCTTGTTATTGCTCTTTCTTATTAGTACATTCATCATTGAAAATTTCAATCTCAAAGTGTTCCACTTCTACAGCCTGAGGAGGCCACTGACTTTGAGATGACATTTGCCCAATCAGCTCTAAATATCTGTAACCCTGAAATTATTTAGCATGCCAGCTTCCCCTGTCCTCAATGTGAAAACTATGATTTTATTTCAAGGTGTTTTTGGTTAGATAACGGAAAAGATCTCTGTGAAATGATGATCTCTGTAAAAAAAAAAAATGAAGATATTGTTGTCTTTCAGTCAACAACATAAAAATTCTTACATAAATAAGAATAGTAAATACGAATAGTAAATAAGCCTGTTGCCAACATGAAAATGTGCTTGTTCAGCCTTGAACCTCATTCTGTTTATAGTTAAAAATTGTATCCAACGGTCAGAGAATATGTCACAGCTGAATCAAACGACAAAATAAAGTTTACTGGTGGTGACAATAAAGTCATAAGGCACAATCAAAGAGTGGTGAAGAGAGTGAAAGATGATCCTGCTGAACTCAATCTTGGATCGCAATCCCAATCTCTTCCCTAATCATCCAAAAGACAATGGAGGAAAGCCCATTGGCTTTTTGCAGTGTTCCAAAGACACATTTTTCCTCTTTATTATCATTCTGGAAGCAGCAGTTAGGAAATGGTGAGCTGTGGCCATAAAGGGATGAGCATGGTTGGTAACATCACCCAGATTGACTGTGCATTCAGATCATGATTGACTAATGTTAAGGGCTCATTCTACAGAACAGTTGTCCTCATCTCAGTCTCTTCAGAGAATTGCAGGTGCCAACCCAGAGGGCTCAGAAATTGCATAACAAGTCAGCAGTTTTTGATAAGTATGTAAGACTTTTAGGAGGCAGATGCTCAGCACCAGAGTGAAATGGAAGTGATCCTGAGGCATTTTTCAGTCTCTGAGAGTACAATTAAACAGCAGCCAGAGACCAATACCAAGCTGGTATAAATAATTGAAACAAATGTTTCAATTTGATAGATGACACAATCTATGATCAAGTAATCTTCAACTAAAAATATCATGTAGTAATTCTAAAATGATACGATTACTCATTTTGCAACAGGTCATACATCTGTCTCGGTATCTCAAGAACGCCAGGAGAGAAATGCTCATTTTGCCCTGATTAGAGTGAACTTATTCAGCTTTAGTGCTGGTCACAGTGACCTCATGTCTGCCTGACTCTTGTGGATGCAATACATCAGGAATGGCAGAAGGGAATTTCATTACATCTGGCTTGAACTACCACATGGACAAGGATAAACTCTAATTTTGTGGTCGCAAGTTCAAAGACCACCGTGACGTCTTAAATCTCATTCTGGACCATAAGTCACAAATTCAGGCACAGGCTGTGATGTAAATGAACAAAAATGTCTAGCATAAAATAATGGACTTGAAGGCAAACTTCACTGGGACATCATACTCACAGTCAAACCATTTTGGCCATTTTATACCATTATTATCGGATAGGACAGTTTAGGAAGACAGAGAATGTGAGTAAAAGAAGTAAAATGGAAAACAGGCAGGAGTCCAGCTGGCTGAAAATTCAACCAGTGACTGAGGTTACCTTATAATCTTTAATGGTGTCAGGGGATGAGGAGGGAACTCTTTCACCTGTAGATCAGTCAGTTTGTGGAGATTTTTTATCTTCACACTTTGGCAGTTTAGAGTTAAAGCATCCCAGCAGTACATCATAATCTAATTAGACTATAGGTTGAAATTCAGTATGGTGGATTTTCCTTTGATTATTTTTCAGTGAGAGTCTCGGAAGTGGTGTCTTACAGCAAACAGGCTCTGCTGTTTGAAGGACCCAGGCAGTGATATGCATTCTGCTGGGAGAGAAAATCTACATTAAAGAATATGAATCTTTGTTAAATCAACAAGATCATAAATCTCAGAAGAAGCTGCAGCAGTGTTACAGGAAGGAAATGTCATGGTACATGCCTGTGTAGACTCAAGAATGAAAATAAGTATACTGGAAGTGCTTGGAGCCTGGAGAATCAGATAAAAGAGGGACACAGAGACGCCTGTGTTAAACCTGTTGAAATGAAAATGTTTACAGCCTGGAACTGTTTTGTCTCATGACAGCTGTGTGCAGTATGCATCTTTATATAACTCACCAGGTAATGTTTCATGTTTGAGGTTGGGGTCTTTTTGAGTGTCAGGCAAACTCACATATATATCCCACCTCTGTCCATTTTCACATCAGCTGATAGTTTAACTGAGCTCAGAAACCTGAGCTGGCATCACAGACAAAATGTCCATCTTTCTATTTTTCTAGATAATGATGGACTTTATGGAAGCTGTTGTGTATGCGTGAGGCAGGGAGCAGGACCTGTCATTCTGGTTGAAGTGTGACACATCAAAGAGCTTTAATCGGTACACAGATGGATACAGATGTGGAAGCAAATAGCCTCCCTGTTACATTTAGATGAACTTTATTCAACAGTGGGAGCATAACAGCACAGAACTTAAAGAGGAAGTTGCTGATAAAGACTAAGAGCACTTACATTTTCACTCTCATTTCACTTTCTCTGTCAAAATCCACTTAAAGGTAATAAATTGCTTTTTGAAGGAGATGAGGTCTTGAAGACTGGGGGAAACAAATTATTGTCCTGTTGTTAAGCAAGGCAACATCCACAGTTTCTCCAGAAAAAAAAAAAAACCAACCAGTACTAAGTGTGAGATCCTCTTGGCTCTTTTGATCTACTCTTTGCTCTTTCATCAACAGCATTTAGCAAAGCCACAATCCTTTGCATGTGATCTCCACTGAAGTCACTTGATTGCAGTCTTTAAAGGCATTGTTTATCAGGACTTTTGCTGACACATCACATCTCTAGAGTTTTTGATCATCAGGGATGGCTTGACTGATTGGTTCTTTGATTAACTCTGCTGTTAAGTGCTGCATCACAGGAACAAATCATCTGTTTATCTTCAGTAGACTTTCGGCTGCAGGCCTGTAAACCCATTTATACGAACCCAGACCTTATCAAGTGATTAATAGCTTTTTCAAATTAAAGTATAAGTTGAAAATGAATGCTTTGGTTACTTCATAAATGCTGACTGCTCCCAATTTCTTATTGTGAAGTCATTGATTTATGTTTGAGCAGTCACCCTTTAACTATAACCCTCACTGGCTTAAGACAAAGGGAAGCAGATCTCCAGAGATCTCCATGTAAATGCACCACAGAGCATATACTGTATCATTATGTTTTCACTCCAAAATCAGATAATAATAAGAAAGTTTCTGAGGATACTGTCAGTGGAAGTGAGGCTACACCCCAAAGGACAGCCCACCACAACATCACCCATTGGTTTGTTAGCTGCTGTTCTTAGTTTGTGGAAACCAGAAGAAACCATATTTGAACGAGAAAGTGGAGCTGAGGAAAAATGCGTATTTAGATGTAAAAGTTTTTAGTTGTCTTTTGCTTTTATATCGAGAGAGACCAACAGAATTTCATAGTACATTTTTGTATAATGATCCATCCATTCATTCAAGTGAGGGCTGGATAGGATCTGATTATATGGTACCTGCGGTCTAAAAAATGACCATCATGTTGTATTGAAGACTTGAAAGTCAATATTGAGACCATAAACTCATTAGGTAAACATTTACTGGGCTAATGAATTGAGTGAGAAGTAGGAACATGTTTCCATATCTGACTTCTTTTATCAACGAGTGAAGTTGCCCCCCTTATAGTCATTAGATAGAATCCAGGTTTCAGGCTTTAAGCATTCGCTTCACTTTACACAGTTACTGTATATGCTTACTCCACACTAATATGTTTTAGACTTCAAATGTTTTTGCTATGCTGCCATCTCCTGCCCAGATGACTACTGGGTTTTTAAGCCTTTTGAGACTTCCAGGAACACTGCCTGACTTGCTTTAGTCTGAAAAGTCCAGAGTTGTGTTACAGTCGAGACACATAGTAATGATGATGAGTAATAAAACGACTTCTTGGAAGATTGACTCCTTGGACCAGTGCCGCAGACACTCTTGTTCACTGCCTGACTTGGGTCTTATTACTGTGACTAAGTGTGCTGTCTTTGCTTGTTGAAGTCTTCCTGTTTGCATCAGCGTGTGCTGACCACTAGCACCTTCAACATACACTTCAACACAGCAGGAATAAATGTCCATCCGTCAGAGCATCTCGTAAAACAAATGGCAGGGAGCATTTTTCTACACCAATGCTTACTATTCATGCACACAAGAATCCATGTACTCTGTTGTCAAATGAATATTTAAAATGTATAAAATCGCTTGAGTGTGCATTAAAGCAGCCTTGGAAAAGGTTCAGACCAGTTTACCTGTAAATCTGTGAAGTCTAGTAGATATGAAGCTTCCTCTGGTGCATTTTGCACAGCTGTAAAGTGTGTTTTCATTATAAGTACACTGTGTAACCAGTGTGTGTGTGTGTAACTATAACACTTCACTTCCAGCTTCATGCTATTCTGAAAGTGAGCTTGAGGGTCAGACACAAAAGGCAAACCTTTAATGAAGGATGTTTATGAAGACAGTTGTAACATTGCTTGTTTCAGGGAGTACTGATGCTCTCAGTTCAGATTGAAAGTAACAACTACACAGCCTGGGAGCAGGATGATTGAAACACCATTACGTGGAGCAAAACAAAAGATATTGTGTTGGAAGAGATACATTTAAACAGCTTCATCTGTTCTCAGGATTAAAGAAAAATGTAAAAACAAAAAAAATCATTCACCGCCTCAATTCCTTTGGCATTAGCAGGCTTAGATGGAGGCCATTTGGTGGTGAAATTCAGTCCTCTTGACCACGCAGATTCTTCTTCATTTTGTTCCCAGCAGCTGCCCCAGAAAGTGTTTAATAGGTATGCAAAGATTGCAGGATCACCCCTCCCATCCCACAACACGAGCTAGCCAGTACAGAGCACCCAGCCGCAATGTGGAATGTGCCATATGTACAGTAGCTGTCATGTAAGTTTACATGAGCACACGTTTTCTTGTGCGCTGGTGACTTAGTAGCAAAAAAGCTTCTGTAACTACAGGGTGCTGTGATTAATCCTTTTAAAAAAAGACATGACAATGATTGACTTGGACAGCCCTGCTGACTGATTAGAGTTAGGTGAGTGGGCACAGATCCTGCAACCAAAGGCATCAGCTCAATTTAAAGCAATCAGAGTATTCTTTTTTTTTTCTTCTAAAATTGAAAACACAAATTAACCCTCTTAATTATACATCAGTCTGACAAATAATCAAACTGAATTTTGTTTCCAATTTTTATTTTTGATATTTATCATGGAAGATGAACTGATGAGTGTGAGAGCCCCTCTTCTCTTTTTGTATCTAATCATTTAGGACACCTTATGATTCACATGGAAAAACTGAGGATGATTATTCTGAATCTGAGCACTGGGTTGTCTAATAATAATGTAGCCCTTCATCTTAGCAAGACAGAGAGTATTTCTCAGATGCAAGACAAACCAAAGAGTGTTCCTTCAGGCATTTTTAAATAGCTCATTGGTTAAGGTCCATACAGTTTAAAAGTAGACCTTCATGCGATCAGGTCTAGGTTCTATATCATTACAGTGAAAATATGAAATATCTCAGTCCACAGAGAAAGGCTCACAGCCTGTTCAGAAACTGAGTCTTAGAACCAGTTGTCAGGCCTGGAACTTGTGATGTCACAGCCTGCTATGCCTCTAAGCCCTGTCCACCTGGAACCACCATTAAACCTTACAGAATTTGGTCTCTGAAATCTACCATACATTAAACAGCCAGTAAGCCTCAACTTGATCAGCTTACATCATATCAGCCTACACAATTGATCTACCTTCCCTCCAAAAAAAAAAAAAAAAAAAAATCAATAAAACAGTGCCTGTATTTATATGGACAGGTTACGGACACTGTTACTGTTATTTTAAGAGTTTCTTCTCCTTACTATTGTGAATTGATCACATGTTCAAAGAGCTCAGATGGTTCCTCATTCAGTCATATTTTCTGTAGCCTTATGTTGAGAAAACCAGGAATAATTAAAAACAGTATGTACAGGTGGTGGGAAGGTGTTATTTTAATAAAAGTGCTGTAGTGCAGAGTATACAATATAAATTAGTCACACAAATTTCAGGCTGCACTTTAACAGCCATTTCTCTGCACAAAGGCCCAGTTTCAGCCATTAGGTGATGCATGTTTTTCAGGTTGCAGTTGATGGAGATGTGGCTTGATTCAGAAAAAGCAAACGTGATAGGACACTTTTCAGATGAGAAGGCTTCAGCACAATGCATGGAGGGAAGGTAGAGATACAAGTTTTGTGAACCACTGTGCCTTGCAACATTTGTTTGAATATGAGATGAGTTGGCCGGAACTTTTTCTGGCTCAGTTTTGCTTGCAGTGTGATTCATAGAGCCTGGCTGTTTCACCCGTTCTCCATACCCAGATTATACAGTGTAGAGTAAATTGAGGATTTCCTTGTGGTGCTTTAGATTACAGTTGGACATATTTCTGATCCTTTCATCGGGATAGGAACCCTAAACTAACTCTTGTGTATCGTCTTTTCAAAACATGATTTCATTTGTGAAGTAATAACTCCTGGTTGTGGTTACCTGTCAATTTTGGATACGTTTTGGCTTTCTGAGCTTTGAACTAAATGCTGGACTGTCAGGGTTGCCCCAAGTAGTCAACGGTATCAAACATGCTAATGTAGTCTTGAACAGAGGTCTAATCCATTTGTAATCCTGAGAAATACTAATGTGATTTTGCTATATTTCTCTGTAGACACTGGGCAGAGACGGGGTGCTCTGCCTACATGTAATCTTTTTGGATTATGTTCTCCCTTCTCACTTCAAATGAACCATTTCACTCTCTGAAGTTGCTTTTCTTAGCACTGAGTAGTTAATTGAAAATCAAACCTAAGAGAATGGAACGGCTCATTAACCATGATCATCAACAGAGCATCACAGTTTGTTGTGTCTGGAGTTGCGTAGCGTCTGATGTGATCCTGAAGTGACCCAGGTTTCCAGAAGTCATGCTGAGTCTGTCCACAGTGAATCAGTATCATGCATGTCCTAATAGTGACTTACACTTACTGACTCAAGATCTTTCAATCAAGTATTCATGCCTTTTGAGGAGTTATAAGAGTGATTTAGACTCCTCTTTCTCTTATACCTACGTTGATCAAGCTGCCACAGAGCACCTTCCGTGCTTCTCATAAATACTTAACCATAATAACACAACACACACTTACAGAATTTGCTGGCAGAACCTCCACATGCAGGTTTCACCTGGGACCTGTGTCCCCCTCTGATCCTCCCCCACTGCTTCCTTCAACAATGTTTTTGCTCCAATAGCCTCAAATCAAGGGTATTTATTTTGAGTGCATCCACAATAGCTGAGACTTTAGCCGTCACCCCCCGCAGCGAGTATACTAGTGTAGGTTTAATTTAACCTGCCTTGTGCTGCAGCTTTGTTTGGTGCGGGATGCGGCGGCCTCCCTCCCAGCCAAGGATACAAACTCGATCACGTCAGGGTCACCAATTATGTTGTGGCGGAAAGAAGTGGAAAGGAGGAAATCAGGTTGTCCGGACACAGGTGTCAGATGGGGAATCTCTTTATTCACATCAGCCCTACTAACAACGTAGTCAGAGACAGAACCTCCGAGATAAACATGTGACATGCTTCTTATACCTAAGACAGGTAACGTGTGTTGTCACCCTTATCTTGACCTTCACCTATAGTCAGTGTGCAGCTCTGTGTGTGTATGTGTGGTGTAGTTCTCTTTCTTAGCACCCAGATGTCTTCTACTTATTGTTTTGACTTGCTAGGTGCCAGAGTAGGTGCTGATGACCTGACTCTCATATTGACGCACAAACAGAGACAAGGTCTTTGAACCTTGTCTTTCTCCCACAGTACTCTCCTCTACTGTTCTGTAAACCAAAGCCATTGACTGTGATGCAGCTGAGTGTTTACACTGAAGGGCACAAATATGCTGGTGACAATGCCGACTCCTACTGTAATGATGGCACAACAAAAGAAGTTAGCAGGCAGCTCCTGAAACAGAATCTTAAGATCTCATGTGGAGGTTATCTTACAGGGTGTATATAAAAGTGGCCTGCACACGTCTAGAGATACCAGAACCCTGTTACAGGGAGTTGTTAAGTCAAGATTTAGGAGAAAATAGAGAGGAATAACAAACAACAGCAAGAGGAAGAGGATCTGCAAAAGCTGATCTGTGAAAAAATGGGCCCTTTGGAAAATCAATGACCACAGTGATCTCTTCGCTGATGGTGTCCCTGAGGATCGGAGAAAAAACAATCAGGAACAAGTTGCTCCTGAAGGGGAAGAATACTGAAATAGAATGAGTGAAGTTTCATGAAAGCAGACACATGGATAATTGTAATACTCCAGAGTTACAAGGACAAGCCTGTGATACTATCACTGGCCAAGAAACTTAAAAGAGTGTGATTGAAAATCAACCTGACCTTATCAAGAAAAAGGAAAGCATAGACACCTGAGACAGTTTGTGCAGCAGTGAGATGTGACACAATGATCATCAAACCCAGGAAACCCAGAGAAATCAAGGAGTCTTTCTTGTCAAATAGTGACACTGCGCCATCTAAAGCTCCTTTTAAGAGGTTTATAAAATGTAAAAAGGATGTATGTAGCAAAAGGAACAACATAAATACTTTGAATAATCGGGTGTTTCCTGATATCTGAGGCTCATCTAAATCCATCAGCTCAGAATCCTATCTCACCCCACATGATAAGGCTGACAGACTACTGTAAGGTTTTAATATAGACTGGAGGACTGGAAACCTCTCAAGAAAAAAAATCTTAGTAAGTTATTAAAATCCCTCACAATTATTATGATTCCTTGCCAACAAAGGTTTTCACTTACCAGGCATGTCCTTATTCCTCTCCACATAAATATCAGATATATTGTGTACCAGCGGGTTTGTGGCCATGATGCGGTTCCTCTGGCTAAATCCTTGTTGTTTATAACTTGGTCGACCCTACTATCCCTCTTCTGTGATGTCACCAGTTGGTTTGTCAGCTGCTTCCTTGAAGCCTTGAGTTCTTAGAGAGTGGGGCTGAGGAGGAGTGGCGGCTGGAGCTGCCCAACTCTGTATCCTATCCTGATTGGATGGTACCGTCTGTCAGTCACAATGCAGTTACACCTCCTAATCATTCTCTAAATGGAATCATAATAAAAAAATGGAACATCATATTGAAGAACACATGAAAGTAGAGACTGAGACCACTGGCTCCAGCACTCCCCACAACCTGGAAATGGATAAGCGGTAGAATGAATGAATGAGTCTCGACGTTGAACAAAGGTTTTGTCATTGATTACTTGTTGGAGGTGGAGGTTGGAAAGTAGACTTGAACAGTTTCTACCTGCTAATGAATGTAGTTGAACTGGTAATACACTATGAACAGCTTCAAGTAACACCTGACTATTTACCTCTAATTTAAGGAGACAGATGTATGAAGCTTATTTGGAGCAAGAAAAGAATACACACTCAAGCAGACAAAATACCTCCATTAATTTTATTTAAAAAACTGCAAATACTCACAACATGTTATTCAACGGAATATGAATTTTGAAGTTAAAAGCATTTTGTTTAAATTCCTATATTTATGTAGGCTGGATATTCTGCAAGTGAGAGAAAGAAAGAGGGAATTCAAAAGTCTAGCTTGTACTCAAACCCAGGAACCCTGTGGTTATGACTATGCCTTCCTGAAGAGCTACAACGGCCCCTCCTGATAATATTTTTGTCTGTAGGAAACACTTTGCCTGCTGTTTTGTCTGTATTTGCAGCACACACATTGTCACACTGATGAAGATAATCTTTGAATTTGTTGCTGTTTTGTCAGTTTCCATGTGTTTTCAAGAGGCCACAGAGTAAAGGATGAAGACAGACAGAGACTGTGTGGGTGAGCTGTCCAAGGGAAAAAAAGAAATTCACATTGGATCATGACAATGACCTCATGCATGAAGAATGAGGGTCATAGGTCTGTAGTTTAGAATAGCCTGTAGTGTGAATATGTGAACTATATGCTGTGGCTTCCAGAGACAACTCCATTGAATTCATATATGCAGTACTGCAGTAAATATATGTGAATTAATAGGAAGAGCACTCAAAGAGCAGAAAAGCCTCAGCTTGGTTGAACCGTGTTCACCCTCCTACAAACATGGTGGATGCTCTGGTCAAGCTTCCATTCTGCAGACGGGATCCTGTCTCTGGTTTTCTGCACAGTCAATCCCCACACACCTGAAATGGGTTAGCATCGTATCCTGTGCATGTAAGCAAACTAGTTACTGGGAGCAGGCAGACAGTGTCCTCACTGAAAGCTGATCTAGATATTGGCTTTATCAGAGTTCTCACTGCTGCTGCTGCTACTGTTCAAATGAAAGAGCTAATTTTACGCTTGGATGAGCTGCCAGGGACTTATCAATTGTCAAAAACTGACAAGGCATAATTTAAACATTGTGATAGGTCCTGCCGCTCACCAGCCGTTGGTTCAGGACACAATGTCTGCGTTCACTGTCTCTGTCTTATGAACTTTCAGGCTTGTATGCTGAGACATAGCATGTGAGTCTGGTGGCCTGACAGCTTGTCTGGTTTTTGAGGGTTTTAAAAAATTAAAGACATTTTCCTCAGCTTTTTTCTTAGAAAGTGAGCAAAATTCACCACTGCCCTTCTCAGTGTGCATCTCAAGGTTGTGGTCACATGTGTATTGTGTGTGAGTGTGTGTATGTTGTATAGACTATAGGCTGTGGTTGTGCCAGCTGCAGTGTTCAACTTTTTTTAAGAACACTACCAGCACTGACTAGCTATAGCTGTGTGACTGATTGTTGGCTTCACCAGAGCTATGTCTGCATAAACATTATCACAGCTCTTCCTCCAAAAAATTTTTAAATATTCAATTCTTTCCTTTTCCAGGATCACTGCTTCTACCACGGCCATGTGAGAGGACATCCAGAGTCCTGGGTCGCTCTCAGCACGTGCTCAGGGTTCAGGTACAGTCAAGTCTATGAATATGAATCCACATATTTGACTGATGCATCATCTTCCATGACACAGCAGGGAAAGAAAAGTCACAGTACAGTCTTTTGTGTTTGATTTGCTGCAGAGCTCACACCAAATCACAACAATGTGTCAATTTATACATTATTTCATGGTTAAATCGGCATTAGGTTAAGGTTGAGCAAATGTCAGGCAACAGGTCAGGTGTGAAAAAGGAGTTTGTTAAACTGGGAGTACTTTGGATATTATTTCCAAGTGTGGGATTATACAAAGATTTTGTTAGTGTAGAATCAGGATCAACAATTTGAATCATGCATCTCATGTGATAACGTCTTATTTTTCCCTACAAATAACATTGTTCCACCTACTTTCCTATAATTTCTTCATGTGATGACGAGGAATATTTGATGCATGTTCTATTTACCAGAAGTGGGCAATAACCAGCAGGTTCTCTAGAACTCAACCACAGCACAGCAATGTTTTCCTCTGTTCTCATGAGCTTCCCTTATGAGCTGCGTTACTAGGGGAATCAGGGAAAAACACAACAGAGAAAAAGAAATCCGCTAAAACTGTTTTTGTGAGACTATTTTTAACAGAAGTGAACTGTCTCCAAATCTTTAATTATGCTTTTATTATTGCTACTGATAATATGTGGAAAAGAATATAACATAACTCAAAAAAATCTGTCAACCTCAATCATATTCTGATGAAATACATCAGAGGTTAACGAATGGGCTTGACCTTGTTTTAAACTCAGATGTTATGAAAATGGTAGGAGTGGAATTGAACATAGTGTGAGTGTATGAGTTTTAATGGGTTTTGTCTTCACTGGATTCTTGTGGGCAGCACGGTGACATAATGGTTAGCACTGTTGCTCTGTAACAACTAGGACGCGGTTTCACTTCCTGGCCTGAGGCCTTTCTGAAAAAGAATGAGAACATTTAGTGGAGTTTTTTTTGCATATATGTTCATTGTTTGTATTGATTTTCTGTTTCAAGATAATGAACTAGGTCTGAAGGCTACATCTATTCGAGGGTAAGCTGAAGGAAGGGAATTCAGGTACTGCAGCCACACTCAAAGAAAATGTGAGGAGAAAAGCTCCTTAGCTCCTCATATTCACATAGAGCTAAAGAGATGAAGAGAAGAGAAAAAGGACCGGCATATAGAGACATGAAACCACTCGTGCTCACACTCACACTTATGGGCAGTTTAGAGTCAATTAAAGGTGCATATCCTTGGACTGTGGGAGGAACCCCCCCTCGACAGTGCTTACCACTGCTCCTTACAAGAGTTACCTTTCGTTTTGTCGCATTGGTTCACTGTTCAGGATCACTGGTCAGAGCCACACCTTCACACCTTCTAGACCACATCTTCTGAAGGATCCAGCCACTGAATTGGGACACAGCTATCATGTTGAGAGGCTCTCTGGGCATGGTGGTTTCATGTAGGGGATGGATGGATGGATGGATGAGACATACTTGTTTACATAAGCAGGATAACTTAGTCTGTCAATATGGTAGCCAGCTTTAAGTGATAATCTGTGAAGGCTGTTCTGCATATATCCATGAATGGCATTAAAAGTGAGCTGTCACTGTCGGGGACATCCAAGAACTTCTTTATCTAATGCGAGCGCAGTTTACTCCCCGCCTGATGACACAGATTCTCTTTGTTTCTTCTAATGTCTATAAAAGTCTTGATTGCACTGACCCTGGAAACTGCCCTCAATACATTTTGACAGAGTTTAAGCAACAGAAAGTTGAGACTCACGCCGTTCAACCTCTTCTTCAGGTAGTCATGGAAATGACTAATTTGATCCTCTTTTGGGATCCAGGCAGCAGTTTTGAAAGTCTTAAATGTTCACAGCCTCAGTCAGATTTTAATGTGGAGCACACAGAAGACTTGGATTGAAGCTTCCTCCTGGCAAAAATGCAACGTGTCCTCAGGACGTGTGTCCCAAAAAATATATTAATCGATTTGATCCAGTGAAAGAGACATCAAATTACAGCTCAGTGGGGCTTTTAGTAGGAATTTAATTCAAAAGCTTGTTCAGTAAATCAAAACAGATTCAAGGTTGAAGAAGTTTTTCATCGAGTTGTAGGAAGTTTTTACATTTTTCTAATTAATGCGCCAACATGTCCGTCAACCCTTCTCAGTCCTCCTGTCCTGATCGGGGAAGGGAAACAGATGCTGCTTGTCTACAGCAGCTTTGTAGACAACAGAGCAGACACTGGGGAGAATAGAGATGTGCTAGCCAGCAGAATGTAAATGCTTTCTAAATGTCCAGTCATTCAGTCATTCAAATGTGAGATGACGGTACAAGTTTGCTCTAAATCTGAAAAGCAAACTGTGCTATAAATACATGAAGTTTCCAAAAGTTGACAAAGGACATATTTATGGACATATTTATAAAATAACATATATATCTATATATAGATATATATACATTTAAGAGCCAAGCAAAACCTATCCACATGTAATCATTGCCACTTATTATTGTGTTATCTCGACACAGTAACATTGCATCTTTGCATGAATAATATATTTAGTCTTGGTTTCATCAGACCAGAGAAGCTGGTTTCTCACAGTCTCAGAGTGCTGTAGCTGCTTTTTTACAAACCCTGATTGAGGAGAGACTTTGTCTGCCATAAAGCCCAGATCAGTGGAATGTGTCAGAGGTTATTGAAAATTTTCCCAGCTGTCAATCATGCAAAGGTCCTCTGCGGCCTGAAGCATTTCAACATCAGAAGCCTTACAGCAAAAAGTGGTAGGCTAACCCATGTCTTATCTGGCTTTAATCTGGTCTGCTGTTAAGTGAAATCATAGCTGAAAAATCCAACTCCCACTAGTGAATTGACTGCGCCTGGAAACTAGTCGTTCAGATCAGAAAAACCTAATGGGAAATGTGAATGTTTGGTTTATGGTGCAGGTAACACAGTAGAATATATTGGGATTAATGATTAATGAATGATGATAATTAATGATCTTGTCCAAGCAAACATCACAGGTGCTGGGCCCCCTTCAGCAGACGATACTTTATGATATCAACTCACCGGGGTCCTCAACGAGTGTCATTTCAGCCAAGAATTATATATAAAAAAAATGCATTTTCACGTAGGCCAATTACATTCCTACAACAAGACCCACACAGTTCTTCAGTGTATAACTTGATTTGACAACTGATTTGATTATAACTGAATCATTGTCTTATCAGATCATAATTTAACCTGAACTTGAACTGAAATGATTTGCCATCTTCTGATATTTTTGACTATGTCTGTAACAGCTTCAGTTGTGTAATCAGCTCTGTGAGGAAAAAGTATAATGTAAGAGTGCAGTTAAGAACTATAAATGAAAATGGCATGCGTGACCCTGCCTCAATGGAAGCTATTGGAGTCTAGAAATGTTACATTAAAAGAAGCCAATAGAGCAGCAAGAAATGCTGTAATGCTGTAGAGCTACAATTAGAAAAATCTCAATGTTACAGTGTGTGTTCTCAAATATGTTAGGAATCTCGAATAAGAATTTGAAGGCGGTTGTGTCTTTAACGTTTTCTTTAGTCTTTGTGAGATACAGAGTTGTTCCTCAAACTGGACAAAATCACTTGTTTCTGCCAAAGGACTGCACATGGAAATTAGCTAATTAGGTTCACATTATAATCTGGTAAAGTGCATCAATACAGAGCTGTACAGTCATCCCATTAACCATTTTATTGCCAGATTTAGGATTTTCCACTTTTCATATTTTTGGGTTTTTCCTTATGAAGTTGTAAAAACTATTCTTTTTAAATTGTGAAATGTTTAGTGAAAAAAAATGCAAGTGGTCCACCAATCAGAATTACCTTGAAAAAACAGATCTGGAATTTTTTCCTTATTTAATAAAAAATACTGTAGGCCATAATAATCAAAGAAAAGTTGGACACAAATTCCACACATATGTTTGGGTTCAGTGATTCTGAAAAAAATCAGCTCCAATGCCTTTAATGCTCCAAATATCCTATTGTCTGCATTTCCTTGTCTTTATTCTGTCACTATAATAAATTCATATCAATTTCTCCTCTTCCTCCTCTCATTATCAAAGATGGAAGATGTGACTTAATGGAAAAACACACAGAAGCAAAGCCACAAAGCTACAGTGGAAGTGTTACACTGATCCAAATCTGACATGACTTTGTCTGTGCGTGAATCAACTGTGTTACACATTTGGAGCTGAGAGCTGAGTCTCTAGTTTAAGCAGATAAAACATGCAAAACTGATTGTAGAAGTTTATATGCTTTTGTGGGCTTAATTTAAGATTAAATGAATACATAGATTAATCAATGCAGGGATTCTAAAGCTCAGTTTAAGGAACCATTGTGGTCTTGGTAACCTCTCAATGAAATCATTCCCTGTTGCCATAGTAATGGTCCAACCTACAGCAGATTCCTGGGTTTGTTTGTGTTTTCACACTTCCTCATGTCAAATTGATGGAGCCTGCTGAGCTCTTGAACTTTCAGTGACTCTCAGCCCAATCCTATCGCTGAGCTCTGCAGTATTAGCAGCTTCCTTCCTTCGTTCTGTCTGGATCTGCTCTCTCAGTTGGATGATTAGATAGATAGATAGATACTTTATTTATCCCAGACTGGGAAATTGCAATGTTAAAAACTTTAAAATTTAAACTTTTAAAATGAAATACTTATTTCATTCCAATATTCCACCTCTTTCCACAAAATTCAGTTTTGACTTTTTCACCAAGGACTGTTGCGAGTGAACTGATGAGAGAAATTTTTATTTAACCGTAAACATCATGACACATGCAGTATCACAAACTAGGGGTAAAGAAAGGACTTGATAGACTTTATTTTTCTCCAGTAGCAGTCCTGTATGAAGCATCACTATCATTGTCCATGTGGATTCTTCCTGATGGCAACTTGGTGCTATAACAAAGTGATCTCTAGTGACTCAAGATGACTCACAAAAAATGAATAAAAATTCAGTATTTTCTAACAAAGCGTGGGTCAGGGCTCAGACGTGCCTATATGTAATGTGCATGGGCAGAATAACCAGCAGAACTCCTTTACAAAAAGCTATTTGGTTCTCTTTGTGCCTATTGTGTTTGCTGGGAAATAAATAAAAACTCTGACAAAATGTTCACAGAGAAAGTGAAATTGTTTCCATACAGGCTTCAAATGCATATTGAACCAGAGCGAGCAGAGCCTGCATGAGTCATTATTTTCCAAGGCCAGGGCAGAAATGGATAGACAGATTTCTCACAATTTGTCTGTCTGTATATTAACACTCTTTTATTAATATTAATATAAAAGAAACGACAGAATTATTAAATGCAATTAGTCAACTACATGGTCTTCAATTAGATGGCACTTTTCTGGCCTTACCAACCACACTAATGTGCGTAGAACTCAAATTGTATATTAGCAATTATAGATTTAGCACTTACCATAGCTCTCCACTGGCTTTACTGTTAAAACTTCCAAACTACAGATGGAAGACAAATTAAAGGAAAAACCAAAATAGTACCTTTCAAAGGTTTTGGGCCACAAGCAGCAAGAACATTTCCATTTCAGAGTCTTAGACTACTGGAGGGAGGAATCCTTTTTGATAAAGATCCCTTTTCTGCTGTTTTCATAATTGTATTGAACAGCACTGTAACCTTGTCTTCCCAAAATCTATAGTTCCAAACCAGGAGTATTTCAAGTAATTGTGAATTTTGTAATCTTTCCCTGAAAGGCTTATTTGTGTGCCTTTCATGTGCAAAAGTCGAACCTTCCATTTAAAACAATGTAATCATCGCTCCTCTAATACTTCCAGGAGTCATTTACATTGGCATGGATGCTAAAGTAGTAAAACCAGTAGAGATCAACTCAAAGTTTAATGGTTGCGAAAATGAGACAAAATTGAGTTGTTTTGATCGTGAGAACATTGGAAGGAGATTTACTGTTTAAATACTGCTAATTATACATCTAACAGCAACACTATTAACAGCGATGCAAGTCACAGATGATCAGTGGCTCTATAGTCAATTTAAAGAGTGCATTCAGCTTACTTAAAGTAAGGTGAAGAGTTTTTAGTTTTTTTTCTTTGAGAGTGCCTTGGAGTGTTAAGTTGAAACAGCAAAAGAAATCACAAAGGCACGTCTTGCCCTCCATACGTCTCATTGTGATGCAGATCAGTTCTAGCCAGAAGCTGAAAGGTCCGTGATCTACGTGGATCATGGAGTCGGGCGGCTCTGCAAACCCTCTTTACGTCACTGTTCCTAGATTAACAAAGGATATCATGGTCGTGAGAGAAGGCCACAGAAACTTTTCTCACTAATGAGGGAAGATTTAGTTGGCAGGAGAACAAAAACCTGCAGAAGAGTTCAGTACAATGCAGTTTTCATTTGAAATTCTGCAGTAAGTAAAACAACTATAAGGTCAGTATTATCTATTCAAAGGCAGCTGTGCTACATATTCACTAATACAAAGTTTACTACACTGTAAAAGTAGTGTGTTTAATAGAAAGTCAATTATATACACTGTAGAGGGAGACCTCTGTGTCGTTTCTGATTTTAATCAGGTCTTGGTTTTATATTAATACAGTGAACATATCAAGGGTCTCAGTGCAGAGAAAATAGCCAAAGCATGAATCCAATAATGAGCAATATATATAGATTTTTATTTTTATTTATTTATTTATATTTTCTTTCTTTTTTTTCTTTTTTTTTTGATAACCTGAAAAACAGTCAATCAAACATAAGAGAGACACTTTTCTGATTGGCCGACAGAGCTAGAATTTTGCTAGAAATGAAAGTATCAAAGTATCAAAATGATTGCAGATGCAGAAAGTGCCTTGTTTGAAAAAGAATACATGAGCTTGAATATGAGGAGGTCAGAGCTCAGCTGGATCTTGAAGTAGTCTTATGTCTGAGTGTTTAGTGGGGAAATGCAATCAGGAGGCAGTCTTCACAGGATTGGAGGTACAAGTACATGTCTGAGAGTCTGGCTGGAAGGAACAAGAGGTTCCCTCTCTTCCTCAGTCACACACACATACACTATCCGACAGTCACTTCTGCAGAATGACTCTGCTTTAAATTGCCTTTTCACTGTTCTGTGTTTTCTTGGGCAACATGTCTTGTTCATCACTCTGACTTTTCTGAAAAGATTAATATACTTCTAAATATATAGATTATATATATCTTATTATAATATATATATAATATTATATATAAATAGATATATTCTAAATATATAATATACTTCTAAACTTCAACATTATGTGAATGTTGGTGACATTGATGACAGCGGAGCAACTTCTCCCACAGGCTGCTACAGCTCCGTTGTCGAAGAAACAGATACAGGAAATCTTTCCTGCCACATGCCATCACACTGTAAAATAACAGCTAAATAACTCTGGTCATACTCACAGTCAATGTGCACTTTACTTTACTGTATATATTTTTTATTCCTATTGCATATATTTTTATATATTTAATTCCCTATGTGTAATGCTGCTGTTACATTGCAATTTCCCAGTCTGGGATAAATAAAGTATCTATCTATCTATCTATCTATTATGACTGATACATTGCATCCTTATACTTCAGCCATTCTCCTGCACAGATCAAAGATTGTTCTAGGTCTTTTTTAGCCAAAAGAATCTTTTTCATCCGATCCTACTTCTACCCAGTATCAACATGTGATCTGTATCTTAAAACATTACCTCCCAACCTTTCAAACTGGGGGCCATGGGAGAGCTGTGGTCCTCAGGAAGGCATGTGAGGCAAATACACTTTTCAGTTGCACATGATTTTTGTGAGAAATACCAGGACATTTCTTGGAGTTCCAATCCCTGATTTGGCCACCTCTGATCTTTGTCAGCTGCTTCAGCAAAAGCGTTGATAATAGACATCTAAAGTGAATGTAAATAACTGCAATTCACAACAATCATTATTGGGATCATCATGAAAATGTGTTCCAAATGCTTGTAATAACTTAAACATATTGAAATCACTTGACTTGATCACTTGACGCCTCACAAGAAATACGTAAATTTACTGCATAACAGATTGGACACAGCTTTAACCTTAACTTCTTCTGTGTGTTTATTCATCATCTTTGACAGTTTAGACTCAAGTCTCTACATCTGACACTCCTATTAGCTCCAGTGGTTGATGTCACAGCCAATCAGAGTGTCTCATTCAAAAGCAGTCAGCAGATTGTATATCCAAAATCTCTGGGCTCAGTCCTGTATTTTTCCTATCTCACACTGAAGAGAAGTTGGTCAGAGTTTATTATAGTGAAGATCTTAAGAGCATTAGAGGCTTTGGAGCAGATTTTTCATCATTATTGTTCAAAAGAATGAGCTAAATTCCTGTTCAGATAAAGATAAACTTCAATTAACCAACTCTTTCAAAGTCAGCTCTGATTTTGAATACTTGGAGAAACATTTCAAAATATTAGGAACAACACAAAGGTATGAAAAAAATGGAATGGTCTGAAAGTAACTTTAAATCATAGCCACCCCTGTATAAACAAAGGGGAAAAAACAAAATGCAAGTCTGTTCTTTCGCACATAGTTCCTGGATTTTTTTCAATCAGGAATCATCCTTTAGCAAAAATATTTATTACATATTTGGAAGTCTTGCAGCCTGGAGTCTGTCTGATTTACTCTTTCGGAGGACATTCTCATCCATGACGTCCATTATGAATAAATATCCACCAAGCTGCTGAGATCATAGGAAAAGGACACATAATTCTGGAACTGCTCTTGGTAGTTTTCTCTATATCAAACTCATCCAGTGATAGTTGTTAAGGCGTTAAGAGGAATTTTATATATCTATTAATCATACTTTATCAAGTAAAAATACTATCAAGTTTAAATGTAAAGAATGTAAGAATTGTGAGCTAAAACTCATTATTCATGTTGTGGATCCACAGCTCCACCAGGTTGTCTCAATTCTACCCAAACTGTGATCCGAGCTTCAGATACTTGGGGGCTGCTATGAAATCTGCCTCATGCAAGATCAGTCAGTTACTTTTCAGGAGCCTTGCTGTAATACTGTGCTGCTAACCACTTGCCATTTTGCTTGAATAGAACTACTTTGTACCAAATGCTGCCTAACCATATGTAAAAGAAATAGAAATACCTCTTCTAAATTATCTACACTCAAATTTGGAGGATGGAGAAGAGCCAGTGACCAGATAAATCATAAAATCTGGAATAATGGATAATGATGAAAAAAATGTTGTAGTTGTGTTAATCAAAGAGTTTGAAAGAGAAGCTTTACCTATCTTTACCTCCTCAAACATGACCTTTCTCTGTGTTACATTGGGGCTAATGTTCCAGAATTCCCTCCCACTTATTTCATTAGTGCAAGCGCAGGGTCCAGATGCTGTTCAACTTTCCAACAAGCACTTTATGTGAAGCATACAGGTGTTTAATGCTTACTTGTCTGAGCAAAGGGAGAGTCTTGCTGGTACCAGAACCAGTGTTCATTGCATGTCGATGTCACAGAGTCTGAAAGTAAGGGAGAGTGACTAGCTCTAATCTTCATCTCCCTGTCTCTCTGGTTGCTGGTGTAAATCTAAACATAATATGAAGGTTGAGCAAAAACAAGTAATCAAACCCAAACATGATTTGTCCACATTTGGTCAGTGTAACATGTGATGTGTTTGTGAGACCTGCACAGACCAGTTGTTTCAGTGATGCACTTGATCCACTAGATCTTTTTGGTAGGAAAAATCACTAGCTGTAGAAGTTCCAGGATTGGGTTATATTGCACTAATTATGTTCCCCCAAGAAAAAATATCAATTTAATACCAAAATATTCATCAATCCATCTTACTTCAACCACTTATCTGCAGTTGGATCAGGGGATAACAGCTTTAGCAAGTTTCGCTGAAGCTTTCCCCGAAAACCTGCTAACTGACAGGGGAGTCCTGAGGCGTTTCCAGGCCAGTGAGGACCTATAATCTCTCCACCTGATCCTGCGTCTTGCCCAAGTTCACCTCCTAGTTGGAAGTGCCAGCTGCACCTCACTCAAGTACCGTGACTGCACCAGCTGCTCCAAGTCTCTGGCCAATCTCGCACTCCAGAATTCCCTCACTCAGGAGATACTTGAAGTTCTTCACTCGTGGTCTATAGAACCATCCTTTGTCTGGTCCCTGGCCTGAGACCAATTTGCCTTGGGAGTCCCTACCAGGAACACATGGCTCCCGGCAAAACACTTCTTAGGTTCACTGGAGCACACAAACCTCTTCACCACGATAAGGTGATGGTTCCCAGAGAGGAACCAAAATATCACCAACGGAAAATTATTCTGTTCTCAGAAGTTTTTGCTTGACTGAAAATTTGGTGTGCAGAGAAATTGCATTACAGTCATAGATTTTGGCCTTTGCTCCTGCTGTTGAAAACTAAACTCTGAACCATTGTGGATTACAGAAAATCCAAAACAAATTTTAGCTTGTGCAACCAATTCATGTTTTTAAAAATCATTGAAAATGTACATTTACTTTTTCCACCCTGGAAAAAGAACACTTCGAATTAACCATTAAAAGGCCAAAATTGATGAGTGTATATAAACTTCTGACCACTACTTAACCAGAAATATTTGTTATTAACATGGGTTAGTGTCTTACTTTATATTCTAGGCTGCAATTATATGCTTTGCTTTCATTAAGGATGGTCCATTGTTGCAAAAGGCAATAGGAAAGGATGTACTGAAGCACCTTTCCTTAGCATCCAGAGAATTGGACCGGCTTTTATCATGGCTGCTTCTAACATGCTTGAGGTCATTTCACAGCAGCCTTTAAGTTGTTTTTAAATATTGGTCTCTTTCCAAGGAATCACCATTTTCAAATGCATTTGGTGGGTGTTCCCAGGGAGCAATAGCAACAACAATTCATAGATAGTTGTTTAATTAATAAAACCTACCATAGACACCTCCATAATCTCATGGTGGTGTCTTCCATGAGCTCATCAGCAATTCATTCTTTTTTTTTTTTCCTTATCACAGGGGCTTGATATCTGTTAATTCCAATGGCACCTACTACCTGCAGCCAATCAGTGGTGTGGATCCTCTTCACCATTCTCTGTTAAATACCGAAGAACTGCCAATTCGAGGTGGAAACTGTGGGCACAGCCATCACACTGCGCAGTCCAACCACATCTCTAACCTGCTCAGACCATTTCATTTGAGGGTAAGTCTAACCCTAACTCTTTACCAGCAAGTTAGTTGACTATGTCAGGAAATACAACATCGCTACGTTTTATAAAAGATTAAATACTTGCAGTTCTATTTTCTCACATATGTTCCAAAACATTTGAAATAAATTGAAATAAAACATGTTTTAGTACGCTAAAATAGACTTGTACCATTTGTTCCTTTTTCCTTTTGGTTTTGTGTGCAGTGGTTTTCAATGATAATGTAATGAGAATATTCCACTAAAGATCTGCAGGCTGTTCAGTTTGAAAAATGATTTTTAGTACAGATTTTTTTTTATCCCCTGCAGCTCATTCATCTGACAGTTATGACAGACTGTGATACTGATTACATTGATTACTTGTTTCACACATCCTGGAATGGGGTGACAGGAAATGTGTCAGTCATTATTTTAATAATGTCCCATTAATATCATTAAAAGAGCAGCATCTGTATCAAAAGTTTTCTAACATGAGCCACAATAAACTACTGGTCATATCAGAGTTCAAGAGCTATAAAATCCATGTGTATAGAAATCAGCTAGTGACATTTGTTGCTTGTGGTTTCAACCCTGAAACTCAATGCTTCACCACAGCATCATGCTTCCTGTTCACATGGCCCAAACCGATCAGACCTTTTCAACGCTGCCACCATTTCAGCTTCACCAGGCATTATAAGTGTACTTATTCTGGGGCTGCTATATAATCTGCCTCATTCAACATCTATCGGTTACCTTTCAGTATCCTCTGCAGGGACAACAAATACTAGCAGACACCATGCTGATAACACTGTTCTAGTTGGTTGACTGAAATAGTGTGTGCCATGTCCCCATGTCTCCTCAACCTCTCATACATAACCATACAGCTGAAGAATGGCCACTATTGACCCAGTCAATATAAATAGCACGGGGTTAATACTCAGCATTGGCACTGGCAGTTCTAGAATCTGGGGTGTCCTGGCACAGAAGAATGACCATGAGCCTATTGGCCAACACTGCAATTTACAAATAACCACCAAATAACCTCATATGTAAGCATGTAGGCGTTAGCTCCAAGATGAATCATCAGCAGCCTCACTGGGTCACTCAGTTGCCTGGTTTCTCCTGATGTTGTGTTGTGTCCTAAGTGTTCAGTGTCTGCCGTTTTCACTGGCTGTTCACAAGTCATTACCATCCGCATGAAGACATTTGCCTCCACAGGGGAAAGGTATTTTCGCGTATGGAAACATAATATTGAATAGGTGTTGGTGACTGAAAATGGATTTTGAACTAATTGGAAATGATGGCAATTAAAGCTGTGTTCAGCCTTTCAGGTTGGCTTAGGCTTTGCCTTTAGAGAAAACTTTGAGAAGAGTTAAACAAGAGTCTAGATTGCTCATCTGCAGTTATAAATGACACTCTTCAGTGGGTCCTTTTGCCTTTATCTGCTTCCACTGCAGAGGGCAGTCATTCTTTGGCTTGTTTTCTCAGATTTGATCTCTTATTTATCACTTCTCCATTTACGTTCTCAATTACTTTAAACTGTTTTCATCTTTCAGCACTCCTCATACACTAAAACCCACTTAGCTCTCCACCACAGCATCATCTTTTCCCCCATTTCTTTTTCTTGCTCCATCCTGCATCACACCCCTTGGCTCCTCCAATTCCCTCCACAGCCACACATTAATTCAGGCAGTTATGCAGAATTGCCAGACACAGCAGACCTCACACTGTCCCAAGGCTTTTGCCTCTATTTGCTTCTTAAATCGGTAATGTGATGTGTGAAGGCATTACTGTGCATATTTGTGTGTTTGTAGGTGTGCATGCGCGCGTGTGTGTGTGTGTGAAAGAGAGCGCTCCAGAGGCTGTCATTATAGCATCAATGTGCAATATTGGTGTTAATAACCAACCAAGCCATGGTAGCAGTGCCCCCTGCAGCATAAATTACACTACAGTTTAAATTTGTACTTGCTAAAAATTGGGGCACCATCTTCAATTAGAGAAAGACTGACGAGCCACATGAAGTACTTTAATTATTACAATTTGGCATATTCACATCTCCAGTCAGGGTCCCTGTGTCTGATTTTGGATGAAAACACAGGACCACAGTAAATAAGGATTTGTTCATGGCAAAATTTTCATTAACACCCAAATAAATGAGGCGCTAATAAAGACTGAGTGTGAACAGATAGTTTGAAATCAAGATGAAGTGACGCGTAGTTCAAATTTACAGACAGACCGCAGGGCTCTAAAGGGATAATCTACTGATCTACTAATCTACTTTGAAAATAACAATTTAGAGCTATATCCAACATCATCTCACATCACAGACAACAGAAAAGAAGTTTTGCCAGTTTCTGTAGCATCATCACAGATCTAAACCCCTTTCGCAGTTGGACCAAAGTGTCTGTTTTGGGGCTGGCGTCCCAAGCAAGATGACATAACCCAGAGGATGAGTGATTTCCAGACAATGAGACTCAGATAGTAGGGCATCTGTGGATTTCTTGGTGTGTCATGGTTGTAGTTAGAACTCTGCAACACTATATCTGCTTGGATTAGTTTAAAAGTTTTTGTTGGCATGCAACCAACTTCAAAGATTCTATGAAAGTGAGACTAGTGAAGGCCAAAAACAAAAAACTAACAAACAAATGTGCCTTAGTACATAGTTGATGAAAAAAAGGCAAAAAGAAAACAGAAGAAGAACCACAAAACTCCACAAAGGAAGCAGATGGATAAGTCAAAAGAAATTAAAAAGATCCTCTTATGAACTGCCAGGTCTAGGTGTTTATTATAAGTAGAGCACCAAATTTTTCCATAAATGGGGACCAATGAATTTAGATGTTTTCCTGATAGGCGAAAATCTCCACTTTTGTGAAACTGCAAACTACCAGAAGTGATGGAATCACACTACTCTAGGCTTCAGTGCTGAGGTCAGACATGTCATGGTGAAGAATGAGTATTAGAAAGGTCAGGCAACAATACTTCTGCAGGACCCTGCAGTATGTGTAGCCTTATCAATGTATCCAGATACAACAGAAATATCTGAAAAAGCTCTGAGCTATATAAATGGCCTTCTCACCTTCTTTCTTCAACTCGCAGGTAAAGCACTTTATAATGGTATTTTATTATTGTTCATGTTTACCATGTTTAACATTTATTGTGTGTTTGGATTGTAAATCTTACATATATGTCTAGTATGGTTGTTTTTGACCAAACTTGACAAAGGTGTAGTGATTTGTATTCCTGAGCACTGACAGTCCCTGTCTGGTGCCCATGACAGATACAGTAATGGCTCCAATATAGTGGCAGCGCATAAGACTTTAAAATGACTTTTAAAACAAGTGGTACACCTCTTGTGAGGTGGGGAAACCCCAGAGCATAGGTTTGTCATTAGCCTGTTAACAGATGAAAAAGCGAGATATTTTACAGTTGTGTAAAATAACGCTCGCTGGTAAGGCGGCTTAAACGATTCCAAAGTACAATGGACAAATTGAAATTTGAATCACCTAGCCCTACATTGCTTTTTATACCTTCCCATTACAAAAGGCACTGGACCAAATCAGTGGCAACATGGTGGAATACCAGACTTCAATGTGTAACAGAACCATTGGCATCGACCCTTATAAAAGAAGCCAGAGCTAAAGAGCCTTAAATCTGCATTTTGTCTGCCTGCTCCAGCCTGGCCTGCCCCGCATTTCACAACTGTCTTTTTATTTGTGACATGATCTTTAGGGATGCAATGCTTGTCTGAAAAACCTACCCTGCAACGCACAACATAATGAAATGATAGATTAAAGTGTTAAAACCCAAATAAAGCACGTTAAACAGCACCACCTCCTGCCCCATGATACACAGACAGAAATGGATCTTTTTTCTTCCACAGAGGAGGTTATTGGGATCTGTTTTCCTGCGACTCAGAATGTTTACAGCACTTTTAAAGCAACTCCTTCAACCTAACACAGTCATAAATGGCACACCTAGAGAAAATAAGAACAACTGCCCCTCTTTGCTGCTATTTCTCATATGGCAGCATTTCACCACTAGGTAATGATTAATAAAGGGAACTTTTTTTCCTTTATTCAATATGATAGTCACTTTTACTATGAAGTAAGTTTTTTTAAATGTAATATTTATAACAATTTTTGAAAATAATGACCAGTTAGAACCTCAACATTTCTTATCTGGTCTGGTCAACTGCAAGAGGGTGGTCCTCCTTCACCCTTGCTTCTCAACAACATAGATTCAGGGCTTTCAGGAGACAGTGATGAAGCCACCAGGCACTGCTGAGCTGATCCACCTCCTTGCCCTGTACAAGGCAGCTCTGCTGAGGAGTTTGTTGCTTCAAGATGGACTAAATGTGATGGTGAAAGAACAAAGTATATAATACATTGCAGATTTGAATAGTTTTGTTGGTGGTCAGCCGTTGAGCTCCAAATGCTTGAGCTCCATTTAACAATAATGTTGCCTATATCGTTTAATTATTTTGCTCCCAGCTGAAAGGAAGCTCAGCCAGACAGTGCAGCTCAAATTCAATATTCATCTTTACCACAAGATACCACAGCTCTCTCTTCTAGCCTGAAGTGTTTCTTATAGATAACTTTCAGTTCCGAGGAGTTTGAAACAGTTATCAGTGTCCTAGCAGTAATCGAAGTAAGACCAAGGACACAGGAGAGAGTGCATGCTCAACAGGATAATTCACAGCACTCACACTAAGTCCAGACATAGCACTCAAAGAAAAATTCAAATTCAACTTCAAAGTATTCTTCCACTCTTGTGGAATGGTTCACTGTGCCCACAAGCACATGCAGTAACCACAAGCTGTTCATTACATCATCCTCCATTTGGACGAATAGGCACTACAAAGAATCGTAATGGAGACTTTGTTCTGTGACAGACTTTCTTTTTTCCTCAAAAGATCCACCCTGGTGACAACAGAGGTGGTGCTAAAATATATAGGTCTGGTGGAAGATGACAAACAGACTGCTGTCCGTTTCCAGGAGGTGAGAAGGATCCTGCCAGAGATTTTAGTGCTGCTGGGAGCTTCACTGGGGAGAGGTGTACTGACCTTATTGTACAAATGTTAGCTGGTTCTTTCGACAGTTTTCCTGGCAGCAGTTGCAAGTCCACCTGCTCATAAAAGTATTGGGACCCCCAACCAATTTGTTCTGTGCTTTTCAGAGAAGGCAGTTTTGGTTGGTAGGATCCAGGCAATGCCGTGTTACCAGTGAACCGATGTTCTGGGTTCTACAGTACCAATGTGCTTATTTTAAAAGGATAGAAAGAGCACTACATAAAAGCACAAAGAATAATTGGATTGTCAGTGATTTCCCAATTTGAAATCCCATTTTTTTTGGTCAGTGGTTAAAGTTATGACTTAGACTGCAACCAGTTTAAATCAGAATACAGGTTACGGGTTAGGGATAGGGTTAGGTAGTTGTTATCTCGGGTAACTCCATGCCAGCAAAGAACCCAAGACTTCAGATCATTGTGTTTCATTAGTGGTGATTTTCCTCTGTGAAATAAGTACAGTACAGGCCAAAAGTTTGGACACACCTTCTCATTCGAATGAATAGGTGTGTCCAAACTTTTGGCCTGTACTGTGTATAAGTCCCTGCTTCATGAGGATTTCTACATTATGTAGTGTTTTTTTATGGGAATTACAGCCAGGGTGACCCAGAAGGTCACAAAATGGTTTCACATGCTCTCACAAATTTTTTTTTGTGCATTTTTTTGTTATGTGTGCCAAAACACCGCTCACTCTCTCTCTCTGGGTTTCCAAAGGCTAGTTTATTGTTTTGCATATGTAAACTCTCAAACTTATACTGTGATAGGTGAGAAGGCCTTTTGGTAGATACTCAGAGTTATGGTGGAATCTGTGAAAGGGGAATTTTCCTCACAACATCCTGTATGTAAATAAATGAGATTTAATCACAATAAAGCCTTTCTCCAATGGTTGTGATCTAGTGGAAGTACAATAGAATGATGGAGCAATTTACAGTATGGATCTATTAGGTCACCCATAGACTTTTTACCTCTTTGTCTATTACTACAGAGAATTTCTTCATATGATGAGAATTCATCATAAAATCTATTCCGGTTTTACTAATGAAAAAGCATTTTTTTTTTCTTTTCTCGATTAGCTGGTCTGATCATATTTCTGCCAGATTAGATTTGACTGGTTATTAAATCGAAGGCTTCACTTTTTACCCATCGGCACGATGAATCTTGAATTACTGTGTCCTGTAAACACAAGAATGATATATAAAAAAATAGAGAAAAATGTGCACGTGTGTTTGTCTGTACATGCACTCATTAAATACTTATCAGTTAATATCACGAGTAAGACACCTTTCTGTTGTGTCCACCACACTGCAGTTTTTGCTAGATTTTCTCTTATTTGAGCATATATTGAACCAACAGCACATGATCATGAATGACATCATTGTTTGATATCTATTTATGTTCAAACAGGCTGCCAACAATTTCATTTTAGCACAGTCATCAACATTTCCTTTAAAAACATCATTATGTATGATGCACATCATACGTACATGATTATGTAGATTGTAAAGTGTCATACCAACATGAATAGACATTGTCACACGGTGATTAATTAGATAACAATGTTGGTGTCAAGTGGTTAGCTCTGTTGCCTTTTAGCAAAACGGTTCTGGGACCCTTTCTGAGTTTGCATATTTTTCCTGTGTCTGGTTCTGGGTTCCCTCCAGGTTCTTCAGCTTTTTTCAGTTTTTAGCTTTTAATGGTCAAACAGCCCATAGAGACAGATTCCCCTAATGTGTAGTTTATACCATAATATTGTATAGAATTGTACTGACACATTGATTAGCATGTTCCCATGGTTCTTTGCTTTTCTCTTATCTTTTGTCAGGTTAAAAGGAATACCTGGGGTACAACTAAGTACATGGAGCTGTACATTGTGGCAGACAACACACTGGTAAGATGACATTTCCACCTGCTCCACCCACTCCATTACAGATCATATTTATCCATTTACATCAGCCTGCTGTCAAATGACGCACAATGATGTGGATTGGGCCCACATCTGAAAGAATTATGTCAATCCAGCTAACGCTGCTCTGTAATACTAGGAGCTCTGAGCTGACATAATAGTGACAGTGAGGAAAAAGCATGTGGAGATGAGGTGGAGGGATTTGTCTGCTTAATGAGGGAGCATATTCAGGTGGAATTTAAAGGTGAAAGGGCCTTCAAATAGACACTAAGCTGCGCTGATGAGATGCTATGTCTCCATAAAAGTCAGCTGAGGGTTCTGTCTGCTACATTAATGCCATCATAATGGCACATGGTTACCAAATGAAGAGTCTGGTCTAATTATGACAATAGACTTTGATAGAAGAGGAAACACAGGAACAGTTGGGTTGTAATTTTGTGCTAAAAATCTATAAAGGAAAAAGTGTTAAGTTAGAAACAGCAGCAAGGAAGTAAAATTTAAATCTCTTACTGTCTCTGTGTTAGCCCTGCAATGCCCAGTGTGAGCTGGGATTGGCTCCAGCACCCCTCATGACCCGGAAATGGATAAGGGGTGAAGATGAAAGAATGAATGAATGAATGAATGAAATAGTCATGACTATGAAACAGAGTACCAAAATAGGAAAATGTTCAAAAGGTAATGCGTTAGGTACGATCACAGTTTGGACAAAAGTGCAGGTAAATAACTGTAATGTGCAAGGAAAACTCAATGAAACGTGTTAATGTAAACTCTTGGGCCTCCTATTTGTCGTCCTTCTCACACAACATACACCTCGTTCCTCAACTTAAGATCACACATAGCACGACTTCTTTTGATGCGATTTCCACATCTGGACCAATTCTGATGCACACAAATATTCCTGGCTGTGAGCCAATTCTGCAGGAGAGCAGATGGAATCAGGACAGATGTTTTACTATCTGGGCCAGACTTGGGCTAAGGATCCAGGCATATGTGGGGCCAGATGTTTGATTTTACAAACAACTCTCATCTCAGACAGCTGCACAGCTCAAGGTGGACCTTCAGGAGGAGTCCTCAAGGTCCTGAAGGGCCACACCAACTCCTTTGGTTTACTTATGTTGATAGTTTCAGTTCATATCAGTCTGCTGGACTATCTACTCCCCTCTGATCTTCATGCTCCCCTTTAATGCATCCAACCACTTCAGAGTTATTGGAATCTCTGTAGGTTGCATGTCTGTGTTGCACCAGAAGGTATCCAGGATATACAGTGGAATGGAACTCCAGCACCACTTGCCAGTAGTAGCATTTCTGACACACAGTTCTGAGGGATGTCTGAATCCTTTGTCAAGGACAGCAGAGGATAATAAACCTGGATGGAGCATGGAGCATGGAACATTAAACAGTGTGAATGGATGAAGAAACCAATCAATAAGGTATCTGCCACAGGCACAGTGGAGTCCTGGAAGCTGTGTGGTGGGGCCTCCATGGATTGGACTTGTTTGTCCAGCACATCCAACAGATGCTTGATTGGATTGAGATCTGGGGAATTTGGTGGCCAGGGAGGCCTCAAACCACTGTTGTGCTCTTCAAACCACTCCCGAGCCATTTTTGCTTTGTTGCCTCTCTTGTTGAAATATGGTGGAGTTATCAGGGAATACTGTTTCCATGATTGTTCATGGTTTGCAACAATGCAACGCAGAACATTGCCCAAAGCATCACTCTGCTTCCACTACCATGCCTTCTTGTGCCATGTGTTCCCCACGTAACCAACGCACAAGCACCTGGCCATCCACATGATGTAAAAGAAAATGTGATTTATCAGACCACGCTACCTTTTTCAATGAATCCATGGTCCAGTTTTGATGCTCACATGATCATAGTTGGCACTTTTGGCAGTGCATAGGGGTCTGCCTGGGTACCTGACTGATCTGCAGCCATGCAGCTCCATATGCAACTAAACTGCAGTGCACTGCGCATTGACACTTTTCAATCAGAGTCAGCAGCTTAACATCTTCAGCAATTTGAGCAACAGTCGCACGTCAGTTGGATCGGATGGCACAGGCCAGCCTTCGTTCCCCATGTGCATCAACAAGCCTTGGCCTCCCATAACCCTGTCACCACTTCACCACTGTTCCTTCCTTGGACCACTTTTCATAGAACCCCCGAATTTGGCCAATTGTAAAACTTGCTGAAATCCATACATTTATAAATGCTTTCCTGCTTCCAACACATCAACTTTGAGGACAGTAAGTTGAGTTACTGCCTAGTATATCCCAGCCACTAATGGGTGCTACAATGAAATGGCACCTGTTCACAGTGTGATTCCCTGCACCTGTCATTCATCATAATGTTATGCCAGATTGGTGTGTATGGGTCTAATGTACACTAAGACCAGGAAAGACAACACAGATGCCGTCTCCAGAGATGGGCTGAGTTTAAAGAAGTGCTCGGGGTTTTAGGTAGTAATCTTTTCCACTGGTCAACAGAGATTGTCAATAAATGTTGCCACGCAGCAAGTCAACTTTTGAAATCAGAGTCATGGTCATGGACAGTCCAGCCTCGTTGATGCTTGCAGGACATGAAGGCCAGAGCATGGGGTCTAATCCAACAGAAGAGCTGCTGGAGCTCAAGCTGGTAAAGATGTTCATGCTGTTTCTGATAGAGAAGTGGCTGAACACACAAAGTATCACTGTTTGTTGTGTTTAGGGAAGTGTAGCTGCAGGCCAGAACGTCCATGCCGACCCTTGTCCACCACCAAAAGCTCCTACTATCTTTTGCGTATGACCATCAAGACAGGACCACAGAGCAATCGAAGAAGGTGGTCTGGTCTGATTAATCACGTTTTCTTTGACATCATGCCAATGGTATGTTTGTGCTTTTCTAACCTGGAGACAACCGCATCAGGTTGCATGCACAAAAGAAAAGCTCAGGTTATTTGATTCTGCAGGAAGTTTAACAGAAACATTGTTTCTCATATTCATTTATTTTATCCATTTTATTTATTTACTTATTTTTTCTTGATTTTTTTTCTGACTTAGATCTCATTCATGCCAGTAATACTCCATCTCCCTTGTCCTGCAGTTTAAACGGCAAAATAAGGACTATGAAAAGACCAAGACGAGGATAATGGAAATTGCCAATTATGTGGATAAGGTGAGGCTGATGGGTTTTCCTCCTGCTGCTGACTGCTACTCTCCAAAGAGAAAAACACCTCCATTCAACAAGCTAATAGAAACTGTTTTATACTCATCGGATATCTCCATGTCATTTATAGCTCATTTACTCTGAAGTTTGTTGTCTTATATGTTCTAAATAAATGATTAGTGAATGAAAAGTTCAAATCCACATCAGCTTTTGTATGAATCCTGATCAGGAGCTAATCGATAGGCTTCTGCTTCAGTCCCTGAGGGAGGCAGAAAAGAAATTGCCCTGTGCAACTAGCCTGTGCTATGGGTTCTTAAAACTATGTGTGTGTTTTGTGTGTTCAGTTCTACAGGGCTCTGAACATCCGCGTGCCTCTGATTGGTCTGGAGGTGTGGACAGACAGGGATCAGTGCATAGTCACAGAGGAGCCCAACGCCACCCTCTGGTCCTTCCTGCAGTGGAGACGCAAGCTGAAATCCCGCAAGAAGCATGACAATGCACAACTTCTCACGTGAGCAAGACACCCATTTACACCACAATTCAGAGGGACATGTAACATACTTGTAGATGCATTGCTTCAGAAACAGGCAGCAGTTATGAGACTATCCAACTTTTGAATGAACCAGTAGCAGAGTTCTCCAGCTTAAATCACTTTATGGGTATAGTTGTTGTTTTATTGATCCTAATTTCTCTGTGTAATGGTGATTTCATAACAAATACTCGGTTTGTAGCCCATTTATTTCTAATAGTCCACCTACATTAACCTGTTCAAAGGAGGCAATCTGAGGCTCTGTTTTTCCTGGCTGACACTACTACTTCTAATACACCAGCTGCATCTTAATTTGAATGTCCATATCATTAATAAACCTAGTCAATGTGAGTGCTCTCAGAAACTCAGCATTACATTTGTTTCCCACAAAATTGTAGATAACTAGCAACTTCTTTCATGCTAAGAGCGCAGTTAAGTAGGCTGACAAATTCAGCTCAGTCTCCTTTTCCAAACTGCTGACATTAACTTTGACAGACACCAGTAATTCAAGAGGTTGTACTGAACTTAAAATCTGTGCTTTTTTGTTCCTTTCTGTGCCTCACTCTTTTTTAGTCCTGCCCCATCTAGGAAGCCAAAAGCTTGCAATCAATCTTTTTTGATTGCCCAATAACAGACTGACACCTAGTTGTCCGAGTAAACTAAAGAAAAGGGAACCAATGAGTTCAAGGAACACCCAAAACAAGGAAGTGCAACTTCCTCAAACTATACACTTCTTCATATTAATGTGAAAATAGAAATATATATCAGTGAAACAAGGCATAATTGAAATAAATGCTTCATAGGTTCTGTGCCTCACTTGAGGGCAGCTCAGTAGGTGCTGTCAGTGAAGAAAAAGTCATCTTTCCCAGTCTGTTTGAGGAACCATCCAGTCTTTGCTGCTTTCAGATGATGCTTTTAGCCTGGGTGTAATCATGACTTAAATCTGCAGGGTTAAATTCAGGCACTACATGACAACCACAAGTGATTAACTGCCAATATCATTTTGACTGTTATGGTCTGGTCTGGTATTCTGATGATGGAACCGGCTTCTGAGTCTCATCAGAGCACAGACATATTCACAACACATTATAATTTTTTAGCAGAGACACAGAAAAAGTGATGAGCTCGGTTGAAATGCTCAACTTCCTTTTTGGGTGTTTTCTTAAATGGTGTGTGGATCTCTCTGAAACACTATAGATAAAGGTTAAACTTGATGGATTAAGACGTTAGCGAACCAACCAGAAAACTGTTTACTACATCTAAACATCCAAGCAGCACAGCAGCTAAATTCTGGTCTGTTCAGGGGGGCCTCAACATTTCGAAACTTTCCCCAGCATCAGTATTGATCTGATTCTTCCATTGAGTATTCACACCAGGAAACAATAAGTGCACTGAGCTGTTTTTGTTTTGGGGGGGTGTTTACATTTGGTTTGTTTGGTTTTGTTTTGTTTTTTGGAGCACAGTCTGCTTTTGATAAATGTGTTTGAAATCATGGTTGTACCACAGCTAATATGAAAGCTCCACATCCTCCCACATACGCTCCCCCCAATGACACTCCCTGTGGCTCTAATGACACAAACTCCTGACTTTGGATCAGATTTCATATTTCATGTGTAACTTGACAAATCGTTAGTTAAACACAGATTGTGTTAAGCAGAAAGTCCTGCTCCAATCAGCTGTAATTGGGCTGAACAACTCAGTGTGCTGGCAGCAGCAATGTTGCAGCTTGAGTGCCGATGTTCGTATCATCTGACATGCATATTTGTAGATTCATCCAAAAGCTGTAAATTGTTGTCCCCGCTTGCTCCATAATAAGTTATGCTGATAGCAAAGGGCTTATTTGGTTTTGATTCAGCAAACATGACTCAATTTTAGTTTTGGAAGTGAAGTTAACGCTGCCAAGAGACCATATGAAGAGTTGAGCATCTTCAGCATCTGACAGAGTCCATGAGTGACGAGGGAAGAGATTGAGGTTTAGTGATTTTTTTTTTTTTATTTGCTGCCTTTGTCACAGGGGTGTGATTTTCAAGGGGACAACTATTGGGATGGCGCCGCTGGAGGGCATGTGCAGCCTGGAAAACTCTGGAGGCATCAATGTGGTATGTAGGAATAGAGTTCTATTCTCTCTAACTTCCCTCTTAGCTGTCCTTTCTTTTACCTTAGTCTTTCTTCTCACTGTGAACATATATCTTTTATTGACTGTATAACCTTTGTGTATTTAGAAGGTCCTTTGAAATATAGTCTTCTGTCCTAGTTTCCTGCTGGGTCCTCCAGCTTCCTACCACAATGCAGAGACATGTAGGTTAGGATAATTGGTGATATAAAAAGTTCCTGTATGTATATGTTAAATGCCACCTCTGCATTTTTTTTTTTTTTTTAAGTAAAGGTTGAAGATGAGTTGTTAAGGCCGCATAAATGAATGTTTATATACTTATATAAATTATATAAAAACTGTACATCTTCAAATCATAATATGCTTAAGGGAAGAGAAAGTCCAAGGGTGGTATCATGTTTCATGATCCCTTTGTCTATTCCAGTTGTGTGACTGGTGACTGGTCCGTGTCAGTGAATTAGTATTGATTTATTTTTTGTATGATTGAATCTCATCAGTCAAATATGACCTAGGATAATGTATGACCATATGTATATAATCTTATTTAATCAGTGACATACGTCCATGCAATTTTTTGCCATGGACACCTCTGTCCGGTGTTTCAGTGATGTATCCTGGCAGGAATTCACCAGGATGACTAGGGAGCTAATCCACCATGAAGTAGATTTGGTTCAGTCCCTATTGTCAGAGCCAGCTCCCATACCAGTCCAATGAATGAATCTCTGGAAGAGATATTTGGTCCAGTGGTGCAGCCCAAGACCTCATAATGCTTTAAGCTGCCAAATCACCACTGTTAGGTTCTAATGTATCAGATATCTCCCACAAAAGCCACAAAAGCCAGGCATCAGGTTATCACCCTCCCACTACCAAAAGAGGCAAAAGGGCAGGTTCTGAGGAGCCTAAACCAATTGTTGGATTGTTTTGTCGCCATCCCCAATTTTCACTGGTGTCTGACTGACTACAATCAGTAATCCTTCAAAGTCTCCTGGAGAAGAGTTGAGCCGATGAGATGTGCTTCAGGCATGAAAGAGCAGAGCTTACTCGTGTCCACAAAACTGCTCTCAAAGACAAGGTCCATCAGTTCAAAGTGCTCACATTCGGACTTTCTCTAGCACCACAAGGCTTCATGAGTTTTGTGTGGTTGCCTGTGTGTCTGTGTACATATGTGTATATATACTCATACACACACACATATATATATATATATTCAAAAGTGTGTGTGTGGGTGTGTGCATATGTATATGACCAGCTAAAAATGAAGCCAAAGGTTAATGGTCATTGTAGTAGCACTGTACTCCCACCAAATGTTAGGCCTCTGAGGAGCATGATGAGAAGAGCCAACTCAAGCTTCATGTGGTCATGGCTTCTCTCTGACAAATGGCTAATGTCATTCAGCAGTCTCCAGTTAAGATTTTTGCTGAAGGATGTGATATTCAGAGGCAGTATGGCAACAATGCGCAGCTTTCATTTCATTTATCAAAGTTTTGTGATATCTGCTTTGTCTGTGATACAGTGGAGAAGAAATAAATAGAATTTTTCAACAAATGAGGACAAAAAAATTTTAACTCATTAAATCTAACAGAAATGATTTAATTGAATTACATTTTGTTTGTGTAATTCCATATTCCAACTTTTATTATATGAAGGGACTTTGCAGGATAAATTTGAGCGCTTCCAATATAATACAGACCAACAGTCAGATGAATATCTACAGTATGAATATTTAATGTGATGGAGAAATCTTTCAATTGGAAACCAAGATTTTAAGGTCTTTCAAATATTCAGCATAGAACTTTTGAGTGCAGTGTTTCTTATCATGCAACAGGGACATCTTCATTCTAATCAGCCAACATGATCAGTCAGCATTCACAGTGTGTCTTTGTCAGATCTCTGCTTGTTTGCATTTTCAGTGAGTTAGCTCGGCTGTGTCTGATTTGGTGCCATTGGAGGGAGCGTGTATATATATATATATTATATATGAAAAAGAAAAGAATAGACTGCACATAACCTTATGTTGCTAGTAAGTATTTTAAGAAGTCTTAGATATGGGGGAAAAAAACTGTCCAATGGATGTGCTACAGTCATCCCCAATTTCACAGGCTGTGGCATTTACATTTCCTCTGATTTTAATCAGTATTTAGATTTTAAAATTAATAAATTCAGACACAGACTTACAAATGGCTAGGGATAACTGCAGGTGCCACAGAACACACTTTGTCTCAGTGTGACTGACTGAGCAGCGTACATTTTAATTTATTGCTTAAATCAGTTCTGTTATATACATTATTGATATATTATAATTGATAAATTATATTGTTATTAATAAATAAGCGTGGAAAGCCATTAAGAAGAAAAGCATACGTACCATACCAACATACCCAGGTTCACTCTGGTTTTCTGTTTGGTTTCTATTAATCTCTGTCTCTCTCTGTCTCCTCCTCATCAGACCTTATTAGACTATCAATGAGTCATTTTTGCTAAATATGGATAGGAGAAGAGTGGACAACAATTACTTTCTCTCAATTTGAACCTTTCTCAGCAAAAACTGTGTTTTGAAGATGAACAGTGCTAAAAACTGTGGTCATGTTTCCTTGTTTTAAAACTTATTGTCTGAGCTTTAAATCTGATTTTTTATTTTATTTTTTTTTTAAACAAAAAAACCCTTTATGACCAATGAAGCATAATGCATTCGCTAGAGAGATTCAGGATCCTCATGGTTGTTGAATCCCAGTGCTCTTACAATGAGGATAACTCCTCTTGGTTTAAGAACTTTCTCAAGAAGTCAGCAATGAAATGTAACAAAAATGTCTCAGAATGTGTAGTTTCAGTGAGATTTCAGTTTAGTAGTCCTTACTCCAGGTCTGGACAAAGACATGAAACTGACCGTCTTCTTTCTCATGTGAATATGCATATTTACCAACACCACTGTCATCACACGCCACCTGAAGAGATCAAACTTGCATGGCTGTTTAAAGCCTTTTGTTAAGACTGAACTAAAAAAATGGCTCTTACCAGGTGTTTGTAAAATCAGTATGACAGCCACACTCAATTTTTGATAGTTGTTCCTGTCATCTTGTGTGGAAAACCAATCAAAATCAAACAAAAACTTTACTTTGTAAAACCAACATAAATAATTAAACTAAAAAAAGATCCTGTGATTTTTACAGTTTCCATGTTATGGTGTGTTTGACTTTGTCTTTCTAAAAGTGTCTCAACACTGAGGTTTTATTTTTATCAGGACAACTGAACTCTCTACTCTGCTGCAGCCCCTCCTGGTAGATTATGGTGTTAACATTCATATCTTACTGGCAGCTTAAAAATCCTAGTCTTTGGAATCTTTCCACCTATGGCACTGTACGGCTTCATATATTTGTGCAGCAGTGGATTGAATGGACGTGGCTGGAAAGATCAATAGCTTCTCTATGCTTGACTTGCTTCTAATAGGCTGTTAGCGCCACTGTGGACAGGCTGAGACTAATAGAATCCAAATGCACTGTCCCTTACAGAGCCATGGCGCCAGCGTGCAACCAGCACACACTTTACACACAACAGCTACCTCTGTGGTTTGGCTCTCAGAGAATAAAATGACATGGGAAGGAACATCAACATTTCCAGACAGTTAACACATCCCCACTTTTTTGTATGCATAAATCACAAGCAGAGCTGAGATTGACTGATAGCTTTCATCACTGCAGCATGTGTGTGTGTTCTTTAGGCTCTACCCTGCTAGTTTGGCTTCTCTACCTCACTACCTTTAGAACTAAACATTGGCTCTTACTTCAGGAATGAGCATCTAACTACATCCAATATATAATCTGAAAATGCATCTTCCACTGCTGCACCTGTTTAACTTGGAGCCTCTATGATGGTCAGGTCACATTATATTTGTCCAAGTCACATGTAGCTTCTGTAGCAGTAGGACAATGTCAACAGTTTGTATATATAATGACAGTATACAAGGGATAGATACAGCATTCTCCGGAGAATGAATCCTAATGAAAGTGAATGATCCTCTGACTTTTATAAATACTGTTAATGAAAATAAAAGAAAAACAATTTAATCTCTGTGACATACAGGTTTAAAGTGAGCTGCTGTCTGACTCTGCCCTTATCCCCCAACCTCCATTCTATGTTATTTTAATCCTTGATAAAACTGAAACAGGAGAGTCATATAAACGTCCTCCCACTGTGCAGTGGTCATGAAGGAGAAAGTTAGCTACATAGACCACGGTACTGCACCAGTCTGTTGGGCCTGACTCACTGCTTGATCCAGACTATCGTGGTCCATAGATGGTAAATAGTGTAATGTTAGCTATTAGAAACATGTCAGAGCTATGCCAACATGTTACACTGAAGTCCCACCAATTAAAACAGGGTGTAATAGGAATAAAATGCTCGTACGTGTGTTAAGAAATGTTATTTATTCCTGAGTTAACCAGACTAGCAGCCAAATTAAAGAAGGAAAGAAACCTGAGGGTCATTTTTACTCTTGATATAACTGATATAATGAACCTTTCTGGATGGCTTAGTGCTACAGCTTTGTGATGTCAATCTTCTTTATGTTTGTGTGAATCCTATCAACACTATGCCTCCCCCTGAGAGGTTTGGGGAAAGCAATTTTCACAAATTACCAAACCTCAGGACCGCATAATCAGCATCTGTCACCTATTGTGTGAGCAGTCCTCCCGTAAATGCATGGACAACAATACACTTTGCAAATGAAATTTGTCTCAAAATGACCTGCAGACTTCAGCCTAGTGTGTTTGCTGGAAAAATTTTAATGTATTTATGTTTGACTTCATCAGAATCCCATGGGGCAAAAGAAAATGTGTATCAAGAGCAAAAACAACAAATACACAACTGTAGGCCCAAAAGCTCCAGGTTAACTATGCAGCAAATGTTATGGTAATTTGTTTAATTCCAAAAGCCAATACAAACAGAACTAATAGAGATCTTAAGGGGACAAATTCTTGATTACAGTTTTGTTATTTAGATTTATTATGTGCTTGCATGATGAATATTTCTGAAACTGTGCACTTAATAAGGCTACCACGCACCAACTCATACACCATGGTTGGGACTTAGAGCTCATTTTTGGCTAGAGCCCATTATAGAGGGTTAATCCAACTCTACAACCATTAAAAATGGTGCAATGCTCTGACTCATGCAAGAAGTATGTATACAACTAGAAATCTTCTCCACTACATTAATGAGTCCTCCACCAATTCACCCCCCTCAGGACCACTCTGAGCTGTCGATAGGTGCTGCAGCCACCATGGCCCACGAGATTGGCCACAACTTTGGGATGAGCCATGACCATGAGGGCTGCTGTGTGGAGGCCACTGCAGAGCAAGGAGGCTGTGTAATGGCTGCCGCCACTGGGTGAGTAGAATTCTTACAGAATGAAATGTTTGTCATTAATATGAAAACACAGACTTAGGTATTTCTCCATTATGATTTTCAAAGACTTTCATTTTCCCGCACTGCTAGCTTCACCTTAGCTTCAACAGGTCATTATGTAGGAAGACTTGTCCTACAATAGATCCAAGCACCACTTACCAACACAAAGCAATGCTTCTAAATAAAAAAAAGGGATTTATGCGTGTAACATATCTATGTTTATCCAGGCATCCATTCCCTCGAGTGTTCAGCCGCTGCAGCAAGCGGGACCTGGACAGCTACTTCCAGAAGGGTGGGGGCATGTGTCTATACAACATGCCCAACATGAAGGACCTAGTAGGTGGAAAGAAGTGTGGCAACGGATTTGTGGAGGATGGAGAAGAGTGCGACTGTGGAGAACCTGAGGTGATTATAATTGCTAATGAATAAAAAACTGTTTCAAAAATAAACACTCATGAAACTCACTGACTTAGGACGTTCATCTGTTTTGAAGAGAAGACAGCAATAAGAAGATATGTTTGTGGTTTTAAGGACAAAAAACCTTAGTATAGTTGCATATCTCCTCTGTCAACCTTCTTCCTCAAGCTTTTATAAGGAGGTCTACTATTCTCCTTTGATTGGCTCAGTGTTTCTTTTTTCCAATAAGAAAAACAAATTCCTAAGTATAAGAGACTAAATCCTATAAGGTTGGTTGGTGAGTCCAGGTAGATGAGGCATGGCTGAGGGCAGTGACAGAGTCACATCCAGGATGAATTTCTGAATACAGACTGTGAACATTTCTCTGTTGACTGAGACCATCAATAATTCACATTATTAGTATAGAACTTGGACCTAATTTTCATTCAAAGACCACATAGAGACCACCATTAGGCTGTATGGACCTTTAAGATCTACCTTTATGCCACACAGACCTTTAAGGTCTACCTTTAGACCCTATGGGCCTTCAATCCACACACAGCAGGCACGTTCGATACACTACTAGAACTATTTTCATTAGCTCGCCTGTGCAACGCCTCAGTCTTTAGTGTTGGTTGCCTGATACTGAATGGGTCTTCAGATGCTTTGGTGTTGCCTTTCTGCATGCATGCTTGAACCAAACCTTCCTAAGATTCTCTGATGACAAGACTACAGGAAGCTGCACATAAAAGTCCTAAAATGTCCTAAAAACCTTTGTCAGACATGAGACTGAGCAGTTGTCCCATCCACCTTTTGGGAGGGAAAGTGAACTACATTTGACATTTGTTGACAAAAGCAGCAAGAGAATTATATTACCAACAATTTTGTCTCCTCTGCTTTAATGTCTCTGAGGGAAGATGCATCCCTGGTACGTCAGCTCCTAAATGACGTAGTGCAGCCTCACCATGGTCTCATCATCAATGCTGTCTGCATTGTGTTTGTGCACCGCAGCGGAAAGTTTCCTCAAATCAGAATGAAATGTTTGCGCTCAATAAACTCTGAGGTTAAGTAAACTGTCTTTGGTTCAAGCAGCAGAGCAAATTGAAAACAGAGGAAGCAAATTGGTAGCTGACAGCAGCAACAGCACTGAAGGGGCCATTTGTTCTGACTCCCTCTTGGAGCAGAGCTGACAGTCAAACCCAGGCTGCTGACAAGCCACCTGCTTTTAGCATTGCAAATGAGATGGTCTGCAGAATAATGCTTAATTGTCTCATCCTGAGATGCCCCCCATCTGGAAACAAAGTGACTCGGATTGTGAACTGAGTACAACCATTTCAAAGCAGCTGCATTTTTTATATATATATATATATAATGAGATTGCGCTGTACAGGAAGTGGGAGTGAGGGAATCCACAGAAAGATAGTTTTATAATTCAAGCACATTGGCTCCTTCTTAGTGTTCAAATTAACATCACACTACAAGTTGGAGCTTGTTGTTGTGGTAGTTGTTGTTGTTGTGTTATGTGTAATCCCATTTCTATTCTGTTCTCCGGTCTAATTGGCTTTTTTTCTTGCTTTCATCAACTCCCACATATTTTCTGACTGTAACCGTGGCTCAAAGGAAGGCGCCATGGCAACAGGAGGTGTAGCCTTTGTGTTGTCTGAATAACACAGGAAGCAGCTGCAAAGGCAGCTTTCTGCATTTAAATGATCTTTTCTTCCTGCTCCCATCTGCTCCAATCGGGACTTACCTGATGCGTATGTGTGTGTGTGTGTGTATGTGTGTGCGTGCACAAAGTGTAATAAGTTAGAGTGATTTGTTTTGTTCTTCTTTAGTTTTAAAAAACCATTCTAATGGATAGTCTGACCTTTGACCCTGTGTGTATAAGGCGCTGCAGTGAAATTACACTAGGGCTGGGAGGGGTGGGTCTTTTATAATTTACTGTAACATTAGAAATGTTAATCCTCACTTGAAACCAGGCACAAGCGTGGTTTGCATTGTGACTGGCCCCTTCTGTCTTAAACCTATAAATATTTATAATCATAGTTATTTAGATGTAGGTGATGTGTTCATTCATCATTTAGAAAACTGACATCATGTTGTATTGAAACTAAAGACCGAGGCCATAAACTGGTTAGGAAAAAAATTACTGCGCTAATAAAAGAAGTAGAGATATTTTTCCGTAGACTTCTACACCATCTTGACTTCTTTCTACAGCCAGTGGAGTTGCCACTTGATACTGTATTCATCATAGAATAAAGATAGAATAAAGGCTTACTGCTCTTCAAGATTGGCTTCTCTTTTCAGAGCAGGAATTTAAGTCTCTCTATAGACAGTCTATTCTTTAACCCTGATAACATTCTGTTTCATAAGCTGCATGTCTTCATGTGTCAGTGTTGTGTTTGTCTGACAGAAGCTCAGCATCGACTTTTATCCAATTTGACATCAGATGTGTAAGATTTACTTTTCCACCTCGGTTTTCAGCTGTGTCTTTGAAGCTATGAAGGAATTCATTTCCCAGTATCAGATCTTCAGTTCTTAGAGAAACAAGCTGAGTTTGACAGCTCAGTTCCAGCCTCCCGGAGAGGTCTCCATTTCTCCCTGATGTCAACAATCCATACATCCATCCATCCCTCTATCCATCTTCTACCGCTTTTCCGTTTCCGGGTTGCGGGGGTGCTGGAGCTAATCCCAGCCAATGCTCCGTGCGAGGGGCAGGGTACACCCTGGACAGGTCGCCAGTCTGTCACAGGGCCAGCACAGAAAGACCTAAACATGATGTCTAACCCTAACCCTAACCACTACGCAGCCGTGCTGCCCCACATCAACAATCATATAGTTAAAAAACAACATTAATTGTGACTTTTCTTTTTTCTGTTGACTTAATCAGTGCATAAAGAGATTTTATGAATATCTTTTAATTGATTGATAAACTTAAGTTCTAGAGTTCTGGCTCTTGCCTGCATCAGTCTAACTCCTCTATCTTTGACTGTTTGCAGGAATGCACCAATGACTGCTGCAATGCCAACAACTGTACCTTAAAGGAAGAGGCTCAGTGCGCCCATGGAGTGTGCTGTGAGGGCTGCAAAGTAAGACACACATACACACAGGCAGACGAAGGAAGGAGCGCACCTTGTTTGCAGTAGTACCTCAGTATCATTAGTTCACTGTCACTCATTGTGTCATTGTGTTGGTATACTGTACCCAGAGTGTGTCTGCTCCCATCACAGCAGCGCTCACTGTCTTCACATCACACCAGCACATTTCATCTCTTCTCACATCTCACTGCTCAAATGCAAATCCTGACATCCCATTGCAACATGCAGCAGAGCCCAAACTCCACTGAGCTTTAGCCTGACAGCAGAGATGAAAACTGAGGCTGGCAATAAGTTGTACACTGTCTGCAGGAGAGGAGCGATAACTCTTCTTTGTTTGTGTTACTGTCATCACAGTAAGACTGTTCAAGTTGTATTCCCGCTCTGCCTGCTATTTCTTTGTATGCAAATGACAATGTATATGTGTTGTTAAGAGGGAAAACCAACAGGTCATCGCAGCTCTTTTTTAGTTTTCCTCACTGTCGTAAAGCACAGCTGCTATTTTCAGTGAAAAATCGATGGCTACTGTCCACTGCCATTCAGCACTGAGCATCAGACACATGCTGTGTCCCAATTCATTGTCCATATCCCTCAGGGGCTGCACCAGGAAACCAATTGTGACTCGTTTTTCACCTGTTGGATTCACAACATCTTTCAAGATTCACTGCATGTCAGTAATAACAATAATATGGCATCAAAAACACCAAGTTCCTTTGAAGGTCACACCCATGTAAACAGTATCTGTAGGATGTGGTTCCTGTATTGGGCAACACTCATAGTCACCCGATTCTTAGTTCACACAGAAACAGACTCTCATTTCTGATTGGCAGACTTTTGCTAGAGCTCCAAGCCTGAGAGGGGAGATATAAAGCTACACTAGGAAAATTCAATTCTTCAAAACCTACAAATATATCTTCATGTGGGTACTAGCATTTTATGTAAAACAAAGCAAGTGTTTAACTTGAGACATTTTTGATAAGGCTCTGCAGGTTTTAGTTTTTTCATCCCTTTGTGTTTTTCCTTATTAAAGTTGTTGTCTTTAAAAACATTGTCTCCACATATTCAGAATCAGAGCAACCTGAGCTAATAAAGATTCGAAACAAGAAAAAACAAAAGACACTTTGATTTGTTTCTTGTTCCTGGATAAAAGTGCTATTAACTATGATGGCGAAAGAAACCTTCGGTACAGAATGTTACTCACATCATCACTGATATTTTACAGCTACATTTTCTGTCCATTAGCGACCATATCAGTAAAAATCTTCATTGTGTCCTTACCCTCCTCCACTCTCATGTTCCTTGTCTGTGCCAGCTGAAGCAGGCAGGTACCATGTGCCGGGGCCAGGCGGGGGCATGTGACCTGCCAGAGTACTGCACTGGGGCCTCTCCTTACTGTCCTACCAACGTCTATCTGCTGGACGGCTCCTCCTGTCAGTACGGGGCAGCCTACTGCTACAACGGCATGTGCCTCACCCACGAACAGCAGTGCCTGCAACTTTGGGGCTATGGTAAAAGACAAGTCTATGAACACATAATACAAACTACAGTGAACTCACTCACTCTGAGTTCCGGGATAAACAAACCCTTAGCAGAGTGTTAAGTCTTTGTTTAAACACTCTAAATTAGGTCTTTACCAGTGGACGTTTTGAAGGGCAGTCATTTTACTTTGAGAGCATCAGTATCCTATGATGGTGTTTAAAACTGCTATAGACTACAGTGTGTTTATTCTCTACCACGTGTCAGAGTTTCTATCGATAAGCTGAGACTGCCAAAGTAAATTCCCATCACAGTCATGTTCCTGTTCCCTCTCAGAAGAAGAATTTGCAATAGAACAATAGGTAAAAGCAATGTGGTGACTTTAGATGTGCATCATCTTCTTAGTTTATTGTTCTGCTTTACTGTTACAAAGGCTGATAATAAGTGCTCTGGAGTTCTGTACCACAGTTTTTTATTGTATTTTTCATGACTTTTTATGCCTTTATATCAGTTAGCATTTTGCCGGGAGGCTGTCAGGAAACAGAGAGAGAGCGCGAGGGGAATGACATGCAGCAAAGGTCCTTAGCCAGATTCAAACCCAGACCAATCCACAGTTTCACTGTACACATATAAATATAGTACACTTAGCTAAAATAATTTAAAGTGTTGATTCAACTTTGGATGAGCTTTTTATTTTGCAGTGTGTGATGTTGCTGAAATGGTTTGTGTTGCAGTTAACTGTAATATCTATCCAATGTTAATGAGCCCCACCTGCATGAAGAGTACTGTGTATTGCAAGTTTTGGGTGGGTGTCTTATGAACTGTTAGCTGAGTATATTCAATTCAGGAGAGATTTGAGTGAGCTACAAAAATTTTTACTGACAGAGAGAAAAGCGTCAGTGGTGATTAGATCCCATAATGATGTTGCAGTATTTCAGATGGGGGTGGAGCTTTGTGTAGCATAGAATGCTATACTACAATGCCAAAACTCTACTGTGAGGAAAACACAGCTGACTGATTTTACATGTTATGATGAAAGAGACATTGATCTGACTCCAGTTATAAAACCAAACAAATCTGTTTCCCAACATGTCTGACAGTTCTAAAAAGCACAGATATTCCACAGCTGAACAACCGTGTGTGTGTGTGTGTGTGTTGATCTCTGTGGTGGCCCTTGGCATCTCTGCTGAGACCAGCATGAACTGTGACTGTGACTGGTGCCAAGTTCGTGGAAGAGATCATTAGCTCTTATGACTAATCTTCCCTTCACTGACTCCCACTTAAATTCCATATCCATTTTAAAATTTAAAGCCTAATTTTGTCAAACACCTTAATATGATGGAGGCCTCCTCCTCTCCAGGCCATAGTGATCAGACATTGGAGAGCTCTTCCAGACTACTGTGATGCTTAACCTTTGTATGTTTATGATTGTTATGGGTACGCATAACAATAAACTTTACTTATTTGCACATTATTAGTGTGAGAAACACAAAAGCAAGTGCACAGCCTGACCCTCCCGGTTGATGGGATATGTATTGTTTTCAGGAGCACGACCAGCCCACGATGCCTGCTTCGAAGACGTCAACGCCGCAGGAAACGCTTTTGGAAACTGTGGGAAAGATGAACATGGCAACTATATTAAGTGTGAGAAAAGGTAAGCCACATATCATGACATGCATAAAGAAACCTAGATACCAGGGCTACAAGTAACAAAGTCTGCCATAAGAAATGTGTGTATAATTAGGGTCTTATTATTTTTACTTAGAGTGCATACAATCTGTTTTATTTTTTGGACTCTGAAACTGAACTGATAATGGCAAAATGACATAACAATGATTGTAACCCTACAATGTTACAATGATGTAACATAAAAAAATTACTGCCGTCTCTGCAGCCCCCCTCTGTTAGCATCTCTCAGTTCTCAGCTTTTGAATTTACTGTTTCTAGTTAGCCCATGGTGCCCTTATCATCAGCTGCATTTTTAGCTTCATTGACCAAAACAAAGAAAAATTAAGAAAACACAATCAGTATTCTCAGTCAAATTTAATGTTGCATCAGAGTAGGCCATAGTGATCAAACTATGGTCACAAAAGTTCAGTACATTATGTATGATGGATGTTCTAAAATGTATTTCAACTTGGCTCATATCCTTTAGCTTGCTCTGTTCTACAAAATAAAATAAAAAAAGCAACTTTGATGAGAAATAATAAAATTCTTGGTTTCTTGCTGTCATAGTTCACCCGAAGAGTTTTGTATATGTCGTATGAACATTAACAAGAGTCAACACAACTAAGACAGCTTCCATGGAACATTGCCAGAGCTAATTAATGGAGCCAAATTAGCAATTTAGTTATGCAAAGGAGCATGTGGATTAAGGTGGCTGACGACTGCCTTGTATGATCCACTGCAGCCCAAATCCATTATAAAGTCCCACAGGAGTCATTAGAGTGTTTTTTGGCCACAGTGAGTCACAGAGCTGATTAGAAGCTATGTAAATATGCTGTCTGGCTGTTATTAAGACACACAGCTGCTATCTGCACATTTTTCTCTAATCCTCTTCAATTGTTTTCTTCAAGAATGTGCCTATGTTTGCATGCCTTTTTTAACCAGTTTGAATACATTATTAGTACTGCAAAAAAATCAGGAAGCTGTAGATGTTGACAAAAATAGCCAAGTATAGCTCTCTCCTCCCTCAAGTGTCGCTGGGGAGGCAGTGTCATGTTTCTGTGAGAGATCACAATAAAATGCCACAGAGTGCCACAGAGTATCACCAGTTTTTCATTAATTTCTGCTCTGTGATCCAATGAGACTATGACTTTAAGTGGATGTCTCTGAAGACCTACAGTAACCAGGAGAGGTCTGCTGCAGTGTTGTTCAAGCATGTCCCAAGAATTTGTTCAGCTGTTCAAATACTTTTTCAATGATTTTACTTACAAACAGGAACAGGATAATATCAACCTTTAAGTGTGCATGTTTGGGAATCCGTCCGTGGGAAGAAACTCTTTTACAGGAAAAACCCATTGGGATACTATCAGGTCAAGAGGAGGAGAATTTCACATTGTGTACAATATTGTCCAAGTTTTCCTGGGTCAGCAGATTAAATCGTATCACATTACTGTGCTTTAATATACCTAAAGAAAACAGTGGGCCAGAGAGAAGGTCAGAGCTTCATGGCATGAGAACTTTGTAGGTACGGTCGCAACAATAACAATTCAGAGTGACATAGCCAGATGCTGAGAGGGCAGGTGTGGGAGAGAAAGCCTGCATTAATATTACAATTGTTTCTCCATCACAGGGATACTTGCTCTTAAAGAAAACCACAAAACCTCTGTCACAACACAACACAGTTCTTCAGTGCCTCTCTCATTATGTGTCAACATAGCCAAAAAACTCTACAGTAACAAGTCAGTACAGATTGGAGAGCCACTGCTCAGAGTTCAGTGGCGTGTAGGTAGAAGAAATAAGCTAAAGTGAGTCAGACACCGCATTCCATTAAAGAATAACTCGATCTCCTTTCTTATGCATTCCATTCACTTATTTGAAGTAGATAAGAGGAGCTGTTATTTCTGTCAAATCATCAACCAGTCACCACCAACTTCATTTCAAAGCATAAGACCAAGGCTGTACTTCATACTAAAATTACTGATGGACTGATATTTGATAGAGATTGAAATAGTTCACATCTTGCTCTGTAGCTGATGAGAAATTAATTTTACATTGTAACATCTTTTACCAGACTGACTGCTGCTTTACTACTTATCTTCTGTATGAAGACATGGGGCACGCTAGCTCCAGACATTAGCTTCAGAGCCTGGACCCTGAACACATCAGGCTGTTCAAAATTTCATCCTTAATATACTTAATTACACTTTATTCATTTATGTTATCAGTGGTTAGCTCCACACAAAAATCCGATTTTTCATCCAGACAAGCGGGGGATTTGGCAAACAATCCCTGGAGAGGTTTCACTGAGGGTGTAAAAAAAGGCACTCCTTGCAGCATCCTCTTCCTCTTCGCTCTGTTGTCTCTCATAAATAAAGCTCTCTTTAGGTGGGGCTAAATGTTTGTGTTGTCTCTGCCCAGTGATGCCAAGTGTGGTAAGATCCAATGCCACAGTGCTGCCAAGAAGCCCAAAGGCACCAACGCCGTGTCCATCGACACCACCATCAAGACGGATGGCATCGAGGTGAAGTGCCGTGGCACCTATGTCTACAGCACCCAGGATGGCCAGGGTGACCTGCCCGACCCCGGCCTCGTCATGACTGGCACTAAGTGCGGAGAAGGAAAGGTTGGTCCATTACAGACCGGGATAATGATGGGGAGGATCATTAAGTTAGAAGTGATTTGTCCAACTGTCATGTTTTCATTTAGGAGTCAAATGAGCATTTGAGGGTTAAGACGGCTTTGGTCAGCAACAGCTTGAAACAACAAATGTGTCTGGCTACCTGCCCAACAACTTTCACACCTGACTGGAGATTTAAAATGACCTGAACAGAACGCAGACAGATGAAAGTGACTGCACTGCACAAAGGAAATTAAAGCCTTGTTCTAAAGTCAGAAAACTAATTTCTACTCTTCTGTATGAACATTGATGTCTCTTTTAGAGTTTGTGTGTGTTATGATAGCTCAGGGGTAAGGAGCCAGACAAAGGCTGCTGCTGAAGAAATGTGTTGTCATGCACCACGTCGAGTTCTGACATGAGAAGCTGTATGATTTCTCACCATTCTTCCTTTGAAAACCACTCAAGTTTTGTTGGGTTTTTCTTGGATCTGGCATGAACAGCTCTTTTCAAGTCCAGCCAAAAATTCTATATTGGACTGAGATCTGGGCATTGACTTGTCCACTCCAGAACCTTCACCTTGTTGTCTTTGAACCATTTCTGTGTGGCTTTTGCTTTATCCCTGGGGTCGTTGCCTTGCTGGGAAATAAATCTTCTCCCAAATTGTAGTTCTCTTGCAGATTTAATCTAATTATCCCCCAGGATTTGCTGATATTTTTCTGCATTCCATTTGCCCCTCTTTACAAGCTTTGAAGGGCCTGCTGCTGAGAATCATCCCCAGAACGTGGCATTGCCACCTCCATGCTTCACAGTAGAGTAGTAGTAGTAGTTTGTGGTGATGTGCAATGTTTTGTGTTCGCCAAACATAGTGTCTAGTCTGATGACTAGAAAGCTCAATTTTTGTCTTCTCAGACCAAATAACCTTCTTCCAATTGACCTTGCAGTCTCCCACATGTCTCTGGCAAATTCCAGGTGAAAGAGTTCATGTGGACCTTTTTCAACAGTGGTTTTTCTCTCTGTCACCATCCCATACAGCTTTGTATGGAAGCCCATTTCTGGCAGTAAAAAAAAACAAAAAACAAAAACAGAGGATGACAACTTAGCCTTGAATAAAAAAACTAAATCACACACCGAGTCATCATTATGAGATAAAAAGTTGAAATTATGGGATAAAAGGGTTTGTTTGCTTATTACAATCCCATGGAAATTCACAAGCAAATTGAGTTTTTAATTTGTTGTAAATCCACATTTAAAGTAGTCCTCAATGGGTTCACAATCTATTTAACAGGAAGAGAATTCAGTAGGAGGAGGCCTGATCTTTGCTAGGTGTTTGTTTCAAACTTCTCCCATTCCATTGGGCTGTGAATCTGATGCTACACACACCTACACATGTGGAAATGGGACAAAATTAGAGTAGAAAAGGGCTGTATATTATTTATCAATGCACGCACAAAATAATCTGCATTTCCCACCATTCTACCAGTAAATTCTATTTATCCATCTGTACCCCTTGAATTCCATCTCAATGATTGTGGCATTGAAAGGACTGAAAAGTGCTTCATGAGTAGAGATTAAAAATAGGCAGTAAAGAATATTGTCTGCCATCCGAAATGATGAAATTTGAGTCATCATATTGAACCGGCCTTTTTTAGACAGCACAGGCATACATGGCACAAAGCTACAGCTTCTAATCACACAATCGCACATTCAACCAACGCAAAATTGATTGCCCTGCGAACAATAGCAAAGCAACAACAATAACAGACATAGTAGGAGAAAGAGCACAAATGCAAATAACTAATATTATGTCTAAATTATAACTAATGTAGGTCTGTGCTGTAGAGCTACATAAAAGGTGCTGAGTTACGACCTTTAGTCTCAGCACTTACAAACATATTTTACTGCTGCAGATTTGTACTGCAGGAAGTAAAAAGTTCTGCTACAGTAGTGTCAATGAGTTTCAACCTTACAATAGAACCACCAGTGTTTTTGATCGATGATTTTTTTTTTTATTGTACACATGGTGACTCAATGGACTGTTGAACTGATCAATAATAATTTCACATTTTGAGTTGCTGACTTCTGTACTTTTTGTCAGTCATCAAATTTAGGCTGTCTGGGTAAAAAGAATAGGGTTGCTCCAGTCAAGAGACTGATTGTGTTTAAACTATACTAGACTACAAAGCAGGAATCAAATTGTTTTTGTGATTAGCTTCCATAATGAATGGATACAGACAAAAGTTCATTCATTAGCAACTTTATGAAAAAGGCTACAAATGGATGAGATTCAAAGCACAATGTTAACAGTTTGAATCTGATACATCGCATCTGAAAAACAATCAAACGTTTTAACGCCTTCATCACTCTTCATCTTTCTTGCAGCCTTAGTCCCTTTTGATGATTCTTTTGTCCCAAATCAGTCAGTGACTCAGTTTGTCCTCTACACCCACCCACTCCCAAACTGCCTGTCCTCTTGTCTGTCCTTACACTGCCGGGAAAGATGAGTTGCATGACTAATAAAGCTCCTGAGAAAGCAGCACATCCCTCCAGCATGCCTATAAATGAAAATTAAAGCAGCAGTTGAGACCAAATGTCTTTGGTGAAAGCATCTTAATAAGTCAAACGGCTCTGATTAAACAGGACATGTTGCTTGCCCAGTCTCCTCAGGTGGCCAGGTTATTCCAAAGTCCAAGGGCAGAGGAAAAAGGCAGAATCTGTTTGTTTGCACGCACTGTGTTCGCTTTACATGCACTGTAATCTGTAACGTGATCATTCTGCTTGTGTTGCCACAGGTGTGCCGAGACCGCCGATGCCAAAATGCCTCTTTCACTGAGCTGGAGACTTGCATCGCACGCTGTCATGGCCACGGGGTATTCACAAACTCACACACACATACAAATTCACAAGTCTCACAGGCATCCATAGTCATGCAGCAGATTCGACTCACTTAGCTGCTGGGCATGGCTCCCTAATCTTATTGTCACACTGTGTCCTTGGGCAAAGGTAACGCTTTGCAGCGCTGTCACCAGGTGTGTCATAAAAGGCAGGAAAATAAATGACTGGAATACTGGAATGCAACAGTAACTGAAGTGATGAACTATTTATTGGAGCAGGACAAGCAAGCCTGAGGCAGATAAAGAAAAATCATTCATAGTTTTCAAGTCAATAACCAAGCTCTGGAGCAGAGCGTAGGTTTAACTACTTGTTACCCAAAGAGGAGATGGGAATGAAGATCATTTATCTTTATTATCAATCTTTGATTCTGACCTCTGAAGTTGAAACTTCAAACCTTGTTGGTTTATACTGTCAATGAAACTCATCAAACATAAGCTGAGACATATATATATGATGCCACAGCCCCAAAAACTTTCTGACTGAGGATATGAAGAGCATGAAAATGCAGAGGCCATTGTGTTCTGGCAACAACAGCAACAGGAACTGCTGGTAACTTTTGTGTCATTGCTTTTCAGTGGCAGCATGAATAGAAATGTAAAACTGCTGCACCTTTTCAATGCTAAAAACAGATAGAAGAGTTCACATTATTTGAACTTGTATTTAAAGCAAAACAGACCTGCATTTTTGTGCACAAGCCTGAAAAGAATGTCACCAAAATGAAACCTTCCTGTAGACTTTTCAACTTTCAACTCTTTTCAACTCTGGTGTCATTCAACAAAAGAATGACCATGAGAACATGTCCTTGTTGAAATAGCATTATGGTGAAAATTTAGATTTTTTTGCAAAGGGCCCGTTTTTACTAAAATTAAAAGCAAAATGTTTGAACGAGCAAGCAGTGTGTAATTTGTCAAGCTTGTATGAAGACTGAGACCAAAAGACACCTACTGTAAAGTAGGTCTACCAAGGCCAAAGCTTCCCACAGGTGGCACAGAACATTTTAAAAATGCAGCTTTGGTCACTCACAGAATTGAGGCATATTCTCCTCTGACAGGGAACCTGCAGAACAACTGTTCAATCTGCTCTCACCTCTTTCCAATAGAAAATAACAGGCTGTCACAGGTTGTAAGTTGGTTGAAGAGTAATTAAGCTACATGGACTGAATTGGAAATATAAACACAAAACATAGAGTTATTTGTAGTCCAGGTACAGCTGAACCACATTGAAAAGGCACAGATCTCACAGATAGGAACATATGTCACCAGATGTGTCTTCACGCAGCACAGCAGTCTAACCTTGGCAGCTACCATCAACTTTTCACCACTGTGACTTTTTTTTCGGTGAAGCTGCTGACAGCTGATGTTTTCCTGAAATCTAATGTTTGCAAAACCACAGGAAAATGAAACCTGTCTCTTGCTTTTTGCAATGCAACAAGTGAGACTTTTTTTGTTTGTGAATTCTCCAGTTTTTAATTTGGCCGTCACCGTCATGTTGTATTTTTTTAAACGTTGTTATGTTTTGGCACTATACAAATAAATCAGATTTTTTATTTAAAACCATCATTTGAGAAGAAGGTGGAGTTGAGGAGGAATGAGGGCTGGATCTGTTCTGCTGTGTTCTCTTGATTGGGTGGTATAGTCTGTCAATCACCAGTCCCACAGTGGCCACACCCAAAAAGAATATTTTGTATGGAAGAAGACTTGAGCTAAACACTGAGACCATAAAGTCATAAGGAAAATGTTTACTGAGCTAATCAATCAGGAGTTTCCACAAACTACAAATCAATCTGTTTTTGTTAGTGGAGTCACCCCTGATAGTCATGGGACAAAATGCAGGGTTAAGACTCTGTGCTACAGCAAACAGGATAATTAGCTCTGTAGCCTGCTAGCAGTAAAGCATCTGTCCATGTGTGTTGCAGAAGAAAGAGGCAGTAAATCCTCAAATTTTGGGGCTCCTTTGTGTTCGGCTGCTGTCACCAGAGAAAGTCTTACTGAACCGTGCAGACCCAGAGAGCTGTCAGAAAGCCAAAGATTATAATAGAATCTAAAATATATATTCTTTCCTCCTGAGTCCTGATTTTTTCAGATCACGGCAGATCATTTATAGAGTCAGCTAAACGTTTTATCAACTGAAACTGAAATAGAATTTGTCCGGTCATGGGGAAGCAGTGGTAATAAGACTCAGCAGGTCTAGATCACTCATGGAAACTCTTCAGATCTGCAGACTTCAGATTGTTGGGTATTTTCCCCATCTCCTTTTCAAAACTTTAACACAAGAGGAGAATTTTTATTTATTTATTTTTACTTCAATAAGAACCAGGAGTGAAGTGAAGCTGGATCTCTAACAACGGCAGGGGCGTGCTTGACATGAACAAGTAAAGGCCAGATGGATAAACTTGGTTAAACACAGTTATATGGTGATTTGCCATAGTAAGAAGAAGAAGTAAATAATGCATAATGCAATCCCTGTTAAGGGTTTCTGCTCACTTTGCTATTTGAGTTAGTTACCAGTGTGTGTTCACACAGTAATGCAGTGACTTGAACATGGTAGTTTAGATTCTTTCAGCGATTATGAGGAAGGGTAAATGGTAATGTGGTCTTGTCATTAGGTGGACCAGGTAGACTTGGCTATCCACTAAACTCACTGATTTTGTACTTTGTTCCTCTAGTCTACATTTTGAAGTGCCCTTGGGCAATATAATATAGCCCAAAATACCTCTGATGGCTGTTCCACCAGTGTATAATCCTGCAAACATTGGTTACATCCATTTATATGTATGTTATCTTTATTTACCCAAGTGGATATTTAGTATCTGGTTATCTCTCATTTTTTAGTTTTGGTCGTAGTTTGGCATAACAGTGTGTGTTCTGTTCCTCTGAAGAGACAGACAGTAAGGCCAATTATCAAGTTATCCACCTGAAGTGGTCCTCGTGTTGTTGCTTTATTCACAGCCAAACATCTAGGTTGACTTTTTAGGAAGTAAATGTGTGGTAAATGCTGTAAGAAGTATTATAGATTGGCATGAAAACTGCCTGAATTATTACCCACAGTAGTAGCTTGGTATTACTTCTGCAGTCAAATGTGAAGGACATTTCCTTTGTTACACTTGTGTGTTAACTCCAGGCCAGTTTGATATGTGGAGTCTAGCCCTAATTGGCAGGGCCTAGTTAATGTTTTGAACTGCTCTCATCATTTGAAGAAACCCAAATTTCACACCTTAGAAGGCTCAGCCTGTTTACCCCAGCCGCTGCATGAGGAGCAGTCGCACTACTCATCAGGCATTGCTATTTGATTAGGATTTGAAATAATGTGAGCAATAAGAAAAAACACCAGACACATCCTTGCTTCCCCTACTCCCCCGTCCTTCTCTCCTCACTTTGTTGTTTTATGCTGTTTGTCCCTTTTGTGTTCCTCCTCTCAATGTGCAGATGGATAATGGAAATGGCTTCAAGTCAGGATTACTCTAAACATACAGTTTTCTCTCTAACCATCTCCTCCTGTGTTAGCATGGCTTTGTTTTGTTCTGTTTGTTTTAGAACTTTTATTGTTTTGTTTGGGTTTTTTTTTTATTTAGCATCATCATTTAATTCATTTGATTCTTTCATTCAGTGAGCCTAATGCTTTTGGAGAACATGGATGTCCATGCAAATAAACAACAATATTAAGCAGGGACGTTTCACTCTCTTCTGAGTCTGTATCTTTTAAAAGATTATACATGAGGCTTTTATTTTTGAAAGCACATTACAGGCTCTGTAGACTTGGCAGGGTGAATGATTTGTATATATCAGTGACTGTGTGTAAATCTAGGTTGTGGTGTTTTCATTTCACACAGATTTCCCCTTTTTATCATATATGATGGAGAAACTCTTTCAAATACTCACTTCATAAGTGATCATTACAAATAAGCCACACAATATCCAAGTGCCCTTCATGTTGACCGAGTGCTAATGAGGTAAATAGGCCTGTTTATCACCAGTAGGGTAATTACATCTGGATGTAATTAGAGCACAGCAGTGTATTCTCCTCTGTATAGAGGCTGCAAAGGTGTCTGCAGATATTAGTCATTATTAAATGCTAATCTCTAGATTGAAGTTGTTTTGGGTTGGGGTTTTTTTTTTTTTTTTTTTCACACATTTAATTCAGACTTTTAAGGTAATTAACTGTCATGCAGAATGAAGTAAAGTTCTCTTAAACTGGGTGTCATTCAGAGGTGATTCTTCAATTCATTCTTAGTCAGTGTATAAAAACTGATTTTAATCCTCCACCTATGTCTCTGAGAAATCACGCTCTGGCCATGTTGTCATGACAGATGAGTCTGTAGTACTCGTGTCTGATGTCACAGAGAAAAGGCCAATCAGTGGATCAAAGGGGCAGTGAAGACAGACTACAGGCTGTTGGCTGGTACTACAATTTATAGATGCTCCCTGTCTGCCTTCCAAAAAGATAATTGAAGATGTTAGAATTTACAAATCTTCCCCCCACAGCCCACATGACTAAGGATGGATGTAGCTTCAGTAAACATCATCTAGGACCCCACTTTTCTCTGTAGGAGGCTTAAATGAGTTGTAATTGTCTTTCCAAATTCAAATCAGCTGCCAGGAGGCTTCTCCCTTAAGAATTAGAAATGTGTAACAGCAAAAAATGGTAGAATAATAAGTATGAGTCTCGGTTTGCCTCTCATGACTGTGGATCTGAACTGACTGGAGCTGCAGATTGTGCTGTCTGTTTTTCCAGTATTAGTAAATATCAGTGTAAGACTACACTATATTGTAGGGAGAAAGGAATGAAGGCGTGACTGACTGAGCAGTTATACCGTCATGGTTTATGGACTGTGACTATTACTGATAGCTGAACGAGCTAGACCTTGCCTTAATAATGTTCTTGTAAAGTTGCAAATGTTTATTTGTCCTTTATGCAGAGACAACCTGAATAAACTGGCAGGGAGCCCCAGGGGCAAAGACTCAGAATCCCTGCAGTAAACTTTAATGCCACACATTAATCAATTTGTTTATTCTAACCTGATTGTTAGAAAATATATTATGCGATTTGCAGAGCACATGATATTAACTGAATTAATAAAGAGCAACGCTGAATTGAAAAAAGATATTCAGGCATAAATATAGCGGCCATTTCAATTTCATCAATAGCATTTCAGTATGCATTCTCCCTTAATAATGCATGCATAATGCAATTATCTGTTACGCCCTGTGATCATTCTGGACCTGGAGGCAGCTTGTCCAGAAGAAATCAAGGTCAAAGGTCTAAGTGATCAACAGCAAGTTGGAGACATTATTGTTTATAATCTGTGTTCTGTATCTAAAGGTAGAGGAGGCACACACAGTGTCAGTCTGTTGCAAACAACACAACCTGCAGCACATTCCAATACTAACAAATGCCTTGTATGTCTATGTGTGCACGTGTATAGGTTTGTAACAGCAATGGGAATTGCTACTGTAACCGAGGATGGGCACCACCCTTCTGTGAGAAGCCAGGACTTGGCGGCAGTGTTGACAGTGGACCTATTCAGTACGACAGTGAGTCCATGCACGGACACACACAGAAATAGATAGGTGCAGGCCTCGAAGTCAGTCTGAAGGCACTGATGAAGAGACTTATTGGCTGGGCGAGTGGGAGTTTCTCTTGAACATTGGTAACCTGTAAAAATGGAAACATCAAAGTCCGTGAGACACAAAAAGGTCAGTCACACCTGGGCAGATATAGAAACCTGTCTCAACAGAAACGTGCACTGATAGAAAATAATGTGGTTAAATAATGTAAATATCAAAACACAATCCCTGTAGGAATGGTAATGAACATGCACATGTTTGTGTGTCCACAGGTCAGGTGGGGCTGGTGGTGGGGCTGCTGTTTGCTTTCCTGGTCGTCCTGCCAGGAGTGCTGCTCATCTTCTACTGCTGCAGGATAAAGACGTCCTGTTTCCATAAGTGGCTTTTACAGAGAGAGAAGAACAAAAGCAACAAGTACCATCTGTTTGTCTGACTGTCTGTTTCTCTGTCTCTGCCTGTCTGTCTGTCTGTGTCTGTCTGTCTGACGGTCTGTTTCTCTGTCTATGTCCGTCTGTCTGTCTGTCTGTCTGTTTCATTGTCTCTGCCTATGTCTGTCTGTCTGTTTCATTGTCTCTGCCTATGTCTGTCTGTCTGTCTGACTGTCTGTTTCTCTGTCTATGTCTGTCTGTCTGTCTGACTGTTTCTCTGTCTCTGTCTGTCTGTCTGTCTGTCTGTCTGACGGTCTGTTTCTCTGTCTATGTCCGTCTGTTTGTCTGTCTGTTTCATTGTCTCTGCCTATGTCTGTCTGTCTGTCTGACTGTCTGCTTCTCTGTCTATGTCTGTCTGTCTCTCTGTCTGCCTCTGTTTTTCTGTCTCTGTCCGTCTGTCCGTCTGTCTGTCTCTCTGTCTGCCTCTGTTTTTCTGTCTCTGTCCCCCTGTCCGTCTGTCTGTCTCTCTCTATCTGCCTCTGTTTTTCTGTCTCTGTCCCCCTGTCCGTCTGTCTGTCTCTCTATCTGCCTCTGTCCCCCTGCCCGTCTGTCTGTCTCTCTGTCTGCCTCTGTTTTTCTGTCTCTGTCCCCCTGTCCGTCTGTCTGTCTCTCTATCTGCCTCTGTCCCCCTGTCCGTCTGTCTGCCTCTGTTTTTCTGTCTCTGTCCCCCTGTCCGTCTGTCTGTCTCTCTGTCTGCCTCTGTTTTTCTGTCTCTGTCCCCCTGTCCGTCTGTATGTCTCTCTATCTGCCTCTGTTTTTCTGTCTCTGTCCCCCTGTCCGTCTGTCTGCCTCTGTTTTTCTGTCTCTGTCCCCCTGTCCGTCTGTCTGTCTCTCTGTCTGCCTCTGTTTTTCTGCCTCTGTCCCCCTGCCCGTCTGTCTGTCTCTCTGTCTGCCTCTGTTTTTCTGTCTCTGTCCCCCTGTCCGTCTGTCTGCCTCTGTTTTTCTGTCTCTGTCTCTGTGTCTGTCAGACAGTAGTGAGGATAAAGGGAGCGGTGGCAGATCTCCACCTCCTTCAGTATCTAAGCAGCAGGCTGAGACTCACCTCCATCAGAACCAAACAAAGCTCATGTCCTCATAAAGCCCAAAGCATCCTTTATGAGCATTGCTGTATACCTCGCCCGCAAAATCAACCTTGTCATAACACTGAACTTTGAAATCTCTCAGGTCTGCTTCAGTGATTTACAGGAGGATCCAGCATTTTAAAGACCCTGACCCTCAAATCGCAGACAGAGAGAAAGGCTAGATCTCGGAGACACTGAGCAGTAATTTACAGAAACGGCTGTTAAAATGGAGATAACTGAATGAGAGGTAGCGATGCAGAGGATTTAGCGCCTATGCTGATTAAAAATACTCTCAATGGCTGCAACTACAGCATTTTTTGTTTTGTTCCATGGGCAATAGTCTTTGTACATTTACAGTTACGCCTTTTTCCAGGATGATTGCTTTAGCATGTTGTACATTCTTACTGGAAAGCCCGAAGTGTAATTATTGTCATTATTACACACAGTTAGCCTGGCACTGTGAAGAACAGTGTCGATGCAGCTGCTCTCTGCTCCACTGCATCTATGGCGGTAGCGTCACTGGGTGAATGTCATTATCTTTTTGTCAGTTATTTTTTTAATGCTAATATAGGCGTGCAGGAGCATCAACACAAAAATCATCATCACTTCCATTTGCAGATTTTGACATTGACAAGGACATGATAGGTTTTCCACAGTGTACCTGTGAGTATATAAAGAGCTTTTGAAGGACAATTCCGGTTCAATTCAATTTTATTTGTATAGCACACTTTAGAGTGAGGTCAAGACTTGACAGTATTATTTAGAGAAAGCCAGCAGTTCACAATGAGCCACACTTGATGACAGCAGAGAGAAAAACCTCCTCAAACAGAACCAGACTAATTTCATTTTGATCTGATTTCCTTTCCCATCAGACTGGAGGAAAAACTTCATGTTGATTTCTCTTCTCTCTCCTTTTCTACTTTGGGCAAAAAAAATCTATGTCAGATGGAAAGGAATGCTGAAGCAGGACTGGTTTCAGGTGTCAGGCTCAGGTTTATTTTCTGCCTGTCCTTTCAGGACGGACGTGTCGGTAGAGAAAGGGAAGAATGGCCATCTGAATCCTGCCTTTCACTTGAAGGTGGTTGGACCAATCAACAAAGCCAGCAGCCACAAGGGGGTGAGTTAGAAGTGTGTGTTTTGGAAAGGAAGGGAATAAGGTGTGTTTTAGGGAATAATGACCCATCCTAGAGTTTGCCCTTCCTATGAAATGACCTCAAAGAAACAGCCTCCTCCCAAATCCACCACACTGTACCTCCTTTACAGCTTTATTTATTTGGCTGAACTGTCTTGTTTGAGGAGCATAAACACAGAAGTGATGAAAGATTATTGTAAATATTATTCATAAAGTATAGATTTACCAAGTATATATACACAATATCAATAATAATATTACATTAATATATATTTTATGTAAAAATATATTTAGCTCAAGGATTAAATGGTCTGAAAATGTCTGTCACTGCTTCTAGACATCGCACTACAGAATAATCTCTCACCCCACCTCTTCAGTTCTTATATAGCAAAGGGTTACAAAGGCCAGATATTAGGAAAACAACAAAGCACACAATGAATGAAGCTGCACTGTACCAGTAAAAACCACATCTAATCACAACAAATAGCACATGCTAATGCTGACAGTTACCCATTTAAACTTTCATTTATGGAACCTTCACAGATTGTTTTTCCTCTTTGTCATGTTATATGTAGATCACTTCTTCTAGGTTTTGGGAAATGACACAATAATCATATCTTATATAATATGTTACAACAAAAATGATTGATAGAAGTCATCATCTCTATCATTAATTGAGTAATTATGACCAGTAATAATGGGTAGTAATTGATGAATAAGTCTTCTTAATTAAAATACTGGCACAAGGATAATAAAGAAATGTACATTGCTATTCTAAGGTTCAGTCTTTCATGTGGTCTTAATTTTCAGCTTCCTCACACCAGCAAAGAGGTCCTGCCACTCAGACCAGGCCTGTCACCTAATGGCACCCAGCCTGTCAACATTGTGCGACCTCTGAGACCTGCCCAGTCTCCTCAGGGTGGTCCCCGGGACCTCAAGACGCCTCGCCCACCCCTGCCAGTTGGCAAGCCCCCAGCTGCCCCACTCAAATTACCACCCACCCCTCAGAGACTGAGCCCGCCGAAAAAGCCTCTGCCCCTCAACCCGACACGATCTCCCCTGGTAAAAGCCTTTGTGATCATTTTTGTGGCCTTAAAAGAGAATTGAACTGATCCAAGGATCAACATCTGGCCAGAGGGCCAGAATCTGTGTCAAATAAATTCATTTACATCTTTATTGTCCACTGCTTGGGGAAATTCAGCTTTGGCCCTACAAAGACAGACCCACAGACAGGACTGCACAGCACATGCAACATACAAGAGCTTCTGACACCACAGGATGACAGACATGTAGCATCACATGGTAATGTACCAAATACAGCCGGTGACTGTGAACAACTACAAACACACACAATCAGATGGATTAAAATGACTGGCCTCTTCAAGAGATGCTAAACTCACTGACCTCCCCCAGAGACAGAAATCCAATCCAAGTGAGCCCAGCAGGGTGATCTGATCTGATTTGGGTTTAAATTACAGAACCCGTTCCTTCTGTGTTCACCATACCAGGCAGAATAAGAGTATAAAATGCTCAGGGCAGATGGAGATATAGTTAGAAATATTGATTGCATCAATAAATCACAATGACAGTTTTGTGGCGTAGAGGACACTGCAGACAGACACTAATAATAGTTCATTTGTTTATCCTTTCATTTATCCAAAATTACACACACACACACACACACACATATATATATATATATATATACATATACATATATATACACATATACATACATATATACATATATACATATATATATATATACACACACATACTTTTTTTTTTCTTTTTTTCTTTTTTTTTTTTATATAAAATGAAAACTGAAACCATGGCAACATTAAACTTCCTGTTTGTGGGGTGTGGTGGACGCCTTTTTGAGTCCCAGTGTTAGATTCCGCATTGCATTCCTCATGGCTGCGGCTAAATCGATAATTTCTTTGTGTAATTTCCAAACACGCAGAGCTAATGAGAAAACTTTTGGAGTCTGACTCAGAGTTCTTCTGAGATGAATCACATAAATACTTCTTGAACCCCGAAGAAATAATAAACCACTATGTTTTTATGTGATTGCTTTGGTATTGATTAGTACTCTGCTCTCATCAGTTCACCTCTGTGAAGTGTAAAACGTCTTTAAATGAGATGAACTTCTGAATGCTCCGCTGCTTTTTCTTGTTTGTGTCAACCATCCAATATTTCATGAGCATTTACTTTGAGATCACTGCTGTTTTGTGGAGCTCACTTTTCATCTGCTATCGGTGTGAATAGGGTGGTATGATCCTCTTTGGATCAGATTCAGAATACGTCCTGGATCCAGTCCAGACTGAAACTGAGCTGGAGTTCTCCTTCCTGCTGGGTCCATGTATCTGGGATTTAGTCTTGTTCTGTGTTGGTGCTGATCTTAAAAAAGATGTTTTTTCCCTCCAGGAAAACTTTTGCTTTTTAAACATTTTCCCTTCGTGCTTGAATTCTCCACACACTGAATTGTATGTGAATAGACTGATAACCAGACACACAACCTGACCATTAAATGTCATTAAATGTTTTTTAGATGGTGTCTGAATTGAAGCCCAGAGCGTCCCCATTCCCTCCTCAGAGGCCCCTCCCCATGAGCCCAGCCAGGGGAAACTCCTTCACGGCAAGTGTGGCCTTGAATGCCGTTTCCAAACCCTCTCCAGGTCTGCTGGTCATGATGCCCCCAGCAGTGGGACCCAAACCTGTGGGAAAAGTCTCAGCCATCCCCCCTCTCAGAGCTCTCAGGTGGGGAAAACACACAACAATGACACACAGGGCCAGGGAATGACATTGTAGAGAGGACAGTCATATCTGAACTGGGACATTGGCAGAGAAGTTGGAGACACAGAACCTTACTGCAGTGAGGTGACAGTGCTAACCACTGTACCACTATCCGTCCTCATTAAAAACATCATACACCAGACTTGGACAGTACTGTGCTGCTGCCTCAAACTGGACCAGCAGTGTGTTTCTCCAATCAGCCCCTGCTGCAATTTGTGGTCAGCGCTAATTTATGAATGTTAGTATGCTCACAAACCATGTACACATTTTTCACTTTGTAATTCAGATTTGTGTGTGACAATTAGTGTGTGTTTGTTGTGTGAACAATGGAGAAATCAGTCACACACCTGTATGTTGTGCCTTTGTGATTGATGACAAACAGACAAAGCCTCCACTCTTCTGAAGAAAAACCTGCAGTCATCAGTTTGTTTTGTAACCTCAACCTCAAGTTTTAATCTTTTCTTTCTCCCCCCCTCTGCACACACAAACACACATTTTGCAGACCAGTCCCAGGTGCCAAACCAAACAAAGCCTCACTTCCACCACGAAAATGACCTTCTACTTCACCCCATCCCTCACCCTCCCCTCTCTGAGGAGGCAGCAGCTGACAGCCTATTTGCACTAAAGAGACTGTGAACCACAGAACTATCGCATACAGGAGGACCAGAGACATGAAACAACAAATGGGACCTGAACCAGTCCACATCTCTCCCCTCTGCTCGGCCTCCCAGCGCTCTAACATTAGCCACAATGACGCAGTTTTGCACGGACACCATGCAAACTGAGACAAGTATTATCGTTGGGGAAACGGTCACATTTGCCAAAACTTTTTTTTTTGTTTGTTTGTTTTTTAATATGTTGATAATACTTATGTTAAAAAATTGTAATGAATGCTGTTTTGTTTACAGTTTCTGTCATGTGCCAAAGAGGTCTTTTCATACCTGGGGTGTGTCCCAAATGCTTGAAAATCTTCTCACCTAAGTTTACCACAAGTCAACTCCTCCATCTTTGTAGGTTTTATAATTTATTATATTTTCAGTGTGTTATTCACAGTATGGGGATGAGGATGATGATGGGGGGTCTTTCAGGATGAAGCAGAGCAGCATCAGCAGCTTCTCTCAACACTGTTTACATGGTGGAGGACTGGACAGACGCTTGGTGCTGGCAGGACACACCCCAGTTGCTCATCTTCTTTTGAATGTCTTTTGCTGTGTTATTACTTTTAAATTGTTGCATAAAACATTTTTACAAAATTACCAATAAGCTTCATTCATTCTGTCTTTTTAATTCTCATGTGATGATGTTGATGATGAGGGCAATGATGAATTCTTTTCCTCGTCGCCTTAGTTCAAAAAAATCCATGACTCAAAGTCAGGATTATTACGTGTTAGCAGGATCAAATCAAATCAAATCAGATTTATTTGTATAGCGCCAAATCATAACAAAGTTACATCAAGGCACTTTACATATAGAGCAGGTCTAGACCAAACTCTTCATAAATTTATTTAAAGAGACCCAACAGATCCCCCGATGAGCAAGCACTTGGCAACAGTGGCAAGGAAAAACTTCCTTTAAGAGGCAGAAACCTCGAGCAGAACCAGGCTCAGGGGGGGCGGCCATCTGCCTCGACCGGTTGGGTTGAGAGAGAGAGAGAGAGACAGGCAGGCAGGCATTGGAGGGGGGGGGTGTAGGCAGGAACATGTTCATGGTTCAAGTTCATGGAGTTGAGCTGTAATACAGAATTCATGCTATATGGGACCAGCAGGATGTTAAAAAGATGTTGGTTTTCACCAGGTACAACGGGACTAAAATAAAAATGAAATACAGTTGCATCACGGGAATTGTAGGCCTCACTGCCATTTGACTAAAACATGTTCCTTTTTCTTTAAAAAAAAAAAAGAAAAAAGTTCTCATTTCAGAGATTTTGAAAAAGTGGTACTGTGGTATGTTTTCACAGCAGGGACTCAGAACATTTGTCTCATTTACATTTGGGTTTTGTTTTTTTTTTTGTTTTTTTATCTCCCATATCTTAGAACTTTAGTGTAAATTAAATATAAAGTCTAGAATCTAATAAAAAAAAATACAGTGTCAATCTACAGTGATACAGGATAATAGATAGCCAGCACATGCTATGGAGCACCAGTTTTTCTGAGTGCGCAACACACTGCCACTTCAATATGGGCACGCCAAATACGCACAACAGACAGACACTGAGGCAGAACACCCAGCAGCTGCAGGTTCGGTTCCTTGCTCAGGAGAATATTCATTCATCTTTAACCACTTTATCCATTTCCAGGTCACGCTGGGTGAGGGTGGAATCACCTTGGACAAGCCATCAGTCCATCACAGAGTCAACACTAAGAGACAAACAACCACTCACACTCAGACAACCAGTAAATTCTGCAGAGAACTCCACACAGAAAGGCCCCAGGCGCAGGAGCAGAACCCGCGTCCTAATTGTGGGGCAACAGCGCTTACCACTATGCAGCCGCATTGCCCCTCAGGAGAGCAGTAAAATGAAAGTGCTGTGGGTGCAGACTTGTCACACTGTAAACTGAATGGGTTTACAATGTACAACAGACAATACTTGACTAATGACTGTAGAACTGAAGGTTGAAGAGAACTTGCCCTTTCATTCAGTCCTTCCTCATTGCTCTAATAATGAGCGTCATTTTGTGAGAAGGCTGTTGTGATGATCGTACCGTTTGTAGCTGATGACTGACTATGAAGCCTTTACATCATGTGCGGCATGCTGGAAATGAGATATCTTTAAGAGGTAACTCTTTTCTCCCTAACCCTTCACTGACAGGTGGCAGAGTTAGGGAGGTAAAGGTTATGGTCTTTTTTATGTCATTCTCAACTAACTCATTTTTTGTCATTTATGTCAATGTTGACTAAGTGGTCCAAAATCATTCCATTTATGAATGTTATTGTCATATTTTCTTCTACCTGTGCCGCCGGAAGTTACTTGAGCAGAAATGACAGGAAGACTGGGGGAGTTTTGGTAGTTCAAGCCACCAGACAGACGAGATGTTCATACAGCTGACCCACCTGAAAAATGATTGTCCTCTCTTAACTCCTCTCCTCTGGCATCTCCCAGGTGTCTCCCATCATCACTAATTAGTCTCTCTCTTGCAGGGAGACAGCTCTGCCCGTTGTCTCACTACGGTATTATCCTCCACAGAGCATGAATGTAAATTTAATGAAAACATTTACTTGGTATTTGGATGTGATAACAACACAGAAAGAAAAAGGTCAGAGGTCAAAAACTGTGGAGCATACGTATATTTCACAGATTTTCAGCCTGTAAATGTCAGGAATTGGCAGGGGGGCTTTCTGTTATCTGCTGAGAGTCAGGGTATTTATAAAGAGACCATTCGCCTTTAGCAACTCTTTTGCTCCAGAAGTTTGAGGATAGCATTATTCATTTTACCCTAGACACCTCAAACCTAGTTGAGCTGAGACTCAGTGAGCTGAAGCACCCAGACTGGCTCATAGTTTCTGTGCTCCTCACCCGTGGAGCAAGCTTCCTGAACACCTGAGATCTGATGAAACTGCCAGCTCATCTAAATCTAAAGGGCTGAAAACATGTTTTCTTCCTCTTAATGCAGTTTTAACATCTTAAAAATGTGTTATTTTTAACATATGTGCGTGCCTCTGTAAAACACTTGCCTCATATGGAAATTAGTTAATTTAACACACTTAGTTGTCATCCTGTGAGCAGAGAGAGATGGCAGCAAAAATCAAAATTGTTCTGATTGTGTTTCAGAGCTGCAGATCAAGCTAAAGGTAGACTTTTTCACACTTTTTACTGAGAGGCTGGATCCACCAAATCAGACACCTCTGGCAGTTGACTCAAGGCTGAGCTGGACATTGTAACCCGCTGGCTTATCTGTTCAACTCACACACAGCCTTGGCATCCAGCCAAAGATAGCAAAATGAATCCAGCCTATATACATCAGGACTATTAAATTCTATTTCAACACCTGAACCAATTGTAAGCACACACTTGTCAGACATTACTGGAAGATAACAGCCAGAACCTACCCCAGATGAGGAGGTTTAGGGACCAGATGCCCGCTGAGGTTCCAAGGATATGATGGGCCAAAAGCACCATTTTGCAAGTAATAGTAACATTTAGCAATTTAGTTGGACTGGTGGGGCCTGACTAAGTGGAAATCCCCAAGTGCAGTGCAGCATCACTGCTGTTTTAAAGCCCCCTGATTACCATTGGAAAGAATGCAGCTTTGAGACTCTTCAACATTGACTTCATTGTACAACCCCAGAATCCAGGTTATAGTTTTACAGATAGTCTTTGTACATTTCTTTCCAATAGCCAGATGTGTGCAACATTTGTGGTGACATGAACACTGACATTAAAATCATTGATTCCAATAATAAAATGTTAGAAAAATGTCTACTTAAGATGTTTGTTGAGTCACCAACCCAGGGGGAAATTGGACGACAACAATGAGGATGGCTTTGGGACATCAAATAAAGTAATGTTTTGTTCTGTTTATACCTTCTTTGTTGTCTTTTTAATCTACTGTCTAAATCCTAAACTGTTAATATTTTAGGATGCTTGGAGAAAGAAGCAGCTGGGTTTGATATGTTCAGTAACAGGCACAGAAACATTTCAGCACTTGAAATTTCCCACTTGCTTTGAAGCCAGTTGGATTTATTCTTTAATTTCAGTGCAGCACTCTGCATAAAAAGACAGCTGCAGACGGATCAGTATTTTACCCTGCTTCTGCTCTGGTCCAAGTAAATCTTTCCACAGGCTTGTCATCCACATGGGGCAGCTGTAACATTCTTTCTGTTAGCACCAACACCTCGCCACAGTCTAACTTAAATTCCTTACTGTGTCTATATCTCTGGAAAACGCTTCCAATGGCTCCAAAACTACCAGAACAGAATGTGATAGTGAGTTGTGATAAAGTGGCAGTTAAAATGAAGAATGATCCGTTCTCAGGCTGGTGGTCATCGCCAGAAATGTTCATGGTAGCATTTAGTTTATTGTTTGAATAAAAAACATACGTGATTGGCTATATAAATGGTTTTAGTAGTGAGGAGGTAAACATGATGTAATGATTTAGAGTCAACAAAATTAAAAGGAATGAGGAAGGCAGATGGTAGCTGATGAGCCAAAGAACTGAATTTAACAGAGTGTACTCTTTTTGAAGCAAAAATGAATAGATAAGGGGTTTACCTCACTCTGACAGCCTCATTGCCTTCGATTAAAGACAATAGCTGCAGCAGATGATTTGTCCCAACACTCTGCCATATTTCATTGAGACTATACATCAGCACTCTGTGTGAAACTGTCACAATGCAGAGCTAATCACTTCATTTCATCGAGGACCGATTGTCTCTTGGTACGTTTGTCAGACAAGTGTTGCCAAACTGTAGGGGACACCAAGAAGACACCAGAACACAAATCAGCCCGTTCAGCACTAATCTGTACAGGGAGGAGAAGTTGAGGGAAGTCTGCACTGCCTCCACACTGGTGCCATCTGTGATTATACTTACTCTGTCTACCACTGATAACTGATAACTAACACTCCCTAAGAATTCAGTGGCACCTTGGTGGAGGGATCGGCATTGCTTTGTCTGAAGATAATGCACTTGTTCGTGATGTCGCTAAAACCAAATGCTACTGGCTGATGCCAGTGGTATGGATGTTTCTGACCCAAAGGAGCTCTTTGGGAGAGTTTGACCTTTCAAAACATCAATAAGCTGCTGAAATTTGTCAGGTGAAGCTGGATTACCAGCTTATTCCTACCAGGCCAAGGCTAAACCACACAGATACACATGTGCACACTGTTATGCCCCAGTCTAGGGGTGCCTAGAGCACAACATGATAAGGCCCCATCTTCCCCAAGTCCCAAATAGCCACCGATAAAACAATTGTTGTTGTAACAATGGATGGGATTTTATTTACAAATGCACTAGGCACAATACATACAAAGATAAACTAAAAGGTGAGCGCTAGGCGTCAGGGTGAACCAAGGCCAAAACAACAAATAAAAGATTCCTAGCTATAAAACAAAGGGATTCCCTATCCAAGACTATTCAAAAAAAGACTTACCCACCATAAACCAAAACTAGCAGTCCACCCCTACTACTCACAAACCAAGCAATCAAGTATGTCGGTTGGGACCTTGCCTCCTTTTAGGAGGCTCTTGTCGTCAGCCTATCATAGGCCATGCTGGAAATCATCCACCAATCAGCTACCGGCTATGGAACACACCTATTTACATATGTGATAGAACACAGACACAGGGCGCACACACACAACAGGTCCAACCCACACTACCATGCACTTTTCACAAACACAATGACCCCAGTCATAACAGCACACACATAGAAACACAGATGCACACACATGCAGAGGTTAGAGTGAGACACTGTCCAGAGAATATTACTGATCTTTGATTTGAGTACCTGCACCGTCTCTCATTTATCGATCATATTTAGTGAGCTGTAAAACTGATCAATACCTCAGCAGGTGTCTACAGGAAGACCTTTCCCTGAACGGATCCAGACTGATCTTTGATTCAAGAGTATGCATGTCACAAAAGTCATGGATCAACATAAACAGAATACATTAATGTTACCTCCCCAGGTTTCAGTAAGTTTTCCTTTCTGTGGACCTGAGTGCAGTATGAGAAAAGTAGATTGAACAAAGTTAGAAGTGGTTTATAGAGGGAAATTACATGAAGCAGATACTGCACATGCATAGGCACGCACACACAAGCAGACGCAATAAAGGCGTGATACTGTGACACTTCAAAAATTATAAGAAAACAACAACACAACAACATACCCTTAGATTAAAGCTGGAACAGCCAGAAGAACCCTGTCCATGGCTTTAACATCACTTGTCCTGCTCTGCTCTCTATTCTGATTGGGTAGTACAGTCTGTCAGTCACATTGCCACACCCCATAAAGCATCTTCATTTCACATAGGCTTGAATATCATTTCAGTTATTTTTGCTGTGCAGTTGAGTTGACCATTGATGGTCATTAGATAGAATGAAGGGTTAAGCACTGGCTTCACTTTACAGACCAAGAGACCGGCTGGGGCTAGCTGGTTAGTACACTAATATCAGGAGAAGACAGCTTGTGAAGAGTGGTACAATGTACAAGGACACACTAAGTACATATGGTTTCATGTAATCGCATGTGACTTACATGAGTGCAGCCTGGTAGTCTGTCATGCGATCTTACAGAGCTTCAGAGGATCAGTGATGGTCTCAAGGTCAGAGAGGCAGCCTCATTACTGGAAGGTCCCTGCACGAAGAGGGCTTTCCCACTTCATCACTGTTACTGAGTTATACTTTGCAACTTACAAGTAACTGAGTGAAACCAGTGCATTTCCTAAGATAAAAGGCTCAGGTTAAAGGCCAATTAAGAGCAATTTCCCCAATGTGGGAAAAGTTAGGAGCTGATGGCAAGGACACAAACTACAGCTTACTGTATAATAACTCAGTAGGTCAATCAGCATATAGATGTGGGAGGTGTCTGCAGCAATCTGAGTCTTGTGAAAGCTGGAAATAATAATAGGCATCTCAGCAAACTGCCAGGGAGAAGGGTGTTCTGGGTAACAGCAGGGAAATGAGGAGCCAAAATCTCCACTGCACAAGCTGATTGGTTGATTGAATTCTCTTTGCCAGTTAGCTATATCTCTGAGGAGACAAAAAATAGAAATATTTTATATATATTGTAAAAAAAATTAATCTGAAGCTAGAATGATCGACCATAACACTGTCAATCAACACAAATTTCATGTGTAGGCAGGACCCAAAAGCTGTGTGCTGATGTGAATGTACCAGGGAGCTCACCTAACATTTTCACTCTGTGCTGCTTCAATGAGAGATTAACCCCAAAACAATGTAAGTACACGACTGTAAAAAAGTTCATCCCAGTAATGACAGGATTCTCAGTAAATGAATCCCTAACTGCACAGGCAGGCACACAGCCACCATAAGCAGTGTAATAAACCCCACATGTACATGTGCACTCACCTGCTCATACAGAGCCAGTTGAACGGTGTGGAGTGCAGTCAGTCTGTTAAAGGAGAGATGGGCCAGCTTCTACAGTTTTGTCCAAGTGAACTAAAACAGCTGTCAACAGTTCTATGTCACCCGTTGGCTGCTGAGTTGTGTCCAATTGGAGCTAATTAGCCAGACCCTGCAACAGTGAAGGAGTCTGCCCTGTCCTTCCAGAAGGACAAGAAGTCACTGCATACAGTCTTCCTGCACTACATGCACGCCATTGCATTTGCCTGCTAAGATGGATCAGCTAAGAGAATATGAGTGAGAACAACAAAGACAAAAAAGTCAACAACGCTGTACTCATGTAACTTTCACCCTTGGCTGATCTTTTTATGCACATACAGACATAATTGTATTTTTAAAGTAGAAGAAAGAATTTGGAGAATATGAAAATAGATGGAGGGATTTTTTGTGTTTGTTTAAATAAATCTATCAAGATTTTAGGGTTAGGGTTAGGGGTTAGACTTAGACCTTTTTGGAAAGTAACATTGATTACACTTGTGTTATATCTTATGATTTTGTCACAACCAAACTAGGACCCAAATGCACGACTCCAGAGACAGTCCAAACAACATTTTAATGACAAAGTATCGCAGGAAAATCACTCCCACAGAGCAACTATTAAACAAAAAAATAGAAAAAGGTACTATGACTAAATAAGCAAAAACAAGACATAGTATCAAAATAACATAAAATCTGACTATGACAAAAAACTCATGCAAAAAATCAAATAAGTACGAAACCTGGCTTGACAAGAAATGGAGTACAAAAGCGGCGGGGGTTCTTTGGCTTTACAAGAAAAGATGAACCAGCACAAGACAAAGGGAAACACAGACTACATATACACTCAAGGCAATGGGAAACAGTGGAATCAATCACGGTGGGGCAAACAATCAGACCAGGGGGAGACACGAGGAGAAGTGTCAAGTTACCTGAAACAAGAGGAGAGTTCGATGTCAAGATAAAACAGGAAGCTACAAGACAATATAGACATCACAAAACTCAACATAACATGATTTCTTGGACATGACAGTATCAGGGACTGGGACAGATGCAGACAAACAGAGGAGGGACCGACTGGACACCGAAATGGACCCACAAACCTTGGAGCCAGTTTTCAGGAGGCAACATGGAGAGGTAAGTCGCATCTTGAGAGCCAGACCTTCTGGCCAGGCTGGTATGCTGGAGCAGGGCAGTGCTTCCACTCTGCAGCTATCTTCATCCGGTCCACACTGTGAAGAAGGACCTTGCAAGTGGCTATCCACATGCGGTGACAACGCTGGACTATGCGTGAGCAGATGGGACAGTGATCTCCTTTTCTGCCTCAAAGAAGATAGGGGGCTGGTAACCAAAGACACACTGGAGCAGTGACATGCTGGTGGCCGAGGTGTGCAGCTAGTTGTGGGCATATTCCACCCACACCAGATTCTTACTCCATGAAGTTGGGTTCTGCGGCACCAGGCATCAAATATATGTCTGTAACTCCTTGTTGAGACGTTCCCTCTTCCCATTTGATTCTGGATAGTACCCAGAGGTGAAGCTGACGGCGGCTGTAATGATCTTGCAGAACCCTTTCCAAAATCTGGAGATGGACTAGGGCTGACGGTCTAAAACAATATCCTTTGGAAATCCATAGATACAAAACACCTGAGTCAGCTGTTTCTTTGGCAGACGGCAGTTTAGGCAAAGCAATGAAATAAGTCATCTTAGAAAATTTGACAGCCCTAGTTTGACAAGCCCTAATAAAAACACAACTGAATTCTTTTGCATTCTTGTGAAATGTAAATACTAATCCAAACATTCATACATGGATGTATGAATCAACACAATATCAAGTTGCTGCTGAATAACCACCCAGCTTCCTATGACACCCTCACAAACCCTACAGTATGTCTGCTCTTCTCTGGCTTTTCTTCCTCAGCTGTGTGCTAAGCAATCACACTTGCTGGACTACTCTGTAGGGTCCTCTGATTGCATCAGTACAGTAATCAGGCCTTATTTCAGGGAGAGCCTTCACATATTGGCCAGTTCTCAATAGCTAGTAAAGAGCTTTTTGAGAGTTGTGAAAGCTTCCTGCCCACCTTTAATCACAATCGGTCACAATCTTTCTCCTCAGCCCCTGTTTGTGATCAGCTGACTTTTACACAATCACCTTCTTTTTGAGGTTCAGACTGAGACTGACTCTGTCAAAACTTCCTTTATTATCTCATCTATTTCTGTTTATGTTTAATTGCCTTATCTTAATGAAGTCCACAACCCACTAAGCTTTAAATAATTTCATTTCCATATTGCTGTTTAATCAGTCATACAGAGTTGATGCAGTAGTTGTGTTAAATCTTCCCATTATTACATTCCCAACCTTTCTCATTAAACTATTTGCCAACATTGATGGAAACTAAAGATTGTGAACTGTAGCCACAGTGAATTGGTGTTAATTTTGTTGGTTGTCTTGCCTTCAACTAGTTATCTAATCAAAAGGAGATTTAAGATGGTCTCTGTGGCATCACACATAGCTGAACAGTTTTGAACTGCTCAGCAGTCGCCATCTTAGCTGAATCTGTGCCTGCTGCCCCTCATTCCTGGTTAATCCAAAAATATATTTGGACAACCGTCAAGATAAGCTAACAGGCCAGGTACAGTGACCATAGGCTTAGATAACTGCTAATCAGTGCTAATTTAAATAAAATTATGCAAAAAAAAAATCAGGAGCATAGATGTTTTCATGTTTTGTCTGTCAAATTATTGAATAATTATTAAAAGAACACCATAAACTCCAGCAGTCTTTAGAGGAACTGTGTGTTTAGAATGCGATAGGGACTGACTCAATGCTGCTGCCACAACAATTGTTTGTGCGTGTTTTCTGCAAAATGTTGGTTGGTATGATTAAAAACAACAAAGATTCAGCCTCCCGTGTGTATGTGGACCCATAGCTGAGATACTGAGCTATGATCTGGCAACTTCAAATCGCAATATACATCATCGACCATCTGCACCTGATCACTGGAACATGTCTTGAGAGGACAAAATGAATATCAGTTGATTGATCTTATATCTAACTTAAAGTGCTAAAGTGTGATTTGAAAGGGGCTTCTTAAAAGACATACGGAGACAAACTACCACTCACACGCATTCACACCTAGGGTCAATTTAGAATCACCAGTTAACCTATACACGCATGTCTTTGGACGGTGGGAGGAAACTTACGCAGACACAGGGAGCATATGCAAACTCAAAATCACTATCAAAGGGGAGAAAGCCAAGCTGTGCTCTTAGTCACACTTTGAAAAGTTGCTCCAACTCAACACATGTCCAAAGTTAAACTCATGTTTGTTCCAACCTCTTTTAGGGCAGATTCGTGCACATATGAATAAACCTTCTTGTGAGCTTCTTAAGCTGCCAGATAAAGACAAGCTCAGTTTCAGCCAATTAAAAGGAACAAAGCTTCAAAGGGCATACTTTTGTTGGTTTTGTGTGCATATATACATGGTTACATCTGTGAAGTTACACAACCTTAGTTCCATGCTGCTTGAGTGATCAACATGTGGCAATATATCGACAAAGGCAGGAATGAAACTGATTGCAAGCAAATCTCGAAGTAAGTGCAAAATAAAAATTCTTCCCTAAACGATTTATTTTACGAGCAAGTAAATCTAAAATTAAACATCCTGTGTATCCTCGTGATGAAACACTTAATGTAATAATAAATCACATAAGTCTCTAAAGGGCACCGTACATTTTCTCTTTATTGTTTTATAAGATGTCAGAGTTAGAGAACGGATGAGCTTTGAAAGGCGCTTTGATGTAGCAGCAGGAAGAAAATGGTCAAATGTGAGGAAGAGAGATTTTGACAAGAACCAAACTTGGCTGTGATGACTGGGCTGCCAGAGCACAGACCAAAACCTGGTTCAGACCAAGTTGAGCCCTTCAAGGAAACTACTTTCACGAATGTCAGTGTCGGCTTTCAGCAGGATAAGGCTAACCCTAACCCTGTTGCAGCGAGGCAGGGAGAAATGATTTGTTGAACAACAACCAGTTGAAGGTGATGACTTGGATCCAAATTCCCCAAATCTCATCCCAATCCAGCATCTGTGGAATGAGCTGGACCAACAACTCCAGATTCATAGCTCCACATCACAAATTCCAGGACTTAAAGGACCTGCTGCTAATGTCATTGTTTATATAGCCCGGTTCACCTTGAGAGGTCTACAGGAGTCCAGGTCTCCAGGATACGCTGTTACTGTTGCAATACTGCAACAAAATAATTTTAGAGCCAGATATAGGAGTTTCTGGAGACCAAACATGGGTCTGGGTGTTTCAGACTGGTCTGTCATGGTGGGCCTGCCTTAATTTAGCTCTTAAATGAAACAGTTTTGTAAAAATAAAAGGTTAGATGTAGTGGTGCATACAAAAGGCATGCATATTAAGCTCTTTGGTGATTAAAATTGAACATGCATGGTTGTCACTATACATCAGCTTCCATAGTGTCCAGTCCCACCACAACTCCATCAAGATTAATCTGGGTTGAGGAAACTGCTAAAGCTGATTGACTTTTCAAACTTTTCAATGACTTAATCCTTAACCCTAACCCTCAGCTACAAAGAGCAACAACCGCACATACTGGTAAAGAGGCACAGAAGCATGGAATATACAATGAGCTGATAGTTGCCATGCAAAGTGATGAAAACAACCCTACTGAGACTCAGCTCCATGTTGGTGCACCCCGAAAGAGCTGCAGCCTCAGTGAGATGCTTCAATAGCTGACTGTATGGTTTTAAAAGTTATTCTTGAACTTTGGCTCACTCTCAGAGGCAGCTTTAGCCATGCCATTCCTGGTTTAACAGCACTGTGCAGGAAACATGACAGATCCGTGGGTCTTAGTAGGTTTTCTGACCAGCAGAGCAGGAGGTAAGAGTCAGTGGTGTTTTCTCTAAAAGTAAAAAAAAAGGACTTGAGTTGGACTCAGAGTTGAGTTGAGCCTAACAGTGTTGTGGAATCGTTAATGAGAGTTTTTAAACAGACTGCTATTGGAGGAGGAAGGAACCTGTCAGAAATATACAGAAGCAAGACAGTTACTTTTGTTTTCTAGCAGAAGTAATAAGCCCTGCCACATTTAGAAACCCCACTACTCCTCATCCGACGCCCTGATTTGTTGCCCCTGGCAGCTGCCACCCTCATAGTGTTCACACCACAAGCAACATGGTCAGCGACTCATGAACATTTGAGCGATGTGCAGACATTGAGCAAGCAGCAGTTTGTGCTGCCTGCTGCTGGCCACACCTGCCAACCTGCACCACCGAGGTAGAGAGTGGAAACGAGTGGCCACCACAGGAGGCCAACATATGTTGGTCCATAAGCTAAATGTTATTACCTAGGAACCCTAACCCGAACCCTTCCCACAAACAGACCTGCTCAATATGTCAAACATGTTATGTGCAAAAGATAAAAGACAGACAGAAAGAAAAGGAAACACTTTTAATTTTCTTAAGAAAATGGAAAAATAAATACATTGTAAATTAAAAAAGAGTACATGGGTATTTCCAAGTGTAGTAAGCCACTGGTTAAAAAGAAACTGATTTATATTTAAAAAAAACAACAACAAAACTTTAAATAACATAGCTTTAAATAAATACTGCTAACCAATCTAAACAGATAATTCTTCTAATCCCAATACACATTTATAGGTTTAAAAATGTAGCTTAACAAATAATTAACAAATAGAGAATTCTTTAGAATAATAATAAAGGAATGTTTATCCTTTCAATTGATAATGATCAATAAGGATTTCCATCTTTGCATTATAGACTGAATCTCACAGTTGATTCTCAAGCTCAACTGCTGGCTTCTAGACCCCATGGACCGCTGTGAGCTGCTGTTTTGTAAGTGACTTCCCCATTCAGCAGTCACTTTCTGTGCCTTGTCTCAGCCTGTCTCAGCCTTGCATGCCCAGCAGCTGTTGAAGCAACACCAGATCTGCTCCTGGCTAATATCCATCCATGTTGGAGTGTGTCGGATCATACCCATCTACAATTACATGCAATAAATGTCAGGCCACCTTCAGTCTCTGCCTCACTTAGCTATAGGCCTCATAGGGCCATCCGCTCAGACGTGAGAGGAATCGGGCTGCTGCCATTTTCTTACACAAGTGTGAGCATTCATTAAGCGTGTGTCTTATCGAGAAGTGAGACCAAAAGCCTACAACAGAAGGTCCTAAGGTGGAGCATGATGGAGCAATTAAAATGATGGTCAATTAGGCCACGTTGCTAATGGACTCATGATTAAAGCCAGAGCTGATTAATAAAGTGAGCTCTCTTCGACCTTGATAGGGAGGAGGTGTGTGAGAGCTTGATGAGTTGATACATAGAAAAAAACACCGGAGCAGCTGGGCCCTGTATGCTGGATAAATCAGTGTTCGAGTGGAGCCATGAAAGCTGTCTGTTTTATTTGTTTTTCATCAGGTTTCCCTTCAGGGTTCAGCAGCAATTACAGGTGAAGTAAGCAAGATTTTACTGTCACACAGCCCAGAATAGCCATAATATACAGCATTGGAGCAGTTTGGTAGATTTGTTGTCAACAAAAATATATTTGGACAGATGCTGAGATGCCTGGCTTCCAACTGGTGCTGCAGTCCCTGTGGGTCAATTATAGAATTGGATTATTTATTACTCACCACAGTCAGTGCATCCAAATAACAGAAGAAAGGAAGTAAACACATTTTGCCCACTAATGTTGTTGCATATACATGCAGATATTATTTTTCATGTTGTCATCAATGTTCATATCTATCTCAAGATTTTTGCCTCCTCATCATTTCATTTTAAATTCAAGAGCAACATTTCTCACTTTAACCAGTGCTTAAAGGTAGCAGTAATGTGAATGTTCTTTAAAAAAAAAAAAAAAAAAAAAAAAATCGCAAAATTGTGAATTACTATTTAGATACAACAATGTGGAAACTTTTGAAGTGGAATTAGAGAACACAGAATTGTTGATTGTTTGTCATTGCTTGTTTATTACAGTGTAGATTGATGCTTATTAACTTAATTGCCTCTCATAGATATTTCTATTCTCATAGATCTCTCTTAATTCATCTCCACTGATTAAAATATTCATTTTCTTCTGCTTATTCATTTCCAGGTCGTGCAGGGTGCTGGAACTAATCCCAGCTCATATTGGGTGAGGGCAGGTTCACTCTGGACAGGTCGCCAGTCCATTGAAGAGCCAACACACAGAGACAGACAGAGACCAACAACCACACAGACATACAGACAATTTAGAGTCAACAGGTAACCTAAACACGATGTCTTTGGACGGTAGGAAGAAACCAGAGTACCCGGAGGAAACCCACACAGGCACAGGGACAACATGCAAACTCTGCACAGAAAGGCCTCAGGTTGGGAACCGAAACTGTGTCCTTCTTGTTGTGGGGCAACAGGACTAGCCACTATGCCACTGTGCTGCCTGATGAGAATATAATATATAGTAATTAAAATAAAAATATGCAGTGTTCTTTTAAAGCTGTTTAGATATTACAACATAACCAATGTTTGTATCAGCACCTGTTTATTTACAATTCACAAATAGGCATTAAGACTTTATTCCATATTTCCAGTGTGAAAGAGAAACAGTTTTGCTGATTAAGGATTAAGATATAAATATTGGAACACCATCGTTAGATGTAGAATATAAAAAATGTTTAGAAGTATACTCAGGTAGAATGTTACTCCTTGTGTCTATTAATTTAGATTGGGTATAAGTTACAACAGGCGAGAAATTTCTTGAATCCAAATACAGACTTAGAGGTGAAACACAGGTTTAACAGATTTATTGAATGCTCAGAATGTTCTGTGAATCCAATAAGATGGGATGGGAAAGCAGGAGTTAACGCAACAGAGCAGAAAATGGAGCAGATGGGAGCAGTGGCGCTGTGAGAGGGAATGGCTGAGGGGGATGGGTGGAGGAGATAGGGCTCAGGCAGAAAATCTGAAGGGAAACTGGCACAGAAACTGTGCGAATATGACATTATATGATCTAATAAAAAAGGAAGGCAGGTCAGAGGAAACAAAATAATACAAAAAATAATTAAAAAGGGGCTAGAATGATGAATTGCTTTTTTGACCAGAAAATATACTGTATATAGTTTGTCAGCATAGAAGATTAATCGTTACCTCAGAACAGGGAGCCTTACATGATTCAACAGATGTGTGTTTATTCCCTTTCGTTTTAGTCCAAGAGTTAGTGTTATCAGGGGTTAGGGGGTAGCAAGTTTAGAGGTGTCGGGGTTGGGGGCACTGGGGAAAGTGTCATCTCGCTTTGGGGTTGTTAGGGTTAGGGTTAAGGCATTATCTCTAAACATCTTTTTCTTTTCTCCCTCACTTTTCCATTATCAATAATATTACAAATATCCTGTTCATTCTGGGTTAGGGTCAGTGTTCAGATTTATAGGTTAAGGTAAGGCTTAATCAAAGCCTTCATTCATTCTTTTGTTTATTCCTAGTTAAATCTTTTGTTGATTGATTTACAGTGTTCTCTCCTGGGTGGGAGAGCGATGTGATCTGTGTTTTCATTTTGTTTAATGACATTGCCTTTGTCTGTTTTAAGCTTTAAAAATTTGTAATTAAATGTGTGTACAAATGGAGCATATCATCAAAATCAAAGGTGTTGTTACTGAAAATGCTTTCTCACAGATTGACACATCTTGTTCTTGTTCATCTTGAACCGTAAACTGGTAACAATTAAACAGGAATAATCATTAAACATTCACTCACTTTCCAGTTGTCCTCCTATCAGAAAAAGAAACACCAGTTTACAAAATGACACAATTTAAGACAAAATTTTTCAAAATGTGAACACTACAGGTAGAACATGGAGATTCAGGAATCTATTTTCTACGGTGGCCAACGAGGGCCAAACGCACTGCAACGGCCGAATGCGTTTCCAGAATGCGTTAGAGAAAACAGCTTCAAGTACAGAAACCACGAAACGATGCAAATTCACAAACTCAAACACAAGTCTAAACGAGGTAGAAAAAGAGAAACAGTGTGCAAAAGAAAAATCGTGCTGCAAAAAACAAAGATTAATGCATCATCATCAAACGCGCTGCAAACAAGAGAAACGATGCATAACCGGTCACTTCAAACGGGAGTGTTCTGAACCTGCAGGGGGCGCTCTCAGCATAAGACAATAAAATACAAAACGTTGTACAGTGATATAAACATAATATACACTCACTGGCCACTTTATTAGGTACACCTGTCCAACTGCTCGTTAACACTTAATTTCTAATCAGCCAATCACATGGCGGCAACTCAGTGCATTTAGGCATGTAGACATGGTCAAGACAATTTCCTGCAGTTCAAACCGAGCATCAGTATGGGGAAGAAAGGTGATTTGAGTGACTTTGAACGTGGCATGGTTGTTGGTGCCAGAAGGGCTGGTCTGAGTATTTCAGAAACTGCTGATCTACTGAGATTTTCACGCACAACCATCTCTAGGGTTTACAGAGAATGGTCCGAAAAAGAAAAAATATCCAGTGAGCGGCAGTTCTGTGGGCGGAAATGTCTTGTTGATGCCAGAGGTCAGAGGAGAATGGCCAGACTGGTTCGAGCTGATAGAAAGGCAACAGTGACTCAAATAACCACCCATTACAACCAAGGTAGGCAGAAGAGCATCTCTGAATGCACAGTACGTCGAACTTTGAGGCAGATGGGCTACAGCAGCAGAAAACCACACCGGGTGCCACTCCTTTCAGCTAAGAACAGGAAACTGAGGCTACAATTTGCACAAGCTCATCGAAATTGGACAATAGAAGATTGGAAAAACGTTGCCTGGTCTGATGAGTCTCGATTTCTGCTGCGACATTTGGATGGTAGGGTCAGAATTTGGCGTCAACAACATGAAAGCATGGATCCATCCTGCCTTGTATCAACGGTTCAGGCTGGTGGTGGTGGTGTAATGGTGTGGGGAATATTTTCTTGGCACTCTTTGGGCCCCTTGGTACCAATTGAGCATCGTTGCAACGCCACAGCCTACCTGAGTATTGTTGCTGACCATGTCCATCCCTTTATGACCACAATGTACCCAACTTCTGATGGCTACTTTCAGCAGGATAATGCGCCATGTCATAAAGCTGGAATCATCTCAGACTGGTTTCTTGAACATGACAATGAGTTCACTGTACTCAAATGGCCTCCATAGTCACCAGATCTCAATCCAATAGAGCATCTTTGGGATGTGGTGGAACGGGAGATTCGCATCATGGATGTGCAGCCGACAAATCTGCGGCAACTGTGTGATGCCATCATGTCAATATGGACCAAACTCTCTGAAGAATGCTTCCAGCACCTTGTTGAATCTATGCCACGAAGAATTGAGGCAGTTCTGAAGGCAAAAGGGGGTCCAACCCGTTACTAGCATGGTGTACCTAATAAAGTGGCCAGTGAGTGTACAAATATAATCAAATAAAAGTCACATTATCATTCCCGCTGAATGTTCAAACACCTTGGTTCAGTCAGCTGTTCTGCCCCTCTCCATTGAGCTGTTACACTGAGAGCGCCCCCTGCAGGTTCGGAGCACTTCCATTTGTAGTCGGTTGAGCAGCATTTTTCGTTTTGCATAGTTTTTGTACTTGAAGTTGTTTTCTGTAACTGAGACTCATTCGGCCGTTGCAGTGCGTTTGGCCCCTGTCGCTCAACATCATTTTCAGCTATTTTTTCTGTCCATGTCTGTTTGATATTGATATCAATTATTTAGAAATGATCTCTGAAGCTCTGTCAGGCTCTCTGTGAGTCTGATGCCGCCAGAGGTGGATGTTCTGTAATTTGAGTGGCACCACGATCAGCGAGGGGGAGGTGAACGGGCTGCTTGTGTTTGACAAAGGTTAAAATCGGAAAGCAGCTCATAGGACGGTTCCACCAGATCCACCATCAGCCGCCTGGTGCACAGCATGAATCCTTGGAGTGTGTTCAAAATAAAAATGTTTGCTTAACACTGAGCAGCACTTCGCAACACCCTTGCAACTGATCTGTTTACTCCTGTTGGTTGAATGAGTGTTTCACACTGTTAATTAAAGCTTTACTGTTACTGTTTTGATAAGTGCCCGAAGAGGACACCCACAGCTGAGTCTATTCAGTGCTGCACAGGCTGGATGATCAGCTCATGGCCCTGTCTAATTAAGGCATTTTGTTGGCAGCAGTGAAAGTGACACAGGTTGGCTCTTTCACAGCTGGTTTCTGGATTTCCAAAATATACCTGAATCTCACACTGCACCGTCTCCATGTCCAAAGAAGATCACCTGTTGCTTTGTCCTTGCCGCTGCTGATAAGAGCTGCTATTTCACACGCTGGTAAAAGTAGAATTTCTCCTTTCCATTGACATCTCTCCCACGTTGTAATGTGTGCAGTGCTCACACCTCAGAGCCAGCACAGCTTCCGCTGCTATTCCCTTCAGCACTCCAACTTCCTCATGTGGTTTTCACATTGTTGGTGCATGTTCTAATAGGCACAGATATCAACTTTTTAAAAAAGCACATTGGTATTCCTTGTAAGAAACTCCTGCGTCCGCCACCAGAGATGAAATTAGGCTCCGCCTCCTCACCTGGACAGTACAACCAGCAGCTCTTCAGAGTTCATAATAATTCTGGGTGTAGCCACTATTATCATTAATTTGGACCCCTCCACACACACACACACACACACACACACACACTTTTACCATGTCAAAAATAAGCCCATCAGTCTGTTCACTCGGTGCTGTGTCAGCTTCATTGTTAAATCCGCTCCCCTTGTTTATTGAGATAAAAAAAACTCCTGTCCACGTTTTCATTGCTACTGGCAGCGTGTCGCTCGCACGCACACGCACACACACACACACACACACACACACACCACACAGTGCTCCTGACGCTCAGTTGATGCGCAGACACCGGAAAGCTTCAGGTGAGTCAAGTCACGACAAAATGTTCAGGACATTTTTAACCGACTGACACTAAATGTCTGTATGTTTCTCTGACCAAAACTCTACGCCCATGGCTCAGTTGGCTAACTGTTAAGAAGAGCTAATACGTTAGCAAATGAGCAGGGCTGCTAGTTTTCATTTGATTATGACTGTCGAGAAGCCTGCCCTGTTCTTGGCTGGCAGTTGGTTTGATGTCAGCACAGGACAGGAGCTGACTGGACCATAAAACTGACAAATGTTTCATTTTTGAGGAGCAAACTTTGGCTGAATTCCCACTTTCATAGACTTACTTTACAGTCAGTTGTAGTTCTGATTATAAACATGAAACTGATACTGACCACCACTCCTGACAGAGTGAGTCAGGGACAGTGCAGAGATCCTTTGCTGTGGTGGGTGATGAAGGGGATAAGACAGTTTAGAATCATTTGCCAATAGGAATATTGAATACATGGTGCCCTGTATGACCAATGAAGTCCAGAGAGCATCACATATTTGAAAATTTGGTAACTTAATATCATTTTACAAATTACAGTGTAGATTGATGGTGATGAAAGGCTTAAGAAGTTACCAATGTGTGAATTGATGTGAGATATAAATAAGACGGCCATGAGTTGATACATTAAACCGATTGGTGTGGGGTAAATTAAAATGTTTTGAGAGATATTGACCACAGTAAGTGAAGATGGGCTCCCCCTCCTTACAAAAGCCAATTTAACCACTGCCTGCCATGCAAGTTGACCATAGCTTGCGTTACAGTATGTTGGTTGTGGCTAATGCAGCCTGGAATCTGCAGCAGCAATGAGGGGTCTGCTATTCATAGACACTTTGCAGAATTACTTGGCAGAATGATAGAGAAAAGTGAGTAAAGTAATAGACCAAGCAGGTAACTGCAAATTGTCACTTTTAAAGGATAAACAAACCGGAACTCTTGCCCTTGCTTCCTGTCTTTAAGCTAAGCTGCACTAAACACATCCTGACATCAGCCTTGCCCTAATACACTGGGATGTATAAATGACACAAAAATAATCTTGAGAAAAGTATAACAGATTTATTTCAACCATTACAAGAATCTGATGCTTGGAATAAGAAACATTTTGACAACAAATTTTTGTCCTGAGATGAATTACTATGGTGTGATGCTGTGAAATCTTTGCAGATGCGACTATGCAGCACTAGCATTGTGTTGAGCCAGGAGCCCCAGAAGTTTCTTGTTTGGGGCCCCTCTGGGAGCCATCAGCCAGGTCAACCAATAGCTGGACAGTCTGGGCGACCCGACTCAGCCCCTCCTCCTCCAGGATGAGCTGAGGGGAGCACAAGGAGTCCTGAAGTGGCAGGAAGAGAAAAGTTAACAGATGAAGGTGAGAAGCATGCTGAATGCCACTATGCTGTGAACCTGAGAAACCATAACAGTTAAGATAAATAATAAAGAGAGACATAAAAAAGGGGAATTTGGACAGTGTGATTAAAAGAATGTTTCTATTGCCTGTAGTGAGGGGATTTCAAAAATAACAATGAGGGAGAACATCATCTGAAATATAATTTTAGTCAGTAGTCAACATCTGGGGAGTCAGACTAGACACAGAGTGAGCATCTCATCCTGAAGGAGGCTTAATTGTTACCTTGAGTAACTGTGATTAGTGCTGAAGTGTGCTACAGTCCCAAGTGTGATGGGAATGTTCGTGATGTGTAAATGTAAAGCGCAGCCAGACAGTGATGGAGTTAATACATTTATAACCAGCAGAGGATGTAATTTCAGTGAGTGGAGATCAGAAACATCCACACGCCCTGTCAGATGGTGGAGTGTTTGTTGCCTCAAGGCCTGAAATGAAAACCATTAAACTTACTTCCACTTTCCTTTGAAACAAGCAACAAGATGGATCGAAATGAAAACAACCGCTCTCTCGCTTGTTTTATAAAACAGAAAGGTGTGATGTTTGAGATGGAAATTCTCAGCTGCCCATGCTCTTCAAACACAATAGGTAATCCATGTCAGCACTCACAGGACTGGGCTCTTTCAACAGAAACAGGCACTTTGGTATCTGTGCACTCAAATAACAAAGGAATTGCATCACAGTTCCTGAATTAAGGCCGATGGACCAATTTAAACATTTGTAATTTGTGCATAAAAGTTTTGGAATTTGCAATAGATAGATCTCACTCGCTACTGCTTATCCATCATGGTCATGGGCAGTCTTGGAGCCACTGCCAGCCAGTGTTCTGGGTCAGGGCTGAAGTTGGTATGGAAGCAGGAAAAATGTGTGTGTGAAAAAGTGTGAAACTTTAACAAGGACCAAACTGCGATGTGTAGACGACATGTGGCCTTGAGCTAAACATTGGTAAAGACCAAGTCCATAGTACAACAACCAGTTCAAGGTGTTGACTTGTTGTGGGATCTACACAATATTATTCCAGTGGTTGTCCAGTTGTATGTGTCCCAGAGGGTTGTGCACACCAAGCATCTGAGGACTCTATCTGAGCTGAAACAGCTCGGTAAATTCAGATTGTGTTCAACAATACTCTTGACTTAGATGAAAACCAAGTCAATCCAAATAGTCCACAGATTTTATTCTTGCCACTGTAAATATAATAAGGGCCCTGGCTGTCTTTACATTAATCTAGTTTGCAAGGGATCTGAGCTGCTCTTTAACCTTCAAAACTGATATGGATTGTTTCATCCTGATTTCTTTTTGGCCATTGTGATTGTCAAGGCTGAAAGCGTTTGTTGCTTCCCCACCAGCATGCAGCTGACACTGCTATTTTACTTGTGTCTTGGTAGTTGTTTCATCATCAATCCTACAAGACTGGCATTTGCTGCTGTTTCATTTCACAGTCAGACAGGCCCTCAATGACCCCTGAGCCCATCTGAGGGACTCACACAAAAACTACGAAATGATTAAATGTTCATAATGAGTGTTGCTGACTCTGTAGTCATTACATGATTAACTAGTGAGCCTGTGCTGCAGTCCCAGTGATGTATGAGAGAAGAGTCAATGGTTTGTGAACATGCAAGTTGTGATCTCATTTAACATAGTGTCTGCTGCGACACAGAGCAGCTGGGGTTGATGATGGTAAAGCTGCTGTTTGCAGCGTTTCTAAAGGTGGAAACACAGAGAGCACTGGACTCACTGGGATGGCTGCTCACATCAGGACCAGTCTGGACCAACCTAGTCTGGCTTCATACAGTGTGTTTATTTTTCAACCAGGGTAGCCAATTATTTTGTCAAGCTGACCGCTTTGGCCTTGGTTGGCTTGGCTGCTTTGGCTCATGTACGTTTCTCCAACAGAAATGAGTCAGTGGGCAGAATTTGTTCATCTCTTGATAAGAAGAGAGATTCCTGTCTCTGGAGGACAAAAACGTTATTGATTGAACTCTGGCGAAGAGCAGATTTGTTCTCTTGAGTGTTTAAAGAAGTTTGGTTTGGTTTGATGATTCAAAATGCGGAAACACAGATGCCGGAGAACTCACCTGGACAAGATAAGTGGTGGATGGACTGTACCAATGTGAAACACTTATTCTTATTAGCTTCTTGGAGTGTGCCTCACTACAGGCCACATTCACCCATCCACTCCACTGCAGTATCTTGCACAAGAACACTTTGACGCTACATCTGGGGGAGGTGAGAATAGATCAGCCAATTATGTGATCCACCTCCTGAGCCTCAGCACATACGGGTTACAAATACAAAGCATGTACAGTACTAGGTCTTCATCCCTGGACAGGCCACTAGTATAACCTACACATTTACACCTACAGCCAAGCTTGAGTCACTAATTAGCCTAGATGCCATTGGACTGTGGGAGAAAGTTGGACAACCTTCAGGAACCACACAAAATATGCACTCTCTGTACAGAAGCTGTTTCAAACCCCTAACCTTCTTGCTGTGAGGCAAGTGTTAACCACTGGGCTGCCATGGGCTCCTACAGCCTTTAGCTGAACTCATGAGGGACCCATGAGGCTTAGTAGCTCCATTATTGTTAAAATGACACAGTGCTGTCTCAGAGCTCTGCAGCAACTCCTTCTCCTCATGGTCTCTGCTCTGATCTGCATCATCAGCTGTGATAACTAATACACAAGTCTTTAGATAGTCAGCTGAGTTCACCACAGGGGGAAAGCAGTCCAAGTATAGAAACATCTCTGAGATAATCCAGTGAGATGGAGGACCCTGATCTTAAGTGTCTGAAAACGTCTATGTCCGCAGTGGTCAAAGTGATGGACAGGCCCCACTGGGTAGAAATAGAGACATGACAAACTGGAGGAAAATGTTCTTTTCATGCCTATCTTTAATAATGCCTTTCTTTATTGACAACATAGATAAGAGCCCGGGAGAAAAATGTAACCTGGAATCAAAGTGTGAAAATAATGATTAACGTTGGCATGTTAAATGCAGTGGAGCAATGAACAAATAGTCACACAGAGGGGTGGCAGACTAGTGTAGGCTATTTCCTCACATAAACAAATCTGTGGCAGGAACCACAATAGTTAAAAATTCCCCATTGTCCAAATTGGTAAATGACAGAAACAGTTGGAGAATCTCTGGTCTATGTGATATTTCACTTTTTCTTACATTTGCAAAAATGTCCAAACTTTTGTGTCCACTTTGTTGTCATGGGGAGCTGAGTATGGACAAAGGGGAGCTTTTGAAACAAAAAGATAACCTTAAAATTATCTGGTGGTGTGAGAAGTGCTGTGAAATCCTTCTGATTCTCTGCACAGACACTGTTCTACTTACAAACATTCCTTTTAAGAACATTCAGATATGAAGACTGAGCTGCAAGTTAAAACTGTTTTCAGATCGCTCCCCTTGCTGACCATGAGCTCAAATTTGGTTTTGTGCTCCTCTTCTGCCGAGTACACATTTCACTGCTAGCCACCACCCTGGCATCACAGTTCTTTGTACTTACCTTAGTGCAAATTCAGGATATGAAGGGCTGTTTGTTCCGAGGCCAACTCGTTTGTAAATGAGTTAGGGAGTTGTCCGTATATTATTTCATTTTTAGAAAAGATTGTCATAATTTTCTACAACAATGAGAAAATCTGCATTTGTTGTGTGTAGTGAGTAGCATGAGTATGAGGAGCCATCAGGGACATTACCAATGCAAAGAGGAAAAAAAAAAAACCCAATGTATTATTTGGTTGGTTGGTCGGCTAGCTTTACGTGTGTGGAATTGTTTGGTCAGACTGCTCATAATCGCTCTGAGTCAGAAACAGTATCAGAATCATTTTAATGCATCTTTAACTGGCCTAGCACTGTCAAATTTATGTATATGGAAATGCCTTTAGTTTCATATGAGTGCATACATTGTGATTGTAGATCAGTCCTGGTGGCCTCTCATACAGGAGCTCTGGAGCTCTGGACAGTACTTGTTAGTAGAAAACATTAATTGTTTTTTTGCCATACGAGAACAGAAACATGGAAAATCTAATTTAATCCAAAAAAAATAAAAAAATTTATTTGAAATTAAATCGGACTAAGGGACTTTGTTATTGTTAAAATTGTTGGTTTGATTCTGAATCATCTCAAATTCAGGCCAAGTGATGATCACTTTGTAAACTTCATCCCCAGACCAGGAGAAAAGAGCACAGATGACATGAGCACATCACAAGTTCTAGGCTGACAAAGCGCAAGCAAGACAGACAGCAAGCACACATTGCACATGGTCCAAGTTTAATTTTTAATAAATTCTTTACAGCAGGATGAAAGAAACTATACATATAGATTTATATAAACTCAAAAATGATTCTTAATAGTACAAGAATGTCATATAAATATATAAAACAGTATTTCTGCTCTGGTAACATGTTTAGGAATACACCTTGGTCTAAACCAGTGAAGGAGTTACTGTGTGTTGCTTATCCAGTTTCATTATAAAATATATCTTTGAGTTGAAACAGTAAAAATTTCATTTTGACAGTAGACTAAAAAAAAACCCTTCACACAGGGTGTTTTCTGTTGTTGTTGTTAGTTTTTTGTTAAACAGAGGACACTGACCTCAAGGAAGCAGAAATGTGGACATGAAGTTAAGGGTAGACAATACGTTTTCTATCCAACTTGTTCTGTTAGTAAATTTAAATTATAAAAAATGTTTTGGAATTCCAACTGACTTATAAAATTGTGGAAATGTACAGACTTTCGTTTAAAACATTCAAACAGAGAATAAAAAAGGAACTTGCATTTCTGTTTCAAGTTTGTATGCTAACCAGATAGGCCCTCACCAGAAGTGTAGTACCCATTTGTGCCTTATGAGGTGATAGTGAGTTCAATCCAACATGATATGAGTGGATGCCCCTCTTTAAAGCTGGGCTACAGTTAGCCAGGACAATCAGCCTTACTGAAGTTAGAGTTAGACCAATATAAAGTTTGGGAATATTATTAGTGTTTGTTTTTGATATTATGATCTTCCAGAACTACAGAAGAGTAATTAATTGAAGTTAGACACTCTACTTCCTTCACTTTAGCTTTAATTTGTTGTAATGAGGACAGGTCTGTCTTGAGACTATTTCTAGGGCTTTAGAAATTTGAATCCCTATAAACTGTGTCATTTGGCTTGACAGTGGCAGGGTGCCATCATTTTTTTCTTATTATACATAGATGTATTTTTGAGAGCCTCTGCATCCTTGGAAAAACTGTTAAATAATAGCAGGGTTCTGGGTGTGGCCAATGAACAGGCCAATCAGTTTTCAATTTATTTGTTTTTTTCACTTGGTAGTAACTAAGCCATTTTGAATTTTATGCATCAGTTTGCTTTTTTTTTTCAGCCACATTCACTTTGAATTGTGTCACTGAATTCAAGACATTTTCTATGCTGCAATGCTAGATATATACAATTTAATTGGATGGTGTATGTGTGGAGAATGGAAGCTGTTGTACAGTAGTGGACATGGTCACATCTACCCCAGACCTCTCATAACTGATTAGACATTTACACAGTAGTAGAGTTTTAGTCACACATCCTACCAGCAACACAAAAATGACAAATTTAGAGTTTTAGAGAGTTGATGCACTGCTGCTGATCAGCTGATATTGTATTCTTAACTCTACATTGGTTCAATAAGCATCATAATCAGATCCCAAACTGTGTTAAGCTGCAGACATTGACCTTATAAGAGCAATAAGCCAAACACAGAAAATGGTTGAAACAGCAGAGACCCCTTTCAATTATTTACCATTTCAATTTTAAAACAATCAATGTTATTTTTAACATTGAATGATTGGATATTGATTAGTTCTAATTTACCTATGACTGTGATGTAAAGCATGCACATTGTTTTCAATAGGCTTGTTGGTCTATAGGCTTGAGCTAAAGCAGCGAAACCTCTGCTGGTTCACCAAAAGAGAGGACAAAACAAAACAACAAAATAAATAAAAAAAATTTCAATAATTTAATAACCTGTTTACATTTATACAAAGATTAAGTCAACAAGTCAAACTGACGAAGGACAGAAAAAAAACTTAAACACACACTCCCTTGGAGGGGTTTGTACCATCGGTTTGGATATAATAAGCCTTGGGGGGGCAAGTTTATGCAGTGATACTGCACCCTGCTGCTCGCACATAACATAGCAGACAAAAAAAAAGCCAAGCCATTTCTGCAGGATGTCAGTTTTCATCAATAAGAGGCACTGAGTCATATCTCTACACATCCAGGTTCCATATTAACTAACTTGCATCTCTCTAAAACAAACAAACAAAAAAAGATAAATCACATTCACTATTCAGTCTCAGGTTCAACAGCAGCCTTTCTCAGAAAGACCTACCTTGGAGGCAGGACTCAGCTCAGCTAGTGAGTGGAGCTTAGGAACACATTTTCTGATGAGCAACAACTGCATTTAGTGAAGCTGCTTTTCTAGTCCTGACCACACTGACAGATAGTCTCGTGAGTCATCCACCTGCTTTTGGTGATGTTAGTTAATTTCAGATCTGACGCCACATGAATCTCTTCCTGTTGGCAGATAAATCTAAGTTCAGCATTTAATGTTAACTGTGGTCACACCTGCTTGTCTTTGGGCTAGCCTTACTACAGGTGTGTGTTGGTAAAAAGCCTATGGTGTATTATTTGGGACATGACTGTGTAGCGGTTCCGTTTGGCTCCACTTGTCTCCAGCAGTGACAGTTCGGTCCATGAGCATTTCTGCTCCAGAGAATCAGAGTGAAGGCTGAGAGAGGCTGAAGAGTTTCACAGCTCGCCTCCTCTCGCATAGTGTGCCGATTCCTTAGTGTAATGCTTCCAATAACGACTGAATGTCTAAATCAAGAGCAGTGTGTAGAATTATCTGTTCAAGGTGCTCACCTGCCGTGTGGACCACGCATATAAAGCTATTGCTGCTGTGGAGCATCGACACACACTCAGTTGACACTTGCTCTAACATCATAGAATACACATACTGACACGTGCACACAAATTGTGTTAGATGACAATTGTTGCAGTAGCTGCATGTCTTTACAACTGTCAAACACATCTCTGTGGGTTCAGTGTGTGTCAGCCCAACTATATAAGTACTTAGTGTTGTGTGTCTACTCTAGGCGAGCAGGTAGCTGTAGAGGATGTAGAGCAGGGCCATGGCTGCACAGTAGAAGAGCAGGAAATCTGTGGACAGCAGCGAGGACGAGGAGGACGATGAAGGAAGAGGTGAGGAGTGGCAGGGGGAGAAGTCCTCCACCCTCTCTCTACCCTCCACAGCCAGCAGGGCCGTCACACAGCGCAGCACAGCAGGCAGCTTACATAGAAGCACATCAGAGGACACACACATGTCCATCTGGACGAGACACACACACATACAGCACATACAGAGAGGGAAAATACATGTAATTAAAACTAGGAGATGAGAGATGGACAAAACAGACAGTAGCACTACACACAGCAGAGTCAGGGTCGGAGTAAAAACCTTAACCAGGACCAGTCAGAGCGTGAAAGAAAAAGGGCAGCAAAATAGAAGCTCTATCAAATATTCAGTGAGTCTTAGTATGAAAAACAAGCTGTGCTACAGGACGGTGAGAGCAATGGAGCAGATAGTTTTACCTCTGGGACTCCCAGCTTGCGACTAGCAGCAATGAAGTTTTCCACGTTGAGTCGGCTCTTTGCTGAGCTCAGTTTTGGCTGAAAAGTACCAGACAACATCCAGGTAAAGTCAACATTACTCATGTGCTCTAGTATCCTGATAGCAATACTCACCTGTAGGTATTTTTATATTCAATCATATTTTAGTAAATCGCTTCCATGTTTTCTGATCACCTTCTAGATACAAACTCAATTCTTCCTCCTTATTAACCTGTCATTTTAATAAATACATTTTGATAGTCCCTTTATATATGACCAAAACAATTTTCATTTTTACTGGGAAACAAAACTTGAATGGATGGATGGGTCCTTCGCTGTCCAAACTATCCCAAAACTCACAGCATGCCAGTTATTAAAGTAATATGGCAGCAAAAACACTAACAGGGGCCCGACGGTTACTGTCTGAAGTGAATAATGAGGAATCTGTTGTGTTTTGTCAAGGGAGGGCGGTAACAGGAGCTTTGCAATACCATGTTGAACAGGTGGTGACACAAAGCAAAAGTCCTCTGTAGATCCAGACAGTCTAATTTAAACTCAGTCTTCACGCTGTATAAAGGCTGATCAAATAAGAGACTGCAAACATGCCGAACTGATGCCGTAATCTATATGTTTGGTTGTTGCTTATAACTATTCTGTAAAAAGAAAAATAAACTTCATACACAGTCCATAGTCACACATTTCTGATTTTCCACAGCCAGTCCAGACATGCATGAAATTTTAAGGGTCTTGATTTTGTTGTTGAAGTTCTGAAGAGGAGAGCTTCCCCAGGAGACCTGACAAAAGCAATAACAAACACAACCGAAAGAAAAACTCAGAAGTCAGAATTTAGCCGCTAAGCTACATGGGCTAAGTTCCAAGTAGAAGCCAGGCTGCTGGAGACTGGAACAAGTTTGGCTGCACAGCACTCAGCCTCCAGCGTCTCAAGTTGCCGTGGTAACCAGGGCCGCTTGTGCTGCCTGCGGCTCCAGTCTATTTTCATCAGGAAAGAAGGATAATCCGGATATTAACTAAATAACCAAGCCAATTACACGAAAGACAACACTGCCGCTGAAAAGGGACGAGCCAGACCGACAGCCACTTCAGCCGAGGACCAGTCTAATTTGGGAGGCCACGACGAAGGACCTCAATTCGGCCGCTCTCGTCGGACATCTCCTGTTCTGCTTGGCCAGTTGAGTCGTCTGCCAAGTAAGGTAACATTTATCTGCTTCTCCAGCGGGTTGTTCTGAGTGGTGTGAGGCATGGCTAACAGACAACAGTGAATCAAATTTTAGTTTTAGAGCTCTCCTTCTTCAGACAGACTCCCCCTTGTATTTTGATAAAGATCTGCCATTCATTCGCCCAAATCCTCAAGAATCACCAGCCGCTTAATTATTGTTATATCATGCCATTCCATTTACTTATCCAAGCTCACCTGTTTCATCTATTATATGCTTTGACTTGCACCTGTATATAATGAGCACATTTTTATTTACCCCTTTTCAATTAATAAAAACCCCCATAAATCATTATTAAGTCATTGTTACACCCTAACCCTTCAGGAATTGTTCTTAGGTCAATCCACAGTAAAGAACATCCCTTCCAGATTGAGACTTGATAAGAGGCAATGCTGTAAACAATCCTAACCCTAACCCCTAACAGTTTGAAATTCACAATATACTGTATCATTTAATATCAGCCCAAGGCCTGAGGACGTAGCTCAGTGGTAGAATGCAAAGATCCAAGGTTCAAACCTCAGCCACAAAGCAAACCAGTGGTAGGTTTGTGCCAGTCCTAAGCCCGCAGAAATGGGGAGGGTTGTGACAGGAGGGGCATCCGGTGTAAAAAATGTAGCCAAATAAACACTGTCAGTCACAAAGCTGACTTGCTGTGGTGACCCCAAATAGGGAAAAGCCAAAAGAGGGAAAAAATATATATACATATACATAAAATATGATATCCCCTACAGCCAAAAACACTCCCTCCTTCTTTGCTGTTTCTGATATTCTGCTGTCAAATACTGAGAAAGGAACATAACACTATAATACTGCAGCAGCAAAAACCTCTGAGTGTTTTAAAATGTGCAAACTACCAAATTGGAGTGGTTAAGTTATCTCTCTGCAAAATATCAAGCCAGTGACCAATGGTGTCTAACGTGTGAATGGCATCTGATCATCTCCAGACAGAAGGGATAGGATTCAGCAGATCAGACTCACCACTGCTGGGGAGGGAATATGGATGCTTGACACAGTGCGTGGTCGAATGTGATTGACCAGCTGGCAGAGGATTGTGCCATTGGATAAGGCCTCACCCAGATCCTCCGGTAGGGTGATCTTCAGCCGAGACTCCAAAGTCTAAGGGAAATGAGACAGAAAGAGGACTACGTCAGATTACTCAGTTACTCAGCATTTATGCCACAGGATGCAAACTATTTAACCCCAGGTTTATCAAGTGATTATGTGGAAAACATTGAACATTAAAAAGCCATTCCTGAATGCTATGGTGGAGAGCACTCTGGTGCCATGGTGACATAGATACGAGAACACAGGCTTTCCCAGATTGTCCAGAGCATCACACAGCCATGCTAGCCATCCCAAATGACACACCCGCCCTGACCATCCACGTGATTCATCAGATTAGGCCTTCTGCCATGGCTCTGTGGTCAAACCTGGAGCTACAAGGCAGCTGTGATTACTGTGTCCAGCAGCAGCACTGCTGTGGCATAACATTAGCCCTCACGCCCCGCATGCATGGCCTTTTGGTGCTAGTCACCCTGCTGTCAGTTTTTTGGTTGTCCTTCCTTGATAAAAACCACAGCAGATGCTCTGTTACATAATGTAGCCACCATAATGTGGAGGTTACATACATATTTACCCTCGTCCATTTTTATACATTCTACATACATTTCAAGATGTATCTAATATCACAGGCAGCAGGCCTCCTGACAGATGCCATGGTAAAGAGATGACGAGTACTTGTATATGCTTAACCAGTACCACAGTGTGTAGTGTGACCTGTTACCTTGCGTAGTTGTGCGATGTCCGTTCTCTCCTCTTTGGGAGAACGCAGGGTTGTACGCGACTCACTTCTGCCCGACTCCCCGAGAGTAAACGCTGGCCCTGACAAAGAGACAAAAAGGGCTGAGAGCTTGCAGACTTGGTGAGTGAAGGCGCGTGCGCGTGTGTGTGTGGTGTGTGTGTGTACCTGTAGGTTTGACATTAGTGCGGGAGGAGGCACGGAACAGGAAGCTGTTGGGTTTCTGGGCCTGACCACAGGGAGGGGACAACTTCGGAGAGGACGGGACATCTGAAGAACACATTTCGGTCAATGTTTCACATGTGTCAGAGCAGACACAGTCACATCTGACCATTTTTACACTCAACAGAAGAGTTATTTATTCAGTGAAACTCTGACCAAGCCTCTACTGCTACCCTCTAACCCTCCACTAATAAATAGCAAATAAATAGTTAAGGTTAACCCTTATCTCAATCCACAAATAGGATGAAAATCAATAATTGAATTATCTTCTATCCATTCACTCATTTTAACCAGTACTTTCACTTCTAACTAATATGATCACATCCCCATTATTGAGGTCAGGTCAAATGATCAGGTGTTCATATATGAGGAAGGAGAGTAAACGGTTATTTAGTCCCTGAGCAGAGAGCATAAGAGCCAGAAAATGTTTCAGATGTTAATGTGAGTTTGCAAGGCTGTGGCCTCAACACAGCAGTGAATTTTGCAACAGGAAGCTAATGCAATACTTATACTTGAAGAAGAGGGTTTGACACGGCTTTGATGACGCTTCACTGTAAGAGGTATGGGTTCACGAACACTCTAGCACTGTAAATTCTGATGGGAAAAGCAACTTAATGTATCCAAAATATATATTGTTAAATCTGCCCAATTTTCCATATATTTCATGCCAGTCTCAAACTGATGACACCAGCATAATAGTATGAAGTTAGAGTGCCACCTGCTGAAAACAGGAAGCAACTTCTGAGTGTTCACTGGATGTGAAAGTGTTTTAACTGACGAACTGCAAGCCCTGCCTGACGTGAACATGTGGGATGACCCATTCAAGGCTACCTACAGATTAAATGTTCTATTTTTAATGGACTCAGATTAAATCTAAATCCTTCAATGAAGGAGATTGGGGGGATTGGGGTGAACAGTCATGTTCATCTGAAGCCAATCGCGGCCTTTCAGTTTTTTACTTTGGTATATGGTGTTTAACTGGCTTTGCTGCGCTGTCCTTTTCTTCACCTTATTAATCCTCCATCCCCAACACACATTGACTTCTACATTAGCTATGCTTTTATTTATACATGCTCACTTACCTTATATGCCAAATATGCACACAGTATGTATGGTAATTAACTTTCTATTGCACTAAGATTGCCGGTCACACTCCTGACAGACAGGTGTGTGTCATTTACTTATTTGCACTTGTAAGTATCTTCTATGCTGATGCTGCTGTTATTCTCATGAAAATATCATTCTCTACAAGCTCTTTAAATTGCTCCATGGGGATAAATACTATCTCTTGAACTGAATGGAATACTGCAGTTCATTATGTCTAATGATTCAGATTCAGATTGCATGTGTCTGTATCTGTGTGTACCTGTTCTGCTGCTGGAGCGATGTAAAAGTACTGAAGAAGACACTATGCTCATCTGATCAACACTCTGGCAAAAAGAAACAATGCAGTTAGGAAAATGAAGACACTTCTCAGCTGAATTCACTGACACTACTCACTGCACATCTCTGCCTCAGGCCGGAGTGGGAGCTGTTGCTCTCTGGAGATGCTCCACTAGGGGGAGACAAATACCAAGTTTATTCACCAGAGAGAAGTATCAATGTTCCTGTCCACACCTTTTAGTTTCTAATATCTGAACTTTGTTAGGCCTGAAGGTAATGTGAGAGCAAATGAAAGGAGCAGTCAGTGTCAGATCTGTCTCTCTGCACTAGTCTGTTTCATCTGCTCTACTTACGCTGAGCTACTTCCTGTCTGTGGTACCACATGACTTCCTGCTTTGGTTGATGACTTCAGCAAACTGCAAAATAAAGAGTTTTGATATGGAGAGTGTGTAGTTTGTCCTGGGAGAGATAGAAGGGAGGAAGTTGCTGCTCCTCATTTACAATCTACTGCACACATGAAAATGTCTGAAAGCTCAAATTCACACTGCATTAGTGAAAAGGAGAAATAGGGCCAGATTCATGGTCTGGCCTTAATCTGAAGTCTATGTTTTCAATGGCATCAAAAGCTAATTGGAAACACTCCTTTATGAGCAGGTCTTTCAAATATCTCCATTATTAATGAAGGTGGGTAAGAGGAAATGTCAACCTGGCCTTCTCTTTCTGCTGCTGCTGCTGCCGCTCTCTCTCTTGCCAGATTTGTAAGGTGCCTGGCCTCCTCCGCTCCTCCAATGTGGGGCTGGAGGGGGAAAGGGGGGATGGGGAAGCCGATGACGAGGGGGCCATTTCCACATGCAGGTTAGACCTGTACAGGAGAGAACGAGAGAACACACAGACGGGCCAAATAAGAAAAATACTGATAAAAGCACTCAAATTTTTTCATGTATTCAAAAAAAAAAAAAAGTTATTAGTGGCCCAACACAAGCCGGCTTCACTCCTACAGGAAGGAGGTGCAATATCAGTAGAACTGGGACAGTTTGTTCCAAATTTGAGTTCTTGTTCAAACATAGGGAAAATTGTTTTCCCTGCCTGTAATGACTTCAAAGAAAGTAACTGAGGTATTTCATTGTTGCCCCCAAGATAATAGTCTAGGATTAGGCTGTAGGGTTGTCTTCATATCAGTCCATACTAATTATCTTCTATTTATGGCTGTTTTTCATTCTGACTTCAGATTTCCAATTATTTTTTATCCTGCTGAAAGTTTTAAAGGACCATATGGACGAAAGGTAGACTTACATGCAACAGGTTCGTGTACTACTAGTACAGTAAAATTATCAAAGTGCTAAGTCTACACAGAAAGCAATCCTCAGTCTGTATTCAGAAACTGATCCTATCAGAAGAAGGCTCAGAGACTAACAAAAATACTCAATGCCCAGTACTTACAAGATCTAGAATGCAAATCCTGGGAGAAGAGAGATGGCAGCATACTGAGATTTTGTTTGTAAACCCACAAATACAACGGGCCCCTCAAATCAAGAACAACCAAATCTACTACCATCATTCTTGATTCTACACTTGCTCAGCATTCTATCTTATCTGGTCACCCCCACAGTCCAACATCTGTTAAGGGTTCCGCCAAGCTATTTATATACATGGCCTACAGTATGAGACACCATCCAAATATACAATACAGGCCAAAAGTTTGGACACACCTTCTCATTCAAATGAATAGGAAAGTGTGTCCAAACTTTTGGCCTGTACTGTATTGTACATCAAATATGGTGAAAATTGTACAAGTGTCCAAGTACAACAAGTGAAATGAGAGCACATTCAAGTTTTAAAATAGGCAACAAAAACTCACATTGAAGTGAATCTGATCAGTGTTTAAATTTTACTCTGATGTTTGGTTTGTATAAAAATGCCTTGCAACAGTCTGCTTTGGGTTGGTTTTTTTTTCTTCCTTGGTAGACTTTCAATTTTTTGTCTGGTCTATTTTTAGGCTCCCAGAGGAAGTGTTGGAGGCCCAGATCTGGAACATCCGTTTGTTCAGGCTATAATATGAGTTAAGTGCTGTTTGTAAAGCTGCACTAACTGTCCCTCAGTCAAAGGGATCAGGCTGGTGGTCAGTTGCCTAATCTACAGCATGTACAGTATGTTAGGCTTAACAAGGATTGAGCACTGTCACAATGTGAGAACAGTTAATAAGACTGAACAAAGCTGTTTGTTGCACCACAGGCAGAGAATAATGGAGCTGTGTTACAAATTAATATGTAGAACTTGTATGTTAAGAACAGACCACAGGCAACATAAAAACGGCACTATTAGTTGAATAGTATGCTGTCTCCTGAAGAGACTGGGAAACTTTGGGACTTGATGTTGAAAAAAACGTGACAAAAAAAAGGTTGTGTCCAGTATCATCATGCTATTATAATAACAGCATGGGTTTGAAGATAAGAGCATCCACAGTGTATATAATGCAGAGCATGTGGGGGAGTGAGGGAGTAACATGAGTAATGGGAACAGCACTGTATTGACTTTTCCCAGCTTTTAAAGTACCCTGTGTAGTGACCTTGTAAAACAAGGCAGGGAAAGAGAGAGAAAAAGTGATAAAAACCTTCTCTGCCTTTGTCAACCTGAGCGACAAAGCACACAGTTTCCAACCAGAAAAACCAACATGCTGCTAGATTAACAGGGATGATCGTCACAGAGACAAACTATAGAGAATCAGCATTGATATGAAAATGGGCTCCAGATTTATTGGAAAAGGGTAGCACAAGTCATGTAAAGGAAGAACACCTCATCAGAGTCTAGACATCACATTTGATACAATTGTTGTTATGGATAAGAGTTTCCATCACCCCTTATCTCTATAGGCAGATTAACATACTGCCAGTGATATTTTCAGTCACCATTAATTCACCAACAACTTGCTGAGTAAAAACTTCCTGATTTAGCACCCAATCGCACTGAAGGACCAGTACCCTCCGCCATTTTCTCAATGAACACATTATTCTGGTCTAATTGTCCTGAGCAGCAGTAACACTAGGTAAGGGCGGGGTTCACCACGAACAGGCTGCCAGTCAATCACAGGGCCAATATACTGGCAGAAATAATCACTCATACTGAAACTCAGTTTCTGGTTTTACCTGCAGATTGTTGCTTCCTGGGTTTGGGAAGGTGACGATCTCTCCTTCTGATCCTGAAAACAGTGAAACACTCAGTTACTTTTCTTGTTTAAGATAATGGCACAGTTACTGATCAGCCTGTGACTGACTGCTGCCAGAGGAGGTTGTGTAGGTTCGTCCATTCTGATCTCCTCTTCCTCTTCCCCAGTCACAATGCTGTCAATGAAGTCTGCATTCTCAGCCTCTCCATTCACTGTGAAAAGAGTGGATGAGAGCTTGTGTTTTCTCTGAATATCCCTAGATTCAAAAGAGAAATGGGAAAGACAACAGCATGTGTTTACAGCAGGCAAGTTATGCCTTACCTTTGTTCACTTCCACAGATCGCTCCTCCTCTTCCTCCTCCTCCAGGTTCCTCTGGTCTCTGCTGACCTCAGCCATGCGGAGGGAACGCTCTGAGAAGTCGTCTGCGGACTAGAGGCAAAGACAGAGACAGTTGTTGACACTGCAGACACATCCCATTATGTGGTGGAGTTGGTTGCAAGTCAAATATCATTATTCAGGTATTCAGGTGCCTGATAACCATACTTACAGTACAGGACCACACTGGAAGAGATATAATGTATCAGCAGTATTTTGTACACAATAGTGTCAGTTACAGATTTGGACACTATTTAAATTTAATATTTTGCAGAGTGAGAAAAAAACCTTCATTTTAAATGCATGCCCAAAGAATAATTTTTCAAGCTGAAATAATATCTCAGCTGCACCAAACTGACAAACGTAAAATTACATTGCATTGCCTGGTGAATGTGGCTTAGTGCATGTGGTCACTCAACACAGTGGGTCAGCTGTATAAAAGTATGTGTGTATATACTTGGAAATGTTACATACTGAGGGCTAAACAAAGTTGTTTTTTTGTTTTTTTGACAGAGTAAGGAAATTTCAGGAAAATTGAGACATTTTGACTGCTAATTTATGCATTGAGACTTGGTTTTAGGGTTGGACATTCAGTGGTTATGTTAAGGGTTAGAGTTAAGGGCAACCTTAACCCTAACCCAAGGCATGATAGTGATGACGAAGTATTAAGCCTAACCTTAAAAGAGCATATTTACTATTTATTATAACCCTCTGTGTATTCAGTGTGGATGGAGTTGGTGATCATTGATTAAAAGTCAAACAGTTTCCAGCTTGATTGAATAGCATTTTTGTTGGAAATGAACATCCCTCGTGTGGATGCTTATGTTTTACCTCATTCCCCGACCATCTCTTGCTGCCACTGTCCACGCTGTTGAAGCCAGAGTCCAGTCCTCCAAACTGACCCACAAACAGCTCCTGGTCTGACAGGCTGCAGGGAAACGGGAAACATGCAGAGCACAATTTCAACACACACACACACACACGTCAGTCAGTGAATACACAGCAGCTTTGTCATTATGGTCACTGGTCTGAAGATCACTGGCTTGTGTTTTTCTTCCCCAGATCTGATGCGGAGCTTCTGTCAAACTGTCTTTTATCTTGGTCCTTGGTTCTGTGTGTTGGATGAAAACAGCTCAGCAGGTCACTGACAGAACTCCATTTAAGTTCATAAATATGTGATAGGCTGTGCTTCCTCTTAATTTGCCCTTTCACTGCCATCATTCATCAACCACTCTTCTTCTTCCTCTCCTTATCAACCACCCACCTCTCACTCAGACTGTATTGGTAAAATACTTATATCTATGATGTTGTATTTTCTATGAAGTATCTGTAAGCACTTTTGTACTGATGCCTTATTTTTATTGTACAACATGGTTTGTCTAAAATAAACCGTATGTCGTATTAAGTACAGAAAGAAATCTCATCTGCCTCCTCACCAGCTGTTGAATCCAGTGGGCCTCAGGTGTCTCTCCAGCTCCTCCTGGCTCCGCTTGCAGGCCTCCATGTTAAGGTACTTAAAGATGTGGTATTTGCCCTTGGAGCATATCTGCGCTGGAGGCATTCGCAATGGGTTGTTGTCCAGTGAGATGCTCTGGAGGTGCCGGAGGTGGCGATAGCATAAGGGCACATGGGAAATGCGGTTGCAGGAAACATCGAGCCGGACAAGTGGAAGCTCGGATATTTCTACAGAGAACACAGGGAAGGGTCGTTTGAGCTGGATTACTTCATTAGAAGTGCCAACCTCATTAAAACTGGTGGCAATGGTTAAGGTTACTGTTGATACCCATGTTGCCATTTATAGAGCCTGCATCCTTTAATTCTTTTGGAAGTGTCAAGTTATAGTTTTGAGGCTGTGGTCCTCTAACCTTCTTTGGGGGAGGTTACTGTAATGTCTACCATGGTAAACACCTGGGAGTTAGGTGCAAAGTGAGGCGTGGGCAGATGTGACAATTTTTCATAATAAAATACTCAGAAAACTATTAAAAATAAAATACATATAATTTTAAACAACTTTATTTTTTCTTCATGGCCCAGAGGTTGGGGACCTCTGCTTTAAGGCATCAGCATAGAGTTCATGACCTGTTGTACCAAAGCAGAACAGACCAAATAAGGCCTGGGACCCCTGTCTGCAGCTGCAGTTAGCAGGCTATCTGTTTAACGCACAACAATAAAGCTGTTGGCAGAGAATGGTCTGATATGTTAAAGGTGAGATATCTGGGGACCTCATCTTGAACTGTTCAGGGTTCATTTATCTTCTATTTTAAGTTCTTTCAAAAGAATCATTGGTTAAAACACTATAGATGTATAGATGTAAATGTTTTCATGGAGAGAGATGCTGCAGGGACTGGAATAATGATAATATAATAATCACACTGGTGATCATGTGCCACAATAATATTTTTAGACATCATCACCTAGTCATAAACTGGTTAGGGTACTCCATTCACTGTTTACATTCCAACTTATTTTTAACTTATTTTCACTATTCATACGTAATTCAAGGAAACTATTACAAGGATAACTGAAGGAAATTATTAATTATAAAGGAATAAATAGAAAATAAATAAAAATGCAAGTGAGTACGACTTGAGTGTTGGAATGATTTTGGTGAATTTATCGCTTGGAGGTGAGGTAGTTAGCAAACCTCCAGATGATCACTGGTTGTTAAATGAATGTTGGCTTGTTTATGAAATCTGACTTCATAACAGTTTAAGGTCAAACAAGTTCAAATATTCCAAATATCCTCTCCTTTTCATTTCGCCAGAGTAATCAGCTAATTCTAATGGAATGATGCTAAATCCACTTAAATAACGCTTCCATCACTGACATTACACAATCAGAATTACAATTACTTTACTAATCCCTGGATAGAAATTACATCAGTACTTTAAGAACCCTCCTGAGTTGACAGTAACACTGGCACTGGCACATGTACACACATGTTGATATGCACTGCCATCATATATACACAAATTGAACTTTGTCGCCTCGTCTGACTTGAGGAAAACTGGTAAAACTTGTTCCTGTACTAGCTCAACCAGTGTTTCTCTGCCTCCTGTTAATATGAAGTATTTTCATTTCCATTTCCTTCTATTGATTTAGAGAATAAGTCACAAACAATGCCTGACCCATTAGTCAGAAGCAGTTCAATATTTCAACTTGTAAACAATCAATAGCTCACAATAATGATTCCATTTCCATCAATTCTGTTGAATTTCTACAGTACAGCCCATTATTTTGTTTATTAGTTGGACTTCAAAGGCACTCTGGACATCAGAAATATCTGCTTCGTCCCAGTACAGATTAAAACTGATGGATTCCACACATATAAATATAAATTGTAAAGAGTCACATCACGTTCATCAAAAAGCTGAGGCAATCACTGTCAGTTGGTCTTAGAGGAGGATGTTCAATGCACAGGCATGACTGTACCTTCAGGCAAAGTGGTGAGCTGGTTTCTCCGTAGGTTTAAGTCCCTCACACACTCCAGCTGACCGAGTTCCGGGGGCAAGCACTGCAGTTCATTACAGCTCACATCCTGACAGACAGAAACAGAGGAAAAACTAAGAACCAGGACCAGGGATCTTCAACAGAACACCACTCATCTGTTTCATTACATCAGGACTTTATCTGGAGGCCTCTGGCTTTATGCTTAGATGCTACATTTGTGACAGTGAACCAAAAGGGCGCACACAGTTATGGACTGAAAGAATGACACTGGTTGAATGTAAAATTTTTCCTCAATTAACACAGAAATATACTGGTGCTGAGGGACTCTGAGTTCAAACACAGATACTGAAGAAATACAGCGTAGGTGTATGTAGGTGTGTTTGTGTCATACCAGCTGTCGAAGGTGTGTGAGGGAGTATATTGCGGCAGGCAGTGAAGACAGCTTGTTGTTGCTGACAATGAGTACTCGCAGGAGGGGAAGCTGAAAGACGGACGGGGGTAAACTGCCCAGAAGATTACGACTGTGGAGAGAGAAAGATGTGCACACATGTACACACCCACTTGAGTATTGAGCAATACTGTATTGAATTTCAAAAGTGCATTCTTGGACACTCATTCCAGTTAGCAACCAAAAATGTGCAGCTACATATATAGTCATAATTTTTTTGGGGGGAGTGCATTTGGCCTGATCCGATAGTCAACGTCTGTATTACAAGCCACCTGGAGGGTATTCCTGGTCTCCTAGCAACGGCATAATTATAGTGTGAAGCAGATACGGGTGTCGGTGTGGTTCTGTTGTATTCAGACAGCTAGGACAGGATTTGGACAGCCTGCTTTTATAAACCCATGGTTAAGCTTATGGAAAAGTTACTGTTTGGTTTGTGGACATGAAAACAGGTTAGGTTGTTTTCATTCATTCATCCTCAACCACTTATCCAGGTTGTGGGGGGGAGTTGGAGCCAATCCCAGTTGTCATTGGACGAAGGCGGGATACACCCTGGACAGGTCTCCAGTCCATCACAGGGCCAGACAGAGACCAACTACCACTACTACTCACACTTACACTAAGACCTACAGACAATAACAACACAGAAAGGCCCCAGGCCCAGGCATCAAACCCACAGCATTTTTGCTGTGAGGCAAGAAGGTATGGATAATGTACCAGTAATAAGCTTGCTGCAGTCAGACATCTGTATCTTTTGTAGTATATTTTATATGCATATTTTATAATAGTGGTGCATAGACATCCATTTCACCTTGTTTCTATTCTAGTCGAGATGGAGGACACACTTGTAATTGCTGCCCTTAAAGTGGAAACACAACAAACTGGAGGGTATACAGACTTCACCAGACACCATTTCATGATTTAGATAGCTTTGCCACTTGTGTAGTCAATTATGTTAAAATTGCAATGCTAACCTGATGCATGTTTGGATGTGAAGAATAAAAAAAGAGAGAGCAATTACAGCTGAAATGTTGCAGACATAACTGGTGAATGGGAATGCAATGCCACAAACATCCAATGTTGGAAGAGCCTGTGTTATACTTTCATCTTCCAGTGAGGAAGGTTAATCCACCTCTCCATCAACAACACATCTGTCAATATGAAGCAATAAAGGTAGAAACACCTAATTTGGATTATATGTTGTAAAAAAAATATGGAAAATATGTCTAAACGTTTGGCCCCTGGGGTGCAGGTAAATGTCTAGATCTTTAACTTGGAGAAATGATAACATGTCCTTGATCAAATAAAACAAAACATGCTGAATATTTTATTAAATCGAACATGCAATACATATTGCAATATGCATCTTCCCTTTATGGCAGATACAAATTGGTGTGTTGGGTGCTAAATTACCTGAGGTTGAGGTAGGTGAGAGCCTGGAGGTTTCCCAGGCTGGAGGACAGCGAGCGCATACCATTGTGGTAAAGGCTCAGTGTTTCCAGAGAAATGAACTGACAGAGCTCCTCCGGCAGCTCACAGAGGCGGTTCTTTGACAGATCTGAAAAAACACAAGACACCTGAACATTAGAGCCAGCAAAGCTTCTCCAGTACTCATTCTGAGTTATGCAGAGATAATAAAGACCGCTAATAGACCCCTTTAAGTTAACGTCACAGGAATATGTGCATGCAGCTTGGAGCCAGAAAACCACTGAACTCTCCCAAAGTGTATGGGGGAAGGTCACTTTGCTCTAACAGGACAGCTAAATGCCTAAGGCTCATTCTGTTGGTCTAATTTAAGTAAACCCTCGATCAATAATAAAGATCTGTGCTGTTTTGGCTGCTATTCTGTCAAGTTTCTCTTAAAAAAATTCTGACTGGGCAAAGCCATCGTCAATCAATATTCCATCCAATCAGAATTTTGATGTGTGATAGTGTACTTGCTAAAGAGAACAGTCAGCTTCATTCTGACAGCACACAAGGAGTTGGAGCAAAGTGGACTAAGCTAAATAAATAGGCTAAAATAACAGATGATGCTATGCTATGTTGAACAGTGAGAGTGAAAGTAAAATTTACGTTAAATGCTAACTTGCTAACATCATCTGCCCAATCTTTTAATGAAGCTGGGTCAAGCAGACTACTGCCGTCGGCTAAAAGTAATTTTTGAGGGATTCCTTGCAGTCCTTAAGGAACAACGAAAGCGCATATTCCAAATAATTTGGTGGAGGATCGTCAACATCCATGCTCTCCCCTATGCTCTGCTCTGACATTTGCTGGCCCGAAGCTGCGCATACATTTTCGGAATGTTTGTATTCAGTGAAGGGATCTGTAAATTTAAAGACCCAGCCTTGAAGATTATTTGATTATGTCTTTACATTTATATTACTGCGTTAAAATGTTCCTATTCAAAAAAAAAAAAAAAAAAAACTAAAGGAGGAGATCTTTAGTCCATCTTGGTTATCTGGCAGTCTAAGACAGAAATCAGCGACAGTACCTGCAACATCCCTATTTTGAACCGAACTGCAAATCTTTGGTCCACCAGCTCTCATTTTGGCCATCACTGTCAAGTAATGGCAATCAGCAGTGCAGTATTGAGTTGTTAGTGCGCATGCCACATCACCCTGAGTTTTAAGCTATGCTACATGCCCCCACCCCCTACAACAGCAATGATCTTAAGATCAAGGAGAGTTTTCAAAATTTACAAGATTATATGAAGAAGTTTGAACACTGAGACTAAACCTATCACGAGGCAAAGAGGTTAATGGGCTTAAAAATTTGCATTTCTAAAGTCCCCTTGTGCGTTGTATCTTCCAAGCCTAAACTGAGATAATAGACCTGGTGCCATCAGCCACATTCATACTGTGGTTTGATGCTCTGTGAATTCTCAGCCATGGCAGCTTCCAACCTACTTTCCAAAACCACCAGTCTAAAACGGACAACCAGCTTGGAACCCATGCTACTGTGACAGAAACTTGGCACAATCACCGCTCATCCACTTCTGACCAAACTGGGTGAGCGTGCCCAAAAATAGCTGCTGTCCGTTTCCCACTCCCTGTGTCCAAAGTTCCAGAGAAGGTAGGCCATTCCCATCCACCTTCAAGGACACAGGGAGCCCACTTTATGACAAACCAGTGTCCTGAAGTCCCTCTGTGACAGAAGTAATTTCCCTGTATTTTTTATATAATATATAGTGCAATGAATGGACAAATGAAAAAAAAAAAAAAAACTAAACAAAAGACTCCTGAAAATAAACAAAACAAAACACCACGACCACACGCACACATCAATAAATGATTCATGAGATGTTTAGGATCCTTGTTGAATATGCTACTTGTAGAAAATCTTCTTTGGTGAAAGTTTCAAGGTACTAACAGAGCTGGAACAATTAGTCTGTTGTCTGTTCAATATTGATTTGTGTGCAGATGGTTTCCTTTGCTATCCAAGTTGTATTTTTACCTCTGTCGATTTGGATTGTTACATTGTGGCTGAAGTTGGTTGGTCATGGTTTAGAGAGTCACCCATTGAATGTTGGTGCTAATACACTTAAAGGTGCCAGTGCATCTTTTTCTTTGTATACATCATTTTCATGATTAACATCAATTTCACAAAGAATAATATTCTTGAAATAGAACAAAATAAGACATACGGTGAGAATGTTTGTGAATTTGTGTACACGTTTGTGATGGCACTGTTCATTCACTTATTCATCTTCAACCGCTTATCTGTTTCCAGGTTGCTAGGGGTGCTGGAACCAATCCCAGTTCACATTGGGCAAGGGCGGGGTCCATCACAGGACCAACACACAGACATGTGATGGCACAATTCCATATAAAAATCCAGATTTGGACTTAGTGGCGATATGGAACTCCTATTGTACTTTTGATGTATTTATGTAAAAATAATGTAAAGATTTATCAAAGCCAGTCAATTTCAGTGTCAAAGAAAAGCAACAGTGGGATTAAATAATTAATTACTGTTGCTCTACCTGAAGATAGTCATACATTAAAAAAAAAAATAAAAAAAAATCACACTTCATACTTTTTAAAACTCATGTGTATCTTACCTCCCGCTTGCTAATGACAGTTATTACTGCACATGCTCATTATTGACTACACTCAGTATTCATGTATACATTCAGTATTCTCTACACAGATATCCTCATGGTTGAAGTCTTTAGTAGTGAGGGGAAAGAGCTGTGTGAGCATGGAGCAGACACAATGAAGCATTGATAGCCTGATTCCAAATAGCATCATTAGCATTGGGCTTCAGCTGGCAGTATGATGAGACAGAGCCTGTCAATGGCAGACAGCCCAATGGCTGTTTATTGATCGTTGTTGGAAGCAGCAGGGAGGGGAAGGAGGTACTTCCTTGCTTTGTTAGCATCCCTATAGGGACATTAACTTTGGAATGTTCAAGTGAAATATTTAGGGGTTAGACCAAAAACATGAAGAAAATGAGTGTCGTCCATTGAGTATGATTCATTGATGTGATAAACACTGTACAGCTTTATTGCTCCTCTGTAACTGAATGTACATCAATGTTTTGCTCTATTATTACCAGTTTTAGTGTCCTGGATGAGTGCTGCCTGGACAGATCTGGCCGGATATTTTATATAAAAATATATCTGGTAAGCTTTGCACATTGCTCAAGACTTAATCAGCTATTCTGTTTATTAAATAATGAAAATAATTGCAAGTTTACGAAAGGTAAATGACTTATTAACTTACTTAGCAACTAAAATAGAATTGAAATAAAAAAACTAAAGAAATAAGAGAAGATTAAGAGGAGTAAATATAGATGAACCAGGTCTCAAAGTGTTGAACAAAGCAAAGAGGAAACACTTTACTGCTGATCTCTGGCGAGGATCAGAGGGTTTTATTAACATGACCACATAAAATAGCCTTAATGAGGACTGGAGCATATTGTATAGACAAACAGACAGACAGAAAGTGAGGGTGAGTGGGAGTGAGTGAGTGTGTATTTTCTTTAGATAAATGTAGGGTACGGGAGCACAAGAGCCTGATCTCTCCATCTTCACTGTCCCATAGCTGGAGGGGAGCTGGCTGAACAATGGGTGGGGGTGGAAGTAGTGCTCTGTGTGTGGGGGTGTGTGTTGTGTGTGCCTCCACCCCCTTCATGTGTAGAGGCCTTTTTTGAGGGTTCAGAGTTGGTTTTAGGGTTTAGGAATACAGTAAGGTTTAGGCATTAGATTTAGTGATGGTTAAGATCAGGGTCGGATATGAGGCTAGTGAAACAAGTTTGTGAGTGTGCAGGGGTTGTAGCCTCCATAGCAATTCTAGTCAAAGAAAAAGTGTGGTTGTGATTAAAAAGGAAGCAATTTCCACTGCAAAAACAAAAAAAAAGTCTGTCATACTATATGCATAAGCTGCTTTTAATGATTGTATTGGTTAGCCAACATATATCCGAATTTCTCTGTTCCTATCTCAACCAAAGTCTTATTAGGAGGTCTCGACAGGCAGCAGCCATCAAACTGATAAAAATTGCTGAAAAAGTCTTGACTTTGTTTTGAATTGAATTTTAAACCATTGGTTTTCACAAATTATTGCATATGAAGATTTAGCTCGTGTCCATTCAACATGATTGGCTTGAAAGATTTGCCAAATTAACGACTGGCTCATTTTGGGAATGGGTGTGGAATATATATCCACCTTTTTTGGCATTAATACACACACATCCATCACTGGATAGAAATCTCTCTTTGCTTTAACGTCCTAATAGTTACTAAAAAAAGAGCCAGACTAACTCAACATGAGCATCATGGGAAAAGCATGTGGTATGGAATGCAAGCAGGGAAGCAGTTTCAGACAGCAAGATGCCGACAGCTTCACAGTCCAGAGCCGAGTCCGTCAGCAAAGAGCGCCATGGCAAGGGGGCAGCCAACATGTCATGATGACAAGAGGCCAAACTTCTTTGTTACAGTGCTGACACACACAAGACCTGCTCAGGCACTTTGTTTCAACACTATGAATCCAGCTGACACTCTTCACAGCTGGATCAGGCTCCTTAGTGAGTGGCCATGTATTATTGGATTCAGCTTCTCTGCTCAATATGAACAGCTAAAGGAGATGAATGTCTCCATATCTGAGAACAAGTGCCACCCTGCTGTTTTGATGCCTTTTTTTTCCCTCCTTCATTCATCTTCAACTGCTTTATAATTTCTGGGTCGCACTGTTTTGAAGCCTTCAACTTGCAATTTGTCAGTTGGATATCTAGGTTTTTGTGAACCAGAAGAACCCATATTTGGAGGAGAAAGTGGAACTTAGAAGGAGTGAGGTTTGGCTCTGACCCATTCTGTATTCTACCCTGATTGACTGAACTGGTATCAGAAGATTTGCCCAGGGCTTTGGAACGGGACAAATGTATTTGTTATCCAAGTTCACAGATCTAGTTTGTTTGGTTGAAGGCTTATTCAACACAAACTAGTAAAAATGTAAAAAAAAAAAATATCAAAGTAACTAGCGAGAAAGTTTGTTCTTGAACTTTGAGAACTTTGAATGCCTTTCAAGATGTCATGATAATTTAATCAACAGTTGTTGACCTCAGTCTTAACTCACAAGGTGACCTTGAACATAGGGCCTTTTACGTGTACCCGCCTGCATTCCCTCCAGGTTCTTTTGCTTCCTCCCATCATCCAAAGACATCATGTTTAGGTTAATTGGTGACTCTAAATTATCCGTAGGTCTGAGTGTGTGTGGTTGTCTCTGTGATGGACTGGAGACCTGTCCAGGGTGTACCCCGCCCTCGCCCAATGTGAGCTGGCATTGGCTCCATCACCCCCACAACCCGGAAACGGATAAGCGGCAGAAGATGAATGAATGAAAGAAATAGCACATAGGCAAAGTGAATGGTTGTTAATTTCTATATGGTGATCCTGCAATAGACTGAAAACCTGTCCAGGATGTCTCCATCCCGCACCCAATGTGAGCTGAAATCAGTTCCAGGCTCCTGCAACTCTGACAGATAAGTGGTGGAGATAATGGATGGATATATGGAGATGTTAGAATGGCTTTAAGTAACTTTAGGTAAAAAGACAAAATCATCAAAATGACTTGCAAAAATAACAGAGCAAGTCAATAACTGCACTTAAAGCAGGGGTCATGCAGTGTTCGCCCATGTGACAGGATGAATCCACTAATCCATACTAACCACTTTAGGATCTCTGCTGATCTGGACTGACCCCTGTTAGGACATCATGCAGAGATCATTAGCTCAAAGAAAGAAGCTTTGCTGAAAACAGGCAGCAACATCCAAATTAGGAGCACGCCTGTTCCAGAAAATTCTAGAGATCCATGTCTGACCTCACCTTCCTTCATACTGAACCAAACTTTTTGTGTCTTTTTGGCAGTTAAAGTTTTCTCTGCTTCTCACAGCTGACTGCACCAACCCAGGGCAGTTCCAGTGTTTGCTGGATCTACATATGAACCCTGTTTGACAGCTAATGGAAAACACCTGCTATGAAATCACTGATTGCTGCACAGCCAAAAGAAGCAGGCTTTAACAGTTTGAACACACATAACAGAGCAGCAGATGTATGATGGACCTGCAGCCAACTTGAGACTGATTTTTGTCACATGCAAAGACCATTGTAGTCAAATTAACAGTGAAACCTAAGTGTGACTGCACAGGAGGGCAGAGTAAAGCAAGTGAGTGTTAATGGTAAAAGTAAATGGTTCTATGGACCCTTTTCATTTCTGCCTCTTCTTCGAAATATCACTGAATAAATGAAAAAATTAAATGAAAATGAAAAATGTAAAAAATGAAAAAAATAAAAAATAAAAAATAAAAAAAAAAAAATCACTGTGAACTGAGCCTTAGAAAGTTCAATGAGTTAAAATAAAAAACAATCCAAACAAAACTATTGAGGCTCAAAATGAATTTAGATATGTTAGCTAGTTCAGTTTGTTCAGCAGCTATTAGACGGATCTATAAACTAAAAGTGCATTGTCAGTTGGTAAATGTAGTTTGTTGGCTACTGTTTTGAAACCTTGTGTTTGTAATTTGATTGTCGCCATATTGGGTTGTTTTTTTTTTTTGTTTTTTTTTACTGCAGCTTTGGCTTTTATTGATAATCACTAGCCTTATCCTGATGTTCAACCAGATTTAAATAATGTATTCATAAACCTGAAAGAAACTGAACACAACATGTTGACATATGCACTTTTTCATCGACCATATCCAGTTTCCAAGGCAATATAGGTGAAAATTTAATGGTTTATGGTCTAAGGGTTTAAGACAGACCTGTTACAGTGTATACACAGTGGACCTGTTAGGCGACCCAAAGATTCTGGCACATAGTGGGAGTATCAGCCTGTTGAAGCACAACACTGCGTCTAGTTACAGACCAGGCCAGGATACAAGAGAATGTAGTTCAGACACTTACATCACTGCTGACCATTGACCTCTAGAAGTTACAATATACTGTCTTATAAACCACTCTCTTAACACAAGCAGAGACCAAGCAGTGCATCCAAACACATACAAGAGTGGTCTCATGTTTCAGATCATAATGTGATGCTTCAGAGGCTCTATGCCTGCTAACAAAATCTGACAAGTCTTTAATCTGCTGTTTAAAAGGCTGACCTCAGATTACACAACAGTTTCACAACTTTGTGCGTTGTATGGACCGGTTCTCCAGCACTGATCTCTCTTTCCAAATGAGAACAATAAATCTTACTTTCAGGTCTTCAGCAGACTATACAGCACAAAGTATTTTGCTGCACACTTCCTTCTGTGTAATGTCACACTCATTGTATCATCTGTCAAGTAAAAGCCTGTTCCTGTGAGCTGACTTCCCATTCTCATGTGAGGATGTGTGTGTGGCTCATGGACAGGCAAATTTGTTTTGCTGCTATGTCAGCCAGGTGTGTCTGGGTGTGGTTTGATGCAACGACACTTTAGCAGCAGAAAACAGTAACATGGGAGGCAGAAGCAACAAACATATTGCATATTGCATTAGGGCTGCAGCTATCAATTATTTTCTTCGATTAAATTCAATTAAAAGATTATTTGAATAGATGAAAAAATAAATTGTAAAAATGGGAAAGACATTTTGAAAATGACAACTTGTCCTTCATTCCAGAACCAGATGAAACAACAACCACAAAAGAATAAAAAGATGTATAAAAAAATTACGACAACAACAGTAACAGAATAAATGTATAAAAATATCTATATAGGAGTAATGTAGATTGGGTGTTTCCGCTACAAATGCTGCATCATTGAAGTCGTGTTCTTTTAATAAACAAGCTCCAAATCACAGTGGATGCATTGTATTGTTGATTTTTTTTTCCTTTTAAAGTGATTTCACATTTTTGACATGTTCTGCCATTTTGTCCTTGTCTCTTCTGAGCTTCGGTCCATATTGGTGATCTTGTCATCATGTGCGTCACAGTAAGTTTCTGCATGAAACACAACTGTGGCAGGAAACAAACTTCGATTCAGGTTTTTGTTTTTTTTTTAAATCAGTTCATGTTGATTAAACAATTTATCGTTTCAGCCAAACATCAAATCTCCCCCAACAAATTTCAAATAATCTGCTTTAAAAGCTACTACAGTCAAGTTTCTTTGGGGCTTGATCCAAGACACTCAACTCATTTGATCCACATTTTCCCAGATATGTTTCCAATAATTAATTTTTTTTTTTTTTTTAAGAAAAAGTGGGTGAAATTAATTAACACAATAAAGACTTATCTATTAGGGCTGTCAAAAGATCAAAATATTTAATCTGAATAATCAGAGGGTAGCAGTTGATTAATCATGTCAATCACCATTCAAAAATATGACCGAAAAATTCACATTTTCTCTGTATAAGAAAGATGTTTAACATAAGCTTTTTTATTGATGACAAATCCAAATGAAAATCCATTGATTCCTTTTTAGCAAAAATAGGATGGGTTGATTGAAACTTCATAACAGTTCTTTGGGCTGTTGGGGAGAGTAGGGAGAAAACTGTTTAATAACGCCCTATAATATACATCTTATATTTAGATATATGTCTATCTGCCATCAGGATTCTGCTTCCTGAGGTATTCGCTTAGCAATCTATCACAAGGAGTCGCCACTCCTGACGTGTTAATTGACTGAGGCATGACCTGGAAAGTCTGCAGAACAGGAAGAACAAGGTCCAAACTATCAACACCTACACCTTGGCAGTCATCAGCTACCTTGCCCTAAGCTGGGCAATGGAAGAGATAGAGGCCAATGAGGGTCATCATACAGGTGTTATACACAGGCTACAATTTTGCATTGTGCAAGTGCATGATAATGACTATGCACCACTGGCAGTAGTAGTACTGTACTATAAAATGTATGATCTCACTCAAGTTTTTGGTCTTCTGCAATACAACATTGTGTCCAGTTTTTAAATGATGGTCCCATTTAGAGGAAATACAGTGAACAAATTAGAGGAAAACAGTGGATAAATTAGGGATGGGCTATGGTGTGACTGTCAGTACCACACAATCAGGATAAAGTACTGAGCAGGTCAGATCCAGCCCTTATTGCAAGTCAGCTCCACCATCTTTTACAAATATGGTTTCTTCTGGTTAAAAAAATACAAAAGCAAAATAAAACAAAGCATGGCTGACTGCTAAATTACAAACTGGAGGTTTCAAAATGACAGTTCACCAACCAGTGGGTGACATTATGGTCGGTAGAGAGTTCAGTCTAATTCAACAGTCTACAATAAATCAGAAATCTAATTCTTTTTCTCAAACCCTCATTTCTGATGCATTAACATAAGACCTAAAAGTGGAGTAATTTCACAACAAAGATCAGTTATTAGTTGTTATCTCTTTAATGGCTACATAAAGAGGATACAAACAGTCTGTATTTCTATACAACAGCAAGAAATTAGCAACTGGGGGGAAAAAAAAAAAAACACAAAACACCTAAATGTGGGCAGCTGATGAAGATCAGTAAAGAACCTTTACATAAACTATGTGTCAGGGCGGAGTAAGAAATACCCCAAACCCCACTGATCCACTGACTCACATTTTCTGTGAATTTTGTATTATCTAATATAAACAGTTTTCTGATCAAGGGCTTTATGACCTGTTTATGTTTTTATGAGTTCATAGACTATACCTAATCCCTGATTACAACCTCAATTTCAAAAGTGCTTCGTCAGTCAGTCCAGAATCTCCACACTTCACTCAGGCCTCAGTGTAACACTGGGCCTGCCTGTGTACGAAAGTGTACTTGTGTGTTCACAAAATGAAACTCCATTTATATGATGCTGTCAAGAGGGGAGGTGAGGTGCATAAAAAGGCTACAGGAGAAGGAGGGGTGCAGGGAATGGAGGGTGAGTAACAGGCAGATAATACCAGCAAGAGAGCACATACAAAGGAGCTGAGGAGCAGCCAGAGAGAGGAGGGAAAACACAAAGAGGCCGAGCAGGAGGATGGCAAGATAACAAAACCCCCTGACAGGAGTGACTCAACAAGGATGGTGTTTTATCCACACATCTGAAAGGACTGGAGGGAACGACCTGTCTCTACAAAGTGAGAAAGGCCTGACTCAGAGAGAGAGGATTATGAGTAGACTACCAATTGCTTAACATGGCCAACATTCTGTAATATTATGCAACATCTCCAAATTTTGATTTTCAATAGATAGATATATGTGCTTTATTGATCCCAAACTGGGAAATTCTCAAACCTAAATTCCCTAACCTTAACCCCAATACTTCCCAAGGTATCAGACTTTGTTCATGCTGAAACTGACAACTCTTAGACTGCAGCTGCTGAGGTTCGTGTTTGGCTAAGTAGGAAAACTAGTTCATGTTACACCAAGGTCACCAAAGTGGTACACCAGAAAGAAAGAAGGCTAGCTATTTAGCAGTTAACAATAGGATGGCTAGCAGAGCAAATTAATCTTGTATTATCCTATTAATGATGCTATCTTTTCAGTTAATCTAAGAAATAGGTCGCATGAGATACTTTGAGAGATGGTCCATGACTGATGAGCATTTCCCACTTATAAGGAACAGCAAACCTGTCCAGGTTGATTACATACAAATTATGTCAACCCATTAGGGCCAGATGACCCTGAGAGAGAGAGAACATCTCTGTGTTTCTCAAATACAGGCTCAATCAGATGTATAAAGATACATGATCATGCATTGTGGAAGAATTTTACTTTTTCGGCCAGCTTAACTCTTAAAAAAAAATCTCTGTTCTCTGAAGCACAGGCGATGACAGGGGAAACATCAAATTGTTCAGAAACCCTTCAGGAACTTGTTCCTTAGCGAACCATAGGTCTCTATGGGTTAATGTAAAACATTCATGCAGATTTTAATAGATATTACTTTAATAAGAAAAGTTATGAATAAAATACAAAATATGAAACCTAAAGCTGGTGACATTAGTTACATAGCTTATATATGTTTAGGATGGTAATGGGGGTGATATCAGCTGATTGATCCATTATCAGATTTAAAGGTTATGTAAATCACACATCTTGTGCACAGGATTATTTTGTACACACATTCCTTTGGCAATACTTACACTGAAGCTCTTATCCTTGCATACTATATAAATTCTGATAGCAATGTCAAACCAATCCAATCCAATCCCTGTGTGTGGACATAAAGGTAGCCAAAGTAGCTGGTTCTGATTCTGATAGGCTTGTCCTGCTTTAATCTAGTGTTATATTGTTCTTCAAAAAGATGTTGGTTTCTACTGACAGTATTTTGTCATTACTTGTGTGGTACACAAGCAGAAAATGTTAATTCACCATTGAACTATTAATAATTTGTCTTTGCACCTAATGTAAAATTACATATTCTTCAGATTATGACCCTATTTTCTGTTGACATGTATAATACTTCATTGAAATATCTTTGAGTAAGATTTGAACTTTGACTACTTACAAAGTAAACCCCGGTTTATTTAAAATGAATCCAAGCCTGTCATTCAATCTGACATTGTTTGCGTTTATTTCACAATATTGTCAATTGCAACGCAACTCCACGTCTGCTGCAACACAGGATGTGGCAGTGTTGATTCCTGTTACAGTGGTAGTTACAGCAGCTCTGTAGAATGAGCTGAACACCAAAGCTCTACCAGGATGTGTGTGTGTGTTATGGGGCAGGGTGTGAAAACGAAGACACTCACACCGTTCTGAGACATGATGCTAGTGGAGTCAAAGAAATCAGAGGATAATGGCCAGAAATTCTGAGTTAATCACAGACACTGTTCATTCTTAGATGTGAACTTTTCAAATGACAGCTATCACATGTTTTACTTTTTGAACTCTTCAGATCTGATGTGCTGACTGAAGTGATCATATTGCAACCTCACAAACACATAATGCATACATACTTACAGTATTTGTTTTTTTAATAATAAATCCTTTAATTATAAGTATTATTTGTCAAGAAGTAATTGATATATCTTGTTAAATACAAAAACATGGTGCTGGAAGAGTGTATTTGAAATAGTTACTACCACTACCACACAAGTTGATGAACTGTTAAATTGTCTCAGAGGACTGTTGTAAATGCTAAGATCTCCATTTACTGTTTTGATGAAGTTACGCCTCAGCCTGTGCAGACTAAACGCTTTTCTTTAGTTCATTTACAACAATCAATGTGTTCATACAATACGGAGTGAGCACAGTCTACACACTAGGGCCTGTCAAACACAGAAAGCTTATTTTGTATGGACAGAGAATAAACAACAAAAATACACAGCCATGTTGGTATTGTAATGGAATAATTCAAGATACACCTGCAAGCCAACATCAAGCAACTTGAAACCCTTTATCAGGAAACATGGGTGTTCAATTTCCAAAATGCTCAAAAGGCAGAGTTGAAATCTGTAAGTGAACCTCTTGCCAGTTTGAAAAATGACAAACAGGCAGACTGCTCAAAAATTAATCTAGTTGTCATGGCAACAACATGCCATATTACTGAAAGGTAATAATATTTATGCAATTCCAATTTAGCCCATAAAACTCTGGGGCTGTATGAAACATCAGATAGGCTGAGATTAGTTACAAGAGCTAATTTGACTTAGTTCAAAAAGTGCAACATTTCAAATGGTGGATACAGATGAGCAGTTCTGGAAACAAGAGTCTACGAACTGTAAGATGCCCCTGGTATCACCTAGCCTTCAAAGTGGAAAAGGTATTAACATTTAATTAAATCAGGTAGGGCACAGTCAGAAAACTGAACGGAGCTATTGGACTATTGATTTTCTGATTAAAGAATTTATTATCAATACTAGGTGATTTTTTTGGGTTAGGTTATTCTAAATATTTCTTGTCTTGAACATGAACACCATTACTATTTATACATTTACTCTATGTATTTTCAAATCGCATTTTTGTCAGATGCCAGTTTTGTGATCATGAATCCGATTTAGTGCTGTAATTCAAAAGGAGACATTTGGATTTTTAGCAGATTTTTTGTTGATTTTTTTTTTTTTTTTAGTTTTTAGATATATTTCGTTGCAAAGGTGAAATATGAAGGGCAGCAGATCACAAATTGCTCTGTAAACACTATGTTTTTGCTAAATTGTACAGCGATAAAAACAAACATTTGACTTATTAAGAGAAGTACACTGCAAGCTTTTTAAAAAAGTGGTAACAATGACACCAACTCAACACTTTGTAGAGGACAAAAAAGCTCCCAGTTAGCTTGATGGACAAAGCGCCTTATGGCAGACCACAATAAAACAATGCAAATCAATCTGTAGAGGACTGTCCATCCTGTGAGACAATACATAGTCTACTCAGTTAAAATGGACAAAAAGGTGGGCACAAGAGACTACACGCTGCCGTTGGTACAGTACAGGCCAAAAGTTTGGACACACTTTCCTATTCATTTGAATGAGAAGGTGTGGCCTGTACTGTATGTTTTAGACAGTTTTATTTTCAGAAGGAACAGAGCTTCAATAGTGGCTCTCTCAATCTCCAGATCCACCCGTCTTCATGTTGGATGACGTGAATACATATGAGCTGTTGTCCCCTCCCAACTATACACAAGTGGCTGTGGCCACTTTCTTATTAGAGAGCATAGAGGGGTGCTCTCTCCATTGCTTAGCAAGACTGTCTTACATGCAGGAAACCCAGGTTTTGCTCAGGGTCCGACTCAATGCATATACTCTACATCGCAGCCTTTTGCAATTTGCTAATCACAATGGCTGAAATTGCGATTTTGATAAAAATTCTATGAAATCATCCAGCGCTATATTATGATTATTTATAATGTTGATACAATCAGGATTGGGTATCAGCAAGTCCACAGTCATATGTATGAGCGTGGTTCACATTTTGTCAACATGGTAGCATCTCAAACACTCAAACACAACTCAAAACTAGGCTGAATTTGAAGACAGGTGTGGTGGAACCCATGAGGACTGATGTGTTGTTCCAGCTGCTGTGATCCCATCACAACATTATGAAAAGTTGAGACAACAACTTTCACTTTATCAACATGTTGTCTGCAATAAGCTAATTTTACTGTTACTATACTAACTCTATGGAAACTGGAGATATTCACACATAAATGTTGCCACTGCCAACCCCTCCATGTCCCCATTCCTTTTCTATTATGCACTAACTCCCTCAGTCCATCAGCCATCTGGACACCCAACACTATGGCAGTTAATGGATATGCTTGGTGACATAAAGCATGGCCACAGCTTTCATTCTTCACCAGGCAGTCAACCCCACACCATTAGATTACTTACACACATTCTTATAGGGTTACACTGTGTTTCAGCGCAAATATGGAGCCAGCAGGAATGGGACTGGGCCCACGAAGTAATGGCTGCCTGCTGAGCCCGGAACACACAGCAACTACAGCACCGCAAGTTCAGGACGCAAAGACGACAGAGACCTTTGCCCACTTGATCATTATTCATCTGACACAGGTCATTTGAACTGTCAAAACATTTAACACATTATCTAATAGTTTACAGTGACATTGCTGATTGATGGTGGTGGAGAGCGTTTTCTATACCATATCTGTCTAGATGACTTTCAAACAAGTGAGCACTAACACACAAACATGCCAATTCAGGTATACTGAGCATGAGCTATTGTGAACAGGAAGCAAATTACTGGCTTCTACTAATGAGGAACAATACATTCTGTTGTAGCATTAAAATCATAAGCTGTCTATAAAAGTGCATGTCAACTCTGGGTCTAGAAACTTTCATTGTATCAAAAGATTATCAGGGGGAAACTGAACTGGCTTTGCAAAAAAGTCAGATTGTGTTGAAGTCTATGGGAAAAGGTCCCTACTTCTCCTTTAATGTATTAGCTCAGTAAACTTTTTCCAAACTAATTTAAGGTCTTCAATAGAGCATGATGTTAATATGTTAAATGATGGTCCATTTAGAGGAAAATAGGCCATAAAGCAGAGGATGCATTAGGGTGTGACTAATGTGATGGACAGATTGTACCAAAGATGAAGACATGTCAGACAAAGCACAGATGATGTCAAATCCAGCCCTCACACAGCTCCACTTTCATGCCCAAACATGGTTTCTTCTGGTTTTAAAAAACCAAGAATGTGATGATCAAATTAAAAACTGATGGCTTCAAAATGGCCACCACAGTGATTTTCCACTTCATTAAATATTGAAATGGAACTACACAGCTGCGACAAAAAAATGTATGATTTGAATTTATTTTAGTCTGCCATTTTATAAACACAAATTGTAATGGGTGATGAGAGGATGATCAGGAAGCTACTGTGGGGGTTAGTTTGTTTACCATCTAGACAAAGCTGCTGTCCTGGAATTTTCAGACAAAGTCAGCTCGAGTTTTCAAGACGTCTCCATTTCTGGGACTCAGAAACCCTGTGGAATATGTATGGCAGGAATCATAGCAAAGAGAGATGAGTTTCAAGATCTAAGTGTCGTAGCTGTTCTGAAATATTCCATTGCTCTCCAACTGGGTTGACATATGGGGATTCACTCCCGCCCCCCCATATTCATCCACATATCACAAGGGACCACTTCTGATTGACGAGGGCACTTACATCCTGTCCACTCATTTTTCTGGCTTTTCCTTTAATTTGTGTCCAGTCTGTAGTCCCCTATAATCCACATCCCATCCACACTCAACTGAACTAGGCGATGTATGGCACAATGTATTTGTGGTCAGACTGGTAGTGTTGCCCTACAGCTTCTGTGTCTGCTTCTTTCTCTGGTTACCTCCCATGGGAGAGACAAGGGATTCCCCCTCCCCACCAGCTGCTGTGTTCTGAGAGGGAACACACATCAGCAGGTTTCAGACACGCACGCACACACAGTACTTCAGACATGGACGTAAAGACACTGTAAATAAAATCATGGCAAAAGCTTAAAGGATACTGCAGCCTCATTTATCCTACATTTGTATGAATCTCTTCTGACTAAAGTGACTAGTCCCATCTAACAGAAGCAGGCCCATTTGGCATGTTTTCTGTGACATTTAAAAGCAGATTGGGACAAACAGCTGTGCGGAAAGATGTTGGCTAACACATAATGTGCGGCAATTATGAAGGCGAAGCCTTGACGATTCAGAGTAAGAAAAAGCAGAAGTGAATATGTGAGCAGTCAGCCCACATCCGCAGCACAGAGGAAACAGATCATGCCAGAGGGGGGAGCACCGCACCAACATGCATGTAGTCTTATTTAATGACACCAAACAGATGTAAACAACTGACAAAGCTGCATATGTTCAGCTAAAATTACAGACACATACACAGCCAAAATCAAAGCTCCCTAAACGCCCCGTTAGCCAACGCTGCACTATAGTTTTGTAATTTTCAAAGAGTTTAACCAGAAATTTTCTCTATCAGGCCTAAAACCATGGGGTGGGGTTTACTGTCACTCTTTATGTGCACAACAGCACACTAAATTTTAAGCAACAATGGCATGGAGTTTGAGAGGAAAACACATTAGTGTTTCCTTTATGGATCTCTAGCTCTACTTGGCATCAATACTGAATGGTTCCATTCAAAAAACCAAGAAAATATCACATCCATCTAAAATAAGATGAAGTAATGCTATAATAAAATCTCATATTCACAAAGATGAGAGGGAACTCTGATTTACTTGGTTAAAAACGGGTTAGACAGGTAGAGGGAAGACAAGCTACAGTCATGCAAGCAGCACTGTGAAGATGTGGTTAGACATAGCAGTGCTTTTTGTTTGTTTTTGGTGTTTCCATACACTGCCTGAAGTGCACCAATATTTATGATGATTTATCAAGCTGTTAAAGGGTTATGGCCAATACTTTGTTATGCCCCACCCCCTGGGGGAAGTTTTTATTAGACAACAACTTGGAAGCTAAAGAAGATATAAACAAAGTTTATACAACATATGAGGGCACAACAAGAAGGTGGCGGGTTCGGTTCCTTGCCTGGGGCCTTTCTGTGCAGAGGGTTAGGGTGCCTGCATGGGTTTCCTCCCGCCATCCTAAGACATGCATGTTTGGGTTCATTGGTGACTCTAAATTGTTCGTAGGTCTGAGTGTGAGTGGCTGGACTGGCAAACTGTCCAGGATGTACCCCACCCTCGCCCAATTTGAGTTGGGATTGGCTCCAGCAGCCCTCGTGGCCCGGAAACTGATAAACAGTAGAAGATGAGTGAATGAATATAAATATTATAAATATTTACATAAATATACATAGGGAAAGCTTAAATAATCAGGGCTTTTTATAAAACACATTTCAAGAATATATATCTACATAACTGTCTCTCTTAGCTCTAAGTCAGCTGCTCGCCTTCTTGATCATGGTAGATTGGAGTCTGCACGCTTTCAGTTGTGCTCCCCACCTAACATAAGGGTCTTGTCTCTCACATCCCCAGAGTTCATATGAGACTAGAGGTCACTTTATTAAGTTGTGTCCATGCAACAACATTTTTGTGGCTGCTGTTAGTGAAATTCCACTTGCACAGGTCTTTGTTTAATGGAGTATGAAGCATCCAATATTACCTTATTATCTGGAGAACGTCCAGCTCCCTGTCCTTTAATATTGAGAATCTGCTGTTTTCATTTGTTACTCTTTAAATAGCATACAAAACTCACTCAGTACACAGTGGATCAGCATCATTAACTGAGACTGAAGGCCATTTCAGCTATTTTGTCCACTTGACGATCACAATACTCAATTTCAGTGTTTTAAGAGAGAGCATTGAACTGTGCTCTAAACAGCAAGTTCTTAAAGGCCTCAGTCTGCTCCAACGCAAGTGCTATAAGGCTCAATGTGACTACAACTACTTGTGATGTAAAATAAGCATCATAGTTATTCACTCTTCTCTGTCTTACTGTGCTTCATTTTGCCTTCAGCTTCCAGATCATTGATTCAGATCAGACTGAGAACAATGAAACTGAAACTGTCAATTTCTGAAGTTCAGTTGAGAAGGAGCTCTTACCATTTCAGTTGATGGTAATTCATCATTAAACCAAGTCCCTCTGGCTATGTTAACTCTGTGTGGGTTCCAGGCTACTACAACACAACATTCACCATGGACCAACAGAGTAGCTATGAACAGAGTGTTTCGAATAAGAGATTTCATTTCATAAATTGGTACACGTACGTACGCACGCACACACGCACACACACAGTCACCAGTTGAATCTGGTGAGGTGTAACCACACTGAGGGCAGGGCCCATGTCTTTGTGCTGCAGCGTGTAAGAGCATGCAATAATTTTATATATTGTTATCACAAAAATATCAAATTGCCCAAATAGTAGCAATATTATTCATTATATATAGATAATACAATAAATATTAATATTAACAATAGCAATACATATATATACTGTAGATTAATTGCCATTTTTTTTAATCCATTGCCCAGTATATCAGTAATACACCCAGTTAAAATGTATTCCTTCTCATAAACCACTTTGTTCTACAGTCCAATGGCAAGTTGGACAAAGGATCTCCTCTGCTTTCAGTCTTGCAGCATTGTCAGATGAGATGATGGGTGCAGCTGAAGCTGCTTCATTCTCCTACCATTATGTTGTGCAAAGGGTAGCTGGTCTTGTCAAAATGTCCTACATCTTACAGCACATGGTCGCTTTACAAAATTCCTGAGTGAGTCCAGATTCCTGAACAGTGCAGAGCTACCGTATTTGAAAAGCTTGCCCAGTCTGCTTGTATTCTTGCATGAATCCAGCAAACTGCAGCTTGTATACTGCAAATATAGACACAGCCTTTGATGCATAAATGATATGCTCAAGTGTGACTGTACATTATGTGTGTGTACATTCACTGCAACAACATAGACTTATGAGTCTAAAAGGTGGACACAACACGCAACATACAAAGGCTGGGCTTTGTTCCCTTCAACTGCTCTGAGCTACTGGGAAACACTCTGCAAGACGCAAGCCTTCCTCTTTGTTTGTGTGTCTGTGAACCTTTGACCTTCCTAAGGGAAGCTGCTCCTGTGGGGGATAGGGTGGAGGAGGGGGGTGATGTTATCATAAACAGCACTGGGCCTCCAACCACAGCCAGGCCTCTTCTCTTTAGTTCACCACCAGATTCATGTATTTGTTTGCAACATAGTATAACATCATTAACATCCTGTCTGTAGCTCAAGATGAGTTTTCAATATAAGAAAATGTGTCTTGGAAGCAAACAACAGGCCTGCATCAGTCTAGGAAGAACTAAATTTTTCCGGATGACCATAAACGAATGACCAGAAAGTTACTGCAGAGATATTTGGTTTATATTCACATACATTAACTCTGCAGCCAGGGTCAGCCTTATAGTTAGTGTTTTTCTAGCCAGTGCTCATTCATTGTTATCACTCATCATCATCCTTTCACATATCATGGTGTATATCATAATGTCACTAGCATTGCTGCATTATGAGTCTGTGTGTGACATCATCTGTAGTGGGCTCTGCCACAAATGACTTTGAACACAGCTTTACAAGTGTGCAGTTCAGGTCAATAAAAAAGCTGTGATCAAGGATGGGTGTGGTCTCATGAATACATGAATAATAAAGACTTCTGAGCATTTCTAGGTCAGCATATAGACAGGCATCATGTTGGCATCAACATTGTGTTCTGCGGTTATCAGAAACTACATATGACTACATAAGTCCAAATAGGCAGACATATTAACATTTCAGAACCACCTCACTGTTAGTGCCCCCACAGTATGTATCTCCAGAACAAGAAAATACACAGACTTGGGCAAAAACCATACCAGCTCACTGTTAAAGGAGGAGTGGCTGCTGGAAGCAGTGGCACATTTAGTAGCTCAGGAATTGGTGGAGAGAGAGAGAGCTACAGTGTAAGTACAGACTAAAACAACCATCAGCTGCCCATAAAATTGTTTTGAATTCAAAGCTCATGTTGCCATTTGTCTTCTGGATTTATGCAACTGCTATTAGCAAACAACAACAGCATGATATTACGATGGGGTACAGATAAGATTTAGGTGCAAGTTGCTTTCTGGAAACTGGTCAACTGATAAGACAAATAAAGCATTTTATGGCATAATGCCAGACATTAGAGCTGAAATGATTAATCAATTAATCAACTCAAATCGATTTAAAAAAATTATTCGATTACAATTTTCCTGAGTCCAAGCTTTGTTTCATTGACTTCACTGTCACTGAAACATCAGTTCCTCTGTTGTGTTTTACACAGAAACATGACACCAGAATCACCATTAACAACATGGCAACATGGAGCAAAGCTCAGAAGGCAAAAAGGCAGAAAATGTCTAAAGTTTGGGAACACTTCGAAATACCAAACCTTATAATTTCTCTCATGTGACAGATTGAAAATCTGTTGGGTCGGACAAAACAGGAAATTTGAAGCAGTTATTTTAGGCTTCAGAAAACTATAACTGCCTGATATAATACAATGAATCAGAGCTATAGGTTTTGTAATGATTATATCATTTTTTCATATGTGTGTTTCTCTTTCACACATTACATGTCTAAGCTTCTGTCTTAACACAACCTCCCTCAACACAAAGTAAACCACGGAACATGCCTGTCTTAGGGAAGGTCTTCATTATGTACTATTTTCAATGACGCTGCTCTGGTTAACAGGGATACACAATGAGCTGGTGGTGATGCATTAGGGCCTCAACTGTATCATCTCTGCTTTACTTAACACAAGATTAGTTCAAATTCAACCCCACCAAGCCAAACCTGATAACCACTATGACAGTGTTGTGAATCAGTCTGGACTGTCACCATCCACCACTGGATATACACACAGAGACAGAAGGTGGAGGCCTCACAGACAGAGTTCTGTAGCTCCCTTTCTTATGTCTGTGTGTGGAGACAAGGCTACTAGGTAATGCCAGTAAAAGTGACAGTACCTCATTACTCACTCACAGTGAAAGTTTAACAAAAGACCATTACCAGACTATTACCAGAGATATACTAACAACTACCTCCACCTCTTCTGCACTTTTTTAATTTTTCTTGTCTCTATCTCTTGTTGGTGTAATATTAATTTGCCAAGCTACTGTGTTATGCAAGAAATCCACAAACGTATTGATTCCTGCTTCTTAAATTTGAGTATTTGTTATTTTACGATACATCTTGCATCACCATCTTCAAAGAAGACATTGGGATGCAGCACTGATCATCACCACGGTAACTGATGTCCAAATTAGGATTCAAAAGGTTTGTTTTATGTTGTTTTTTTGTATTTGCGTGGTCACAAAAATCCCAAACACACACAACAGTGTATGTACCTGTCAGTCATCAGTTTTTGGCATTTTCAGAGTAAAACTCCTCATGATATGTAAACTGTACATGGCTTTGTTTGATAAGTTGAATGCCCCTTAAACCCAAAGCTGTCCGTATTACTGACTTCCCTTCCTGGCTTATTCATTTATCTAAGCACCTGCACTTGGATAAACAGAGCCTGATAAAGTGGCATTGCCATGGGTATGAGATATATTCACCACCTCCATGGTCAGTAAGGTTGGGTTGCTCTGCTGGCAGGTGTCTGTGTTTACATGTGTTCAAGGCCTCCTTATCCCATAGGGCCTAGGCCTGGGTTGTTATGAGCAGATGGTCATAATTACCGGAGCACAGAAAGCAGCAGCACCAGAGTAAAGGGGGTGTTGGTCTCTGCGTGGCCGGGTTGATTTCAGCAACCTGGATGACATAATCCTCTTTTGAACCAGGACAAAGTAGAGCCCTTTGATCCACACCTACTTCAGCTTTTTGGTAACAGCTTTCTAAAACTTCGAGGACGTTTTATTAAGACTGGGTGGTGAATGCTAGTAATTACATGACATTATTGGCTCATCAATACAGAAATTGGTTTTTAAAATGGCAAAAACTTAATGAAAGAAGCTGTAAATGTAGATGTAAAGAGGTTTCCCTCTCTGATAAGACTTCATGTTGAGGAAGAGGAACTGGCATGTCTGAGGTTTCTGTCCTCTTTGAAGTTAAAGAGAATAACACACAAACCTTCCCGAAAAAGCAGGGGCAAAAGTAAATAACCTCTCAAATGAATTTGCTTTGGTAAAATCCACCCAGCAGGATGGATTTTTTTTTTTAATTAAAAAAAAGAAACTTAATCTGACACTACGCACTTTGTTGTGAGAGATGTCAATTTGGCAAAGTATTATTATTATTATTATTATAATTGATACAACTGCAGTTTGGCAGTGCGCAGATGTGCCGGAGCAACAAATAGAACCTGGTGATTTGAAATAAGTAAAATTTATATATATATATTTTACCGATAATGCAGTCGTAGTGCCCGGGACAAACGAAAGCGGCAGAGTTTCAGGTCTGGTGGAAAGTGTCGGGCTTGAGGGAGGATGCGTCTTCCCCGTTCGGAAAAAAGAGGCAGGTGGCAATAAAACAAAAGGCTCTTCTCATAGTAACAGCTAGCTCCCGGCTGCTGCGGCTGCTCTGTAAGTTTAGAAGAAAACAGCAACAACAAAGACAACCAACCTGCATGTGTAATGTCGGACAGGTCGTAGTTCCTGGCGCTTCGGGGAAACTCCTTCAGTTTTCGGTTAGACAAGTTGAGAGCCCCGCTCGCGGCAGCGTCCTCGAGCGCCTTCTCCACGCTCCGGCTGGCCGCTACAGTGGCCGGCAGCTGGGCTCCATCCCCAGCAGCCATCAAACGCACAGGTCTGCCTCCTCTTTTACTTTGTTTCGAGCGTCCGCTGCACTTTCATGCCCCGTAGATCCGTAAAAAGCCACACAAAGCGTTTCTCTGCTAAACGCCTGGAAAACTACAGTCTTAAATCCGAGAGAGAAAACAAATTGTACCCTCACACGACGGGAGCGGTAGGTTCCACTCCTGAAAACGAGTGGTTCAAGCTGTCAATCTTTCAGGAAGTTGCGTCAAGTTTTACGATTTCGCAACCGTACGACGGAAAGACAGCGCCTATCTTTCAAAATAAAAGCCCCAAGTTTAGTGCATTTGAAAGTGTATATCAATAAAATCACTGTTCACATTAACACTGATGTTCTATGTTTCATCACAATGCTGCATGGATCAGATCTGAAGCTTGTTGAAATGTATTACTACTATGTTACAGTGTTACAATTACACAATATTGTGTTGTTGGGTCATTGTTGGCTTTTATTTTGTGACAGTTTTTTTTCTTTATCATGACTTTCAATACCTCCCGAAACCATTCCCCTGTGGTTTGTCAGATCATTTGAAAAATAATCATATTGTTGGGGAGGGAAAAAAAGAGCATATATTTGTGCAGATTTAATGGCAACACTATGTAGTATAGGTCCAGTTTCTTATTATTATCTTAGAGATTTACTTAAAAGAATTGTGTAGTTAATTAATGTTATAATGTTCAGTTAGCGCAGTCATACAATCCTGAAATCCACTTTTGAAAACTTGTGGAGGGTTGCACCAGGACATTAATCCATGATATTGGTAGGCACTTTCTTCTGGCAGTGTTCCACACTGTGAGACCTTGCTGGGCTCCAATGGGCAAAGAGCTTTACCTGAATTCCATGATGCATTTTAGCTCAAAGCTGGGAATGTGGAATCCCTTAGCCCCCCCATTACATTCAGGGAACTTGTCAGGAGTGGAAGGCTTCACATCCGGTACAGACAGGAGGAATGATCACAGTAATCACATAGACTACTCACTCAATAGGCATATCAGCATTACTGCATCGCTATTGTTATAGGACAGACCATGATTCTTATGCCCCAATGGCTTAGTGGAAAGAACCTTTTATTTAATCATAACAACAATAATCAATACAGGGAAAAGTCCAGCAAAGATTAATGCACTTTTAATTTTATATAAATGTCAAAGTGCTGAAAAACGGTCAAAAACACTGTTGAAACGTCATTTAATTTTCTATTTTATACCAATGCGTATTCTGGAGGCAGTGAAGAAAAAAAAACGTTAATGGTCCGTCATTTTGTTTAGAAAATATGCACGGCCCCTCATATGAGTTTTATTTTGATAGCCATAACCGGATGTTTGGAAGAGCAATTTTTCTTTCTACCTGAGCTTTCTGGGTGCTTTTCGGAAGGGTGCAGCCAGTGCGAGAAGGCAATGGGGGGGGGGGGGGGGGGGGGCGTGGCCACATAGGGCACCAATCGGGGCGTGGCTTCTGTCTGCATATTTTGAATTACTGGAGATAAGTTACGTCGATGCAATACTTGAAAAAGATGGCTGTAAAATCTTCAAAACTTTTTGACATCGCGAAACTTTGGTTTTAAAAATTGAGCTCGAATTTATATAAAGATTGCTTCTGACTTTCTTCTTCATTGCAATGATGTCTAAAACAATGTACGTGGAGTAATAATTCAGTACGGCCAGTGTTTTCACGAGTGTTAGTGTCTGTATGGATCTAAACATCCATATAAGTGTAAATGCAGCATCAGCAGGGAGACATTTCCCTTCTGCTTCCCGTGAGGTTTATAACCTTCATTCTTATTCCTCCATTCTTTCAGAACAGATGACTCTCCTCCTACACACACATATACACACACTTCTGCATCCATTAGCATTGTCCCCTCCCTGCCATCCTCCATCCATCCTTCTCTTTAGCCCTTGTGTCCTCCCTCCCTCCAGTATCCCATTTGACCATCTGTCAAAGTCCTATCTGACTAGTTACCCAGCTGCAACCACATCTAATGTGTGTGTGTGTTGGGGTGTGGGGGTGAACTTTCACTACATGCACTTGTAAAATCCATTAACAGTCACTGCTTAGTTCATTTTTTCCTCAGTATTTCTGCGAGATTATAACGGAAGTATAAATACGTCCCCCATCCTTGGGAATACTGCAGTGTAGTTTAGTCTGCTCTTTTCATATTTCCTTTGTTTCATCTTAAGAACCTATAAAGTTTTTAGAGGAGGAAGAAGGAGGCAGTATATGAAATGTCTACTGCTTTATGTAATGTGTTAACTGCTGATGAATAATCGTCTCCTGATTTCAATCAATGAATAATCAACAAAACAATCAGTGCATGCATTTTGATATTTAATTAAGAAATATTGGCTGCTCATAAAATCCTTTGACAGTCCTGATGTAAAACGTCAGGGCTACTGATGCCGTAGCCCTACTATGTACTTTGGAGGAACAGAGTTCATTCTACCATTTGGGGCCAGACAAATAAGAAGTTATCATGTAGTTAGTCATTGTGAGGAGGGCACAAAGCACAGTCAAAGTGTACAGTTTAAATGTTATACCTTTCACTAGGGCCAGTCACTTGCTGTTATGCTTGACGAGAGGTTATAATATATCCTGCGAGGAGGGTTAGGGTCAGCTATTTTAGTTGGATGATTATTAATTGGCTTCAGTCCATTATCTAATTAAGCTTTAACAATGGAGAAGTCCTGATACATAATTTCATCCATTCAACACTTTCCCATTAATGCTGTACAGAACATACAGTAGCACCAGGTGGGGCCCTTATGGGAGCTTTACACACTTAGCTTCTCTGCATAATGAATCATGTTCTGTTTGGGGCTTCAGAGTCTGAACCTGTCCATGTGGATGATCTCAATCAAACACAAACACACACAAGAAAACAGGGGGTCAGAGGATGAGTAGAAACACACACACACACACACAAATGTGTATGGTAATCTTGTGTGAATGACATAATGTGAGCTGACAACAAAAAAGCAGGGATAGAAACTCAAACTCTCTGTCGATGAGAATGATTATTCATGCTCTTCATTAACCTACATCTTTCTGGGATGATGTCTTTACTACAACCAATCAAAAGAGAGGTGAATGAACCATGTTGGCTGAATTCATTTACTTACCATTGGACCAATTAGTTCACTACTCATATTTTTCAGTAGAAACCTGCAGCATCAGATATGATTTAACTCAACTGATTACATTATGTCTTTAATGAAGAACCAAAGTCTCCTGTGTGGGGTCTTGTAGACCAGTGACCCAGTAGACTAGTCTCCCTGGAGTTGTTTCCCACCAAACTTTTTTAGTTTCTGCTTGAGTCCTCGCAGGGGTGCAACATCATGGTTTCTCACGCTCTTTGTCCATTCCTTATTCCTCTGAGCTGTCCCTTTCTTTCTCTCCCATCCTGTTGTCATTCCCCCATTGGGTTGTAGAGACTGCTGGCTGTCTCTCAGGTGCACAGACATGACATTTGATAATCCTCTTCACGAAGGAGCAACAGCAGCATTATGTGTAACTGTCAGGGTGAAGGTCAGAGTGTTTTTCCTTTACAACAGAAGAGATGTTAAAGCTGAGCAATCAACAGAAATCAACTACAATGCTGAAATCAAACAACATATGCTTATTTGATGCTACCATGTTATCAAATTAAAATCAGGTGTACAAGAAATAAACAGGTCTGGAGATATGAAAATAGGTACATTACTAATTTAACACATTCAGGACACTGGAAAGGAGATCTTCTTAACTGAAAGCACAAACAATGAAAAAGGTCAAAATCAGTCAGATACTCTATGACGGAGCCTTGCGTCAGGGGGCCTCTTGTCATATGACTTCCAGAGCTCTTGTGACTGTCAATATCCTCTGGTCATGTGACCTCAAGATTCTCACATTATCTGAAACAGCTTTCATCGAGGGATTTCACTCAGTGTAAATATCATAGTAAGTACCACAGTCATCAGATAAGTGCAGGAGATGGTATAAGCAAACACCAGTTTGGCATTTTAAGGTTTTATAGGAGTAGATGAGTTTTCAGGAGCTTCTTGAAGACAGAGAGGGACATCCCTTCTACAAGAGGATTCAGGAACTGATTTCACCATCTGGGAACTATAGATGAGAACAGGCTGGACTGAGATTGCTTTGTCTATAGGGATGGCAATGCCAGATGACATTCCTTGGATGAATGCAGTGGTTGAGATGGAGCATGATTGAGTTCAAGTAGATGATGCAGACCCAGAAGTTGTTCTGAAGGCAGTGTTGGAGACCTGAACTTGATTTGGACAAGCTTGAGTACCTAGAGTTGGTCAGTGAGTAGGACAGCAACATGTGGTCTTTTCAGCTGACATGCTGATGCAGTGAGTTCCGACAGCGAGTTAGGATTCAAACTACAAAGGGGCTTTGCCCAAGATGCCTATGTGCAAGATTGCAGACAATAGGAAGTTGTGGTTCACTATATCGGTAAAAATAGCCATGGCTGCTCAAGGTTTCTTTCAGAGACTACAGAGCCATTTTGTGGAGAGGCTGCTCTTTAAAGCCTGACTAATTTGGATGGAGGAGAACGGTTTGGATAAAAAATAATGAGAACAGCTTTAAGTCCCTTTCTATTCTGCTGGATAGAAATGGAAGCAGTGATACTGGTTGATTCTCTACATGTGCAGGAGTTCTTGGTGAGATTTGGTGATTTTTATTATTTTTGACAAAGTAATTGATATTTTTAGAAAATCACAGCCACAGCCACAGCCACCCCAGCACCACAATGACATTTGGGTACTTTGTTAGAGTATGTGATTGGACAGTGTATACAGCTCTGCCTCTGTGCCAGCAGTTGCTCCTGTCTTCCTCCAAGTGTCTCTTCATTAGCTGCTCTCCCCTTCTGACCTACAATTTTCCCACATGTGTTTTCCACAGTTTCTGGGTGAAACATCCAGTCCAGACAGGAGATTTTAGGTAATTAAAACCAGCAGAAAAACTGAAAAAGTTCTTTTACATTAATAATCAGTGAGTTGCTGTTACAGCTCAGCAAGCACAAGATGTCTGGGGAGAGTTGGAAGCTGAACTGGATAATAATTACTTGGCTTTTTTCACTGATGTGTGATGAAGACATGTGCTGAATAATATATATATATATATATATATATATATGGGTAAAATTATTGTATGGAAGATAATATTGCCATAATATGGATAATATGGCCAAATGGAGGCATGTAGAGATTAATTAAAACAAAACCAGTACTGAACCCATTGGAGAAGGTTTGTACTGAGAGGTGACTGACAGCGAGGTAGAGGTTAGGAGAGAAAGTCAATGAGTGACTGCTGAAAGGGGAGAACGCCTGTGAATGAATGGTATGTGATTTAGATTTGACCAGCCCACTACCAGCTGTGCATGTTGTCTCAGACACACACACACACACACGCACATACACATATAGACACATTGTCTTATCAAGTCACCCCCTTGGTCTGGAGCCAGTATGCCATTAACACGGCAGTTTAACAGGATGAAAGTGAGACTGAAACCTCTCTTGTTTCAACTCCTCCCTGATGTCAGAATTAACTGAGCTTCCCTTATCCCCACCCCTGTCTTAAAGCAATGGGTAGGGAGAATTAAATGTTTTAAAGAAATAATTGAATGTTTAACATTTAAAATCTTTTGATCCATAGTATGATTACTGTTTCTACCCACCAGATGTCACACTTTCACCTTCAACTGCCAGATCTACCTGTCTTGTCTGCTTATTTCGAGTAACCTGAGCATCTCTCCCGGATTCTTCAATAACTTGACCCAGCTGGCTACAACAGCTTTTGGTTGGATTGTTGACATGTGCCCCCATTATCCTGACACCTGTGTGTAGTAACATTGGGTCTGTACATGTCTGTCTGTTCATACACCTGGATTGTTTTCTTCAGTTTATCATTTAAAGTTTCTTCATGAGCCTGCATACAAGAATCTCTGTAGTCTGAACCTCGATGCTTCTGCTGCTGCCACCAACTCTGTATATATTTGACCTCCTAAAACATAGAATACTCCATTTTCAAATCAAGCTTGCAAAAACGTTGAAAAAGAAAAAACAACAACAAATAGAATACAAATGAAAATCAACAGTTATCCTGAATTTTTGTTGAATGCGGTGGGAGTTTTGTCTACAAGGGAAATAAACTGTAAGATAATGATAAGATAGATGACAGGTCAGATATTTATCCTGAGTGGCAAAAAAAACCCATTCTTTTATTTTCTGTCTAACTGGCCTGTAGTTTCAAAATATTTGATATCATTGATAATTGATTTGTATGTAATGTCTACCAGAAACTAAACTATTTTCATTCATCTTCTACCACTTATCCGTTTCCACGTCACAAGGGATGCTGGAGCCAATCCCACATTGGGCGAGGGTGGGGTACATCCTGGACAGGTTGCCAGTCTATTGCAGAGCCAACACATTGAGACAGACAGGGATGAACAACCTCTTAGACTCATACTCATTGCTACGGGCAAGAGTCAGAGTCACCAGTTAATCTACCATCCATGGCTTAGGGCTGCGGGAGAAAACCCACACAAGTACAGGGCCAAACAGGGAAACTCCTCACAGGAAGGCCCCAAGATGCTAACCAAACCCCTGACCTTCTAGCTGTGAGGCAACAGCACTAACCACTATTGTAAATCTGTAAAATAAAATTTACATAATTTCTAAAAAGAATTATCCAGTTAAAGAGGAAGTGTTTTAATTCAAAACAGATGGAGAATATGATGGCTTGGCATTAAGAGTGTATTCTGGGTATATTGTATTGTACCTCTATACAGCTGAGGGACTTATGAGATTAAAAACTCAGATATTGGAGGAGCTAAGCAGCTGTTTGACGAATGGAAGTCTCCAGGGAGCACCCAAATTAATTCTGCTTTGACCAGGCCTAAAACTCTGGGAAGAGGAATGATATGATTGATTTCTGACAGAGAGTCATAGCTCAGTTGAACCAGTGATCCCCTTAGCTCTCAGCAGTGATGATTTTACGGATTTTTTTACAGATGAAATTCTCACAATCAGACCTACAATAGGCAGTAATTTTCTACTGAATACAGCAACTCTCACTCTCACCTCTGAATCTCTCAGAGCTAGCTTCTATAGTCTCATCATCCAGACCATCAACCTGTCTATTAGACCCAGTACCAACTAGCCTCTTTAAAAGAGATTTTCCACACATTTGAGCCATTCATCTTATATCTGATTAATCTGACCTTATCTTTTGGTTATGTACCTCAGACTCTGAAGACTGCAGTCATCAAACCCCAGCTTAAAAAGCCGAATCTTGATCCAGATGGTTTGGCCAATTATAGACCCATATCAAACCTTACATTTATTTCTAAATTCATTGAGAAAGCAGTACCAAACGAATTACACAACCATCTGGATGGGAATGGTTTGCTTGAAGAGTTTCAGTCAGGATTTGGATCCCATCATAGCACAGAAACAGCGCTGGTTAAAGTCTCTGATGATATTCTACTGGCTTCAGACAATGGATCAGCCTCCATAATTCTCCTCTTAGAACTTAGTGCTGCATTTTACACCATTGATCATAATATTGTCCTCATCCTGCACATGGTGAATCATCGCCACCCCCGTGTTCCTACAACCTCTGCTGCTCTCACATCTTCATGAGCACCATGCAGCATCATATGTTCCTGTATTTCATATCCCCTCCACCTACTCTCATCCTCTACCTACTCTCCCCCAACTTTGGCCCTCCCCGGTGTCTGGCCCACCCTGATTTGATTTGATTAATGACCTTGATTTTTATTGAGCAGTACAGATTTCCATCAGTAGAGCAAATATCTCCATAGGGAACATATGAGGGATGGACATTATCATCTGGATCAGCATTTGAATGTCCAAACTCCTAGCTTTTAACCTCACTGACATGTCTGATTGTTTGCATCAATATCCAGACATCATTTCCTCACAAAGAGATATAAGTGTTGCCCCTGGCCGTGAACCAACTTGCCACCAAAACTGGTGCAAATCAGCACAGGACTTTTGAGTGATCCTGCCTCCTCTAAGAAAGAGACAGCTGAAAACAGACCTCCTTGGCTAGGTTAATTACCATCATATGTCGCCATCATGTGGTCAAAATTACTTTTACTAAACATGCCTTGAAACTACAGTGGCGACATCACTGCAAGTATTAATGTTGGAGAAACACTTATCCTGTTTGTCCAATTGTATTATATATAAATATGTGAATATAAGTATTTTTAAAAACTGTAATATATCCAAAATGTATCAGTAATGTTAATTTGTATAATAATAACTGTAGGTTTCAAGAAATAATATGATAAAAATCTGTTCTTCCAAAAAAGGATGCCTGACAACATTTGTTTATTGTTTGGTGTGTGTGTGTGTGGGTGGCTGACTTGAATGAAAACACATTGAGATACTATTTTACTATCATGGAAATTAATACTGACTTCTTTTATCTTGAAGAAAGACACTACGATTTTGAACTACACTACCCATCGTTGCTTTGTACAGAAACCTGCCACTTTTCCCGCATAGTGAAACATTTCTCGTTCATTGGCTGAGCGCCACGGCAGGAAACACATAGTGAAATGTGATTGGCTAGTGATCTCCCATCAGTTCCCCGGATAAAGATTAGCTATATATAAAAGGACAATTGTAGGCGGGTGTTGTAGTTCAAACTAACAGTCGTTACCCAGCTATTTCATTTTGTGCTGCGGCGGTAGACTTTATTAGTGGATTTAAACCATGGTACGTATTTAATCTCGTCTCACGACACATTACGGCAGCTAGTGTATGTTACTGATTTGGTTGTAATTACTGATAGCTAGGCGTCGGAGCGCCTCAGTGAGTAGCCGCTAACGTTAGCTGCTGTATTAGCTTAGCATGCTAGCTAGCGCGTAGTTGTTGGCTACATTGAGCAGGCGAATAGACTGGGCAAAGAAAGACGCGGTAAAGCTGGCCACTTTAGTCCATGCTATACCATACTTAAACCTGGTGTGATAATTGTTACCTCACGGAACAGTGTTGGTGTTTTTCAGGCTGGCGGTAAAGCAGGTAAAGACTCTGGGAAGACCAAGACGAAGGCTATTTCGCGCTCGCAGCGAGCAGGACTCCAGGTTTGTACACTGACATTCATTCATTGCCTCGACGATGCTAACAGCCAGAGGTTACCCAGCTGGTGGCCGCCTCTCACCGACAAGCCAGTGAACCCTTTGTGTCTCTTCTGAAGTCCGCGTTCTGTCTTATCACCCCAGTTTCCGGTAGGTCGTATCCACAGACATCTCAAGTCCAGAACCACAAGCCACGGCAGAGTGGGAGCCACTGCAGCAGTGTACAGCGCGGCTATTCTTGAATACCTCACTGCTGAGGTGAGGTTAACTCCGGTTACCTTCCGTCAAATCAATAGAAATCACTTAAATTGGCTCTGGAAGTTGCTGTAAAGAGCGGATCTCTAAAGCCAGAACCTCTTTCAGGTTCTGGAGTTGGCAGGAAATGCTTCAAAGGACCTTAAAGTGAAACGTATAACCCCCCGCCACTTGCAGCTGGCTATTAGAGGAGATGAAGAGCTGGATTCACTCATCAAGGCCACCATTGCTGGTGGAGGTAAAGAAACTGAACTTTCCATCAGGTTTTTGTCTTGGAATTATAATGAGCCTGCTCTGTCCATTGTCTGTGTTTATGACTCATCCATTGTCTTTTGTTTCCCAGGTGTGATCCCTCACATCCACAAGTCTCTGATTGGAAAGAAGGGCCAGCAGAAGACTGTATAACCTGAAGTGCTCTAGAAGTCGTGCCATCTCAGGACGAAGTCTGAATCAAGTGGTTAAATGTCTTAGATTAGAACACCTTTAGGAGTTATTTGTATGGTTGAGCTTGCATTTACTCACCTGGGGTATTTTTTTAAAAGTGGCTTCAGAGAAGCTCATTTTTCTTTTTTCTTTTTTTGGCTTTTTTTTTTTTTCTTCTTTCCCTATTGCTGCAGTTCTTGTCAACTTCCTTTTGTGGCGTTCCTTTGTTTTAAAGTGGTGTTTTAATAAAGCTCTTAACGGGCATTTGCAGTTTGCTCTTTCAGTTCTTGCTTGTTTCTGTTATGTTATCACGTTCTCCTCTGTAGGTATTCCTTTGCCTACCCCAGTGTGGATGGTGAAAATGTTTGGCTTTTAGTATTCTTTCCAGTTTAAAAGAATCCATCTCTGTCAACAAGTAAAGATCAAGCACTTCAGTTTTCACATGGAAAGTGTCATGGCATACATACACCCATTCTAAGCGTACAAACCATCAGTTTCAGTCTTGTGCAGTTGCATGAATTGCAATGAATTGCATGAACTTCCATTTATTACTGGACTGACATGGACTGGGAGACCTTGTCATTTTTGGATTCTGAATAAAGACTGGATTGGCACAGTCAGAACATTTTACATATTGTGTATCTTTGGCTTATTTGCTGTATTGAATGCAGTTTGGGTTTCAAATATAGGATCACATGAGTAGTAGAACTGGGGGTGTTAAGGTTTGTCTTTAAATTTAGTGAGGTCAGAAACTCCAATGTCCCAAGATATTAAAACTTGAAATTAAATTAAAATCATCTTTGTTAGATGTGTCTGAGTTAATTTTCTAGCTCTTACCAAGTGTAAAACTTGAAATCCCAGGAAATTGTTTTTAATTATCGTTAATTTACAAGGATGATCCAGATAATAAATCTGTTAGGGAAGTTCTCTGTCATTGGTGGTTTAAAAAGATCACTAGAGTCTAGCCTGTCTTATGCTATGGATGTTTATTGATGCTCGAGCTCAAGGAGGATTCATTAGTACAGTGTTGTGTGGATGAAGGGACCGCTCAGAAAAGTCTATACACATACTGGGAGTGTTAACTATCAATACCTCAAGAAGAGGGAGAACAGGCAGGAAATGGATGTATGACTACACTGCACTACTTCATAAACCACAAACAAGGAAACATGACTATATCTGCGCTGATTCTGAGAATCTGTTGCTGACCATCTAAGGTTCTGAGGTTATCAGACCTCATACCAGCAGTATTGGCACAAATCCACAGCTCCACCTGCAGGAGCCACCTGGGTGTCTGAAGGCCTGGACGATTTAGTGAAGGAGACACGGTCTCACAGTAACCACTAAAATATTTCTTTAAAAAACAAACATTGCAAGTATATTTTGAAAAATAAACTTGCATTCAAATGTACCATAAATCATGAGCATATATTCAAAATACATGTTCAGATCACCGCCTTCAATGCTTAACACTGAGCCAGCACTTGATGGCGATCTAGCACCACCATAGGCCTCCTATTGGAGTTGAGTATCAGCTATGATGTATAGAGCCACCATAAGCAGGTTCTGTACTTCTCCAGCATCAGACTGATCCTTGGAAAGTTCTCCCCTGAGAATGAATGCCACCAGTAACAAAATCTGTAAGATAAATGATGTGTTCACAGACCTGCACAACTCCAATATCCCAACTGTACGTTTACCATGCTATCGATAATAACCAGCCGTATATTGAATCAGACAGCACAGCGATCTTTGGTATGTTGCTGCTCTTGCAGATGTATGTGGATAAAACCAAATCTGACTGGTCTTTTATGGTACTTTAAATCGCATTCAATGACTTGGCATCAAATGATTGATTCTGTAGTTAATAGGACTTGATTAGCAATATTGTTAGTAGTTACTGATGATGATGTACATTTTGTAAAAGCAACTTAAGGGCTCAATGGACCATTATGAAAGAGCCGGCATGCGAGTACTTTCCTGTTTGTGGAGACACATTTGCTAGTAGTGATGAGTCTGTGGATCATTTATCATATAAAGGGTAGCTAACGCTAGTCTAGCTTGATAAAGGCCATTTGGTATGTATCCTTAGTGACATCACACTGAGATTTCAGCCATGAACCCGGAGACAATGCAATTAGCATAACCAACAGATGTCTTAGCTAAACTGGAGGTCTCATTTAGACCAGACTTTTACTCTGAAATGCTTTACAGACCTCTAAAGCTTGAAGCAGCCTTGGGACACTTTCTTGTAAATAAACAAATATTTGTTTATGTTCAATAAATTCAATAAGAATGGATTTCTGTGAGATCTGACAAACATGTTGAGTGTATTCCTTCTCCCATAAAATTTGGACTTTTATGTCTAGCATGCTTATATCCATGTTTACGAGCATGCTGCTGATGCAACATCCAAATTCCTCTTAGTACATCAGATTTTTACAGGTTTTGTTATTTGTACTTTTTAATTTGTAAAACTTCAATAACTATAAATTCTTGGTAATATTCAAAGTACCAAAGTCAGGCTAGGTAACAATTTCCCCTGCTTCCTATATTTATATTAAGCTAGGCTAACCAGATAATGACACACTTTATTGATTTACATTTTGTCATCATACTTTTCCCTTCCTTTAACATTCTTCTCGTCCTTTTATTTTAAGTTAAATCTGGAACAGATCCTCTGGGACTGTGAACATGAAAATTCAGCTCTTTTATCAGAAGAAAAGTAAAGAAAATCACAAAACTCTTGCTACTTACAAAGTGAAAATTAATTAATTGAAATTACTTGGCTTCAATGAACCAGCAGCGCTGGTCTTTTCCAAACCAATCAAGCATGCAGGAGAGGCTTAGTCCAAACATACCTGGGCGCACTACTCATTGTGCCTCATTTATTCTATTGATTTTAAAGGGACATTGTGCAAATGCATTTATCAAATGAAAAGATTCACGCACCTGATTTGGCAAAAGCTAATTTCCATCTGCAATCTGCAAATAATAATAACAATTACTGAACTGTGCAATATCTTGACTCAAGCTCTGAACTTGTGAAAAGGTAATGTTTAGTTAAAATTAGCTATATATATATATATATATATATATATATATATATATATATATATATATATACACACATATATATAAAACTGTATTACTGTATTACTAACTAAAAGGTTCCCTGATCTCTCAATAAAAATTACACTATTTTCAAAGATTTTTTTTTTTTTTTTTTTCTCCAAATTTTGATTGAGGTTCATCACCTTGGTGGAGTCACAAAACTGCACCTGATTTGTTCAACGGATGTAGACATCTGGATTAGATGTAGACATCAGGATTAGTCCTGATAGTATCAAACCTATGTTTCCTACTATCAGGACTAATCCTGATCAAAAGTCCCTCTGCAAGTCTAAATGAGGTGATGAACTTTAAAATGTGGTTTGCTGATGTATAATTAACCTTTAGAGTCTTTAACTGGCCCCTTTGTCTGCTCAGCTATTGATGATTTGTTTTGTAGGTCCGGTGAAAAGCAGATTGCTAATGAGGCTTTCCCTGCAGCTCCAGCCAGGCAGGTCACAACTCAGGCATTGAGTCAATTAAGTAAGACTGAGTGTGTGTGTGTGCGTTGGGGGGTCATTTGGTTCTAATTAAAGTGCAGGAAGTGAAGCTGTGGCGCTCACCTACCTACCTCCAGGCTGGGTAGTGTCTCCGGCACTCTCTGGAAACCATTAGCACATCTGGCCCTGCTGGATGGATTTTTTATTTATTTGGTCGTCCACAACCCATTCAAGTGTGTCATTACAAGTTAGATGAAGGATTTAGTGTGAAGATGAGCACTGCTCTCCTCTGCTGTCGAAAAAACTGTAAAGTATACTCTGGGCTAATGTTTACAATAGGTAACATTACTGGCAGAAGAGGCAAATTGGCCATATTGTTCTGTCTGTGAGGGACAACTTACATGTGGTTTTGTGTGATCTTTTAACTGTCTACTCAGAGTCCTTCAATATATATATATATATATATATTATTTTAGTGTGTTTAATTTTAATTAAATGGTTGTACCTTCTTAAATTAAGAACTTTATTTCCACCGATAAATTGGACAAACAAACCAGTTAATGTACATTTTTCTGGTCACGGAGGTTCTGCACATCCATCCAATATCTATAGTATCTGTCTGTGCAGGCCCACTGAGGGCTGGAGCCAATCCCAGCTGACACAGGCCCAGGGTGTGAACACCGAACCCTCTGGTTGTGAGACAGTCCCACCCCATAGTCCAATCAGCCCGGATAAAATATTTCTTTCAGATCAGGAAGCATGAACAATGAGAGAGATTATGACAAACTAACAGGTGAACTCCAAGAAAGGTTTGGGCTAAAATATGTTGTTTACATTTGGAGCCACTTCTCAATGACATTGAACACATAGATGACTGAGTATTTCATTAAAAAGCTTATATGGTAACATTGGAAATGTATGTTTATCCTTCTTTTGCACTTTTGCAAAGTCTGACCATCATTTCAGTTAGCCTGCTTTACATTCAACCGTCTCCTTCACCAAGAAAACTAACCTTGTCAAAGCAGCATTTTTACCTGAAACCTAAGATATAACAGATTGTTATGATTATATATACTGTGCAAAAAATAATGACATTTTATATTAATATCAGATTTCTTGCCCAACTGCACTTTTGTGATGCAAGTCTGAAGATCTTGGGGAGCAGTCAGATTATAACAGAAATAAAGAGAACAATTACAGCAATGAGTTCCATGTTTAATGCATTGCAGTTGATATCAGTGAACTATGTTGTGCAGTGTTTTATGAATGTAATAGTGAACTATACATCTTGATGACAAAAATGGAGCACTAAGTAAATATTAGCGATTACCACATATCTCAGTGATTTCCTGTTGAGCAGCTGCAGTTTTTGGCCCAGACAGACAAGAAGTTGGCAGCATAAAATTTTCTGCACCAAACAACTATAAGACAACAGCACTGACCACACTACAAAGCAGATACAATGTTGGGTTTGATGACACAGTTAGAGAGAAAATGAGGTGGCCACAGTGAGGGCTGGGAATTGAAGTGTTCTTTTTTTCCCTCTTCCTTGTTCAAGTTCACACTTGGGTCCATCTGGTGGCAGGTGGTTCAGAGCTGCTGAATAGGCGGTGATCCAGACTCTCCTCCTCGCCCATCACACATGGCTAACTTATCAGAACAGACACAATGAAAGCAGCAACCACACTCACTGCGCCTGCAGTCTCTGTCAGGGATGAGACTTTGATTCACATGCGCTTACAGCACATTTGCTGAGATTTTTTTCTCTCCATTTTCCCCTCCTTTCCTGTTGCATTCTGTGGTGGCTTGGCATTGTCTGTATGTGTGTATGCGCATGTGTATGTGTGTGTGTGTCCTCACACAGCCGGGGTGGGCTGGCAGGGGTCACGGTTCGCCAGCCTGCCTAGATCCATCAAGAGGAACAAAGCAGGGGGAGAAGGAGCAGTGCCAAGCCCCCAGATATCAAAGACCAGGTTTGGGATTGGGATTCGCTCCAAAAGGCTTGACCCATTTTGGTGGTGCAGGGGGTCTCAGGGAGCTGGAGAGGGGAGGGACGGGAGGAGAGGAGTTAAAAACAATAATCAAGTCCACCACAGTGTCTGAAGAGAGGGCCTGGGTGAGAGAGCTGGCTGAAGCCTCTGCATGCATCATCCCCTCTTGCCCGTCCCCTTTGAAGTCTGCTTGCTTTTGTTCTTAACATATCTTGATCTGATTTTAGAATCGCTAATTTGTATGCATCATGTGAGTGGAAGTTGGACAGAGGACGGGTGGAAGAGCTGCTCACCACACAGAATTCCACAAGGGACCTGACAGGAAGGTCAACACGATTGGCCACAGGGGGAACTGGGGGACACAAGCAAGCTAAAACCATATGATAAGTGTCTTTGAATTATTGCAGCTCTGTGCAAATTTGGCAACAATGGCTGAGTGGTTAGGGGGCTGAAATACCTTTGCAAACAGAAGCTGCTCATGCTTTGGTGGTCTTCATTTTGCTGTCAGCTTTCTCATTAGAAAGAGACAGTTATGAACTGCAAAGGCAAATATAAGAAAATGCTCAGGAGCTGATTTATATGAGCTGGATGTTCCAAAGTTTCTTTTTGGAACCAACCAACCAACGCTGGAGGAACCAAAGGAGAAATTATGGCACCGGGGACAGAGAGAGCATGGCTTAAGAAGCCGGCGTGATTAGGCAGAATGAGCTGCAGGTGTGCTGAGAGCTCAGTGCTCCCGGAGATCACCCCGCCCCTTGACATTAGCTCTGCAGGGAGGGAGAGAGAGAGAAAAGTTAACCGGGGAACAGGAGATCGGGATCATAACAGTACCCTCGCCTCATGGGGTGCCACCTGGCACCCTACCTGGTTTACTTGAATTCCTGTTGTAGAAATCCCGCAACAGTCTTGGGTCGAGGATGAGGGAGCGCCCTGCCCAGGAGCGCTCCTCAGGGCCGTACCCCTCCCAGTTGACGAGATACTGGTAGCCCCTACCCCGTCTACGCATTTCGAGAATCTGATCGACAGTGTAGGCTGGATGGCCGTAGATAAGGGGTGGAGGAGGCAGTGGTGGTGCAGGGGTCTGGAGGGAGCTCTCGGTGACCGGCTCGAGGAGGGAGACGTGAAACACTGAATGGACAGTTGAGGCGGCTGGGAGGCAGACAGCACTAGGGTTAATGATCTTCTCTACAGGGTAGGGCCCACTGTACCTGGGGAGAGTTTCCGAGATTCGGAATGGAGGGGGGAGCCCACCTGGTAGTTGGGTGCGGGGACTCGGTGTCGGTCTGCTAGACGTCGGTTACGCTCAGTTGTCCTTCCTAGAGCTGCCCTGGTCTCCCGCCATACTCACCTGACGCAGCGGAACTGAGCCTGGACTGAGGGAACTGCCATGTTGGACTCTTGGCCAGGAAACAGGGGAGGCTGGTATCCGGTGTTGATCATGAAGGGGGATAGACCGGTGGCTGAACTGATGAGGGAGTTATGGGGTTAGGGTTACCCTAACCCTAACCCAATTCGACCCAGGGTAGGTGTGCGGCCCAGGAGGATGGAAGACGGGAGGCAACGCAGCGCAGGGTGGACTCTAGGCTCTGGTTAGCCCTCTCAGTCTTAGATTGAGGGTGGTAGCCAGAAGTGAGGCTGGAGGTGGTTCCTAGGGCCCGACAGAAAGCCTTCCACACTTGCGAGGTGAACTGGGGACCACGGTCTGACACAATGTCCACAATGTCCATGGGGATTCCATGCATGCCTTCAGAAGAGGGCAGTCCGGTAACAAAATCCACTGCAATATGTGACCAGGGGCATGGAGGGATGGGTAGGGGTTTCAGGAGTCCCGCTCGGGGTCGGTATGAGAGCTTACTGCGCGCGCACTCCGTGCAAGCAGCAATGAAGGCCCGGACATCGATGGACATGGATGGCCAAAGTGAGCACTGATGACCTGGCAGACTGCAGTATGAACTGCCGATCCGGTGGGCAGCTGTCAGGAACCGTCTGTTCCTGGAGAGGCTCCTGAACCTCCTGTTCAACCTTCTAGTGGACCGCCCCCAACACACACTTAGGGTCCACGATGGTCTCGTCCAAGCCCCCACCCCAGGACGAACTGACAGGAGAGTTCATCTGGCTTGGTGTTCCGAGATCTAGAATGGTAGGTGATGGTTAATTGGAACCTGCCCAAGAACAGGACCCAGCAGGCCTGCCAGGAGTTCAGTTTGAGGAGGTAGGGGTGGTTTTTATGATCCGTTCACATGATGAAAGGATGTGCTGCTCCCTCCAGCCAGTGTCTCCATTCTTGTAGAGCCAACACCGCCGCCAGGAGTTCTCGGTTCCCCACATCGTAGTTGCATTCTGCAGGAGTGAGATAGCGTGAGAAGAAGGCACAGGAGTGGAGCTTATTGTCTGTTGGTTGGTGCTGGGAGAGGATGGCCCCGACCCCGGAGTCCGAGGCATCAACCTCGACCACGAACTCCCGCTCAGGATCTGGGTGTACAAGAACATATTCTTTAGTTTATCAAAAGCAGACTGTTCAATGGGAGACCAGGTAAACCTTATTTTGGAAGAAGTGAGGCGAGTGAGTGGTGAGGAGATGACATACAGTTCTACATGCTTGTGGGGATTGCTATAGTGTACTCACTTCAGAGGTTCAGTCTTGTGTGTGATCCATTCTGGAAGTTTGCCGTCAACAGCTAGCACCTCCTGAGGGGAGGATAGTTCATACGTGGGAATGTCGTGTGTTTTTACAAAATTGCTGTTAATGAAGTTATCATCAGCACCGGAGTCCACCAGCACCTGGACCAGAACTGAATGTTTGAGTCCGTGGATTGTACTTCGTACTTGGATTCTCAAGGAGGAGGGGGAAGAGATGCGGCTCACCGAAGTCCCTTGGTCTATTGGTGAGACCCGTCTTTTGGCACTTCCGGGCAGCTGGAGAGGAAGTGGCCTTCTTGCCCACAGCAGAGGCAAAGCCTATTCCGCATCCTGCGTTCTCTCTCTGTTGGAGTGAGGCGAGCCCATCCCAGTTTCATAGGCTCGTCAGCAGGTGGTGATCGTGGCGTTCCATTGTTCCCCGACGTTCCCGTGCTCTTTCCCTAATCCAGTTGTCAAGGCGGATGGCTAGGTCAATAAGGGAGTTTAGTGAATTACACTCCTCCCATACCGCCAGTTAATCTTTTAACTCCCCCTCCAGCCCCTTAACCCTCCGGTCGTATTCACCTCTCGCCCCTTACTTTAGTGTTCCTGGTCAAAATTTACTGGTCTGTTTTAACTGCTCTTAAATTAGCACAAAAACCATTTTTCACCACCAAATTTTGTTCAACATTCTTTAGCGGTGAACAATGTCTCAAAGTAGTGTTTAACATGAATTTATAGAATTAGACATAAAATAACTGCAGTGACAATACAAATAGGCACTGAAAATGTATTACAAAATGAACATGTAATGTAAAAACTAAATGGAAAACCTAAGACCAAACTCAACATGAAGTCGTGTGTGTGTGTGTGAGAATTCATGCACATGAGTGGCATGTGACACTCAGGTCAGAGTCCGCCTTGCAAACATAGGCATCACACACATTTGCAGCATCTCAGGCTTGTTTTGTTGTCTCTAGGGGCACAGACCTCACAGCTCCTTTTCTGCCCATGTCCTTGTTGGGGGAAAGCAGCCAGGGCAGTGGCTGGGTCTGGGGCTTGCACACTCACCAGACTGGCAGAGGCTGGTGTGCAGGGAATGTGCTGGCACCTTTGAATAAGAGGAGTCACCAAAGCTTTCCCCAGCTCTGCTAGAAAAAGTCTCCTCTTGAAACTTTTCCCTTGATTCCAGGTTGGGTCGATGGCTATCCACACCACATATGCGTTGAAAGCAGACACATCAAGGATGTTGTGGAAGAGTGCCACAGGCCAGCGGGCTGTCATTTGCTTGCAGGTGTATGTACCAGTAAGCTGCAATAAAAGGAAAAATAAATAAGAGATTGGGAACAATATTGAATCTGTCGTACACAAAATGCTATGATTCACATAAATAAAAATAAAATAAAATAAAATGCATGATGGATGAAACTTTACATTACCCTATCAAGGCAGTCAACGCCTCCTCTGTTCTTGTTGTAGTCCTGGATCGTAAGTGGTAGGCGCTCCACCCACCTGTCCCAAATGTTCCTGATGGCAGCCAGATTGTCAATTCGCCAGCGGACGGGTCGTGTATCTCTGTTATCAAATCAAATAATTCTTGAAAGGACATGAAACTGTTGTAAGGACATAGTTGCCCGGAATATAGGCCTCCCAGACTCTGCATCTCACAGACTTTTTGTAGCCTCATTGTTTGAGCAATATACTCCAGCTAAAATCAACAGACCTATGTAGGCTTGGAGGTCTACCAGGTCGATTTTTCTCTACGTGTCCCCAAACACACGCTTCCCCTCCAAGTTTGTCATCTCCAGTATAATTCCCTCAATGGACTCTGGTAAAAAAGAGTTGGAAGCTGGACTTGATGTCATCCACACAAGATGTCACATACCGTGTTGGCCCTGGCGTCATCTTTATGATTTCCACTCTTGCTCTACTTCCTCTGTCCTGGGGGGATGAAGACCAGAGCAAGTGTCCACTCTTGGACTGGAATGTCTCCTCAGGTGCCTGTTCTTCAGGTGCCTCTCCCTCTCCATCTGTTGACTGGTCAGTCTCCTCAAAGTCTGGATCAAAATCTAGGTTGTCTTCCACTTCCGAGACATCCTCCTCTATCTCTGGTTCAATTTCAGTGCCCTCTTCATTAGAGAACCGCTTGGTCAGTGGCCTACTCATTGTGCTCAGAGTAAAAGGAGTGCAAGGCAAACATCATGCTATATATATGGGGTCTGTGTGAAGATGATACATTGATTAGTCTGGAAGATGTGGTTCACATGGCGGATAGGCACAAAAGCGTGGGAAAGAGATGTGTACCCGCAAAAGACATTGTTCAGTTGGAAATGTGTGAGTGAGTGAGTGAGTTGGGGTGGTGTGTATGGGGATGTTTTCTGTCTGATGGATGAATATAGTCTGGATACCCATTCATTTCCTATGGCAGTCACTTTTGACAGGGAACAGCACAGGTGTAACAAGGTTGATTAAAACACTCAAAATTCAATGAAAGAGGTGATCATCACTTTTATATGTTCAAGTGCATAGTATGGAGGATATCATAAGGCCTTGAGGCAATCAGATGTAAAACACAATATTTATGAGTGTTTTACGTTGGAAATCGGTGAGATTTGACCCAAACACGACAGGAAGGTTAAGAAAAATGGCCTGGAGTGCAGAATCATCCCAACCACTTCAGCCGCCAAGATATGAAAGTTTACTGCGTACTCTGAAGCTGAGAGATGGCCCTGTTGGAGATCAAGAAACTGGCTTACGGCCTGTCTACCCTTTACCGGGTGATCAAAAACTCTAATTTCTTTAGTGAATCTGTGGTAATTATTAGTTAACTCGTGTTGTTGGGTTTAAATGGCAACGGACGAGGCAGCCTGTCCAGTGAGTAAACTCATAACAAAGGTTACCTTGGCTCAAGGAGTGGTATAAGTGTGGGGTTGTTGGCTGAATACGAAGTTGCACTGGTGTATGAACTGAGAACACGCCCCTAGATCTCTGGAGTACCGGGGCTGGTATGTATGGCTTGCTGGCTTGAGCTGCTGGGCTGGCTGGAGGATCATCGGTTGGGGTGTGGGGGCCGGACCCGGGTGATACTGTGAGCTGGTCCCTCAGCACTGTCATCCGTCCGCCCAGTTGTGTGACACTCGTGGTGAGTCGCTGCCGGTGTCGCTGCTTCAGCAAAGTCTCGTGCTGATTCACCCGAGCCTCTTGAGTTGAGTGTTCCTGCTTTAATTTCTCCGACTCTGCTGGGTCCATGCTGGCCAGAATATTCTGTGACATGCCAGGCAAGGAAACTAGGTCCCAGAATGCAGAGTTAATCAAAAACAAAAGTTTATTCACAAAGTATCAACAAAAGGTCAGTACGCTCATTACGATGGAAAACAAAGTAGCTACTAAAATCCTCTCTTAAAGTAACCGCCGTTAAGGCAAACAGAAAATCACCAGAAAACCGGTGCCATTGTTATGCCATTGTTGCTTATAGGTGCATTTCTATTTTGCAATTCAGGAGGAGATTATAAATCCACACCGCGACCGAACCCCGGATAAGCAGTTGAAGATGGATGGATGGATAATAAGTCCACTGTATAAATGCTACAGCTAAGCTAAGTTAACACAGTTATGAACATCCCAGTTTACAGAACAACTTTTTGCCCTATTTCTAGCATTTTCATTAGTCACTAGTGTCTGGATCCAACACAAGTGATGGGAAACAAGATTCCTTTCACTGACTCAAGTTTATATGAATCCCTCACCAAAGAGAATCAGTCTTTTGAGTCATTTCCATCATTTCAGTCACTGAGTCAGTGCGCCCAGTCCCCACTGATTTCATTCTATAAAAACACTGACATTTGAAACAGGAAAGTTACTTCAAGTACTTTTTTTTAATTTAGAGTACTACTTACCAAGACAAACATAATGTCCTGTTTTAATCCTGTGTGTTTAATCCTGTGTTTAATCCTGTGTGAGGAATGTTTCTTTTTATTTTTTTAATGTTTAAAACACTTTGTGCAGCATTGTTCTTTGGTGGAAAAGTTCTGTATGAATAAAGTTTGATAAGAAGATTGATTGGTTAATTGATTGATTGATATAGTGAATCATTTCCCTTCAGTGGAGTTCTACTGGAGGAAGTGGTAGACCTTCAGCTCAGTTAGGGGATGGGCTCTCCCAGCACTGAGTATGTGGATGTGCTGCTGCTGATCTGGCAATGAAAGCCAGAACTCATGAGTTCCACTTAGAGTGGGTTACCCCCAAATGAGTCATAAATCAAGAGTTTGACTCTGAATGAGCCACAGTGAAAGGTGTCAGGATTCAAGCTGTCAATGAGTTTGACTCCTCTTGCGGGAGGACGAGAAGAGTCAGGGTTTATATGGTGTGCATGTGAATAGGTTACAATGAGAAGAGTCTACAGTATGTGCTGTGTGGGGGACAGGGCAGTGGGTGAGTGACAGCTCAGAGCAGGAGGGGAAAGGGAATGAAGCAAGAAATCAGAGCTGCTGCTTTTCCCACAGGGATAACATGATTAATTCAGTCTCAGCTGTCACAGTCACACCATAGTGACATGTTGTCTGGTCTCTTCTTTGGAGTTAGCTAATGGTAGCAGGGATGAGCCAGTGAACCAGTTAACGGACATGAACAATCATGATTCATGAGTCCGTAAGAGGACTTAAGAGTTTTGAACAATTCTTTCAGGAGTTGCACATCACTATCTGGCAGTGTGTCAGTCCACACTGACTTCCAATGTCAAACCTGGAGGTCCTCTACAGACCGCTAGAGTCTGGATCCAGCAATGAGTCAGTCCCCATACACTTCTGGATCCAGACCACTAGAGTCTGGCTCCAGGAGTGAGTCAGTAAACTTTACAGCAGAAGTAAATAGTTAGCAACAACTAGCTTGTAGCCTAGTTAATTACTCAGAAAAAGAATAAGCTTTGAGTTACTACATGCTAACAGGAGCACAGGCCCCAGAGTCTCAGCTTTGCACATGTTCTGTCTCTTTGTCCATTGCATGACAGGCTGGGACTTCCAGGCTTCCAGGGGTCGATCCATGGTTAGGGATATGACTGCTTTTCAGAAACCTGTCCATGGCATCTGTGAATACCACTTCTGAAACCTGTTGTGTCACATCATCAGATGGTTGTTGCCATGGTTATATAATGTGGTTGGTTAACTTTACAAGGGGTTGTTAAAGAATTTCAAGGTGGCTGTTAAGGTAACACCTTGTAAAGTAATGGTTTTCTGCCTGTTAGGGACAGCTGCTACAGAGTTTAAACAATTTGTCTTTCTAAGTGGCTCTGTGGGTGTTTGGCATGGTCAGGGAGGTGAGCCACACTTTGATGATATTACCTAGAACATGGCAAAGACACGTCAAGCCAGTTTAAGAGCAGTAGTTACTGTAAATGGCATTTTGTATGAAGATGTCTCTCATGTGGCCCCAGCAGCTACACCTGCTCCTGTGCACATTCCTCAACACTGTAGAGAACAGCATGCCTTCAGATGGTGCAGGGAGGTAAGGAGAAGGAGGAGGATTTAGAGAGTTTTCATCAACCTTGTGCTTTAATGACTTCCTCGAGGTGCTTTTTGACTGCCATCCAGAGGCTCTGTAGGAGGGGAGCTTTTCTACTCAGCCTTGGCCTCGTGCCAAGGTGACAATCAATGTGTCTCTGTGTCTCTTCTGTGGGAGACTATTTTGAAGGTCTCCCCCTTTTTATTGGAGGAAATGGTATTTGGAAGCTGAAACAGGATGTCCTGCTGGCTGTCCTGGACTCCGATCCATTCCCTTACCCCCCCTCAGACTCCATTCTTGCTCCGTCTGCCCCCCACCACACCCTACCCTTCTTCCTCAGCTCCATTTTCTCAGGGTAAAATAGTTTAAATTAATCCAGGAGTTTTACCAGCCTCGTCCTCTTTGTGTTTCTGAATTTAGGAAAGGCAGAAGAATCACTGTCAAATCAAACTTTGTTTCACTGAAGCCAGTATATAGTTAACCCCCCATGGTGATCTATGATGAAAGCCACCTTTATGAGTGAACCATGTGGACATGTTTTTAATGTACTAACATTTGATAAAGCAGCACAAAAGAAAAATTGATGGAGGAAAACCACTGGTAAAAATCTTTACCCCATTTGAAGGTGAAGACAATTAAGCAAACACAATTAAAACCCTAAACTGGAACTGACTTTGATTCTGAATTATTATTTGATACCCATGTCAAACTGCAAGTTTAATGATTTGCAGAGAAAAATAGGTGAACTAAATCAGAAACTAAATCAAAAAGATTTAAGCCAAGTTTAATGATGGTGAAAAGCGTCACTGCTGCCCCACAGGTCTTAAAGAGGGGCTTTACTCAACAGGTTTCAGTTGGACACCCTACAGTATCTGGGACAAAGGCCAGGGAACGACTTCATAGAAGGTCCAGAGTGGTGTCTTTTGTTCAGTGTTCGGTGCTCTGAAGAAATCAGCAGAAAATACCTCAGTTGACCTCACTTGAATGTCGACATGATGTGTCTGTATTATACACACATCATGAGTGAAACAATCCGTCAACACCACAACGGCGTGTTTCCACCTTAAACTGTGGTGAACAATGATGATTAGACAACAATTGGATTTTTCACAGCAGAGTTCTGGAGGCACTTTAAGGTTATGGCTGATATTGGAAAGGATCTTTTAATCGAACAGTTACTTTACTCCCTATGCAGCTGAAGTCCTGTTGTATATTGACATAATAACAAAAGCCCTTCTTGTCCTCTCACATCTGTCACAGGTAGAGTGTCTGTGCCTGAAACACAGTAATTTAAAACAGGTTCATTGGATTAAAAAACAGTAAAGATGAAGTGGGGCAAACAGCTCAGCATTAATGATCACGTGTGATGTGATAATCTCTCTATGAAACCATCACAATAAATCAGGTACAAGCTCATTTGCTTTAATTTAGTTCATTTTAAAGAGAGCGTTTTTCTTTAGTGTACGCAGAAGGATACTCAAGGATATAAACACACTTCGGTCTGACGCGAAGTCACTGTACAGCAGTGACTGACCTGGAAAACACACATTTATACATGGAACCATGGAACCATGGCCTGAGTAAAGAGACTTTTGCTTTAAGCTGTGATTCTGTGCTTGAGTCCTTCTGTACATAACATATTTAGAGTTTTTTTCTTCGATCAAAACTTGAATTATGGCAGAACTGCTCTGCTGCTTACAGGAAGGTGCTGCAGAGGGGGTTAAAACTGTCCAGAGCAAAGAAGAAGCCTGGGAGGAGATGCAAAAACTGAAGACCTCCTACATGCTTGAGCTGGAGCATCAGAGAAAGGTGGATGCTGCAGTTGTTGCCTCCCACAAAAAGCTTCACCAGGACGTGTGGCAGAAAGAGACGGCTGCTCTGCACGACTCAGCCAAGGAGCTTCACAAAATCTGGGAGGAGAAGCAGGAGGAGTGGAGTACAGTCAGAGGGAGCGCAACATGCACTCCAGGGTGGACAAGCTGGAGAACTACAGCCAAGACGTTCTGGACAAAAAGACCAGGAAGAAGAAATGGTGGCTGTACAGGATCTTCAGCTGCTTTTCAGTGGAGAGGAAGGTGAATGTTGAATTGGTCTGAAGATCCAAGCAAAGGGAAAGTCACAAACAAAATATCTCTTCCCCTCCTCTCTCTCTACTACCCCCCACCTTTCTCCACCCCAGCCACCACTCAGTTTCATTTTATTGCAGTGGGACAATATTTAGATGAAGATGTCTCTTTTTTTGTGAAGATAGAAAATTAATCTGAATTTGAAGTTTATTTTGGAAGGTCATTTAGTCACAAATTTGACTTCCTTTGTTGAATTTAATTATTTCAAGCTGCTTATTCAGCATTTACTCAACAAAGTGTGCTTGTTAATGTTAAAATAGATTTTTTAAATAGGTGCAGCCCATTCTAAGCCTGCAGCTCTTCCAGATGGTAAGCAGTGAAACAGCAGTACATTTAGAGCTCTTTCATTCATGAGGGTCAGGAAAAATAAAGCTTTCATATTGGGATTTTTTTTCTGGCCAAAATTAATACAAAGCATGCTTTATTTTTACTCTATTTTAACTTCCCTGATTAAAAAATTTCCAAACGGTGGTTTATTTACTTAATTTGGAATTTACATGTCATTATTTTGTGGGGAAGTTTTGGAACTTGAAATTCTTGCTCTCTAGTGGCCAGGTATATAATGATGACACTAATTTAATCCCTAAATTGTTACTTACCCATACCATTTTCAACCATGTGCTCATGTTAACCTATGACTTATTGCTTTAAATGTAAGATTTGACTTGTTATACCACCTGATAATTACCAATAACAATTATAACTATTGTGAAACAAAATAATTCTGGTGACGTTCATTGATTGATTGATTCATCTTCAACCGCTTATCTGTTTCCGGGCCACAGGGTACTAGTGAAGTTAAAGATTAATCAAAAGTTAGTCAACAGTCTATCTTAATGAAACAGTTGACAAATGGTATGCATCAAACATGGTCATATTTCAGGTAAACATTAGGTAACACTTTAGGACATGATGAATAGAAAGAAAAGCACCTCCCTCAGACACAGCTCTGAAGAATGAAAAGTTTTGATGGAAAAGTTCTTAAAAACATAGGGGGAAATGGAAATATTGATATGTGAAGAGGAACATTCGAGTCTGAACCAAACCAGGCCTGAACCGAGCCTGAAAGAAACCAAAACCACTGACATTTTATTTATATCCATCGTCATGTATCATCATCATATATCATCATCCTGCCTGAGTGAGGACAATCTGTGAGCAAAGCTCTTATCAAATCTCTCTTTGATCCAACAGCAGTCTGCACAGAAACTCCTTCATCAGTCCAGCTGCTACACAGGCTGTGTCATAGTGCTAAACCGTTCTGTTCATCTCCATACGGCACCTTAACGCCCCCTGTGTAGATGCACAAGTTACAGTGGAAACACACTGAGCAGATGTTTGTGCTCATGGTTTGTGTACATGCGCGGTCATACTTGGCCTCCCAAGCTATTAACATTGACCTCATGACCTCTAAAGAGGTGGCTTAGACTCGGCCTGGGGGGGCAGATCTAAACACTGTAGAGAAAAAAAAGATATAAAAACAATGAAAACGGCCTGCAGGATGTGGATGGAGCCCAGCTGGAGCTGAGAAACTTAGCCGTGGACTCTGTTTCAGAGGAGAAGGAAGACTCGAGGTAATGAAGAGGTGTCGGATGGGGAATGGAAATATATGATTAAAGCACATTGCGTTTTTTTCTCTTCCCCAAATTGATCCTATTACAACCATATCTGACCTGAAGTAAGTTTCTCCATGGAGGGACGAGTCGACAGCTGCAGAGTGTCAGAGCAAAACCATAACATCTGGATCCACCATGAAAGAAAACTAATTCAAAACCACACAATTTGTGTGCAAATAAGTAAAAATCCATCTTAGTCAATATCTCTGCGATCAGCTGATTATTCCACCTGAGCTTTGCTTTTAATTTTTCATGGAGACTGTAGTTTTTCTTACAAAGTTATTGTTGTCTGCCTTGTACAGTAATAACACAACTAGTGTTGTAAACCCACAATGTTGAGATGTGGATAAGTGAAGCAGGCATCAGGACTTCAGATCTCACCTGTAAACTTGTAGTTGTCCTTTATTGAACCTGCTCATCGATGTGGGTTTATACATTAAACAGTCCTTCATCATGTGAATGACCACTTATTCTTGTTGGATGACTGACTCACATCTAATGTATGTGGAGACTGCACCTTTATCTGTTGAGGCTCCATGTCCTGAGAGAGCAGATTCTGCCAGGCCTTCATTCAGAGCGACTCCAGAGACTTTTCACCAACTGTCAGACCAAAGCTAAAAGGTGGAAATCACAGACCTCCACCATTTATCCTTACGATTATAGGCCAGAAGCTTTAATATCGCATTAAAATGTTTTCACTTGGGTGGTGGTTTTAGGGGGTTGTGATATAATTCAGTAATATATCAATATGACATTTTTTGGATAATCTTTCATCAGCTTTAATTTGACTTTCAGGTGATCCTTTTATTTTGTATAATCAAAATATTTTTAAAAGTTCAGGGGCAGTAAAAATTGCCTCTGTTGGGATAAAACACAAGATGATATAGCTGTGTCATCTTATATTGGCCTCGTCTCAGAGGGGGATGATAACAGACTTCCCCCAGAGCTGGGTTCAGTACAAAAAGACCAAACTATACCATTCAAACCTGAGAGATCTAGATTTCTGTTGTATTCAAGTGAAACGTTTTCCTGAAGTTAGTGCTGCCAGAAAACAAAAATGTGACTTGAGTTAGAGCAGTGAAACGGACTGGAGCAGTACAGATCTGTATAAAAGGAGACAGATGAACACCCACCAACTCCTCCACAGAGACATTTATAACATTTATCCTCCAGTCAGCAGGAACAGGTTGTTCCAGTGCAGGCCCAGTAAAATGCATGACATGGAGGCTGATGAAAGCATGTGAGATTCCTCTTCGCCCACAACAAATGGAAAAGCTGGATGACTTCCAACTTTTCTTCAATCAGACCACCCACTTAGACCGACACAAAAAGAGCATGAACGGCACAGTTCCTGTTGTCGGCCGGAGAGAGGAGAGTAGCATTTAATCCCAATAACTCACCTGGTTACTGGCCCGTCATTGGAATATAATATTTCTAATATTGGCGTTTTAAAGTTCCTAAGTTAAATACTGTATAAATGGAAATGTCACTGTACAGCAGCACCATGTGCTTTTCAGTACACCTGCCATCGGTGCCCTTCCTGTTACACTAATCAAGTCTCTGTTTTCATCTAGTTTTGACAGCTGGCTCCTAATGTTGGGCTGACGTGTGTTATTTTAAACTCTACATGAGAAAAGAAGAAGAAAATCCTTTGTCTCAGTAACAATAACTGTCACCATGGCATCTTTACAGTTTCTCTCATCTGGAACTTTTTATTTTGAGTGAATTGTGTCCTCAACATGTAAAATTTCTATGTCATTTTGTGTTTACTATCTGAATTGCATGCCAATTGGAAATATGAATGAATGTCAAGAAAGCAAGTGTGGACTATAAACAGGAATTTATTTTATTTATTTAAAGAGAAATAAATAAAAGGGCTAAGAAAAGCAAAAGCAGTATATTATCTTTTTATATCCTGAATTTTACCCTTACTCTTATTTAGCTCCCTGTTTAACATTTATTTCCTGATCCTTTTCCAGATAGATTATTTGATGGTATTACCAGAATGTAGAAAAATATAGCATTTGAAACTAAGTGGACTGTTAACTGTAGAAGTTGAGTGACAGGTAAAAAAGCAACTGTAATTCCAGAGTAAAATATAGCATTTGTTGTTGTTGCCCTTACATTGTGACACTGTGATACATTGAGCCTACAGCTGAATTAAAACAACTACTTGTTTACAAGTTGAAACTCCTTGTCAAAAACAAGAGCAGCTGACCTGAGTTATTCGGGAGACTGAAATTATGAAAGTGTGCCTAAATGTTGACAGGCTGCTGTTGGGATACATTATTTACACCCTTCAGTGACTCCTCCAGCAGTGCAATGTCAGATCAACTTTTGGCACCAACACATTTGGTCACACTGCATTTTTTAAATTAATAATTTATCATAAGTGTGAAATCAGTGTGCTGTCATAGGAAAGCTCAGGGCTGTTCTCTTTGACCTCAAGATACACTTCAGATGCCAAATCATCTCTGCTCCATGTTCCTGCTGAAGACCTGCTGCTGCAATAGCTACCATTAGTTATCATTACATAATACTACTCGTTTCCCATTGTAGCTTCTGCTAAAACTATACTTCTCCTCCTGCTAATATTCACTGGTACACATTTAGAACTACCAGGCTGCATCAATCACTGTATGTTCTACTTGTATTTTCCATTGCATCTTCTCCTATTCTTGTTCTCTCTGCATCCCTCTACTGAGTCCCTCCGTCCTGTCCTTCATGCTCACTCTCAATGCCTCTCACTCTCTTAACCCAGCGTGATGGCCACCGTCCCGAGCCTGGTTTTACCCGAGGTTTCTGCCTCTTAAAGAAAGCTATATAAATAAATCTGATTTAAAAATTGTTTTCAACATTCTCATGATGTGAAACTGACTGAATTAAGCTCCTGGTCAGTGGTACAAAACCACCAACAGTAAATAACCAGATTGGCTTTAATACAAGTCAATCCCTGGTTAAACATCAGGTTAGAAAAGTGAACCTAATACTGACGAGCCTTAAATTCTCGCAGGTATTCTATCTAAGACACATGGTATTGAAGTCTATATGAACATTTCAATACTTTTTTCCTTATTTATTAGCTCACTAAACATTTTTCCCCAATCAGTTTATAGTCTGTCTCTGGTTCCAAGTCTTAATTACCACACAATGTTCATTTCTCACATAATGGACCTCCTCAGCTTCAGCTACAGTTTCTTCTGATTTAACAAAAACAAGATGGCTGACAGACAAATTACAAAGTGGAGGCTTACTAATGTAACTACGGTCCTATGAATCCCAATTGACCGCCAGAGGCAGTGCTTTAAGCACTGAGCATTCCCCTTACCCTTCGCACTTCAAGTGTGTATACCAACATTGTCACCTGTGACATCTGGATAACCCGGAGGAGTCCATATCTGTCACCTGAGGATCGTTTCCTACAGAATCTTTTGGCGAGCACACGAGGATTCTGAGTGACAGAGAGCTCTGGCGGTCATTCGGGATTCATGGAACCGTAGTTACATTTGTAACTTTCATTCTATTTCATCCCTGCTGACTGCCAGAGGCAGTGCTTTAAGCACTGAACGACTCATACCAGCAGAGTCACGAAAGAATCCAGAGTACAAACCTTCACTGTGCAGAGGCAGAGGACTCTGGCCACAGAACCACAGCCAGTGGATGGTCAGTTGCCACATACACCCTGTAGAATCTGGAGAAAGTGTCCGGCGATGCCCACAAAACCGCGGCACAAATGTCCTCCAGGGACACTCCCCTCAGGCCAGCCCATGATGTAGCAACACTCCTGGTAGAGTGGCACTGCACACCAGATGGAGTGAGACGGTTACTTGCCCGATATGCATGGGTGATGACGTTGACAACCCAGTGGGACAAACGCTGTTTGGAGATGGCGCAACCCCTGTTAGGGCCATTATAACAGCTGGTCAGATCTCCTAATGCACGCAGTAGCTGCGATGTAAGCCCTCAGGGCCCGCACTGGGCACAATAGTTCAGGTTTGTCCCCTCCATCTCCTGGAGGAGGGTTGTACTGCGAAAGCCTAATAGGCTGGTTGAGGTGAGCACAGGACAGCACCTTGGGAAGGAACGGTGTGTTTGGCCAGTGTGACTCCTGAGCCATCTGAATTCCACCTTAGACACATGTCACTGACGAACAGGGTGTGCAGCTCACTGACACACTTTGCAGAGGAAATGGCCAGGAGGAACGCAGTCTTAAAGGTAAGAGCCAAGTGCTCAAATGGTGGCTGACGTAGTGCAACCCTCATCCAGGAGGAACTGGAGGAAGTCAAGGACAGTTGGCACAGAGCAGCACACAGGGTTCTCATCATGACTCATACAGCAGTTGGAAAACAGTCTCCATCTATTCTCATACTGGAGACAAGTGGACGACGGTCTTGCGTTCATTAAGGTGCGTCTGACAGCGTCCGCACAGAAGTTCAGCAGCGGCTTGGGCCCTCCAGCCACCAGAGAGCTAGGTGAACTGCCCGCAGCTCCAACACATTCATGTGTACACCCCAGTCTCCCATGGACCACCGCCCGTGGGCTACCCTGCTCTGCCACACTGCACCCCATCCTGAGGGACAGGCAACTGTGGTGAGAGTCTCCCTGCGACATGGAACAGAGCCCATAGGGACACCCCTGAGCATGTAGGTCCTGTCCCTGGACAGGACCTACATGCTGAAATGGACATTAGTTTGCCCAGGAAGAGAAGGAAATGTAACATAGGTCAGCTGGCGGCCCTCCTGGAATAGGGCAAGAAGGTGCAGGATGTTGTCAAATCTGTAGGGGGACGGTCTGGCTGTCATTGTGACACTGTTCAATGTCACAACTCTTCTCCAAATTCACCCTGAATCCAATGCGGGCCATGTGGGACAGGAGACGCACTGTCTGTATTCTGGGAGGCCTGGGCCCGAGACGGTGCACAGACCAGCCAGTCATCCAAGTATGGAAGAATTTTCATGCCCTGAGACTGGAGAGGAACAAGGGCTGTGACCACATACTTCGTGAACACCCTTGAGGAGTGGGAGAGCCCGAAGGGCAGCACCCTGAACTGCCAGTGGCGGCCTCGATAGGCGAAGCGAAGGAACTGCCGATGTTGCTGAGCGATGGGGACATGGAAGTAAGCCTCCTTGAGGTTGATGGATGTTATCCATTCTCCATGTGCTACAGTTTGCAGGACATCTGCTATGGTCCGCATTTGGAAGGGTATGTCCTTCATAAATCTGTTTAGCCCTCTGAGGTCTAAGATTGGGCGAAATCCACAAGTCTTTTTTGTCACAAGGAAATAGGTTGAGTAGAACCCTCTGGGACGTGACAGAGTATCCACAGCCTCGATGGCGTCTTTGGCCAGGAGGCCGGATAACTTCTAGTCAGTGCAAGAGCCTTCGCTGGGTCGCTGATGGAGGTCATTCTGACCCGGCCCGATGTGGGGGGCCAGCAGCGGAATTGAAGTTTGCACCCATGGGTCTGAAGCACGAGCAGCCCACTGCCGGAGCTGCTGGTACGAAAAATACCTGACCGCCAGCCCCCCCGGCCCCTATGAGCCCTAGAGGGTGGATGAGCAGACTGTGGGGCACAAAGTGGTCTGGAGGGCAGGTGGGTGGAGTCTCGAAAATCCCTGGCCGGTCTCTGTGAAGGACGCTGGACATTATGGCAGCAAGTGAGTGGGTTGGTGGAAATAAGCGGGTATGGGAGGCAGCCGAGGGGCCCCTAGGCCTGCTGGCAGGGGGCCTGTCAGGAGGAGACACCTAAGACCCACAAGCTGCTGCCTGGTCTGTCCAGCCTGGATGGTACATTCCACTGCTTTCTGCGTTGCCAGGCCAAATAGCTCCCCCGGTTCCACTGGGGGCTGCACAGGGTTCTTCTAGCTGCCTCTGTCAAGTTTGACTGTGAAAGCCAAACCTCCACAGTCCGGAGGTGGCTGACACAATGGGGGGGGATCACACCCATCTTCTGGATGTTCCACCTCTGCCAGTCTTGCAGCCCTCACCGCCTGGGGTAAGTAGCTGCAGGTTATCCAGTGATTGTCTGAAAGTGCATCCCACAGGTGCTCAGGGCCAAGGCATGTGGGGCAGAGGTCATGGCTGTCCTCCGGTTGTAGAGGGGCCTCACAAGATGTACGGAAATGGAAGTCATCCATTGTGGTGGCTCTGAGACTGCTAAGATGCTCCTGTTTGCTGTCCTATAGGCACCTTACACATATGCTGCCTGTACCAGGCAATGGACCCAGTAAAGAACAGTGATCACTCCTTGGACAACCTGAGTGTGAATGCTATGGACAGGCCAAGTGTGGGAACTGTATGCTGGAGGGAGGGAGTGCGTACACTTCCTATACCAGCAGAAGCCCAAACACAAAAATTAATCAGCAGCACAAGCTGATACAAAGCCACTGCACTGTGCCCCTTACCCAATCAGGGTTCTCAAGTTTAATTAACAGATTAACTTAACTAATTGGAGCGCTGACGCCACAGTTAAAAAGTGAACTGCATATTGGGGGGAGGCACCGCGCTTGCAGCCTGTACCAACAGAGGTTGACAAACAACACTCATCTGCGAATGAAGCTATAAGCTACTACTAACAGAGAATCCACGTTGGGCACCAGGGCACGCTCACGCAACCCACCAACAAGGTAAGTGAGCGAAGAACGTCAGCTCGAGCAACTACATTATACGCTGGGAGAAGGATGTGCGAACGGCATCATCACCGACAGGAAGTTAGTATGCACAAGAAAGTAAACTGCAAAGAACTAAGAATATATTCACCTTGTCCCGGGAGGGAAGTGAGGACACTAATTCAATGATCCTCAGGTGACATCGGAAGATATGGACTCCTCCGGGTCATCCAGATGTCACAGGTGACATTGTTGGTATACACACTCGAACTGTGCATGTGCGAAGGGGAATATTCAGTGCTTAAAGCACCACCTCCGGCAGTCAGCAGAGATGAAATAGAACAGCAGCTTACATACCAGTGGCTGATCTCACTGTGAAATAACAAAAGTTAAAGCTGCAACACATTCTCAGAATTATTTGGACTTTCTGTGTAGTCATAGATAATCTCAAGATAAAATTAAGCTGTGGCTTTTCCTAGTTTGTTTTCTACCCTTTTATGTTTTACCCATTTTTTTAAGACATTATATCCAATTCCTTCAGTCAGGTGTTTTGAAGTTTGAAGTGCAAAGCCAAGTTCTCAGAAAAAAACTGTGAATCTTTCACATTTTGAATTTGAAAAACAAGATAAAGTTGTTTATAATTGAAAAGTTGTGTAATAAGCCACCTGTATCATACAAAATATTTATTGTATGTCCTCAAAATACACAAGAAAAAAATAAGACAGAACACAGGGCAAGGAAAAACCCCTTAAGGTAATTTGGAAAGGATGGCCACAGTTTGCAATTCTGAGCTAGAGTTCATCAGGCCTCTGTTACAAATTAAGCAAGGCTGCCTCCTTGGAAAAGTAATGCTGAGCTTTGATTTAACAACTTCAAACACCTAGAAAATAAATTAAAGATGTCATTTTTTCCCCCTCCTCACACCCATAACAGTACCTGTCAGTCAAAATGAACACTTCATGGCTCCATATTTTTTCTCCATTGGCTTTACCCAAAACATTTCATCACACGTTTCAGAAATACAGACAAGAGCTGTTCCAGGAGACACTTTCCTCCTCCTTCCAACAGGGCTTGGGTCTGTTCCACAAACCCATTTCTCCTGATGGCAAAAGACCACGATTTTATTGGAATCATTTTCGAAAATCTACAATCATTAGTAATGTCCTAAACCAAGTGAATCTAACTTTTCTTTTGTGTGTTCTATTGGCCCTGTAGCAGAAAATAAACCAAAACAACAAAACTTTGTTAAAGTTGCAGCCCATGGGCAGATGAGCAGGACCTGCAGCATCTCCACATTCACTACTGAGTACTTCCAGCTTATTGATTTGTGCTCATCTCTGATGCCAGCAGCCATTGCTTCTTTCTCCTACAGTGTCAAAATAAGGGAGTACAAAAACCGCCACATGATGTTCGTGGTAAAATTAAATTCAGAAATAAAAACATCTATTGACAAGCTTTGTTTGAGGACACAACAGTTGAAGCCACTGTAGAATTTTTGTCATGTTCTGTTTCGTTGCTTGGTTGCAGTTGCAGTGGCCAACTTCCCCCTTTCTACAGAGACTTCAGTCCCATGAAATGACAAAATCAGTCAAAAACACATCGAGGGAAATATGAAGACTGTTTTGTAATGTTGGGAGAGAGAAACCAGCCTTAGTTGCCTAATGTGAGGGCAGCATCACAGACACCTTTACAAAGATTTTCTTCCGTACTGTGATTCGCTTCTTCACTCATCATATCATTGCAATTTCTAAGCCCCTTTGTCACTTCCAAACCTTCCTCTGTTCTTTGTGGTATTTGAATGCGTTGTCAACAAAACAAAATGTGAAGTTGTTTTGAAAAGATGGGGCTACAACAGGAATCGGGTTGAAGCCCGGTAAAGACCAAGTTCTATTCTACTCACGTATGTTCTCTAACTCACACCTTTAGTTTACAAGCCAGGCCCCCAGCTGAATTTGCTGAATTACCTCAACTCATAATTTTTAGCTCCTGTGTCATTTATGGTTTTACAAATGGGTTTTGCTAGGATTGCTAGCAGAAAAGTTTTAAATCTTTTATGTAAAAAAAAAACCCAAACAAACAAACAAACAAAAAAACTCACCCTCACACCTGCTGTGGCAGTTTTTTGTTCCCATTTACATGTCAAATTTATTCTGATAACTGATTTTAATTCAAGTCAGTGACACACTGCGCTGTCGAGACGCTCAGCTGTCAGTCACAGATAGACTTCTTGTGAAGTGCTTTAACTAAGTCCCTTCTGCTGATTTTCTCCTTTTTTGACATTTCACACACACACACACACACACACACACACACACACACACACACACACACACACACACACACACACACACACACACACACACACACACACACACACACACACACACACACACACACACACACACACACACACGAAATTCAATAAATAAGACTTACAATGTTGTAAGGCAATGCTGACCATGCATTTGTCACAATGAACAAACAAATCAAGAAACATACATGGTAACAATATGCACATTCATTAAGAGCAACACGGTTGCCACTCCCCACAATTTTATTTAATTTTTTTTCTAATAATCAAGTGAATTTTTCAAGGCTTTCCGGGTGATCTCCTGATCGACAGGGCTCATCCCCACCACATCTGGCTCTGGTTTCTGCAGTGGGACTACTTCCTCATTCAGAAAACCCAATCCAGCCTGTGGGCTGGACACACAACAACTGGACCCAGCCACAGTGGGGCTTTGCATTGCATCCAAAATTGGGAATTCATTCAAGAAAAATCAAAAGTCTATGTGGAGACAGATCCAGCAGCCAGCTGCTCTTAGCCTCAGGACAGTCCCGAGGTCTCTAGGTAACTCTGGAGTTTCCTCACTGTACTTCTGTCCAAGGAGCAAAGGTCGAAGTCAAATGTAGTGTTAGTGATGTGGAAGTGTCCGGTCTCTTCAATCAGGTTCACAATCTGGAAAACAAAAGCACTAGAAGGTAAACATCCCCCTTTCAGAACTACCATCTCAGCTGATGATGAAAAACTCAGTCATCACTTTCTTTCCAGAGATACCAACACATCAGCTGATGACATCTTTGCATCAAATCAATTAGCACTTTCATGTTTACTTCAATTAAAGGTCCAAAGTCTCAGATTCGGCCACAAATTGTTTTCAAACCTTTAAGGAAAAAAAAAAAGCCCAGGTGTGTGCATGTGAAGTAGCCACTGTGAAGATGTAACAACCAATACCTCAATCTGTTGTATTTCAGAGAAATCAACTGAAATGTGCATGCTAACCAGCTAACTTTATGAATCTAGCTGCTCTACAAGTCAGTGTAGTCTGTTCTGCCCTCTCCCCGCAGTTTTACTTGTTATGAAGGTTTTTGCTCGTTTACAAATGTGACAACATTTCAAACAGTCTGCTTTAGGTTTGTGGCTCAAACACACATGAAACAAGAGTTAAGTATTTCTTTCCAAACAGAGAGAACTTGAACACGTGATTGTTTGAACAATGAGGAGAACCTGGATCAGACCACAGCTCCTCTGGTGAAAACATAACGGACGTTGGTGCAGAGAATTTGGTTGCAACCAAATCTTGTGGTGAAACAGTAACTGACACCTAAGTCACTAAGATGAACACTGAGGGTGTGTGTCCATGCACTGTTGTAATCTGACAGGACAGTGTCTCGCATGCTGCTTGGGGGGGGGGTAGGTTTTCAGTGTCTCTCTCGACTGGCTAGAACTAAAACATGCTTCCTTTAATACTTTCTTGGTTTCCAGGGTAACAAGCCTTGTCTCATCTCATTGGTTAACTGGAGAGGTGCAACAGTGGCATCTGAAATGTTCTGAGATTTTAAACTAAACACACAAGGAAGAGGCACATAGAGAGGCGGCAGCCATCTGAATGAAGGTGAAGGCATTTACAAAGTGTTTCTAAAGTGGCCAAGTGTGAAAATGGTGCGCTTTTTTTTTTAGCATTGAAACTTCAAACTGAACCACTGAACAACAACAATGCAATTCTTGCCTGTTTTGTTCCAGTGAATGTGTGATTAAGTGGCCCACTACTTCAGGTTGCTCACTGTGAGCATAGAGCTGGAAAGGTCAGTTTGGGAAAGGGGGCCTAACCTGATCTTGTTCATCCCTTCCAGGAAGGGATGGCTGCCCACATTTATCACAGGACAGATCTCAACCCCTTATTTTAGTGGTGTGGGAGGTGTTTTGGCTCATTTTCTTCCCTGCTCAGGATTCAACTGTAAACAGCTACCAAGCTCATGTAGAGTTCCACTGTCTCCAGACATACCATCTGCATTACACTTCTCGATGTGATCCAATATGCGGTACACACCAGTAAGCACAGAGGCTAATACTTAATCATTTCCATCTTGTAACAGGAAATGGAGCCAGTTGGTGAACTCTGATAGATTAGCCTGATTACAGTGAAGTTAAAGCCGAGTGTGAGCCACACTGTTCTGGATGAGATTTCGTGCTTCCCTCAAAGCCAGACATCTTGTTAGGGGAGTGAGGCAGAACTTGGCAGCCGCTGCTGGGACAATCCATTAATGCCATCACAGGATGGGCCCAAGAATATGAGCAAGAAACATGTGATTTCTTAGGTGGAGGGAGGTTAACCACATAATTCATTGCTTCCAGATGAAGCTGCAGATTACACTGACCAACAGCACGGACAAAATCAGTGAAGACTGTGGGAACCCTCTCTGAGTTCAGGGTTTTATTGTTGTTCACACATTACCTTCAATGAATGTTGGAAAGTTTCTTTTCCACTTAATTAACTTGTCTTTTATTACTGTCGTAGGAGATACTTCTTGCATCACATTGTAGCGTAGTCTGTACTGAACTGTGTGTATTGTACCAAAGAACCAGGTCCCCAAAACAAATGAGAGAAGTTAGTTTCCTATACAGGGCGTCTGGAGTAAGTTTATCACTAAGGTTAGCTCAAAAACACACCAAATAGATTATACTGTACAACTCGTTTGTCCCGGGAGAACCTTGAGACCCCCCCCCCAGAGGAACTGGAGAAGTTTGGGCTAGTTTTCGCAAGGAAACCAGGGTAATGCTAACATAATTACTGCAGCGCTTTAGGATACCCAGTGATGTTCAATTCTCACCAGAGAGACAGCTGAAATTTCTGAAGGACGAAGGCAGGTAGCTATGAGGACCCTCATCTGTGTTATTAGCTAGAATTACCTTTCATATGCATACATGAATCCAAACTCCCTCAAATTTTATACTGAAAATCTCAAATATGCAAAAGAAAATCATACACACTGATAAATTGTTTCCAACAGTGTGTGTGACACATTTTACAAGTATGTATGTGAGATTTTCAGTTGTATCGCATCATAGATGTATATGAATGGTCATTATGGCTCTCATGGCTGATCATGGTTAGATGCTGCACTGTTGGATTCAGCTGCTCTGATGTGTTCTTGTCTGGAGTTGTTGAGACGCTGATCCAGTCTCTTTCTATAACTGGTGATGCTTAATTAATGTTCAGCAGTTGGAAACTGGTTGGAAACTGCTGAACTGCTGAACACACCTCTTAGTGTGTTGTAACTGCTGAAGCCATGAGCATAGTTTAACAGTTGGGCATTTTTACACCTCAGACATGGTGATGAATTCGAGGGGGCATTGACAGCAACAAGGTTCGGGATTTGAACCACTGACACAACACTAGGACCACCAACAACTGAATATCACAGCCTGGGACCGTTTGAATATCCTCACCCAACTAGTCTGCACCCTCAGGTGCTTAATGTGTGAAGCTTGTGTGTGTAGTCTGTCAGCAGTTGTGGGCTGTGGATATAAGCAGCTCCACCTGGCACCATTTTTTTAAATCCTAGACTTCCAGCTCTCAGCATAACCCGTGCTGACTGGAGCAGCTTACCTGTTGCAGGATGTGGCCTTCTCTTAGTGTCATCAGTCTTTTATGCAGCTCCACTAGCTCATCCAGGTAAGCCTGGGAATCACATCGCAGCAGGTGTCAGCACACACGTAAGGAAACATGCTTGTTCAGATGTGATCAGACCAGACTACTAACAATGTGGTAGCATTCTGTAAGTTATCTACACATTGCTAACCCTAACCCTCTGCTGTGGGTCAGATTGATGATTCAGGATAAAACATAAAAAAAAAAAAAAACCCAAAAAAACAAAACACATATACTCTGAATGACACCACATACTGGGTGTGCTTGTGTTCCATCTACCTTCATCCGATTTATATGAGCACTTTTATACAGTGTGTGTGTACCTTATCACAGTCCAGATTCTTGTTCTTGTCTTGTTTGCTTGGCTTGGTGGGACTCTTCACCTCCAGTATCTGGCAGGGGTGGAGTAAACAGTTACGTATATACAGTGAAACACCTCATGACCCTTGATGTACTCTAATTTTACCTGATTATTAGTAGTCTTTAATAGGGCCGGGGCCTCACTATGGGTGGGTGAGGGCGAGGAGCTGTCACTCTCACTGCCATCGCTTAAACTAACCCTACATGGGTCATCAAAAACATGCTTCATTACATCAACATACCAAACCAGATGATATACATTCATTTCATTTACTGACAATACTGAAATACTGATGTTAAACACCCATGGGAGATACAGGATCTTTTGTGACTCAGTGTAAACAAAGTAATATTTTATAACAACACATCAGTGCATAGCCTTATTATGCTGGTTGAATTATACGCATATATATTATATTATATCAGTGCTAACGGGCTTCAGTGCAGAGGGCTGATAACTGCAGGAACTACTGCCAAACAATTCACACAACTGTTAATCTACACTTCAGACTGCACAGTTCAGCATTTGCTGCCCGTGTATCTGATCAGGCATTCATGAAACAGAGGGCAGGGCCACTAACCGGCGTTGGTGGTGTGCAAGATGTGTGTGTGCAAGTCGCTCCATGTCAGAGTCCATGTCATTATCATCGTCATCCTCTGAATCATCATCATTGTCATCTGAGTGCAGGTCCTGCATTACAGACTGCAATGGGCCCAGAACTAAGGGACACAAAACACAAAAAGTTCCAATAACAATGTTGTTTTTTTTTTTTTTTGCATCTCATCTGAAACACTGGTGAAAACATGCTTTAAGGAGGGGATCATGCTGTGTGGAGGTGATGGAAGGATTGTTAAGTGGAGCTTGAGGTTGGGAACATTTGCTGGTTTCATTCTGGAAAAACTGGGAAAATTTTAGAAGATAAAATTAAAATTTTTCCATAAAGATCCCATAAAAACACCAACCAACAGTGTTAGTACACCTCTTAGTGTATTGTAACCCCCCTCAACCTATATGTGACTCAACCCTGGGACCATGAGTATACATTTCAACGAAAATCTTAATAACAAAAATGTATTCATTGATTCCCCAAAACGTTACTGTAGTTAATAATGTGATCTAAATGACAATCATTGTTTCCAATACCAAGTCCAAATCTTCATTACATCAGTGCATATTCAGATCAATAGTGTATGAATGCATTGTAAGTAAAAAGCATTTACATGGTTAGAAAGACATGTTTTGTGAAGTCTAACTGACCTTAACCTTTGACCCTTAACCTCCAAATTGATGCTGCATCACGGAGCCCAAGTCAAAAAGCCCAAGGTCTGTGCCAAACCTCAGAAAACTCAGGTGTTTTTTGAGGTCACAATGACCTTGACTTTTGACCACAAAGATCTACGTAATTAGATTATGAGTCTAAGAGTACTTTTTGTGCCATCTGTGATATTGAGCCCAGATGAACTAGACTGTGTGTATTATTAGCTTTTATATAATAACAGAAGTAATCAATATCATCAATACATGTGCTGGCAGTGATGGTGCTCTGAAGGGTGGAGGCTTATCCATGATACAACACTATCTCCTGCTGACATGACTGTCGGGAGGTGCATGAACTTTCATGCAAGCAGGCAAAACAGCAAAAATATTATCCATGCACATGTGACTGCGCTGTGGGACCTCCGATCAAAGTGTTACCTGTATGGGTGGTGGCAGGAAGAGCCACCCTTTTCCTGATGATGAAGTCCACCACTGCACCCAGAGAAGATTAAACACAAGCAGATGTCACCCTCAGGAAAAGAAGCTTCACAATGGCAACACAAAGCCCCACAGTCTGGACTCACCTTGCCCTGATAGACTATGTCAATACATTTTAAAGCAGTCTTATTGTTACTGGTTTGGCCACTGAAACATTCACTGCAACCCCCAAAAAGTACAGAGGAGAACATTGACGACAGTTAGGCAGTTTAAAATGTCAGGTTTATCGCTACATAGCATCTAAAGGTAGACGGTAAAGATCCATATGGTCTCAAGATTGATGTTAAAGACCTTACAGTCTAAAGGTATATGTCAACAGTCTATAAAGTCTGAAGGTACATTTTAATGGTCCACACAGACTGAAGACCAAAAAGTGGTCTTTAGATATAAATCAAGTCTACATTTTATAGAGAAATGAACAAAGCCTGTTCTCAAAAATGGAGCCTTTAAACCAGCTGTCGAGGTTCACCGGGTGGAGCATATACCATTAAGGACCAGACCTTATGGCAGTGGCCTGGTTTTGAATCCAACCTGTAGCCCCTCACTTTGTTTTTGTAAGGGCAATTATGCCCCCAAAATAACTAACTTATTGTGACTTTGTGATGCCACAACCACAACAAAACAGCTATTGCCTTTAGCCAACACCAGTCCACCTGGACTGATCATCCAATTTCGCAAGATTTGGTTTCTTCTGAGTGTTTACCTGAAATCTGCTCTTTTTGTTGTTTGACTCAGAGAACAGAAAGCTGATCAGAAGAGCAACACAGATCCTCTCTTCAAGATCAGACTTTTCTTATTCAGTTGTTGCTCAGTGAGACAGTTTCCTGCCCTATGTCTCATATGACACACTGGCTTATTAAGATGATCATTGTTGATTGAAATACACAATGAATATGAGATCTGCCTTAACTGATTGTATTCCAGACACTAACCTTGTCGTTTGTGATGTGTGGGCGCGAAGCCTGAACTGGAGCTGGAACTGGCTGGACTGGGCTGTTCAGACTGGGAAGAGGATGAGAAAACAAACTGTGAGACTATAACACATAAGACATACAGAGGTTTGATCAAACATCACCACCACATAATCTTAGTGCTGCATTCAACACCATAGATCATAATATTTCACTACAGAGACTGGAATATGAAATTGGAATTAAAGGAACTGCACTAAGGTGGTTCAAATCCTACTTATCAGATAGACATCAGTTTGTTCATGTTAACAACAGCTCCTCCTCATGCACTGTAGTCAGTTATGGAGTCCCGCAGGGTTCGGTACTTGGACCAATCCTCTTTACGCTTCATCTGCTTCCTCTAGGCAACATTATCAGGAAACACAGCATCAACTTCCACTGCTACGCAGACGATACTCAGCTGTACCTATCAATGAAGCCAAATGAAGTCACTCAAATAGTCAGACTGCAGGCATGTTTTGAAGACATAAAAGTCTGGATGACTGGAAATTTTTTACTTCTCAACTCTGACAAAACAGAAGTTATTGTACTCGGCCCTAAACACCTCAGAAAAATACTATCTAATCATCTCATCAGTCTGGACGGCATCACTTTGGCTTCCAGCTCCACTGTAAGAAACCTTGGAGTAATTTTTGACCAGGACATGTCCTTTGTCCCTCACATAAAACAAGTTAGTCGGGCAGCTTTCTTCCACCTGAGAAACATTAGGAAAATCAGAAACATCCTTTCTCAGGATGATGCAGAAAAACTAGTCCATGCATTTGTAACTTCTAGGCTGGACTACTGTAAAACTCATTACTATCTGGATGTCCAAACAAATCTTTAAATGCCTTCAATTAATTCAGAACGCTGCTGCACGAATATTAACAGGAACTAGGAAAAGAGATCATATCTCTCCTGTGTTAGCTGCTCTTCATTGGCTGCCAGTAAAATATAGAGTAGAATTCTAAATCCTTCTTTTCACATATAAAGCTCTTAATGGCCAAGCTCCATCATATCTCAGAGAGCTCATAGTTCCTTACTGTCCTAGCAGGCCACTCCGCTCTCTGGATGGAGGTTTACTTGTGGTTCCTAGAGTCTGCAAGAGTAAATCTGGAGGCAGATCTTTCAGTTATCAGGCTCCTCTTCTATGGAACCAACTTCCAGTATCGGTCCGGGGGGCGGACTCTTTAGTAATTTTGAAGACCAGGCTCAAAACTTTCCTGTATGACAAAGGTTATAGTTAAAAAGTTAAAGTCCTCTACTCTTTAGCTATGCTGCTGTAGGCCTAGACTGCTGGGGGAAGGACTGAGCTTCTCTCTCCCTCCCCTCTCCCTCTTTCTCGCTTGCTCACTCTCCCTTCCTCCCCCCTTGCATGCACTGATAAGAACCATCATTCTTAAAAAACACAGTTTCACCCCCAGTTCTATGCATTTAGGTTTCTGCCTCTTAAAGGAAGTTTTTCCTTGCCACTGTCACCAAGTGCTTGCTCATCTGGGGATCTGTTGGGTCTCTTTAAATAATTTTATAAAGAGTGGCTCTTATTAAGACAAGACATGAAGACAAGCCTTTGATTTATCATTTGTCTGTCGGCCATCTTGGATTTTTTTTAAATACAAGAAACCGAATTTGTAGTAGAATGTGGAGCTGAGAAGGGGTTAGGGAAGGATCTGACCATCTCTGTACTATATTCTGATTGTCAGGGAAGTCACCACGCATGGTACAGTTTATTTTGATGATTATATTTAAATCTCTGCTCTTGGTTTGTGTTTATAATACATAGAATTAGGAAAAACCAAACCCAATTTAAAACCAAAAAGTTTTGAAGCCTCAACTATTATTATTATTTCAATTGACTTTTATTGTGATGTCTCAGTTTGAGAATTGTGTTTAATAGTAGTTTTTCCTATTTTCCATAGGATGATTTCAAATTTAGCCCTACATGAAAGTATATCATCCACTAGGGGCAGTGCTGCTTCATCATGGCACCCTGGAATAAATGTAAGCTAAATAATGACAACAGGTTTGTGAATGTTGTGAATGTCAAAGTCAAAATAATCTTTTTTCCTAGCCTTGTTGTGAAGTTGACTTCACAAGGCTTTAGGAAGAGACAACTGCAGCAGAGTGTCTTGACTAAACTTTCACAAGCCTTTTTCCCCTCTCAAAATTATTTTATTCATTAAACATGGACAACAGATTTTGCTTGCTTAGACCAAAATCACAGAATTCAATTTGACTTGTGTCATGAAAGAGGTCAGAATAAAAATCATACTCAGAAAAAAATATGGCCGCTTTTTGCACTTTGCATACATTTGTTCGAGAAGGAAAATACACTTTTAGTCTTTAAACAATGAGAGGAGTTTCAGTCATGTTTCAATATAGTATTCTGATGATATTGTAAACTAAAAACTCTACATGCTTATTCCTCAAGATGATTCCATCTTTTACATCTGGAAGAGAATACTTATATTTGAATTTTGGAGTGGAATCGCATCATAGACATATACGAGAGATGAATTCTTTGTGTTTTATCCATTTAGGAATGGTAAGATTTCAAGTGTGCCACTTTATATGTTGCCGTGAACAGTTTGTAAATTGAGGTTGAGTGCTTCCTATGGTAAAGGAGAAAGCATTGAATCATTGACGCCCTTTCCCTTATCCCTTAGAGAGTTTGCCCAGTTCTCATCATGGCTGCTGCTTAGCCAATTTTATAATTTCCCTTCGTTCCTTTCCAGCAAAGATTTTAACTTGCTGCCAGTTTGTGTATTTTGTGAGCTGCTGTCTGCTGGGGGACAAATAGGGAGGAAAGGTCTGTACAGAGCCTGCTGGATCTGCGAGTAGGCTTATTGGTGAAGGTGTCCAAACAGCATGGACTCATCGAGGAAGAAAATAGGGTCTTTTAGGAGAGTTCCCCCAATTGAAAAGATAAAGGGCCTCAGCCTTGCCCTTCCAACTATAATTTGAAGTGTGGTAAATGCATAGTTTTGCCCCAACTGTTCCCTGTAGTTGAAGGTCAGCGAGGGAAAGCATTTACCTCATTTAGTTCATTTGATTTAGAGACATCTGAGGAAGTCATTAGATGTCAGTTATTAATTTAGGTTGCTCCTTTACGAAATTAGATGGGCTCTGTGGAGTACTGTGGAGTATGAAGCCCGTGAGAAAAGGCTTCTTAAATAAAGAGGGAGGCAGTCTGTCTTCTGAACACAGGCTCTAAATTTTAATCACCATTATAGACAAGCCCACTCAGATTTATTTTTCTTTTTCCCTTCTGCTAAGAACTACAATTGGCAGCTACACCAAATACTGAGTATCTTTTATTTTCTGGAGAACCTGCGCAGAATAATCTGATTCTCCCTTTTGATTGGGTAACTGAGTGATCGTATAAAAATATAAGATTTCACTCAAAGAAAACACTTCCTGCAAGGCTGGATGACTGGTCCACGTATGTTAGATTTAGAGGTTGTGGCTCAGGGTGTTCACTGCTTTGTTGTTACATCACCAAGTACTGAGAAATTCTGAAGTACCACATGGAGGCCTTCTTTAAGAGTATATGGGAGAAAAAAAAAAAAAGACATATATAATTCATATACGATAATGCATACATGCTCATGCTATGGTTGTTAAAATGATTTGTTTGCAAATAAAAATGTTGACCACTGGCTTGTGAAAAGGAATAATGCCTTATGAGGCATTAATAATGAGTATAACCACCTTAAATAGCCAGGTGAATTGAATTCTTTGTCTCTCAACAAAAGTAAATGTTACTATGCATTTATTTTGATTTTTAACACTTCTATAGTTTCTATTTCAACCTCAACCTGTTTTCTAATAAAAAAAGAGAGATAATTCAACTTTTCACATTGTGAGGCCTTCAGCAGTTCTGTAGTCTGTTCTACACTGGCCAACCCTAACAACTTTGATACCAAGTCATTTGTCCTCTTCAAACAATGCTTTTACATGTGTGGAGACCTCATAAATTGCAATAAGGATGTAGTGCCAGAGCCCTGGGGAACAAACAGCTCAGACCGGTAGACTTGGCTTCAGATTAAATGGAGACACTGATACATTCATGTGATTATCTGGGCCCCGATTGATCTAAAAAGCTTTAACCTAAATAGAATGTAACTCAATGTTTTTTTTTTTCCTAAGTGTTGTGGTTTGGTACATCAATAGGGAGGTTCATGATATCTCATGCTTCTTTTGTATGTTCAATTGTTGTTCAATACCAACAGCTCTGACACCAGGGGATGCCAATAATTAATTTTCTGAGTCAACCTGTACTCTCTCTATTTTGCAAAGTTCTTAAAATCTAGTTGACACAACGCCATTCCACATGATGCAGTCTGCTCTGTGTTGGGTTATCAATCTTTCCTTTGAGCACATTTTGACTTTAACTTAAAAATTAATATAAATACAGTACTGTATTGATTTAATTATACCATCACACAGTTCATGAAACCTGCAGTTAGTCCTTGCTGGGTGAGGAAAGCTCCCACGTGTTGCGGTTGATGATGAAATGAACCCTCTGTCTATATAGACAGACTATTATTTACCCAGTAGACCAATTTAATGTGGTAGCTCATGTACATAAATACAAAGATGAACACACTATTTTGTTTTTTGACCTCTTCCTGTTTGACTTGTTTAGAAACCTTATCATCAAAACTCAAGCCAGCATCATACAGTACTATTATCCAATCAAATATCAACCCATGGTGATGCTGTCCATCAGTTTGTGAGCTGCCATTTTGAGGTTTCCAGTTTGTAATGCGGCTACAGGTGTGTTTTTGATGCCAGAGGAAATCATATTAGGAGGAGAAGGTGGAGCTGAGGACTGAATGCAAGCTCCACTTAACTATCTCTGACAAGTAAGCATTTCTATATACCCTGTTTTATGGTCTTCTTTTACTCAAAAAGGGACCATCACTTAAAAAAAAAAAAAAAAAAAAAAAAAAGTTGCAATATGTTGTATTGAAGACCTAGACCATAAACTCATTATGAAAATACCTAGACCATAAACTCATTATGAAAATACCTAGACCATAAACTCATTATGAAAATAATACCTTTAATAAATCTAGTGTAAAGTAGGGCCAATTTAACAGACTTCAATACAATCTGACTTCTTTTATAACCAGTGGAGTTGCCATGTGAGATTTAAGGGTCCTCAGCAATGACCTCACTCCACTTTTATATGTGAACTTCATACTCTTTGCAATCTGACAAACAATGTCCCAGTTCACAATACTCACAGATTTGCTTATCCTCAGCCACAACTCCAGATCATCCAGTAACCCTTTCTTCTGACCACTCACTTTTATTATTTGTCTTTAACACAAAATTCGCAATTTTGGCACATTTCCCCTCCTTACTTTTAGATCCTTTAGCACTGACATAGCTCTGAACTCCTCCAACTCCAGACTAATCAGGTCAGCTGTGAATGTGTCAGACTGAGAAGACTGATGCGTAATGTACTGGTTCTTGTTTGTAAATCCGAATCGTAAAAGATTATGCTGCTGTAGACCTGAAATGCCTGAAAAAAACTAATTGGTAAGAAGTGACCAACAGAAGAAATGAGAGAAAAAGAGAGAAGTGGGACAAAAGGCAGACAGACTTCAATGGATGTCACCTCCAGCCAACAAACACACACAGCTGGTCTGTTGGTTTATGGGACAGCTTCTTCAGAGTGCCATAAATCTCACCAGCACTCCTGTTTAGGGCTTTTGTCTTTCTTCACTCAAAGCCACCAAAGCAGCCCTCTTCAAAGACAATAAATAGTCTTTAGCTGCAGTTTACTGGCATCAATCTGGCCTCCTCTCTTGGCACAGTTGGGTCAGCCAAAAAGAAATGCCAGAAAACAAGACCAAGCTGACCGAGACTATTTAGTTTGTCTTGTGTAATTCAGCAGGGGCTGCCCAAACAAAATGATTTTAATGTGAGTTAAGGAGTCTTTCAGTCTTATGCTCCATTCAAAACAAAGCCATTTATACAAAATTGTTGTGGTTTAGAACAGAACTATTTTCTACTCTCTTGCTGGTGTTAACAGTGAAGTTCTAATATGATGTTGAAAAATCTGATCCTCCTAATTCATCCAATAAAGTGTACTTGGTTGTACTATATGCTAATAATTTATCTGTAAATTGTCTATCATAAAATTAGCAATATTTATGAATCATCGTATTTATCTTACTGCCACATACTACTGCGTAATTACAGGCTGTGAATAAATTTATGCCGATTGAAAGGGAAAAAAGTTATGAAGTTTTTGTATTTACTGTCCAAGGGATCTCAAAAAACACTGAAGTTGAATCAATAAGTTCTTAGAAATCATCAGTAGTGTCACAGCCAGCCCATCATAACTACAGGCCTTTGTGATCAATCTTTTACAGGTGACAAATCCACTTAGTCTGTTCCCAAATCCAGCTGCTAAAAAGAGGATTTTCATGCAATGCGGCAGCCTGCTTTCCCTTCATGTCATCACCTACGCCACATTTCCTCCTCTCTGCTGTTTCTGGCCCAAGAGCTTAGAGGAAAACACTAAGATCAAACAAGTGGTCACATGAGAAATGAGAGCTGTGCTCTGTGTCACTCCGGCAATTGGCCACCGGGGTTGCTAGCCCGAGGAGATTCAAACACCTGGCATTTGTCACCCCACATCCCCTTTACAGCCAACCCTACCCCCGTTCCCTGTGTGGGAAAACTTAAAAGGCATTTACATACAGAGCAGACAAAAACTAAGGTTCTGCTAATGCTAAGTAATAACTCCTGTCCCTAAACATGCTAACCCTGTAGAAAGATACACAAAGACTCACACTTTATACAAGCATGGAGAACAGAAATAAAAACACTGTAGCATAAAAGAAAAGTGCTGGAAGCATGAGGATTTAGACCTTTCTTTGACAGATGCGCACCCTTTTTCTTCTTTCAAAAGCTAAAAGGATTAAAGGGGAACTCTTGTGGTATTCACTGCCACGTCTCCCCTTTCTCCTCAGGTGTTGTAAAACCATAAATCTTTCTTGTCTACTACTTGCCTTTAAATCACCCTTCTTTATTGGGAGGTTCTTCACCAAATGTTGGTGGACCAGGCAACCTAGTTAAATGTTAGTCTATTCATGAAAAACGCCACTGTAGAGGCGGCATTTTACAAATCCTGAGAGAGATAATATTCAATATTTTTACAATATGAACATCATAAATAGGCAATAGTCAGTCACTGATGTCTATGGGGCAACAAAACTGCATCATGTAAGTGTATCATTCTTGAAGTCATTTGTGACTTCAGTCAGTTGTGTGCGCTTCCTGTTTTGCCACCCAGAACTCCTGCTTTGTGTATTGGTGCCCACCCCTTCTTGCAATTTCCCTACCCAGCCCCACAGAGCCCACCAGACAACCATTACAGAAGATTCTCTCCCTGCAGGTTCTTTCATTTCACAGCCCTTCAACACCAAGGAAGGACTGACCACCGACAAAAAGTCCTGGAAGACATCTTTCCTTTACCAGTATCCCTTCAACTTATTCCTCAGTAACCACAAAAGCCCAAATATTTCTTAAACCTCTTCACTTCACTGTGAAGAAAAATCAGGAGCTGTCATTCTGTTGGTTTTTGAGGCAAGTAAATGTCCAAGTAGCAAAAAAAAAAAAAATATTCTACTTACATCAGATTTGGTGGACTGGTCCTCCATATCAGAGTCATTGGGATCCACCAATTCCTGGAAAGGAGGAAGCTTTGACATCTTCCTGCGTTCAGCCTCGTCACTTTCTGGTCGTAATTTGCTCGTCCGTATTTGCGATCTATCCTTTAAAAGTTTATTATCTGAATGTTGAGCATCTGAACCAGATGTCTGCTTCCCGGATGAATCCACAAATCCCTTTTTACGTTTTTTGGCCACATGATCGTCAACATCAGGGGTGGACAGGCGTTTGTTCAGCCCTGACCCATGGGTGATTCCCTCTGTCCGATGCTCCTTGGACAGAGACTTGGGTTCCTTGAAGCCCATTTTAGGATTGATATCTCTAAGTGGCTGGTTCTCTTTGGGTTTCCTCGAAGATTCTTTGGGGGCTTTGCTGGGTTCCCAGCCAGAGTCTCTGAAGGCACTTTTGGACTCTTTCAAGTCTATTGGAGGTTTGTCTTTATGGTCCTTGGAAGGTTTATGGAGTTTGGAGAAACTGCTGCTGCTGTTGGTGCTGGTGGTTGTGGCAGTAGTGAGAAGGGTAGTACCAATTCCTTTAGAGCCATCCTGTGGATTAAAGCCAACAAATTAATGAGATCCTACACTACGTAGGAACATGTCCTGTGGTTCTCAAAGATAGGATCTTCCTTTTTTCCACTGTGCCCCTGGAGCCTCCATCAAAGCTGTCTGGAAGTCCCCAGCAAAGAAAAGATTAGTTTATTGTTTTTACAATTCTATCCAGAAGTCACACAATATGTGAAAATGCAGCTCCTGGGTTTCAAACAATTGCAGTAAATAAACACTGCAAAAGTGAAAAACCTTATTAGAGGTTTCATTTGTCACAAATTATGACTGTTTACAGAATACATAGAGTGATTTAAGTATCGCACAGAAATTCATACATACATTTAGGAAATTCGAGCATCCCTACATTGACCATCAATGTTCCAAAAGAAATGGCTAAGGATAATTGCATGAGGAAAAGAGAAATCTCACTTTTGGTCAAGAGGCAAATATGAGTTTTTAGGGCATATTTAGCTACTGAGAAAAACAAGGCCAGTGTGCAATAACTGGTATATGCCACAGATAGTAAATTATTTCAAGCAGTGTTCAAATGGTCAACAGCAGAAAAAATAGCTCCTCTGATTATGCTGTCCTTTTTGCTGTTTGTGTAATGTTGGACTGCACTTCATGATACATGTACAACTAGTTCCAAATAGCAAAGTGAGCAAAATCCAGGCAGCTAGGTCAAAGGAAGATTAATCCTCTGCCTTTTACACAAGAGAAAATGTGCATGCCACCCTGCAGTTTGGCATTACCATTTGTGAAAAGAGGTCTATTCTTAAAAAAAGCTCAAAAGGGTCTTCTTAGTCCCCATCTATAGGCTTAAACAGCAAACTCAGGGCTTCTTTTGAGCAGTGCTGTTCGGTGGGGTGAAGGGGCCTTTTCAACAGCCACACATGTGCAACCTTAAAAGTAGAGTGAAGGGCAATGTGGAGAGAGGAGGAAATGCATTCGTTCTAACAACAGGGGCCATTTGTCCCTGGGTCTCACCTCAAGCCCCCTTGTCAATATTTCATCAATGCAGTAAACCCATTAAAGCAGTCTAGACGACGGGGTGTGTTACAACTCTGCCCAACCACCACGAAAACCTTTCATTTTGTCTATCTGCTGGTGACCCTGGGACCCCAGGATATAAAGCTGCTGGCTCATTCTAACCTCCAGCGTGCTCCTCCACTGCAGTAAACTCATTTCCCTCCCAGGGCAGCTGGACATAAAACTCCTTCATTGCTCTGGAATGGACACACTGAGCCACTGCAGCCATCAACATTGAGAAGATCACTAAAATGGCACTTTTCAACAAACCTTTCAGCACCATGACACTGGGAGGTTAACAGGTGACCATGTAAATCTCTGATGGGCCTGATGGGCCTATAATATTGACAACGAGCCTGTCATTTTCATTAATTTATGCAAACAAATCGCATATAATAATTTTTTTTTAAATCAAAAAACTGCCAGTATTTGCCAATCAATATTGTTAATTCATTCATCTTCTACCGCTTCTCAGTTTCCAGGTCACGTGGGGTTGGAGAGCGGGTACACCTCGGACAGGTCGCCAGTGCATCACAAGGACAATACACAAAGACAGACAGAGACCAGAAGCCACTCACACTCTCACTCAGACCTACAGACAATTTAGAGTGGCCAATTAACCTAGACATGCACGTCTTTGGATGGTGGGAGGAAACCGGAGTACCTGGAGCAAACCCACGCAGACACGGGTAGAACACACAAACTCTGCACAGAAAGGCCCCAGGCCCAGGAACCTAACCCGTGACCCTCTTGCTGTAGTGCAACAGCACTATACACTATGTTGCTGTGCTGCCCCAAGTTAAATAAGGTGGTTATCTTAATTTACAAATGCAAAAGTGAGGTGCTGCATCTGTCACTCTACATTTAATCATTAATACTGCTTTTCATATTTTCAGTCAAGTTGGTAAAATTACTGTTCATGGTTTTCAGTCCAAGATAAGCTGTTAATTCCTTGTTTTGACATTTGGGACTATCATGGAACAGGAAGGTCTGAATCATCATTTGTGTCAATGATGCCTGGTCTTTTAACCTGCCACCAAGAGCTGGGCAAAAATCTAAGCAGTTATTGATGCAGGTATATGAGCTCTTGCACAAAATTGTCTACACCCTGGAGCCTGTTCTCAATGGTCATAGACAGTGCTGCCAGATCTTGCAAGACAAACAAGCAACTACCTCTAATGAAACAAGCTGCCCCCCCCAAATATCTTTCATCTATTACAAGGGAATACTGGGCACCTCCCCAATAACTCATCAGGTCATTGAACATGCATGGGTCAGTTGCACCATTACTCTGGTTACTGTTTTTAGCATTTTGACTTCTTTATCAGTCGAGGTAGATCCAGTTAGTTCACCGAGAATATTGGCAGCTCTGACTGATGTGTGACAGGCTGTAAAGCTAAAGCTATGGAGTTGTTTTTTTGCTGTTGTTGTAGGTGTTTTGGGTTTTTTGTTGTCGTTTTGCGCTATTTGGTGCCAGTGGAGACTGGGTGCACAGTTTGTGGACAGATCCTTTAAGGAAAAAAGGACAAACTGCTGCATATTGCTTTGTTGTGGTTGAGGAGAGCTGGGAGAGAATCAGGAGGGGTTCATACATGGAGCAAAGCAAGTCCAAATAAGCAACTAAAACCCAAAAACCCACGACTGATGACATTTGCAAGCAACTTTACAGAACAAGCCCAAAGTTTCTTATAACAAGCGAACCTGGGAACACTGGTCATAGAGTGTGATTAATTTGATCAATACTAATTGTTTCCACTGTGATAATTTTTGGCATGTGATTGAGAGTGACAGAAGGAGGGGGAGAGAGAGGAAAGGAGGGAGGGAGGAAGGGGAGGGGGGGTGTATGACAGAACGTACGTGACCTTTTGCTCTGGGAGTAATTCATCACATACACTGTTTGGACTGGAAACCGTTTCCATTTGAAATAGGCCTCTTCTGACCCAGCTTTTAAATGACACCATTTAAAGGGACTAAAAATAACACAGAATGGAAACAACATGCCACTTTGACATTGATTTAATGCTGTACAAGATTCTAGGCCCATCATCATCATCTTCTCACCTTTCTCCTAACTTTCTTATTTCACTAAGGTTCTTGCCTAAAACTTTAGTCTGTAGTAGACATTAGAAGGAAATTAGAGAAAAAGAGGGGCATTTTAAAATGCACATTCTGTCAGAGATTCACAGCTCGTCAGATTGACTGGAGTAAATACTCATGGCTGAGCAGCAGCCAAGATATAGTTTGCTTAAACCAAATTGGAAGCCTTTGAAATCGCAGAGTTTAAACATGTTGGACATCTTTGAACCTGCGAAATATGCGGGGGATTAGGGCCTACAGACTTTGAAGGGGTTTCAAAGTCTCAGAGCTGCATGGGGCCAGAGACGGAGGGCAGAAGATAGGGTTGTTTTGCTGCAGGCTGGACCTGGAAACAACACTGACCTTTGACCCCAGGAAGCTTTTGCTCTTCTTTGGGTCGGAGAACGTGGACGTCAGAGAGCTGTTGGGAAGTGTAGGTAGCTTAAGGTGCTGGCCGAACAGGGAGGTTGAACCTTCCTGCATCACCATCACCTGCCAGAGATACATCAACAAACCAACATCAGCGGCTTGTGGGCTTTAGATGACTCTTGCTCAGTTTCCAGTTATATTGTCAACCTTTACGTAGTGACTTAACTGTGCAGTTAGCAGAAGGTATCAAAGCTCCAAAGCTGGCAGCAAACACTCAGACTGTGAATCCTGTTCATGTATTCTGACCTTTTATAAACAATAATTTGATTGTTTTAATTTGAAGCTCTTTAATCCCAGTTTGATGAAATTTTTACTACTGTAAAGCGTTTAGATGTGGTGGAGAAGATATAAACCAAGGACTTTTACACGCTGATACTGAACCAAAGCTTTTATATCTACAAGAACAACATTTGATCTGTATATAAACAATTTTCATTTTATGTGCATCAATGGTCACGCTATAATTGACCTATTTGAGCTTAAAGACATCTAGTAGGGGAAAAGCCTCCATAAATACCTTCCTCATTTAACCCATCAACAGATATACAGAACTCTGCCCAGATACTGGTCACAAGAAAAAGGTCCAACTGAGACCTATTCTGTACTGGAAAACAAAACACTAATTTGCTAGAATGTTTTTTGAGACAAGCTTGTTATTTCTTACTATTACTGAAATAATTATTAAATTCTTTCCTCTTTCTTTAAATCACCTGTAATAATGAACAAAAATTACATGTCACTGTCAAGTTGACCTTTGGCTATTTTATCTTAAGGGACATTTGAGAAGTTATCATTAGTGCATGAATTGGTGAATTAAAAAAAAAAAAAAAAAAATAAAAAAATAAATAAAAATCAATCTAAACGCGTTAGGGTATATATCTAAACGCGTTAGGGTTATATATATATATATATATATATATATACACACACACATACACACACACACACACACACACACACACACACACACACACACATATATAAATAGTCACTACGAGTAGGCAGCTGGAAATCTTACTTTTGAGTCTTCTGAACTTCGTTTATGAGGATCCCGCTGCTGTGAAAGACAAACAAGAGGTATTAATGATGAGTAGTCAAAATGTGAAGAATAGAACATTTACTTGTGCTGTATAATTTACCAAGACCAGGGACAGTGATGCCTCTCAAACTGACAGTGGAGAATGTGGGTTATGACATGGTCTATATATATATATATATATATATATATATATATATATATATACACACATATACACATACACATACATACATATACACACACACACACACACAACTCTGCAGATTAAAATTGTCCCCACAAATTGCATTATTTCTCTGTTTGTTTTTTGTCATCAAGAGGAACATATAAACTTGGATCTGAGAGCCACAGACAGAAAAGAGGAGCAATGAAAAACATTACATGAGTGACTGCTCTCGAATCTGGTTTTGAGGGATGCATTTGACCTCAGTGACCATCAGCTGCAGGCAGAAGATCAAGTGAAGAATAGCAAGCTGGATGTGTAAGGTTATATCAACCTGTCTCTGGAGATACACTGGACTACATTGGTTTTACTTGCTAAATGTCTGCATTAAGAAATGTTAAGAAATGTTACTTGTGCCCCCCCAACCACCCTCCTCACACTCCTACCCCTCCAGCTTTCAGTAGCTTCCTGCGAAACTCCTCTGTCGGGTTGTTGAAGGTTAGCTTCTCGCAGCGGAGATGATTGACAGGTGGGTGGCCCTCCAGGTGGAGGAAGAGATCGTAGTCAAAGCGAACTTTCTTCGGTTCTTCCTAAGGAAAAGTGGTGGTCCACAAAAAGAGGAAGAAAGAGAGCAGTCAGATACTGTCAGAACAACACAACACTGAATGCAGCTTTCATGTCACATGAAAGCTGCATTCAGTGTCAAGCTTTATGGAACAATGCAAAATGTTGTTTGTTTATACGTAATATAGGTTCAGGCATTTTACAAAACTTGTGATGCAAGCTATGACATGAACATGAATTAACCCTGAGGTAATCAGCTCTTCAGCAGAATAAGCTTGCACTCTTTATCTTCTGTATAAAAATAGTAGATGTACTATATAAAAGTGTAAAATAAAACCAACTTTTGACTGATATACGTTCTCTAACATACAACAGTATTGCTCATCTCAAATATACGGTCAGAGTTGTGAAACAAATATAAGCTGATGTTTACACGAGAAAGTAGCCTAAAAGACAATTTATCAGTAGATTATACAATTTAATCTATGTAATTAATAATTCACATGCAATATACTTTATTATTTTATTTATTTACTTATTTTACAGTTTTTTTTTTAATAGTCTGCTCTGCTACTCAGTAAACTTTAATTTCACTCCTTGGTTACGTGTAGTAGATGTGAGTAGATCAACCCAGCATGTGAGGAAACCCCTAAACTGGCATTGATTATAGCTCAAACATCAAACACATCATTATCTGTATGAAGGTCTTCAAATATATCTCCACAGTGTTAATCTCTTACCATAATATTTGTATAATGCATAAATTTTGCCCCACTATTAGACACTACAGTTTACCAACTATCCTTAAACACCTCACATGCAGGTAGATGCTTCCTAGGCATCTATCCTCAGAGAAGCCTCTGCTGTGCAATCAGTTACAGAAGTGTGTGGCCAAAAATTATTTTGTTTGAAACAAGGCATTCAGTTGAAGCTAGAAAATGTTGCACAGAACTGGCTTTAAGTTTGAAAAGTATTATCAGGAATCAAGGCCTTCAGCCATCCAAACCTGCAGACAAACCAAACCAGCTGAATGAGCGAAACAGCTCTCTTTAAGAGCTGCTGGTACATGTACCTTGTTTTTGAAGTAAACTTCAATAGGCAAGATGAAGCCTGCGTATCCAGACTCTTCCACTTTGTACGGGGGATCTTTGCACACTGAAATGAGAGAAAGGTTTGCTATTTAAGAGAGGACACTGACCTTCAACAGTTTAAATTCATAGAGTTCTCTAAAATGCGAAACTGCTCATTCGAAACGGTACTGAGTGAACAGCATTGATGTGTGCGTTAGCACTCTGGGGTCTAAACTATCATAATTATTATATAATCACAGACTTTGTGATCCAAAAAAAACAAAAAAACAAAAAACAAAAAACAAAAACCCCAAACAGTTTAACTGTTTCCTGTGCTTTAAAAAAAAACCTTCAGCCTTTGTCACTGACAAAGCTACAGCTCCATCCTCATGAGGTCTCATTAACTCCCATCTCCATTGCCCACATTCATGCGGCATTACCAAAAAAGTGGTTTTAAATTAGATGAAGTGTCTTTAAAGCTCATGAATCCACCGAGCTGATGACAAGGTGAAGACTTCTTCCCTTGTGGGATTTTCAAGACAAACAAGCTCAATCACAGCTCAGGTGCTCCTCCCTTGAGGTGTATGTTTGTCAGTCCCAGTCCCTTGGGACTCTGTACAGAAAGTGCCAATTAGGCCACATATGGAGAGACCTTGGAGTGTTTACTGGAGGAACAGTTGAAAGTGCAGCTCCATTCTTAGATACAATTCTAAAAAGCCTTCAAAGCAGAAAGGAATAACAAAGACAGTAATCAAAATACATGCTTTGGTAAATTATTTAAATTCTGGGCTGATAGAATGGATATTTCCATGTCTTCAGTTTATGATGAACAGAGAAATGTGTTCAGTACTTCTAGACGTTCCTCTCTGTTGAAATAAGAGTTAGAAAATCCTTTGGATTTACATTTTCCTCAAAGTATAAAGATTTACAAGATAAGGTGCCAATTTCATTTCAGGGGAGTCTGAAGCCTTTGACCACTGAGGTCCAAACAAACAAACAATCACTTGTCTGTTGTGTATTTGGAAGAATTTCAGATACACACAGACAAAATAATTTAGCATCACATAAATGAGAATCTGTATTATGACAATAGAAACAACAAACATCTACAGCACTGCGTAAAAGCCGTTGTCCTTATTTATAAAGATTTCTTCATAAATAAAACCACAATTTATTCATAAATATCTTCAGGAAAGTACAAAGAACAGAAAACTGTTTGTCCTGAGTACAGGAAGCTGGGTAATCTTCAAAGATTTCAAAAAGCAGCACTGATGTAAGACCTGGAATTCTTCATTGAGTCCTAGCAGATAATTCTTTGAAATATATAAATATATAAATAAATAATTATGTGTACCTATTATAATATTACTCATTATTGTCCAATTACAAGAATTACAATAGTTTGGAGTTGAAATAATTATCACCTATTTTGACAGTTACTGACCCATTTATTTCTAAAATCATTGAGAAAGCTGGAGTAAAACAACTACACGAGCATCTGGATGGGAACAGTTTGTTTGAAGAGTTTCAGTCAGGATTTAAAGCCCATCATAGCACAGAAACAGCGCTGGTTAAAGTCTCCAATGACATTCTAATGGCCTCAGACAATGGATCAGCCTCCATACTTCTCCTTCTAGATCTTAGTGCGGCATTCGACACCATAGATCATAATATTTTACTGCAGAGACTGGAACATGAAATTGGAATTAAAGGAACTGCACTAAGGTGGTTCAAATCCTACTTATCAGATAGACATCAGTTTGTTCATGTTAACAACAGCTCCTCCTCATGTACTGTAGTCAGTCATGGAGTCCCGCAGGGTTCGGTACCAATCCTCTTTACGCTTTATCTGCTTCCTCTAGGCAACATTATCAGGAAACACAGCATCAACTTCCACTGCTATGCAGATGACACTCAGCTGTCCCTCACATAAAACAAGTTAGTCGGGCAACTTTCTTCCACCTGAGAAACATTAGGAAAATCAGAAACATCTTTTCTCAGGATGATGCAGAAAAACTAGTCATTGCATTTGTAACTTCTAGGCTGGACTACTGTAACTCATTACTATCTGGATGCCCAAACAAATCTCTAAAAGGCCTTCAGTTGATTCAGAATGCTGCTGCACGAATATTAACAGGAACTAGGAAAAGAGATCACATCTCTCCTGTGTTAGCTGCTCTTCATTGGCTGCCAGTAAAATATAGAGTAGAATTCTAAATCCTTCTTTTAACATATAAAGCTCTTAATGGCCAAGCTCCATCATATCTCAGAGAGCTCATAGTTCCTTACTGTCCTAGTAGGCCACTCCGCTCTGTAGATGGAGGTTTACTTGTGGTTCCTAGAGTCTGCAAGAGTAAATCTGGAGGCAGATCGTTCAGTTATCAGGCTCCTCTTCTATGGAACCAACTTCCAGTGTCGGTCCGGGGGGCGGACTCTTTAGTAACTTTCAAGACCAGGCTTAAAACTTTCCTGTATGACAAAGCTGATAGTTAAAAAGTTAAAGTCCTCTACTCTTTAGCTATGCTGCTATAGGCCTAGGCTGCTGGGGGAAGGACTGAGTCTCTCTCTCCCACTCTCTCCCCCACTCTCTGCCCCACTCTCTCCCCCACTCTCAACCCAACCGGTCGAGGCAGATGGCCGTCCCCCCTGAGCCTGGTTCTGCTCAAGGTTTCTGCCTCTTAAAGGAAGTTTTTCCTTGCCATTGTTGCCAAGTGCTTGCTCATCTGGGGATCTGTTGGGTCTCTTTAAATAATTTTGTAAAGAGTTTGGTCTAGACCTGCTCTATATGTAAAGTGCCTTGATGTAACTTTGTTATGATTTGGCGCTGTACAAATAAATCGAATTTGATGTGATTTCTTGTAAAAATCATGATTTTCTTCTATGAAAAAAGTCCCCCCCCCAAAAAAAACCAAACAGCAATAAATAAATGAATAAAAAAAATAAATAAATAAATAAATAAAAAAAATCCAAAGATAAAATGTAAATAAGATAAACAAAATTTTGGAGATATCTGATTTGCTTATAATTAAGACTGAGGCTTTTCATGCCATATCCAGGTTCACAAATTATTTTTGTTTTGTTTAGTTTTTGTTTGTTTGTTTGTTTTTTTTTAACAAAAAGGTGAAGTACTCCAATGTGTACACATACTTAAAGCATCACCAGAACGCAACTGGCTACTAGTGATGTAGGAGCTCATGGAAACAACATCATCCTCCTCTATGCTCTTCCTGTTTTATCTTGAAGCTCCACCCCTTTAGGCAACAACTGTGATTGATGGCTCAACTAACGATGCAGAGGTTGACCTCACTGCTGGAGCCAAGCCATCCAAAACTGAGAACCACTGAACAAATATTATGGGTTAGAGTTAATTGTGCAAGTGGGTCAGGTTCAATTACGGGCAGCTAAAAGAGCCCATTCAGCAGCAGCATTTACTCAAACTCAGTTGGAGGCTGAGATGAGATGAGCCACCATGAGATCGAAAGAAACATTCACACTCCGTGCACGTGCTGGTGTATTTTTCTTATTGCCATGGATGAAAGTGCAGATGTGATGTTACGGAAAGCCATTTTTAGTATACTGCAGCTGCAGTTCAGGCAAACCTCTGAGGCCAGTGTCATATGAGCTGAAATCAGTCAAACTGCAACTCTGAGCTTAAGAGGCTATCCTGCTCTGTCTTTATGGAACTTCCACTCTTACATATTCACAGATTTCCTTTTACTTCTTTTCTACACATGTACATACAGTGAACTTGCACAGATTAATTTAAAGCCTGTCTTTAATACATACACTACCAGTCAAAAGTTTGGACACACTTTCCTATTCATTTGAACGAGAAAGTGTGTCCAAACTTTTGATTGGTAGCGTATTATAGTAAGAAAAGCTAACTATCATTTTGCTTTGGCAGAACACTTCCCTCTTTTATTTTAACCCTAAATCACCAAATGAAATACGTTTCGATCAACATCATGCCAGACCCCCTCTGCTAACTAGTGGTGTTGGGAGATGAAACAATGAATTGATTAGCAATGAGCTGAATGACACAACGCAAAACAATTATTTAAATAATTTTCATACCGATAAACTCCAGCTGGTCTCAAGCTGTGAGGATTTTTTTTTTTTATTTATATAAATGAGTATTCAAAGTAATGCCTCAAGCTAATAAAAAGGTTTTATTATCTTATATATTTTTCTAACATTTGGCTAGGCAAAAAACATGTAGTTTTGCAGTGTGACAGTGAAACACCTACACATAAAATTAAAAATTGGGCTTGCAGGTATTTTGAAGAATGTCTCCAGGCCCATCAGACGTAGAATTGATGTGTGGTTTAACACCATCTGTGAGCTCTGTCTGCTGTGTTGTGTGAATGGCAGCAGCCGTCTGAGTTTTTCTAAACAGCAGCAGCAGTAACGATGATGCTGCCTGAATCCTGTTCAAAGTGAACTGAACAGATCTGAGACTTTAAGGCTTCGTGAGCCCATGACATGAAGAGAGGAAATGTGCAGAAGAAGTGGCTGGGGTTCAGTAGTTCACATTGCAAAGGTTACCATTATCTGAAGGAGATGCATTGACCTGTAACAGAACATTTTCCAGTGGCCACAGAAGCTTTCAAAGAGGGACATTGCTGTGTCGTTTATTAACATGGCCTCGCTTTAAACCGAGATGCCAATCACAGAACAATGCCAGTCACTACATATTTGCCCTTTCTACAAAGACTGGTTTGTAATGAGGCTGAGCCAGACTGCCTGCCTGGTCAGAAAACAAAAGACGCAACCAGAAGTAAGACATTCTTTCATGAGGCTTGTGGGTTACATATGATTTTTTTTCTCCACACTGATTTAATGTTAATCCCCTTTCATTTATATCAACATCACTTGTCCAAATCAAAGGCTGGATATTGAGTGGCAAGGGTCCACAAAAAAGGCATCGCCGTTAACAGCAAACATTTTATGCTCATAGCCCTTTAACTTACACTTACAGTGTTTAATAGTTTAAGGGGTGCTACAAACACAAAAAAACAATTTCAAATGCTCATTTTATTTAATTTATGGTTCAGCGGTAGATCATTAAGGTGTCATTCAACAGGCAAACACTTAAAAAAAAAAAAAAAAAAAAAAAAAAAAAGATGGGATGACAGACCAGTATAATAACCCTATGGGCATCTGACATTAAATTGAGAATGAAAAAGAAGGCAGGGACAATGAAGGCTAAAAATATGTGTAAAGCCCACCGGAATTGCAGGGGCAGCAGTGGGTCCATATTGGCCTCATATGCTGGTCAGGGACAAGTTGACATGAAAGGGCAGTGGGTCCACCTACTTTCCTTTCATATGTATTTTATGCTTTAGTGTTGGCTAGGGTCTCTCCTATGACTGTACCATTTTCAACTGAGATTACAACAACAACAACAAAAAGGCGAGACAATACCTGAATGATTGAGTTTGATATTGTGTTACATAACCTTTCTTCTGTAAAGCCATTCATGGCAGACGCTCCTCAAATATTGCTCACCATTTATAGCAGAGCTAAAACTGAAGCAAAAACAGTATCAAACTCTCTGCTGCTGCAGCAACACCAGCTGTGAAACCTTTGCTGGTCTTCTGGGCTTTATTTACCTGTGGTGTCACTATGGAAGAGTGCCAAATGGCGTGATGTAACTAAGGCGGTGGCAGACAGATATATAACTAGGTTGCAACAGTAGAACAAGGCGGCGTATAAAAAGTTTCTAATAACCACCGACTCTAGTGTTAGACAGAGCCTGACTGACCAGCTCAATTCACGCTGACCACCAAGAAACGGTCAAGCCATCATATATGAATTTAACAACATTCCTATGATCAGTACTCATCTTAAAACTAGCAGTTCTCCCTCACAAACTGGAACAATTATGGAAAGGGAACTTTTGCTAAAACATCTAACAAGGCAATCAAACCGAGGAAGTGGCTGAGGATGTAGAGTTTTGGTCAGTTGGTGCAATCTTGAAGAAAGTGACTCAGAGAAAAAGAAAAATGGGAAAAGTTCAGCCAATCACTCCAAAGTAAACAACCGAGAACGACTTCCAACAATATGTCTGAGGGACATAAGAAAATCTGAGTCAAGGTGTCACAGTGCAGCTGCGACTACAGACAGTCCTATATAAGGATAACAGGGAAGCATTCATGTGCTGCAGCAGCTGAGATCGAGCCAATTTAAATATAAATCACATTGTCTGCACAATCTACCAACAAATTTACTGATCAGCATTTTGATTGCACAAAGTATGTATTCAGAAACTGAGACCTAAAACCAGCCACCAAAATTTCTGGTCACCTCCCTGAGCCAGCCCCAAGCCCCACCTACCTGGAGTGTTTATCTGAAAGTTGCCATCAGCTTTTAAAAGACATTGAGTCCATCAAGCTGATATGTGCAACTACTATGAGCTACAGTAAATGTGAGGAAGACTAGGCCACATCTCTGGCACAGAATGAAAACTCATTCTGATAGTCACTCGTGTGTCTCTGAAAGGACACAGCATGGATTAGCACTGCACCACCAAGGTCATTTATCTGGGAGAGTTATCAGCAGCTTGTCCTACAGTTGGAAGAATAGAGAGTTGGGTGAAGTGCACATTCAGCTTGGTTGGCTAGCTCACTAGCTCATCACAGTCTCAGTTATATCATGCCGATCAATGCAGCTCAAGATGCCGAAGTTCCTGAAGGAGGAGGAGGAAGGAAAAGACTGATGTTACACAAAGCTGTCTTGGAGACAGCCACCTTCCTGATCTAGTTGTGCTGCAAATTGAAGACCAACAAGCAGCAGTGCAACCAGGAGCTCAGATGAACAAGGAAGTGGAGTAGAAAAGGTAAGCCATTTCAAGCAGGGCACAGGAACCAGCACAACACTGGCACAGTGGGAGGCAAAGAAAATGTACTTTAAACTACTTCAGTCAGTGTAGAATGAAATTCTCTCTCCAGCTCTGAGGCACCTGGCTAATTAGTATCAACCACATGTGCATAGCTACTCTGGAGGCAAAGCCTGGTCTGGTAAAAAAAACAACAACAAAAAAAAATGCCTTGTCAAAGCAACTTTATTGAAATTCCAAACTGTGTATCTTGTCAGCAAGAGAAAACCTGACATATATATATATATATATATATATTTTTTTTTTTTTTCATAAAGGTTTTTCTTTGTTCACCCCATGCTTTACACATGCACACACAAGCTGACTGCCGACATTTGAAAAGCTCCAACACTTCAAGCAGGAGACAAACGACAAATCAGTCATAAGAGCATCCCTGCCTAACAAACAGTGAGTGGCTGTGATTGTTGGGTAACAATGGTGGGTCATGATTAGCAGCTTGGTGGGGATGGTGCCCCTGGTCGACTGAGCAAGGTCAACCTTACACTATGGTTTTCTCCACAGACCTGCAGGAGCTGTCCTGATCCAAAGAAACCTGAACATAGTCAGCTAAAAACAAGACTCTCAAAAACAAGCAGGGCTCAAGATTAATTTGCTGAGATTAAAGACCGGAACACAAAAAATATCCAAATTTGTGTTGTGGACCAAATCACAAGATAAAGAAAAAGCCAGGATATGTCAGGATATGCGCAATGATGATTTTAACAATTCAACTACATAGTGTTAATGTAAACACGCAGGGCTGAAGCTTATGGGCAAAAATACTATTACAATGTATTTTATTTATATTGATGAATTTTAAGAAATATTAACAAGTCAATGTCAAAGTAAACATTTGTTCTGTATTCAGATGTATATGAAAAAACACCAATATGTGAAAGAGGGGCTTGAATAATATGAAATCTGAAATATCTGAAAATGTCTAATTCATGTATTTATCTAATAACTAATGGCTGGCTGAGATTTGCAATTTCCTGTGTGTGAAGGATTCTATTTCCCCCTTCAACTAACCAACCAATGAAATTCCTCTGATCAATCAATAATTGCTTGACTGCCAAGAGTAAAACGTAATAAAATGTATTTATCTATTTATTTGTATTTAATCTTTTAATACTTTTTCTTATTTATTGATGTGTCAAGGATGAATTTTAAGCCTCCCAAGTCAAAGTCCATGGTGTTGAAGGAGAAGGTTACTGCCAAATTCCAATTCCTAATCTCAGAAACAGTCATTCCATTCTTTACAGAGCAGCCGGTCAAGAGCTTAGGGAAGATCTTTGCTGGATACGGCTGCCATCCAGAAGTCCACGCAAGAGCTTGACACTTGGCTCACCAAGGTTCACAGGTCTGGTCTACTTGGTAGATTTAAAGCCTGGATCTATGAGCACTCCATCCTGCCCCGAGTCTTGTTGCCCCTGCTGGTCTAAGCAGTTTAAATAACAACAGTTGAGTCCCTCAAAAGGAAGGTAAATAGCTTTCTCCAGAAGTGGATGGGCTTTCCAAGCAGCTTCAACAGCGCAGCATTGTATGGGACAAACAACACCTAGCAGCTTCCGTTCAGTGGACTCAAGGAGGAGTTAATGGTGGCTCGCATGTGGGAAGTCCTCCAGTACAGGGACTCCAAGGACGCTAAAGTGTCTGCAGCCGGCATTGCGGTGAGGACAGGTGGGAAGAGCAGGTGTGGGCTACTTCCAAAGGACCAAGTTCAGCAAAGTCCAGGGTAAGGAGCGAAATCTTTGCAGCCTACAACACCTTGCCAAGCCAAGCAAACGTCCACATTTGGGGAAAGAGTGAGACACCCTACTGCCTGCTTTGCTCTGGAAGAGGCTAATTAGAACATATCCTCAGTGCCAGCCCAAAGGCTCTGGCAGATGGCTGTTATCGGTGGCAACATGACCAGATACTTAAGGCAGTTTCTGAGAGTTTAGCGTCAGCCATTAACACCAACAAACATCACCATATAGCAAAGGAAGCAGTCACCTTCATCAAATGTGGAGAAAAGCCCTCGACTAGGCTAGACTAGACTAATTGGCAGCTACAGGCTGTCCTGGGAAAACGACTGACATTCCCACAGCACATTGCAACAAGTTCACTCCGTCCAGACATGATCATCACCTCAGAGGCCCAAAAACATCTGATCATGCTGGAACTGACAGTGCCTTAGGAAGAGCGCTTAGAGTAAGCCAATGTGAGGAAGTGTGCCAAGTACAAGGAACTGCTGGAGGAGCACAGGGGCAGAGGATGGTAAACATTCTATGAGCCCATGGAAGTTGGCTGTAGAGGATTTGCAGGACAATTTTTTCTGCACGGTCCTCACTCAGATGGGTATCAAAGGAGCAAAGAAGAGGGATACTGAATTTGTCAGTGAGGCTACAGAAAAAGCCACTAAGTGGCTTTGGTTAAAGAAGGCTGATCTGTGGGTAGCTGCTGGGACTCAAGGCGGGCCCTGATTAACCCTTGCTGGGTTGCCTGGGCGAGGGTATGTGTGGTAAGACCTGAAACACCTCTTGACCCCAGGTCATAACACTGATGATACATCACAGTGCATCCTGGAGACTGAAGAGTTTCTTGAAGACTGCTCCAAGAAAGAGCATAAGTCATGATATGATATGCCAGCTCTAGAACAACCCAAAACGTCTGTGGAAGTTTTCTTTGGTCATGATGCTTTACAGTGTTTTTATTTATAGAATACGGAAAAAGTCAGTGTCTGTTCCTTATGTTTTTGTGCCTTCTGAGCTACTACACCCATTTAAAGTGACCAAAGTCTTATATATAGCTGAGGTTGAGCAAATTCTGAATATGTGGAGACGTGGTGGCAATTAAAAAAAAAAAAAAAAGAAAAAAAAAAAGTGAAACGCATAACATGCATGAAAAATTTTAAAAAGCCTTAATATCTGTACACTGTACAACTAGTGTGTACAATATAAAAAATAAATCATGAAAAATGCCAAAGATCAACCAGGGTACACAGTGACATCCTTACAATTCCCACCAATGATACAGTCTGTATTAACAATGATACAAAACAGAAGCTGGAGGCTAAATTCAATTAAACCACTGTGAGGAAACTGTACAGTAATAGTTGACGTTGGGTGAGGCAAATGATTTCACCTTTTGACTCCATTTATCTGACTGATAAAAACACAGCCCTGGGCTGCTGACTTATAGCTTTGGTGTGTGGAGGTGTTGTAAATAGAAGACAAATGTTTTATGGCAGGGCAAAGTGAGAAAGGAGAGAAATAGTTGCCAACAGACAGCCCCATATAAACCATGCTTCAATAAACCACTTCCTTCAACCTCCTTTCATTGACTGAGCTGAGGGACACCCAGCATTTACAGCTCAGTTCCTGTTATTTTGTGGTGGCTGCCCCATCTATCTGCACCTCCTCCCCTTCCCCATCCTTTCATGCCAGTAGCAGCAGCCAGTCTGCATTCATGGCTCTTGTCTTCTTTGTGTTCCACCTATGGAGGTAGGTATGATTTTGGAGGAATCGTAAAATAATTACTGGCAAATTCCTGCAACTCTTTGATTTCTGCCAGACACTGGAAAAGGGGAATGGAAAGGAGGGGATTTATTTATTTATTTTTATTTATTTATTTATTTATTTTTTTGGGGGGGGGATTCTTTACACAAAGAGATAAAAAAAAAAAAAAAAGACTGCAGACCTTTTTTTTTTTTTTTTTTTTTTTTTTTTTTAACATATGTTCAGACAATTCTAAGGCTAATGATCTACCCTGTTATGCTCTGTCCAAATAAGTGGATCATTTGGAATTGAAAGGACCCAAAGTAGCAAGCGCCAACTGCAAGTCAAAACAAATCCTATGACAAAAAATGCCACCAAACAAGGGACATGTACACAGTGTCGGAAAAACATTGGAGTAAAAACTGTTCATCCATCATTCGGGTTGAGGACAGTCTCGACCATTGGAAAACCTCACAGATGTTAAAAATAAAGTTCTTTTTCAGTTCTTGTTATTCTGCCAGCGGAAAACAGTGGCCTCTAAATTGCCACTTGATTCTTTTATGAAATCCCTAACAATCCCTAACCCTTCACATGGTCTGGTGGACTGTTCCTTCTGCTTCCCCTGGTCATCCTTACACTTGCACTGTACAATATAACATTGTCCACTGTCCCTCCCAGACAGGCGCTGTTCCTCTTCTCATTTAGATTAGAATCATTAAAGCTGCACTCAATAAAATATCCACCTAGCAAGTGATGTTTTCACTGTGTTTATTTGCTTATTAGCTTGGTTCTGTACTTGTTGTGTAATCCTGCTGACAAAGCACACAAACTTGGCAGGACATGGGCAGAATCAATGGCAGAACCTATCAAACTGTCAGATCTGCTGAAATGGACAGATCCAGGATTTTTATTTATTTATTTATTTTTATTTTTTTAAACTTGAGCTATGAACTCCACCAAGTGTCATTCTATATATGAAGACTTACAAGAGCAACAGTCGAAAATTTCCCTATTTGCACATTTAGCAGATTTAAGTTCAGAGTTTTGTTCCACTTTTGACTGTTTTTACTCAGCAAATTGAACCGCTTAGTTATTCTAGCAATGACCTCAAAACCATGAAATTAGACCCAGTTTTCCCTCAGCATCAGGTCTTTTTCTTGACACAAAGAAAAAAGGAAGGGCTTCAGCAGTAACTGTAAATGTGACTCTTATTTGGAGACATAATTGTGCATCAAAACTGCATCAAAAAGGAAGAAAATTCACTTAACAGATTTACAATTATGGCCTCTTTTGAAGAAATGCTGAGAGCTGATCTCTAAAAAAAACTTTTCACAATGTTTTAGATACAGCACCCACAGCCTGCAGAGCCTGCAATACAAGCATTTCCAGCATGCATTCAAACGACTGCTTTATTTTTGTAGAAAATGAATCTAAGAAGTTTTACTTCATTATAATCACTTGCAAAACACCAAACAGAGTACATTACTGAAACCAATTTCAGCTTAGTTAACATGTCACAAAATAAGTGTTTACTTTCTCAAACTACTTAGACAGACCAAGGACAAAAGAAACATACAAAACTACACATCTACAGAAAGGCATGTTTCACATCCTGTGAAGATATCATAGCATCTATTAGCCCAGCTCAGATATCATATTAGCAAAGCCATGGCAAAGAGGGAAAGAGAGCGCTGCACCCATATTTTAGCCTGAGGATCTGTATCTTATGTATAGGTCACTGCAATGACTTGATTTATGTGGTATGTGCACACAAACCACAAATTAAGCTGGAGTGGAGGATGAGGGGAGTTAAAAGGTTTCATGCAAGCGTTCCAAGGCACCCAGGAGATAGCCAGAGGCTAACATGTTGGCCCAATCATTAAGGCATCAATCTGTGGGTGTGTGTAATGTGTACACTGTGAAGGGCTTATACTGTCGCCAATCTGGCTAACATAAGGAAAGGGGATACTCTTCACCCTCAACTATTGTTGCCTAGTTTCAATTCAAACCTTTTTAAAAAGGCCCAGAACTGGAGATATGAGAGTGAAGCTTTAGATGGCTCCAACTTTCCAACCTTTGGTAGAAGCTTTGAGGCAAGTTAGAAGCCACACCTGAAAACGCAGCTGGAGAAGCCTTGCAGAAAATAATGTCTGACATTGATATTTTCTTCAAACGACATGGTGGAGTTTTTCAAAAGAAATGTCCTCCAGGATGACCGTTAAACCCTTCTACGTGACAATAACAGCAGCGCCCACTTTCCTAAGATGAAGGATGGGACAAATTCTGTCATAAAATAATGGATACAAGCTCATAAAGGTAATTATTTTAGCAGCATCAAATAAACAGATCACTGCCACCCACATATGGATTTATGGTTTTCCAATGTATTAAAGTAGACCTGAACAAATATTGGACTGAAACTGTAAACAACTGCATTTTAGCAGAGCTGGATGTAAATCTTCAAAAGCACACAATTAAACATGGCAACCAATTTTAGATGGCTTCACCTAAATGCATTTACGGTGCTATAATGTTCGCGTTCACATCAATTATTTAGGCTTGTTCTGCATCAAGTGCTGCAGATGTCCAGGAACTTTATGAACACAAGCTGTCATCATCCAGGAATTATCTACTACCCTGTATAAATAATTGCAAGCCGTAGTTGTGATACACTGTCTTGTGTACTTATGAACACAGGCCATAGTCATCCAGGAATTATACACTTTCCTCTATAAACAAACCAGCTCTTCAGTCATCTAGGAATTATTCACATCCTTGTAAATATAATCACGAGTGGTAGTTATTCAGGAATTATACACTGCCCTTTATGAATGAAAACAATCTATAGCTTTGGGTGAATGACCTCATCTGGGTGAATTTCATTTCCAAAATAAATGACAAACAGGCTCTATTCCATCTTTTTTCTTCTTTATTTCTCCTGCTGAGAAGACATCAAACTGTAAAACAGAGCCACATGCCAACCAAAGCTAATGCATAATGTATGATAATAATATTGTTTGATGCTAAATATCTAATTCCAAAAGTGGCTGGTGCAACATTTATATGAGATCTGGTCTGGTCTGGTCCAGTTAAACTGGCCATGAATACAGTGCCAGACAAGCAAATTAAATAAACCCCGTTTTTAATTTTTTTTTTTTTTTAAGCTAGGTTTCTGCCAGCTCTTGTGACAAAAATCCCCTTAAAAAGATACATTTGTGGTTTTAAGAAACAAAAACATAATAACTTGGACTATCGATATTAACATCAACCTTTAGACCGAGCTGACCATTAAAGAGACCCCCCAGAAAAAAAAAATTCCTTAGTATTTGTGCATCTTTCCTGGTTCAACTCTTTGACGTCCCAACCCCATTTTTTGCCCATTACACTGTCACATTTTTCCATTAAAGTGACAATCCTCTGAAAGATCACAAACACCTCTGAAGAGATGCCATCTCTAGAGTAGATTAAACAGCAGCCGAGACTCTAAATGAGGTGCTTAAGCAGCATGAGCCACTGCTGTCTATTGGCAAAATAGCAGCGCCTCCTTCACTGGTTCCAAAGAGCTTCTTTTGCCTCAATTTGTTAAAATGGCATTACCATTTGGCGCGTCTCCATGGCAACACCTCAACGCTGGCCCGTTGACCGCATGGCAATAATGAAGCACAGTGGCAGCTTTACTGACTGATTCATCATTAATCTTAATGTGCATCTGGCGGCTTCTCTAAACTGAACAACAAATCACTGAGTGTGGAAGGAGGCCATCACTTCACCCAAACTGCACAGCTCCGACATGCATAGAGATACATAAAAGTGATAAGAGGATGCTGATAAGAGGAACAGTCTGAACAATAAGAACAGCCGATGTGGAAGAGCCATGTCAGCTATACATCAGCGAGCCTGTCTTCAGCATCTTTAAAAGTTCAAATAAAACACATCGTGCCCAAATCCAGACAAAAATTAAACCTACACAAGCCAAGTGGCAGAGATAGATTTCAGGTATTGTAAAATGCGATCATGGCTCCCTCCTTTCACTTGCCACCTTGTCATGGAAGTTCTGACAGGACTTTGGTAAGTCCTGCTTCACACAAACACTTTCCTGATGCACAATCATGATACAAAGCTGACATACCTGACCTCCTTTCATCATATGCTGTAGTCACTTATGTAAGGCAACATTCAGGTGGAGGCACCTCAATATACAGAGCCTTTTTTCAAATGCATCAGGGTAAAAGTTTTCAGGATTCAATTTTCTTCTTAGATCAATGACGTGATGAAAAAACAATAAATTCAGACATTAAGAAGTCATCAGTTACAACTGCATTCACAAACCATGAGAAACAGGGAGAAGTAAAAACGATGTTCCACTCCATTTAGTTTGAGATGGGCTTTTTTCTCCCTTCACCAACCCACTCTGCACGCTCAATATAAGGTTTCCAAGGCGACACAGTATGAAACCAATCACAGCTATTTCTTGATGCTCTACAAATACTCCTGCTGCCCATAAAAGTAAAAATATTATCTATAGAAAAAACCTGGCACACAAAACTCAGCTCCTTTTGACAGATTTACTCTGTGCTCATAATGCATTTAAATGCCTCTCATTTAATTTTAGAGTGGATGGTGAGTTGAAGAAGTAATAAATAAAGAATAAATTGATTGCATTCAGCTTCCCATTGTTTGCATTTGAAAAAACAAATCTGATTGGATGAGAATTACCTGGAAGACATAAGACAGCTGCTGTCTTATGTTAATAATCAAGCAATTCAATAAGAACTCAGATTATTTGCAACTATATTCACATTAATTGAGATTAATTGAGAAAGTATTATTCACTGTCATAAAGCAGAAAATCCTCTCATTTCACAAACTAAAACTATAGGAAATAAAATGGCTGAAACTAACAGATAAAATGTAATTGTTGAGAAATATTTTTTAAATTAAAAAAAATTTCCATATTTCTGAAAGCCCATGACGATATCTTAAATGTCTCATTTTGGCCATCTAATTAAAATTATAAGTCACACAGCAAAATCAGGACATGAATCATTAAACATTTGGGACTTTGGTTGAAGAAGCACTAGAATGTTCATTGATTATCAAAACAGATGCTAAAATTTTGTGTGTGAATTACGATATTTTACACTCCTGATCTTCTTCTCCCAACAAAATCCCCGCATTGTAGCACAGGGAGAAGCTCTAATAATGCATCTGTGCACATGAGTTAAATAACAGAGACAGCTAACATCCAGGGGCAATTGTATCAGTTCACTTGTCCTCATCAAGGACATTAGAGAGTCAGGAGAATAGTTATCAATGGTAGTTTCATTGGAGGAAAACAAGGGATCCTCTTAAGTAGTTTTGCCAGGTGAAAAAGACCCTCTTGTGTATCCAGTAGACACACTGCCCAACAGAACAGAAGGGTATTTGGTTCGCAATTTGTCACCATGTAAAAACACAGAGACAACAAAGGCTTCACCAGCACTGGAAAGATCTCGTGGCATATGTCACCATGAAGGTTAAGTTTTCTCCCACTGGGCTTCAAACCAAAGTCTTCCAATCAAATCTTCAATTTCTAAAGACTGAGCTGGAGCTGAGCAGCTGGGAGAGGGATGTGGTGTGCAGATGCCAAAACTTGTTTGCTACCCTGTAATCAAAGGCCTTTTAAGAGAAACATAGAGTGCTGATGGCTCCATATCAGCAGATGGAAGAGTTTGATATATATACTGTTGAGAAGCACTGGGGTAAATGTCGCATTTGCTGTGACTCAAAACTCTAGACAGCTAGAACCAAGTTCCTGACTTGGTTACAATCACCCCATCAGATTATCTGACCATTCAAGGGCTCAGATGGATCATTTTCAGAAACTACTGAAAAGTGTTTAAACTCTGGAGTCAAGACAAATAAATGAGGAACAAACCCTATAGTGCTCAATTTCCAGTTAAAACATAGGTAAGATCCCCAATTTACTAAAACTGCTCTGCAGTTTGTACAAAGGTTCTTGGGTCATTTGCTGGAACTTTTGTTTACACTTTTGAAATAGTGTTCCTCATTAAACATAGGAAAAGGCAAATTTGCTAAGTCATTCCCCATTTGGCCAAGAAGTTGCAGAGCCTCCCCACCTTGTGGTTGTCAGTATCCCTACATACTTTGTGATAGAATTTATGCTCATTAATCATCTTCAACATTGACAGTACAGACATTTAAAAACAAGTCAGACACCATTTCATCTTTAAATTTTCTTCTGTAATTAATGACATGAAGGACTGTCCTATTTTCCTCTTCCCTATAAAGCCTGTCTGGTCCTCATCTATCAAGAGAGCAATCACTTACTATTTATTGGCTATGGTTCATAATCTGTATTTAAAAACACATTGAGCTATATCCTTAACAGTTCATCTAACTATCCTCTGAAAATGCTTCCCCCATGATGGTGGGAGGGCTGCATCATTCAGAGTGTGATTAAAAGAGGCTTTTAGTTAGAGGAGCAATGGTTCTCTTCATCCTGAATGGAGTCCATCACGGCCTGAGGATTACTTTGCACTGACGCCTAAAATTACACTATCAATTTCCTCCATTGAGGTTTCAGATGCAGATTTGTCATGTTGTGCTTACAGGTGCAAGAGAGGTTAAATGAGGCCAGGTATTGTTGGGATTGTCAGTCCCTCTGAAACATACTGCAAATCATAATACACACACCCAAACTCTTTTCTGGATTACGTCCAAAATGGCAGTTAACTTGGCTCTCTAATTTTTTTATTTTATTTTATTGCATTGGAAATCCTGTTGTCTTCTCAGTTTTGAAGTAAATAAGTTGGATTATTTGTATCCCGTTTCACCTTTATCTGATTTATTTAAGCTTTTTCAAACTTTCTCCCTTTAAAAAAAAAACGAAAAAAAAAACCAAAACATTTTATTTAACAGCCCTCATTTGCTCGAGTTTTGAGGGGTCTTCATAAACACCTGCAATATCACCCAGTTTTCCAGTTGTTATATGTTGTCCTGTATATTATTATTATGTTCCAGGTACATTTTTAGGCCAGCCACTTTTTTTTTTTTTTTTTTTTTTAAATGCATCATTATTCAGTCTTTAGCTCCCACATAATGGTTTTGGCCTGCCACCTACAATTAATCGAGAATCATACGAAAGGTCTCACTCTTTGCCTTTGTGGAAATTTCTACAAAACATAAAATCTTAAATAGCTCTTGGCTAGCCATTTTATTAGCTAACATATCAGTGTAGATAGTACCATGTTTCAGTTTCAACTCCAATATATTATTTAGTAATATTATTTTTCGATTAAACTAATTAATTTGTCTTTCAGTCTAATCTGGAACTCAGTATATAAAAAAGTACGTTTGTGCAGCACATAGGCTGAACATCTTCTTGGGGAAGGTGATATCACTGTCAGGGGGAGCATATGTGCAGCTTCTATATTTGCCCTTTACTAAAACAAATATACTCCCTTTGCCTTTTTTTTCCCCAGAGACAAGTTCAAAGCAAACAGAATTTAAAATCAGTTTTCCAACCACGCTATTTTCCTTCTTTCTTCTATCTGTGGAGAAAAATTCACTTTTAAAGCCCATTTTCTTCAGCTTCTCTTTTTTCATGTTTCACATCAAAAAGCCACATTGATTTTTTGTTGGGTTTTTTTTTGCATTTTACATAGCAATTTTGCTACTTTAGATGGACTTTTTTACAATTAACACTGAATGATTATATGTTACAATAGTGCATGATAATTGCTTATCAACCACATCGGAGGCCTTAAATGAAAAAAAGAAGCATTTCAGGGGACACAGCGTTTATAATTACATATCAGGGATTCTCATTCAGAGGGTTCCTTCTGACAGAACTGCCAAATGGTGGAAGTAAGTCAGAAATCCACAACCACAAGATATTTTCACTCATTTCACTCACAGAACAAAGCAGGACATACTACAAAGACCTGATGCCCCAGTAATACAGTAATACCAAACAACATCAACACCTGACCATTTTCAGATAAGCAATGAATATGCTTTGAACTCTTCTGATAATTGAGTGATCACATCTCAAACAACACCTTTCCACCTGGACACTTTTCTTTGTCACATATAACTAAACTAAGTGCTGGATTGAGCTTTTGTAAATAATCCTTACCCTAGAGAATTACTGACCATAAAAGAAATTATCTGATGCAGTTGGACTCACAATGAACCTACAAGGCTGTTGGTATTGCACAGCAGATTAATACTGTATGTGCAGCATGTGTGTATGTAGGTTTGTGGGAGGGCCACTACACAGATGAGGTCATGATGAAAGCAATTATCAGTCATACTTTGACTGCAACTTGCAACGGACCAATAAACGGAAAGAAAATATCCTCAAGTTAAACCCGTCACTGCTTTGTCTCCACATTTAGCCGCCCCCCCCCCCCCCCCCCCAAACTAAACAGGCTGTTCTTACATACAGGCTTCATCTGTTTCATGTCCAAAACCAACACTTGCATGCAATTACTTCTGTCTGGCATGGTTCATACCAACACGTGAGCATGCAGTGACATTTAGAAGGAAAACTGAATTGCTCCAAAAAGACATCAACACCACATAAAACGCATTTGGCATTGCTACACATTATTTCCAACCTTTCCATTCAGTCATCTGAGAATAACAGAGAAAAGCACACACCACTCCAATCATTCCATTCATGAAAACAGAATTTTTCAGGAAATAAGAGCACTATCGCCATAATTTTTTTAGCAATTTCTATCAAGCAAAAAATACTAAGGTTGGGGGGGGGGATTTTTAGGTGCTATAAATAAATTATAAGGAAATCAACTTTTTTTGCCTGCCACCCTCAATAACGGCAAGGGTCACAGTCAGCTAAAGACTCTGTGGCTTGATCATGGAAACAATGTGTATGTGTGCAGATAGGTGGGCTCGAACCCCGCTTGTTTGTTTCATGACACATGAAGTCATGCTGCCCCGGAGAACCAGAAAACCATCAAACAAAGTAGAAATCAAATGGTTCTGACCTCTTTTTGGTTTAGGGAAGCTTTCGTGAAGGTGAAATACTACTTTCTCAACAAAGTGCTGGATGTTGCTGTGCTCAGGTCCTCGGACAAACACCATCCAGTCGTGGGTGAAGCCTTCCACAGTGGGTTTCTTTCTGACCTGGGCACGGTGACCAAGTTCTAGTTTCACCTGAACAGCACCCTGTGAAATAAAATTATTTCAGGTCATTGCTCAGATCCATAAACCCTGACTACTACACGAGTTTGACAGAGTCTGAAAATGTTCACCACAGTTACAGAATAATCACAAAGCACTGGGTCGACCTTCAAGAAAGCCTCTCTATGGGGCTGGATTCCTGCAGGGAGAACTCCGTTAAAAATGTTCAAATTTAATTACACTGCACATCGACAGATCGCCACACTAGAGATAACCCGGCATCTGAAATTTATTCTGTCTGCTAAAGCCTACATGTGAATGCTGAGTAACTACCATGCTTGAAGGTGCACACGTTGTCTACGCACTTGAACCTACTGAAATCTGCTCCATATGCATAAGATTACACCGCTGTGCAAAAACACTGGAAGCAGAATTACAAGAAAACCGCCCCTCGAGAAAGTTGACGTCTTACCCGATTTCAACATTTTGACTTTAGGCATTGCATGCAACATTAAGCCGCATTTAAGTGAGGATGGAAACGTCTCATTTACGCATGAGTTAAATACGCATTTATTGCGAGGAGCAGGAAAATATTCAAAGTGAGACTTATTTTCAGGGGAATTTTGTACTCAAATGTTCACTCGGGAATAGCGGCACGTATCGGCTCTAGCTAGCTGCACGGCTCCTGAGCCCTCGTTACGGACTAAAAGACACCGACTCCTCCGGTGTGACAAAACGGCCAAACACGCTGCGTTAGACGGGACGGGCGGGCGGATCCTCCCGCAGACTACTCACCGAGTTGGCCATCCTTCAGGCCGCGCCTTATTGTTAATTCATGGAGAATGAGTTTTAAACGAGAGCAGAGGTGAGTGCGGTTTGCCAATGACGGCGGACATGGTCTCTCCTGGACTGAAGTCAGACTCAAGACTTTCAAAGGCTCACCGGCTGTCAAACTCCTGTAAATAAGCGAGAGGATTTCCGCTCTGGACTTTCAAAATAAAGCTCAACCAGTTGCGTTGTGTCATGAATACCGCTAATTCATATTGACATCTGACGGTGTTTTTATTTTCTTGTATTTCATACTATGGGACTTGTACGACCAAGTCGTAAATTAATTCTTTTAAAATTTGACCAAATTGATGTCCCTACATTTATTATTTAAAATTAAAAATATATTTTAGCGTTTCTAAGCAGGCTTTAAACAAGAAAGATTTAGATCAGGACTTAGTTTGTCCTTACACTTATTTATTGGTGATATTAGTGTGTCAAAATTCCATGTTGCCTAAAAATGCTGGAATCAGCCCCCCCCCCCCCCCCCAAAAAAAAAACAAAAAAAACTCAGCTAACACCATGAATATTTTAATGCGTCATGCACTAATAAAACTTGGCTGAAAACCTCCACCAAATTAATAAAGTTGGTAATGTCTGAATCCATTTCTTTACTAACTCAACATTTGTGTTCTAGTTCCCTCATAGTATTTAACAATGTCTATCAATGTCATTCTATATATACCTTTAAAACGAACCAAATTATTCAACTCCAGCACCGGGACAACACGTGGTTAAAGAAGGGTACGGCTGCATGCAACAACATATGATACGGGTCATCGTTTTATTTTGAATTCCTAATGGTAACATTTCCGTAATTTTCCCGGCGCAATTTAGCAACCGTCGCTGCTTTCAGGAGTAGAGCGCACGCGCAGCTTGGTGTGCCCGCTGGGGCCAAGCCTTAGCACGAAACAGAAAGGGCCAATAACAAAGCGGCAGAGTCACGGGCCTCCAATCAGACAGCCGCAACCTCATTGTAATTGTGTTGCCTTCAGGTCCCATGGGAAACCTTTTATAGTAGCTTTTTATAACTTAATCATCGGCAGGTATTCGAGCATGGAAAACGCTCTGTGAGGCCAATTTCACACAACGCAATACTAAAATTTGGAATCAGGAATTTGTTTTATTCATGGTGAATTCTTTATTTCAGAATTACTGGAATTAAAGAGGAGTTTCTTCTGTGAAGCATTTATTTAATGAATTAATATGGTATTGATCATTACATCTGCTTGGCATTGACAATCAAATGTTATGATAACATATGATAACATTTTGAGATCACAAAAATATTAAAATTAATTTGATCATAGTGGATAGTATCAAAATTGGAAGTTTACTTGGAAAGTAATTTCCTTTTTATATCTCAAACAGTTTCAATATCATGATTCCTTAAGAATAAGATTTCATTTGGATAATAGTACATGTCTTGTAGTGAGACAAGTAGTGATGTAGTGAAGATGTCTTTATCAAGACATCTTCACTACACCAGTATTGTTAAGATGAAGACAGAATGAGATAAAATACATGAGAGGTGATATCTCTTTCCAAATATCATATAGCATTAATCAAATTACATATTACGTTGTCATTAGTTACAGTATCATGTTGCATTCATAGATTTTAATAACATAGTCCTTGAAAGTTAAGTAATGTTGCATCCTGTTGTTGCCGTACAGGAGTGGAGGAGAGACGTTGTGGCATTAATGCCAAATTGATCAAGAGTGATCTAGACAGAAATCAGTCAAAATTCTGTTATTCAAAACTAAGAAAGTCATGGAAGATAACGACAGAGTGAAATAACATCATATATGTATAGTTTAAAAATATCCATGATAGATAGATTGATAACACCGGGTTGAAATCTAATGAGTCAGTATAGGTGAGTTTAAGTTTAGTTGTATATAGTGACATGCCACTTAAGACTGCATCCATAGAATTTTCTGAACATTTCAACGGTGTTATTTAGTCTGGCCCACGATGAATACACAGAATCGCGGTGCGAGACGGACTCAATTCTATCAATTTTGGCCCTGTAGGCACACCGTAGTTCCATGCGGGTTTGCCGGACGCTGACTGAATAAGGTAAACTTTGCACAGCACCATGGTCGACTTTCATCGAGTTTTACTAGATAGGGTGAAAGTCGGTAATTCTGCTGCTGTGGACTGAACGCCCATCTTTACTGTTCAAAGGGACAGACAGTCCAGTTAGCCTTAGCCTGTATCGATAGCTCCAGCGTAGCTTTACTTAGCCCGCTCAGCTAACTTCTTCTCCGTTTGTGTTGTTTCAGTCCAGTATATAATCATCGTAGCACTGGGTGTTTTTTGTTCCGCACAGGTTTGCATTAAGAATTTCTGTCAGGATTGGTCTGTGAGCCATGTAACCTGTTTCAGGACCACAACTAGCTTGCGAGGACGCGCCTCAAGAAACTCCATTGAAATATCTGTCAATCGTATCTTCACTTACTTATTTACAAAATATGATATCGTATAAAAACATTCAGAATAAATCCTTTGTCAAACCAAGAAGATTGATTTGATTCGGGATAAACATTATGTACTAAATGGTATCGTTTGAAAAATGGAAATAAAATGAATTCTTGTATAATCGTCGGCATGGGCAGCAGCAACATGCGTATGTAAGGCTAACTGGGTGCATATGAAAAAAATGGCAGTGGTATTTTATATCGTGAGTAAGCTATAAGTCTTATTTCAAGCTAATTAGTATTAGATGATACCATGGACGTAGTTGGTTAGAATTAGCATGGTATCAGCAATATAGGTGAACTATAGTTTAAACTTAAATAATCACGATTTTTTTTCTTCAAATGATTACATTTTTGATGTGCAAATGAACCTGCATTCATTTTGAGGAAAAGTTTCAGTGCAGACTGAGGTCAGGTTGTTTCTAACTGGCTGTGGTGATGATTGAATTGAATAATGCAATGAACTGCCTGAATGCTTTGCATTTTTGCATTTCTTCCTGATCCAAGCCAGTGTTTGTCTTGTCTCGTGATTTTCTGGAACACTGATGTGTGTTGATCAGTGCAATAATGTGAAATTAGAGTTGCACATTATGCAAAAATGAACAAAAAATTCATTGAGATCAGGTTTCATTTTTCATTTTATATATGGGTCTTGTACCAAGCAAACATGTACCGTTACCCCTGGACTCATGGTGCTAACAGTTAACAACAATGTTGTGGCACTTGTCACCATCAAAACATTGAATCTTCTGCAATTTTGATGCTGCTAATGGCCATATGGTAATTTCATTGGGCATCGCTACCAGAAACTACTTTATGGTTCTTCATTATGTTTCTCAGAGTTCTGACATGAATGGAGAGAGCCCCCCTGGATCTACAGCCTCAAAGAACTACTTACATCACGCACAACAAAAGCTCTCCAACAGTTGCCGTAAAAAACAATCCTTCTAAAAACAAAGATGGACAGATATCATCCCCCAATGTCTGACTGCTTTACAGAAATCTCAGTGCTTGGTTTTTTTGTGCACACATCCTGGCAACTGTGGTGAGGATGCAAGCAACTCAACTGTACTGATGTCAGGGAAGCTCAATCCTCCCTCCAACGAGCTGTCACAAACATTTGCTTGGGTATTAATAGATTGCTAAAATGCTATCTATCAATTTCCTCCTGACTGATTCAACTAATGAACCAGAACTTGTTGAGATGGTCTGGTTATGTTCTGTACTGCCCTGATTTGATGACTTTCAACATGAACATGAAAGAATGTGTGTTGTGGTACATGAGAGGTTGTCTAAAAGCCCCCATGCTTGTCCAGCATGTGCACACTGCAGCAGCAGCCAGCGTCACACAGTAAAGCCTCAGTACTGTCATTTCTAAAGCACTGTTGGCTCAACACTGTTCATGCATTGTCCTCACTTGTAATGCTAATGCAGACATGGCAGTACAGGCCAGCCTATATTGTTTAGCTGTAAGATAAATATGGTGCAGAAACCTCTGGAACAGTTTGGTGTATAAACTTATACTGTAAAGGTTTCGCTGACCACTGACAGAGAAAAAAACAGGTTCAACCCAATTCACCAAACAGTAAAACACTTGTTTACTTCAGTTTCACAGAAAAGTAAATTCACCATCATGTCCAGCTCCTCTCGAGCTCATTTTAAAGGCTATAAAGCTAAAGGGTGCTGGATATAAAAGATGTGACAGCAGCTATGTCATGATCAGCCGAATTCAGATTTTCCTCAGTAGGTTAGCACTCAATCCAGCTCAGTGTCAGTCTGGAGTGTAGTTGTGTGTGAGCAGGTGTGCTTACCTGTTAATGTCGAAGCTGTGGGAGCCGATGGAGAGTGTACAGGAGCAGGGCGACAGTACAGCTCAGCAGGCTGGCCTATCACTTAGATAACAGGAGGGGGGTTGGGTTCTGTGTTTGTGTTTGGGGAGAGGGGTTGGAGGGGGATAAGGTACATGAGGCTCATATTCCCAGTAATGTTAGAACTGCATATCAGTTTACTGTTTAACGTAAAGACGCCCAAGGAGAAGGACTGAAATATTGTCTGAACTGCAAGGTATAGGATGTGTCTAATGGTATTAAAATACTAAAACTAAATATTTTCATGTATTTTCCCTCACACTTCTCTAGACTTAAAACAGCCTGGTTTGAATGAACAGCAGTCCAAAATTCAAAGATGTACAGTTTACAGCTGAAGCTAAAGCAAATCATCACTAACTATTAAAAATTCGTCTTGGTCTTTTCCCACTTTAAGTGTCCAATAATTTCCTTAACGGTCCCATGTATGCCTATTTAATAATTTTCCTGTGATTTATTTGAAGTGTCGACTCCAAAGTTCTCTTTTGTCTGTGAACAAATCAAAAAATTGTTTCCGTGTCGTCCCTCTGATTAGCTTACCAAACATGACAATTAAAAAACATTTAAATCAATGTGTATCATAAAGATCAACTCCAAATCAGCAGAATTCAACAGTTATTGATTTTTGTGCTGCAAACACATGTCTGACAATACCATCAAAGGAATGTCAGTAAAGAAGTAAATGGGAAGAAATGGCATCCAAGTTGAAATTTCCTCATGGTGAAACCTATCAGATGAAAAGCCTCTTGGCTCAGGTTAGCAGCTGTGGCATTCAGGCTGCTCAGCACCTTATTGTCAGGCCTAATGAGACAACCTGAAAGGAGCCACTCATCTGCTTAGCCAGCTGTTGGAGAATGGCGACGTATTCTGATGACTTTTGAATAATTGAATGGAAAATTATGTCATGGCTGTAGGCTTATAATTTGATAACTCATGGCAGGGATCAATTTCAAAGGGTCAGATGCTGAATACATCCGAGCAGTGCTCCTTTCTGCAGCGTCTGCTCCATTAGTGCTATGAAGCAACAGGTGGCTGCATCGCTTCAGCACCACCCACATGTGATATTGTGGAGTTAAACAAAGGCCATCATTGAGCTCTCCCTTTGAAAGTTTTCCCTCAGAGTTGTCTTAAATTGATTTAATGGGAGTGAAAGGTGTTGAGTTCCCAAAGTGAACTTGTGCATTCGTTTGATGAAGGATACAGGAGATGTCCAAATCAATTTCATATATTTTATTTGAACACCAATAGTAAAATGTACTATAAAAAATAGATTGTTTACAGAGCTCTGGACCAGACTATGTTTCCCTGACCAGCAGACAATTCCAGCATCAGGTCTGATGCTCTGTCTTTCCCTGGTCCAGTTTATGTTACTGTTACACAAAGTAAAATGAGGTATGTGGGTGTGATTTCTTCGGGTTGCACACTTCCTCCTCATATTATCTGACTCCATTCCCACAATCAGCCCCTAATTGCTGTTGTAGGTCCCTGTTTTCTGTGCAAGAGAAAGGAGAACAGACACAACAATTTCAATCATGTTTCTATGCGATCCTTATTATATTGTGCAGTAGCTACTTCATTTGTGTGGGTGTCATTCTTTACTCTATCATAAGTAGTTAAATCCAAACAGCATAATAAAAGTATAAAACATGTAAGAGGTATTAAAGCAGCCTGATCATCAGTTGTACAAAAGTGTGTAAGTAGCATAAGGTCAGACATCCCAACAGATGACAGAAAATCTAAAACCAGCACCATTTAAACCCTGGCTCCTAACCATAGTCTAGCCATACGCTCTATATAAAAGTTGAAGTATTTAAGTGTTCTGGATCTGAAAATTTAAGCCAATGCTGAAGATCCAATCTGATGACCACAGGGGGAAAATTCCACTGGTTCTGAAAAGACATCGGATTGTATTGAAGTCTATGGGAAATTGTCCTTATTTCGCACTTGATTTATGACCCAAGTAATTGTTTTTCTCAGGAGTTTATGGAGTTTATGGTCTCTGCCTGTAAATCAGGATAGAGTATAGAGCAGTTCCCTCCCTCACTTCTCCTCAGCTCCATTATCTCCAAATATGGATTTTTATAGTCTCAGAAAACAAAGATAGCAACGTTTAAATTACAAATTAAAGGCTTCAAAAGGGCTGTTTACAGACCACTGGAGGAGCTCATGGTGGACTGATACTTGGTCAGTTAATCTGTTACAATGTCTTTGGCCTTGGCCAAGATTCAAAACATATTTCACATGTCGGTTTACTTGATCTGTGCTCTACGGGTCTTCTGCTTTGAACATTGCCTGCCGTTTTCAGAAAATTCAGAGCACTACGTACTACGTACCAAATGTGGAATACAAATTCAGCAGACACTGCCGCTAAAAATTAATTTTAACCTCAAATTTTAGAAATCACACATTTTTAAACTCATTAATTTGAAATCTACTTGGCTAATTTGGCTAAAGAGATTGATTTAGTGATTGAAAATAATGCCAAAAAAAATCAGAATTTCAAGATATTTTATTTTCCAAAAAATTTTAAATGATTTCAAAATCATCTTCTGATGTAAAAATGTCAGTGTTAAATAAATAAATAATTTCATTGCTTGATTATTGCTGCTTTCAGCTTTATTACTAATGTACCTCTTTTCTCAGGAATGACTGACAGATGCGATGGAGAGTTTAAAGGCAAAATTAGATTTTCCCAGCCCCATCATACAAGCACAAGTAAGCTGCTGACTCATGAAATTAGTTTTGTGGGATTCTTTAAGTCTATGTATGTGTGCAGATCACCCTTGTGATGACCATAAAGTCTAAAATGTACATTTGCCCTGTTGTTTGGTTTTCCAGACAGTGAGAAATCTTGTTGCTGCTGTGTTAAAGGAGAAAGAACAAAATGGGCAAATCAAGCAGTCATCCCTTCAGGTGGGTATCTCCATGAAATCAGGGTTTGAGGTAGTCAACAAGTGGGATTGATTAGGCTTTGGTGATGATTTCTTTGAAGTTCATCTGGTGTAACAGTAACAGTAACAGTTTTTCTGAAAATCCCAGAACCTTTTTAACATCTCAAGATATTGCTGCAACAGTTGTTTCAGTGTGAATAATAAAGCTTTAAACGCAAATAAGTAATCAGATAGCCAGTGTCTATAGATGGGAGGAAAATGTACAGTATGTTGGGTGGTTGAGAGTTATTCCTTTGATGCCTCTGAGCTAAATCGGGATGGAAACCTTGGTTGTTTTGTTGGTGGTGTGGACCAGGGCCCAGCTTTGGAGACTCTATGGCAGCAGTGTTGCAGTGATTGCTCCCTAGTGCGTTCAGCCTGCTGTGATGCTGTGGTGCTGCTGGTGGATCAGGGCCATGCAGACCTGCACTATGTCCTCAGCAGTGTCCTCAACCTTCTGCCCTCTGCCAGGTACACAAAACACACTAACACCTGGAGCCAGAGATGTAAATAATTAATGCATGTACACGACCTCCCAGTCATGAATTAATAATTCTGAACACACACTCTGACACACCATCATCCTCTTGACCACAAGCACACACATTCTTTCAAGCAAGCCATTTCGATAAAAAGGTGAAAATGTGAAATAAAGAGAAGACACAAATGTAGAACAGAAAATTTCACTGGGCTGATATAATTATTATGATTTCTTATTTCCACTGTTAACAGAAAACAAACAATTAAAACATGAAAATAACAGTTTGGGGTTTCACTGTCTTTTTGTTAGTGCTGAATGAAAAAGCTCTATTATTCTGAGTCATTCTGTTTCACACTATTTTTGTATTCACTGGTCATAGTTTCAGAGCCTATGTAACCTGATGAAAGGCAGGACTCTGCAGTTAGTTATGGTACTAACGTTTACAGATTAACTCAATTTGTAGTCTGGCAAGCAATCTGTGAAGTTTTATGTTTTTCTGAGCCATATCTGCAAAGTTGTTGTGTGGACAGTGACTTTATATGTGTTTTACGGGAGTGACCTCATACTCTTATGATTAACGAAGGCACTATGACTGAGATGTATTATAGAGTTATGGATACTCAGCCCTTAAAATTCTTATATGTGTCAGCATTTGTGTGTTCACATAGATTTGGTCAAGTCTCATTTACATGTGAGACCTTTATTCATCTGGCTGCAGGTCTCTTTTATCATAAGGCTTAAAACAAATTCTTCTTCACTCTGTTGACAAGTCTGTGTTCCTCAATGAAACAACAGATGATATGAGTGGAAATATGATACATGCAAGTGGACATGAGATCTGTATTTAAAAAAATTAACATTCCATTATTATTCAGGGCACAGATTACAAGGGGCCAACAGTGAATTTCAGAATGCTGTTACTGGCAGCCGTTAATTTGTCCACATGTAGGTGACATACATGTAGACATGCAGTAAACATGCTGATTATTTATATAAAAAAAGCTGCTCATAATAGGCCAAGTGCTCTTAGTTTGAAAAGCAGAAATGCTGTAATCAGCAGATAATCAGTTGCCATTTGGAAGTGGCAGAGTAGTACAAGACGATTTTCCTCCAAAGTGTGTTTTCACTTCTTAACTTTTGTGTTAGGAGACTGTTGATGTTGTAAACTTTACTGTGTTCAAGTTTGGCAGGTGACTCTAAATCCTTGTTTTGTACTTGTCTATAGAATCTATTTTCAAGATCATTCTGTTTATTACAGCTATTTACCCACTATTGTACTCACCAAGTTAATTTCTGTAAAATGGGACATCACTAAAGACTTGTCAGTGTTTAATTCTGATCAGAATTAGAGACAAATTTCAATAAATCAAGAATCCTTCTGACAGCAGAACCTCATTGAGGAAGTTGGTTTGGATCATGAACTTCTCTCTGTCTCATGACTTGAACTGTCGACAGGAACTCCCAGGGACTGATAAAGGTCATTGGACGTCTGCTCCAGATGCAGGCAGACCAAAGAGACAGAGAAAAACCCTTCAGCTGTCCTTACTCCATCAGGTCTGTCTTTGTCATATATACAGTGTGATGTTTGTCTGTTTCATGTCTGATATGAAAACTATTCATTTGTCCATTGCATTGATGAGCATTAAAATGTTCAACCAGATGAGGAAAATGTTATAAATACACTTTGTAGGTGTAAATTATCTATCAGGATGTTCCTAATGAACATCTTTGTCGATGACATAGAAATTTGAATACACACTGATCGACAAGAAAATCAGCACTTGTGGATAAAAGATTATATTGGCTTCCTGTTTGTTGGTTAAATGTAGGTAGGTTGAGCAGTGCTAACAGCAGCACTCTGTCTACATGTGAATGTGGGTCACTCAGACTCTAGTGGTCTGTGGAGGAACTGCAGGTTTAACATGTGAGTCATGGGAGATCAGATATCTGCCATGTGCGTCATGGCTGCTGTTGCTTATCTGCTGCAGGAAAGATACACGTGTTCATTCTGGTTACGGTGCTGTTTCTACCTGCTCTGTTTAATTATAGTATACAGGATTCCTGATTGTTTAGTTTTTCTTAAAGATATAATTTTTTTTTTTATGTTTTTTTTCCCCCCATGTCTCTCAGCTGGGCAGAGACTGTAGGGAAAGCATCTGTTTTTTGTAATATAGCTGCTATGATGTCAAAAGCGCATGCAATTGACTCCATTGACATTGTTTTTGCTGCTAGACATACAGCTCACATTTAAAAGGGAGAAATTTAAGATCATAAAGTGAAGCACAAGCAGCATATCTTGCGAGTGTCTGCTGTTGTTAGCTGAGGCCATTAACCGCCTGCCTTGTTACAACTCTGCCTCAGGCTGGTAGCTAAATAACATCTTACAGTCTTAAGTTACTTAACCTGTGTTGTCCCTTTTATCGATTAGTGTTTTTAGTGCTAATGAGGTCCATACACCCCAAATGTTTTGTATCAGGACTGCAAATGTAGTTGGGAAAACGTTATTAGAATTATTAATTGTCTCCTCCATCTGTTTTCACACATGGAGCAGTTCTCAGCAGCTTTGGTAATCTTACCTGAGCTTTTCTGATTAGCGGAGCTCTTTACTTATGCTGTTGAACTGACCTCTGCATCACTACTTGTCCATGACATCGGGACAAATAGCTTGCATGGTTTTACTTAGCTCAGCTCCGCTCTGTTTCAGGTCTAAATTGGAAGGAGAATATAAGACAGGTTTGGTGGGAAGTTGTCTTTGATGGGTGAATCACAAGTAGTCTCCAAAGTGGTGGAACTATTGGTGGTAAAGGTTGCTTTTACTGGCTGGATATCCCCAGGCTGATATCGTGCAGTTGTGTGGATGCAGCCTCCATTCCTCCTCCCCCTTCCCTTCCCCCTCTTCCAGCTTTACATCTGCACCTCTGCCAAGATCCTGGGGCCTCCTTAATCAGTTACAGCGGGTGATAAAAAGACTGAGCTCTTTTGTCAGTGTTTTTCCTTTTTTCTTCACATTTCCCTCCTCTCTCTTGCTCTCCATGTTTTGTTTTGTTTTTTTGCGCTACCTCTGTCCCCCCTTTGATCCCTAGCCTCTCCTTCCCTACATCTCTATCCATACTTTCCTTTACTCCTTCCTTCCCATTGTCCTTTTCTTTCTCATTTTGTCTTTATCGCTGTCTGTGCTGTCTGCGTCTGTCTGGCAGTCTCAACCTCCCCGGTGAGAAGATGAATGTGTTGAGGGCAGCAGGGTGGCGCCGTTGGACTGGCAGACTGGCCTGTCATTGGTCATTGGGCCTGGCACCACTGGGCTACTGTAAATGCTATGGGATTAATGGAAGATGCACACTGGTGCCCATTGTTGACCGTCTGCTTGCTCCTGCCCTGTGCAATCTGCCACCGAGACTCTGAGCCACTCCAGCACCCAGCAGGACCAGTGAAGGTTCAGGAGTAGGTCTGCCACACCAGCTCATTTTTCATGTAAAGTTAGCCTGGCTTTAACAATGTAGCCCACCCTTGCTATCCCTTGCAGGCTTTCCCATGTACTGGAGTGTTTCTGGTCTGACTCCTCAGGTACAGTGACATGGCAAAAGACCCTATTAAAGTGCCAACCTGCAGCCTTTTCACAGAACTCTTTACTGGACGCATCTCACCACTTAAAGTACGAGCTGTGATAATATTCATAGCTAAACAGACAAAGATATGCTCCAGAGCTCTGTGATATTAGTATATCAACTGCTGATAATTTTTTGACACAATTACAAACGTTTTCTGAAGGACAGAGTAAACAAAATCCAATTTAGGGATTTAATTTATTAAAAAGACACACATGGTAGACAAGCTGTAACTCTGAGCCGATCTCTAAACTAGCCTCAACAAATCTTTTTTGATTCTGAACACATTTTAAGTTTGAGCATAAATAATTGGAATAGAAATTCAGAAGCCCTGGAAAACATACTATTTAACCTCTTGTTGAAGGAGCTATGGCCAGCACAGTGGCATAGTGGATAGCACTGTTGCCTCACAAGAATATTGCAGGTTTGTTTCCCGGGCCTGGGGCCTTTCTGTGTGGAGTTTGCATGTTCTCCCTGTGCTTTTGTGGGTTTCCTCCAGATACTCTGGTTTCCTCCCACCATCCAAATTGCCCGTAGGTATGAGTGTGATTGGTTGCTCGTCTATTTCTGTCTCTGCAATGGGTGTGAGTTTGAAACAAAGAACAGCACAAGCCCAGACCGGAACAGTTCAGAACTTTATGGACAATGTTAGAGAGTCCAGACAGATGGTAATTGGGACGCCTAATCGGTGAGCACAGTCAATGTACAGAACTGGACAAGGACCCTCCGGAGAGGGAGTCCAGGCAGGCTGCAATGCAGGGAGCGGGCAGATGCAAAGTCCAAGAACAGAATACAGGTCAGGTCACCGGGGCAGAGATGAGGGGACATGGTTATGGGCAGAAGGCAGGTCAGGTACCAGGAGATCAGTCTGGAAAAGAGTGCTGGAGAGTAGTGCATGACACGATCTGGCATAGAGTGAGCGTGGAGGGTTGAGGGGAAAACCAGGAGTGGACTTTGACAGTCTCTGTATGTTGGCCCTGCGATCGACTGCCGACCTGTCCAGGGTGTACCTTGCACTCGCCAAATGTGAGCTGGGATTGGCTTCCAGCACCCCCCATGACCTGAAAACAGATAAGCAATAGAAGACTAATGAAAGAAAGAAAGAGCTATATGTAAGTTTTGTGATTAGTACATAGCCAGTGTTAACATGAATAGCTGTTTACCCTTAAAGTATTGAATAAAGCTGTGAGTTAATAACAAAGGACTCTCCACTTCCATTGTTGGGACTTTCACATTTCAGTTGCTACTTTGGTATTTCTTTATTACTCTTGCATTTGTGTCACTGCGCTTTTGTGACCTGCAAATGGTGGTTTTGCATTGTCTGAGCAACCACTCCAAAACTTAGAAACAGGTCCCATAAATTAGGATGAGTCATCGGTTTATTGGCAGTAGGGGAAATTTGCATATTCCAGCAGCAATGAATAGCTAGACTACCGAGATGAGGTAGAAAGAGAAAGAAGTTAACACTAAATATATAGATAAAGATGTAAAACCAAAAATTTTGCTACAGAGTTGTGTGTTTAAACAGCAAATCAGCTGTTATAACATGATACGTTTGAATATTGTAATAACGAAATAACGAAAATATCATATTATAACGTGATATTGATGTTTTTGTTTTTTGTTTTTGTTTTTTTAACTGACATGGCAGCACTACGCTTCCATATTTTCCTAACCAGGTGCTTCCACCACTCTTATTTCAAATTAAAAGCCCCCTGTAGAGTTGTATGATTCTGACACTGTGTTGGTAATGATGGTTTTGTTAACGTAAGTGTAGGAAACTTTGGTTCATCTGTGAACTTGGAGTTGACCTGAAAGGAGGGAGGTTTCCGTCTTTGACTTCCTGCCTCCTCCTTTGTCAAACCTCTGACAGGCTGATGGATGGGAGCTATATTATTGCTTAAGGTTTGGAGATGGCAGAGATGGTCAGACAGATAACACCATATGAATACTGGCCAGGAAAGAAGTCAGCCCATGCTGCAGCCTGTCACAGGCACAGACATGCTCAGTCACTGAACTTCCTTCCTATGCTTAGATATGTGACGATTGATGTTAATGGATTGGTTAAGTGGAGCTGATGGTGGTGTCATAATGAGTGAATGGTTTCTTAGCTTGACAATCAGGGCAGAGTACAGATCAAATTTATTTATATACAGGCAAATGATAATATCGTTATATTCATATATATATATAGAGAAGGTTTAGACCAAATGCTTCATAAAATTTATGCTCAGTGAATATAGAAGCATAAGTGAAGAGTAGTTAACTCGAAATTTTTAACTGTGGGTTTTGCCATACAAGACGGTGATAAGCCTGATCTTGCAAACTATGAGAGGGTCTGCTCCACTAGACCTATGCTGGGAGTTCCATAGAAGAGTATCCTGAAAGCTGAAAGCTCTGCCTCCCAATTTCCTCTAGAAGACTCTAGACAAGTAAACCTACATCCAGAGAGCGAATCAACCTCCTGGAACGATAAGAAACTATGAGCTTTCTGAGATATGATTGGGCTTGCTCATTAAGCTATTCTGAATTTTACTGGAAACCAGTAAAGTGAAGCTAACAGTACAGAGCTGGGAAGATCCATCCCTCACTCATCCTAGGCTCCACCTTTTCTTCCAAATATGGTTCTGTCTGTTTCCAAAAAACAAGAGTATGAATGGACAAACTACAAACTTGAGACCAAGAAAATGGCAGTTTACAAACAATTAGATTACGTCATGATGGGTTGACAGGCTGTTAGCTGCTCTGTGAGGCTGAAGCAAATGGCGATTTTTTGGACAATCGGCTAACATGCTCATAAGGACAAAGGTAACATTTAGCACACGTAATGCTATCCATTTTGACAAACTGGCAAACTCTGGGCTTCAGAACAACAGTTCACAAACCAATGGGTGATGTCACAAGTTGCCACTTGGTCATACTGATGTTCCCACATAGTTCACTGGACAATATGTGTTTTTGAAATGAGCAGCTAATTCAGTCTAGAGTATACATTGCTCTGTGAGTTGCCTTTTTCAAGACCTCCAGTTTTTAGCGTGTCCATGTAATTTGCCTTTGACACAGTGGACCACACTTTCGCTTTTGAAAATTCTGTGGGCATTAAAGGCACTGCTCTGGAGTGGCAGAGGTCTTATCTCTCAGATGTTTTTCTGTGAGCCTGAGTTCCATACTCAGGCCTATCATCTTTCTACATCCGCTGGGGCCAATTTTATAAAACATGGACTCTCTTACCATTTTTGCAATGATGATTTCTTCTAAACCTCTACTTCAGTGTCTCAGTGATAACATGCTTTTACATGGCATTGAATTTCTTACATTTTAATGAAAACAAAGAGGTTCTGTTTTTTGGATCAAGCGATACCATTCACCCTTCTTTTACAGAACTTGGCCCCCTTCAGCCCTACTAAAGTCAGTAAAACCTCTGTCACTTATTTGGGTGTTATAATGGACTTTGATTTTAAGATGGAGAAACATTAATGAGGTGACACGTTCAACCACAGTTGCACTTTAAGCTGCAAATTTAAGCTCTAACTTGCAGATACTGTTTAAACTTCATAATTATGATTTTCTCTTATCAAAGTTAAATAACTGATTGCTTCATTTGTTTCTGAATAATATCTCCTATATATCTTGCACATCATGTTGGCATCTACTGGATGGGTTGGTAGACAATAGAGTTAAATGACCTGACAACTGTGGGCTACTGCCATGAATTGCAGATACTCAAGATCCCCAGACAATGTAACCTAATGACTTTTCCAACTTTTCCTCTAGTGCCATCATGAGGATACTTTTGTGATTTTTTTTTTTTTTTTTTTAGTGCAGGAGATTCACATCTGGTACATTTGTTCATGTTCCCCACTGGATGTATTGTAATATCCTTTGTGTTCCCTTAACATCCAGTAGCATCTGGCACATTCATGAGATTAAAATGAGAATCTGGACTCCAGACCTGTGGTGTGAATATTTGCCTTTCCATGTTTTGTTGTTTTTTTTGTGTTTTTTCACAGGACCAGCCCTCACCCATATATCACAGCCTTAGAGAACCGTACAGACTGCTGGCCTGCTCTGCAGCTGGAGATTGATGATTTCATTCAGCAGGCTACAGACAGGTCAGCCACAGCAGAAGCCTTGAACCCTCCATCCAAACACTCACTGGTTCAGTGCACATGTTTTAAAACTATCTGTGAAGAGCCCCTATCCTAAATAAACCATCTACAGTAATGACAAATACAGACAGTTGCATCTCTCAGTGACATATATCACTTTGTTCACAAGGATCAAATTTCACAAGTGTCGACCTCCAAGGTGTGATTCATTTGAGCCAGCACTGTGATGGCAGGTAGGAGGTGCTTATTAACACTCTATGTATCTATATGCTGCAGAAATGAACCAGCCTATATCACCATGCTGGCCCCCTTTCTGCAGTACCTGTACTGTGAACCTCAGAGGCAGCCCCAGCATGCCCTCCTCCGACACAGCCTACTCAGGGTGCTGCTGCCCACACATCAGAGAGCTGGATCAGTCCTCCAGGACCGGGGCCAGGAGAAGCCCTCCACAATTTCTGACAGCCTGCTGCACTGCCTCTGCCATTTGGTCCCATACATGCAGGTGATGCAGTGATGGGTGATATTAGACAATTATCAACATCAACAAGAACTAATTCTTGTGTGAAATCAAATTCTTGCGAAATCACTTCTCATCTCACACACAACAGCTTATGAAAAACGTATGTTTTCAACTGAAACACAAACAAGTCAGACTTCTTGTACATACATGCAATTCCAACACCATTCCCCAAATATTTGAATATATTGCTTTAACGCCATTTTGAATTTAGCTTTAGTGTTCTCTTGAATTATATAAAACTGGCAATAAGTTCCACCTGATCACAACTCTGTAGATGGCTGTTTTCTGTATCATACTTGTTTTCAAAAGAATGATAGGAGGGGCTCAGAACTAAATCCATGTTGAGGTTTAGACCTGCTTGTTAGAAGCGGCCTTTTGGGGAATTTCTGGGTGAGATCCTAACTAAGTGGAGTGATATTGAAGAAGCTTAAGAGGTGTTGGTGTTGTCTGTGCTGACAGTTGGACAGCGTGGAGGGAGTGCTGGAGCTCTGTGGATTCTTTGACGCTCTGCTTCAGGGTCTTGTTCGTGCCCCTGGGGAGCACTGGCAGACTGAGAGAGCCAAGCTCATCCTGCACCTCTTGTGCTCCTGTCAGCATTGCCTCAAGTTGAATGGAGACTGTCGGCCACTTCTTGGTTTATTGCAGCAACTCCTTCCTTCCTGCCAACAGGTCACATATCAACAACACTACTTTGTCTCAATTACCCTCACTCGTGCACTGCTGCACAGAGCGAGCACCTTCAGTGTCTAAAGCTTTACTGTTATTTCTAGGTGCTGCCAGTGGATGAGCTGATTGTGGGTGTGGCCCTGCTCTTGTTGGAGGCCCCTGCAGCTCAGCAGACCAGCCTGCTCAGTTTGGGTATATCATAAATGTGCTTTGGAAATTCATCATAGAGGCAAATAATAAGAGTTACAACTTTCATTTTACAAAGAGTTTTTGCATGTATTTACTTGGCCTGTTCAGGTCCTTGGCAAGGGACCTGCTTGCATCCCAAGTTGAACAGTTTGGCTGGATGATGCTTTTTTTCTTTTTTTAAGTTGGAAGCTGCAATTGTTCAAATGAAGAAGAAGGTTGTGTTATGTAGGATCATGTAGGATTCTAGTTGATCTAGAAAAAAACAGGAAGTTTTTTTTTTCCTCAATAAGTCACTATATCCAATTACTTCCAGTTACAGTAGAGAAACTATTACAGCTGATTATCTGCATTTAAGAACCTGATCACCTCAGAAAAATCCTGGTGAAAACTTCACTGTTTGGTACCATTTAAAGTGGAAAAAGAAATAATGTGCGACAAGTACTGTACTGTTGCATTTAATTTAACTGTGAGCACAGAGAGCCTTTAATGTTGTTAATGCATATACGGGACCTCGGTCTAGAGACAGTCAAACACCATATATTTAGGTTCAAGTGGGTCATTGTGTAATTGTTGTCATTTATGCTTCCTTGTTAAACTTCTATATTTTCCCTGGAATTGGAGCCAGATTAAATTGTTTTATTTTAAAGTTTTCTGGAGTAAGAAGTGTTTTTATTGATAATAGAGTGTTTTGTTGTCACTAAATTAATTCATTTAATTTTTGGTTTTAGTGCTCTTTACTTCTATTAATCCCTTCAAGAATCCCTAAAGCAAGAACTTTCCTTTCCTCTTGCCTTGTTTTACTCTTTTATCTACACATCGATTTCTCAATCTTCATCTTCATCATGCAGCATGGCATTATTTTTCCCTCTCTTTCTCCACACAGCTCTGAGAATAATTCCTGAGCAGGCAGAACTGGTGCCGTGGTTCAGTCCCTTCCTGGTTCTTCCTGTGTTGCAGCTGCTGACCTGTTCAAGCTTCACTGAGCCTCTGGCTGACCAGCGGACACATAGCCTCAACCAGAGCCTGGCCCACAAATTGCTCTTAAGCATCAGCAGGCAGACAGGAGCATCCCCACAGGTAACACTCAAGGTTTTACAATGCTTTTTATCCCTGCTTTTGGAAGCAGAGACAAAGAGACAGGGAGTTTGTTTGTACTCAGATTGAGTCCACTGCCTCAGTGTGGAGGCTCACTTAGGCGTATTAAATACCACACACATTGCCAGTGTGCTTTGTTAATCCAAAATCCCTTTCAGGTCATCACTAGACATGCCCTAATACCTGCACTGCTTGTTTTGCCAATAATCAGGCAGTGGCAGTATTTACTGCCCCAGTGGATGCCCGTGTAAAGAGGACAACAGGTGAGGAGGGACCAGCAAGGGCAGCATGTAGGGCCTTCTTATTGGCTTCACAGCAGGTACTCTCGATTAAAGGAGCGAATAACTGTCCAGCAGCTGCCATAAAGAGAGTCAGAGATATCAAACAGCAGTCGCTTTCTGGCTAATGTTTATTTATTTCGAAACATGGAAAGCCATAGGGTACCACATGGCTAATTAGCAAGTCTGTTTGAATGGCTTAGAAATGTAACTTAAAATGAGAGGGTTAGGGTTAGGGTTGTCTTTTCTGAAAGTGATCCTGCTCAGCCTTTGAGTAAATGCCCTAAAATCTCATGTTTTAAATTCAGTACGTATCAAACAGTCTTTTTGTGGTTTTGATATTTACTCAACTCATCTGTAAATTCAAACACTGATTTCATTGTGTCTTACAATGTTCATCAGCTTCATCAGTCACAGTATGTTTAATCATGAGTATCAGATATGATCAGGTGTCATCAGAGAGGAAATGTGAATGAACCTAACAATCAGCAAACAGTTGGCCTGCTCTGGGACTGAACTAAATGTCTCCAACTCCAACTCAAACACTGACTGCAGATAAGGTCAGGTCAGTTAAAGAGAATGAACTGATACCTCAGATATGAAGGACACAGCAGGAAGCGATAAGTTTGTTGAAATGCATGTCTTTCAGTTATGATGCCACTTGAAGAGCGAAACTGAGGTTTTTGTGCGGCTCGAACTCTGCTCCTTACCGCAGTGGATAGATAGCCTGGTGGTAAAGTTGCCTGTCTCATTAGTGACTCCTGGTTGGCTGAACAATTTGCTTTTTTTTTTTTCTACTCCCAAGTTTTCTGTTTAGTCACAGATCTATCCAATAAAGACATCAAAATGCAGCAAGAGTTTTCTAAGTAAGCTCACCAGAACACTGAAGAAGTCAACCGGTTGATTTTAGCTGCTCAGTGTGTTTAATTTTATACTTTTAAGTCCTTGGTCTGAAAAAGTGTGTTTTCGCCAACATCTCATCATGGCAACACTAGATTTGTCTTCAGAAACCTGTTGTGATTAAAATACAGTTGATTTGAATTTCATTCTTTCATTTTATTTATTTTTTTTATTCTTTTATCCATTTTGTACCCCTCAGCCTGGTCTGCCAATGCTTCTTCAGTTCAGCCCCTGGTACAGCGAGCTCAGTGTCACTGTGTCCACACTGCGCAAAGTGGCAGATGATCCAGCGCCAGCTGCTGATTGGCTGCTGTCAGTTGGCTCAGCTGTGTCGTCTGGCCAGCGTCTGCCCTCCAGCCTCACCCTTATTGTAGCCTATCTCATCATAAAGGGTGAGGACGATGTCTGCCAGCTGGCTCTGAACGTAAGCCAGGCCCTAGCTGCAGCCGACCCCTGCCAGGTAGGTAATCTACGTGGCTCAGTTCAACACGGGGGGATGTCTCAAGTTAGAGCCTCTTTTTTAAGCTCAGAAAATAACATGGTACATTGATAATCAGTTTTGCTTAAAACAAATCATTCCAGCCCTGCAATTCACATACCTCAGAAATACTTAAAGAAAATACTACAAATTGTAGGGAGCCAAGAGGTGCACCATCTATACTCTACTAAATGGTGGTTTCTGAAACTAGCTGAAATGAATATAGTTTGTTGCCAATAAAGTCCAGATAAAACAAAGGGAGTAATTATTCATACAATAACAGTAACATATTTATACAATACTCAAGCCACCATTCTACCACATGTCCATCTCAACGCAGCAACTTAGAGTTCCAATTTGTGCTATATCTGGTGGTGTATTTTTTTAATATGGCCATACTTTACTGTTACAATTGTACACTGTTTGGGCAACAATCGGCTGTAATACCAGGAACAAATTGTCTGCAGCTTTTTCGACAGTGGATGCAGACAAATACGTCATTAAAGGGTCTGTTTGCTTGTGGCAGTTCATATTGAGAGAGCTACAGCCAGTGTGTTATCCCAGCATTCAACTGGCATAGTGTAATTTCATGACCCGGTCAAGTGACAGTTGGTGGATGAATTGTGCCAAAATGACATTGTCAAGGCACCTTCAGTTACTGATTTTCTGAATTTCTATAAAGAGAGAGGCTGGAACTGACTGACTTCTCCATGGCCCTCTGAGACTGTAAATGGAGATTCAGATGATGTGAAATTTCACATGTTGCTATGGCCCCGTCATTATTCTGGCTTGTTAGATGCCTCACTGTATTCCCCTGCTGATCTAATTGCTCCCAGAGTGCCACTTTTGCCGTCATTTGATGCATTGGTAGGACGTTATTGGCATATTTGAATCCAATGGATTTCCTTGCTTGCAGTATCTCATCCCCTCACTTCTGCCTGCTCGCAGCCATAAACACTAAAAACATAATCTCTTTGTTATAAGAGAGGAGGGTAACATCCAGGCTTCTTAAAATCTGCCAGTATAATAAGACCAAGATTTAAGATTAGCTATCTGTTGATAAGCATTTTCTGATTGCTGAGGGACCAAAACTGTGAATGTAGGAGCAGCATCAACAGTTCCCATTTTTCAAAGTCTAGTTGTTTTCCAATCATAATTATGTTAGTGGACAGATCTCTCCATCATATTAACCCTTACAGGAATTATTTTGTAACACTGAAGCTCTTTGAACTTGTAATGTGAATATGATGATGCGTACACTTGTCATTCTACTACAAGCACAATATCTCATTTGTAAACATTTCCAGAAAATTGTTCCTATTTTCCCTGAAGATCCAGGCATGTCATGAATAAATAATTTTTTATTTTTTATTTTTTTGAAAATTGCTCATTTTATTTTTTATCTCCAGGACTCAGTTGAAACAATTCTATTCCAGATTGGAGGAGTATGACTAAATCATACTCCTGTTGAAGACTGTGATTAATTTGTTTAATAAAAAACAAAACAAAACAATGAAATCAGGTGTAGCCAGGTCTGTTATGCAATCTAGGTGTGGATAACCTCTGACACAGTGTTTATCCAGCTTGGTTATGCTGATAGACAATAAACTGAATCCATCCTTGTCCCTGTCCACGGATGTCTTACTGACTTTGATTGTGGATTCTTCTGATTCCATAGCCAGTGATTTAAGATTCGGCTGCACTGTACTGCTCAAAAATCTAATTTATTGCATATGTCGTGGAAAAATATTTCTTTGATATATGGTCATCAGCATTTCACAGTTCATGGTATAAATCGAAGAGAAGCATCTGTTTCATTCCTATCTGCCCCTTTGTCTTTCTCGCAAGTCATGCAGGTGAAGTGGTTGCTATGCAACAGTGAAGGTGCAGGGCAGCAGTGAGAGCTGTATGTTAATTAAAGTGCACAATTCAGAGATGTTGACACCTTGTATCCAAGGACCCTGAATGGTTATTTTTTTGACCCCAGCACTAAAGGGATTGATGCCTTGAAGTATTCACCCCATGTTGTCCCTCATCCCACTTTTTAACCTCGGTCTGTGAGAGTTTCATTGACCAGAGTGGATGTGGGTAGAAATTAACTGGGGCTAGGCTAACCCTGACAATGGGTCACATCATAAGGAGACTGGGACGTAAGGCAGTCCATGACCTGGACTGGTTAACCAGTATGTGCTGATGCTGTCTCTACAGCTCACCCTGCTGGAGCCTGTGCACACATGTGGCTCTTTCCATTAAATATTGGTGTGCTCCCTAAGGCTTGTCATTTTAATAATTTAAACCTGGGGTAAATCATTCTTCAACAGACAGCAACATGGATATTCTAATTATAGCTAGCCTTAGTCTCCACCAGCTCCTGTGTTAAATATAGGGTTGCAGAGGGGCAGAAATTTTTCAGTAAATTTTCTGCAAAATTTTCCAAAAAACTTGCTATGGTAAGTTAAGATGGGGAATTGTTTTTTTAATATATATATCCCATTGGAATTATAGGAATTAATTGGATTTAACAGGAAATTTTAAGGATGCTCAGGGGGGGTGTACCCTGGGCGGAGGGGGTGTAGTGTAGGGTGAGAATGAGAGCAGGAGAGGGGAATATTCAAACAGGTGTAGGCAGGAACATGGTGCTGCATGAAGTTCATGGAGATGATGCTGTAGTACAGAATTCATGAAGATATGACAGCAGCAGGTGTTGCAGGAACATGGGATGGTGATGAGTGATTTTATTTATTTATTTTTTTTAAAGAAGCGTGGTTATTGTCAGCACATGCAAGAGGGAGGGAGAGAGAAGCTCAGTCCTTCCCCCAGCAGTCTAGGCCTACAGCAGCATAGCTAAAGAGTAGAGGACTTTAACTTTTTAACTATAAGCTCTGTCATACAGGAAAGTTTTAAGCCTGATCTTGAAAATTACTAAAGGGTCCGCCCCCCGGACCGATGCTGGGAGTTGGTTCCATAGAAGAGGAGCCTGATAACTGAAAGATCTGCCTCCAGATTTACTCTTGGAGACTCTAGGAACCACAAGTTAACCTCCATCTAGAGAGCTGAGTGGCCTACTAGGACAGTAAGGAACTATGAGCTCTCTGAGATATGATGGAGCTTGGTCATTAAGAGCTTTATACGTTAAAAGAAGGATTTTGAATTCTACCCTGTATTTTACAATGAAGAGCAGCTAACAGAGGAGAGATATGATCTCTTTTCCTAGTTCCTGTTAATATTCATGCAGCAGCATTCTGAATCAACTGAAGGCCTTTTAGAGATTTGTTTGGACATCCAGATAGTAATGAGTTACAGTAGTCCAGCCTAGAAGTTACAAATGCATGGACTAGTTTTTCTGCATCATCCTGAGAAAGGATGTTTCTGATTTTCCTAATGTTTCTCAGGTGGAAGAAAGCTGCCCGACTAACTTGTTTTATGAGAGGGACAAAGGACATGTCCTGGTCAAAGGTTACTCCAAGGTTTCTTACAGTGGAGCTGGAAGCCAAACTAATGCTGTCCACAGTGATTAGATGATTAGATAGCGTTTCTCTGAGGTGCTTGGGGTCGAGTCCATTCACTTCAGTTTTGTGAGAATTAAGAAGTAAAAAATTTTGGGCCATCCAGACTTTTATGTCTTCAAGACATGTTTGACTATCTGGCTGACTTCATTTGGCTTCATTGATAGGTACAGCTGAGTGTCATCTGCATAGCAGTGGAAGTTGATGCTGTGTTTCCTGATAATGTTGCCTCGAGGAAGCAGATAAAGCGTAAAGAGGATTGGTCCAAGTACAGAACCCTGCGGGACTCCATGACTGACTACAGTACATGAGGAGGAGCTGTTGTTAACATGAACAAACTGATGTCTATCTGATAAGTAGGATTTGAACCACCTTAGTGCAGTTCCTTTAATCCCAATTTCATGTTCCAGTCTCTGTAGCAAAATATTATGATCTATGGTGTCGAATGCAGCTCTAAGATCTAGAAGGAGAAGTATGGAGGCTGATCCATTGTCTGAGGCCATTAGAATGTCATTGGAGACTTTAACCAGCGCTGTTTCTGTGCTGTGATGGGCTCTAAATCCTGACTGAAACTCTTCAAACAAACCGTTCCCATCCAGATGCTCGTGTAATTGTTTTGCTACAGCTTTCTCAATGATTTTAGAAATTAATTTAAGGCTTGATATGGGTCTATAATTGGCCAAAACATCTGGATCAAGATTCGTTTTTTTAAGCTGGGGTTTGATGACTGCAGTCTTCAGAGTCTGAGGTAGATAAGGTGAGATTAATCAGATCTAGAATGAACAGCTCAATTAAGTAAAAAAATCTCTTTCAAGAGGCTAGTTGGTACTCGGTCTAATAGACATAATATTAGAAAATAATACAAAATAGAATAATACAATAAAAAAAAAAGTGACAACATATTTCAACACAAGTATTTGTGAGTAGAACTAGAAGTTTTAATTTTTGAATTGAGCAATCAATTTTACAATTGATCAATTAAAACATGGATGTTGAGGAAAATATTAAGATATTGCACCTCCCTCGTCAACTCAAACTGTGAAGTTACCACCCCAAAGAAGAAACCACATCACATTTTACAGCAGCACTACAACAGCACTAACAAGCAATGCCACCCTGCTGTCACCAACAAACCAGATGTTACTAAACCCTGAAATGCCTTTTATTTATGTTCAAACTAAGCAGCTAAACATTATTAAACCATAAAATGGTTTTCATTCACATATTTGGGGTAAAAGAGGATATTTGGTATTGGCTTTTGGGCAAGTGGAATATTCTTGTGGCTTTCCCATACCCCCCCATATCCAGAACCTAGACTGAGCTGAAAGTAGCTGCTCCTGGAAACAACACTGATGAGATAAGTGAGACTAAGCAAAAGAGCTTAAGGGTAGTTTGGAAATCCTCTTTCGGTTCATCACCATGAAATGAGCATCTTGTAAGGGCACATCTTTATGTAATCTATGGTCAATATGCAAATCTTTAAGTATATAGCTTTAAAAGGCAATGTTTTAAAGAAGATATCAATGATTAACTTTCCCCTCAGGCAATGAAGGAACTTAAAAAAGGAGGAAAAAGACAATAGTTTCAAGATTTGCATTTAGATTGACTCAATTGGTGTTTTCTTCATTTTAACTTTGTCTGCAGGTCCCCACACTCATCTCTGTTTTAATGTTCAAATTGGGGAAAGAGAAGAATCCAGGTTTGGCTCATGCTGTGCTCAACTGCCTGCCAAATCTCGGGACTCATAAGGTGCCAAACAGATGATGACGACTCAGTGATATATGATGATGGTGTGACATGTCATACAAACTAATGTATATCTTGGTACAACCTCCGCCCTTCAGTTCATGCCTACTCTTTGAAAAGTCCTATCAGAGTGTAGTTTGAAAAAGTCATATAAATCCAGATTTGCCTGTGACTCAGAACCGGGTAATGATCTTAACCATCAACAAACACCATGTGCTCCAATGTTACAGCTGTGTGTCCCCTTGGTGCTGCAAAATCTCCACATGATTGCAACTGCCCCCAAGCTGAGAGCTGTGGCAATGCGCCTCATGACTGCTCTCTGGAAGAAACAGGTCAGTAAGAATGACTGATAACTGTCATCTTCATCATGGCATTACGATAAATACTGTTCCCAAAAAGTGACAATGAGCTGACTGTGCTCCTCCCTGTAAGGACCGAGTTTACCCGGAGCTGCAGCGTCTTCTGTCTCAGCAGGACTGCAGAGTGGTGTTTGGGAGGGACATCCAATGGGAACAGATCCTTGCCCGGGCTGCCTGCCTCAGGGACATCTGCAAAGAGAGGTCTGACCAACACACATGCTGGCATAAAGTAACTCCTCTTTACAGGGGACAGACAATGCCCTCTCCCTAGCTACACTTTCCTGCTCCTCCTTGGTGACTTGTGGCTTTCCCAGTGTAGATCAGAAATATATCATCCCTGCAGTGTCTTCTGGCTCTAGCACAGGGCCTTACTAAGAAAACCACCAATGGAAGGCCCTCAGGAGGCTTCCTAATCAACTGAACTGGGTTCTTTTGATGTGAAAGTGCAGCAGATCTACACTGAGCTCCCCCAGATGTTATTTCGACTGTTGCAATCCACAAACTATTTTTTTTTTGTTCCCTACCCAGAGCTCATGACCATACATCAGGGTTGGAAAGAACATAAAATGGTAAATTGACACCTTAGCCCTCTGGCTCAGGGCCTTCTCCACCGCAGCAGTCTGGTACAGTCCCCACTGCACCAACAAGCCTGTCAGTTTCCAGCTCCATTTTACTCACCTTCATGAAAAAAATCAGATATACTGAAAGTCTTTCCCATATGGCAGAAGATCTGTGTCTGAAGAGGGCAACCCACCAATCCTTTACCCAGTCAGCATAGATTTGAGAGTCTGGCTGATTCTGGAAAATAGGAACTGACTAAGCACTGACGGAAGGGAAATCATCTGATGGTTTCTTTTTTGTTATTTAAATAAATTTATATTTACGACTTATAATGTGACAGTTCCATAGTTGGTCTCGACACATCTGCACTATAGACAATACCAGCTCAAAAGTCCAAGAGATCAGACAGTTCACTGAAGCCTTTCAGGCTTAGCTTGTCTAAAATGAAGCCATAATTACTCAAGTTGAATTATTAACTCACTTAACAGGAGTACTCAGTCAGCAAGATATTGTGTGACATATCACATTATATAAACAATTGCCTTTATTTGTGTGTGTGTGTGTGTGTGTGTGTGTGTGTGTTTGCGTGGGCATGTGTGTTTGTGTCAGGCCTTACCAGCATGGAGGAGACATGTTGGCAGCTATTACACACACTCTGAACCAGTGCACACGACCAGACTTGGCAACCCCTGCTGCTCTCGCCCTGCAAGGACTACAGGAGCTGTGCCGGGCAGAGGTCTCACACACACATAAAACATGCATTTTTCATCAGATGTATGGTGGTCTCAAATCTCATTCCCTCCTGAATTCCAATGAGCCCCATAAGGTTTATCTTCCAGGTCGTAGACATCATCTCAACATGGAGGCATCTTGGGCCTGAACTAAGCATAGAGTCTCGTCCCCTGATGGTCAAAGTTATAGCTGAGCTCTTGGCTCTTGTTCCCCACCTCAACGTCAGGTCAGAAGAGTATGAGGTATATGAGCCTTCATTCAAAGGCTTTCTGTTATTTGTCTTTTATTTTGGAAAAACACCTTGTTTACTCACATATAGACTGACAAGAGGACACAAAGATAAAGCTGTGCCTCTACACAAAACACAAATTATGTAAGATGTGGAAATTTCAAAATTTCCAAAATGTATATATTTTACAGGTAAAAAAAAAAACAAAACTAAATGCACAATCATGATCTCTTTTGGTTGTTGTCCTTTCTACAAGATCACAACAGTAAATGTCAGGGTTTTGGCCTCAGATTCAAGTTGGATGAGGGTCTTTTGTCTTTGTGGTGCCAACCTTCCTAAATACCTGACAAGTTAACCATATGATTATGGGCATATGGCTGAACAGACATAGCAGCAGGATTTGCACATCTTTTATTGAAATTTTTTCACAAATTTGTGGCTGGGGTAAACTGCTTAAAAATACTCCTGTTAAAGGATGCTAAGCTCTAAAATGAACATGTTGATGTGAGTTTCATAATTTAAATACCCGACTGTTCAGCAGCACATACATGTTCCTGTGTATTCCTGTGTAGCCAGATGATCTCTTTACCCATGCTTCCAATCATTTTGCTGAGCTAACTACAGCCCAACCCCAGCAATGTAGTCCACACAGAGATGTGAGATTTATGTATTATTAAAACATTATATTTTATATATAATGAATATAATCTGTCATTGATTTGAATAATAACGTTTTTTCATAATTAAACATATGTGCAGTTACTCAGTGATATATTGAACTCCACGTATACTTAAAGTTTAGAAAATTGTTTTTATTCTGTTTTTTTTTTTCTTCTTCAGACACTGAGAGAGGAGGTTGTCAGCTTTCTGTGGAATTATGCTGTCAGCAAGGTCTGTTTACTAAAGATATTGTGACACAGTCCTACAAATGAGCTCATTTTAGATTTCTAGATCAAAACACCCCCCAAAAAATCTATAATGTAAAGTGTGTGTGTTTGCTGTAACAGGATCCAGAGGTGGCCAGTTGTGGTTACAAGGCTTTGGCAGAATTTCCAGAAGAAGTCCACAAAATAACTTTCATTCCTGAGGCAGTAAGGGACCTGCTCCACTCAATATTATCAATGATGTACTCATTCTCATGTTATTCTTAAAAATGTAATCCTTGTTTATCCACATAACACATTGTGTTAGTTGGTGCCATTTTATTTGAGCTTTGTTTGTAAGTCATGGTAACAACCAACTAAAATTATTGGATGACTTAATGTGTGCTATGAGTTTTGGCCCCTTGTGTGATTGAGTTTGACACCGCAAATCTATAATGTATAGTTCTAATTACCATGTTAGCATGCTGTCTTGCTAGACTCAAATGGTGACATTTCACTGGATAAATATTAGCATTATCCTCATGAGCATATTAGTGTATTTGTCTATATGCTGCAGCTAGCATAGACCATTTGCCAACCTACCATAAAGTCACCCAGTGGTTTGTTGTTGTTTTAAAGCTTTTAGAATGTAATTTGGCACATAGTTTTTGGCACCCAGTAGAAATTGTATTTGGAGGAGAAGGTGGAGCTGAGAAGGAGTGAGGGCAGAATCAAACCTGGTCTCTATCAGATTGGATATCACAGTCTATCAATCACACAGTAGCCAAACCCTAAATTGTCTATGTTTTATGGTCTATTTTCATTATATTGGAGAAAACTGGAAACTGAGACCCTACACTCGATTTAAAAAAAAAAAAAAAAAAATTCCTCAGCAAATAAATCAAGTGACAAAAGGTACTGTTTCACAAAGTCTTCAGTATAATCTAATTTCTCTTTTCAACCAGTGGAGTGGTTCCCCTATGATCACTAGGCAGAAAGTAGGTTTAGAATAATATTTTGAGTGTCTCTGTCTACTTCATTAAACAGTCTATGGTACTTCATTAAGATGTAGCCTTGTTAGGTCAAAAAAGAAGCGATTCAGATAAAACTCAGCAATGGAATCATGGTTAATTTATATTTTCTCCTCCTTCACCATGTAGTGTCATACCTGTAATCATTAGCTTGTCTCATTGTTTGTCAATTCTGTTCTATTTGATGTGGAGGCCAGGCCACCTACAAAGCTCCTTAAGAATGAAGAGGATGAGCAAAGGGAAGAGGAAGAGGAGAAGGATCTCTCCATCCCAGGCTCATCTTACATGAAGTTGATTGCGCTCACTTCTACTTCTGTTCTTCCAGGTAAATCATGCTCAAACTAAGGTCAGACATCTGGCTTGGCCTTTGCAATACACCTATGCTAACACAACCAGCTTTGTGGGGTCCATGGCTGGAAGAAGAAAGTGAATCTGGGAGGATGCTGTAAACCTTTCCTCTGGTATTTTGATACAATTTGACTCTTTAGCATTTGAGCTCTTCCTGACATCGCTGGTGAAGCAGGAGATGAGCCATATGCCGAGAGGGGTATACTTTTCTGCCCTGAGGGGGGGGAACCTGCGCTCTGACCAGGGTAAAACAGTAGCAGGAATCCCGTCATTCATGCTGAAGACCTACGAGAAAAATAAGCAGCCTGGACTCAAGCCTGGACTGGCAGGTGATTAAATCCATCCTCCATTTTCAATATGTTTAATTTTGTAGTTCTTGTTCCATATTCAAAGTTGTTGTGTATTTTTGAGTTGGGTTTTGTGTTCTTGTTCAATATCTGACATCAAGCTCATACATTTATCGTGGTGTGTGTGTGTGTTTTAGCTGGTCTGCTGCTAAGCTATGAGCTGCCTGTGCAGATGGATCGTAACGGCAAACCAATTGATCGCTTCCTCATCAGCCGAAGCCGGAGCTACCAGCAGACCCTGACAGCTCTTATTCATGAGGTTTGTATAAACCTGTGCTTCCTCTGCATCTCAAACATTTCTTTTCTTTTCTGCAGTTAAAAATCTACCTCCTGTATTCTTCTGAATTTTGCCATGCAGGTTAACATTCAGCCATCTGAGTGGCACAGGGCCCTCCTCTTACCACAAGCCTGGAGGGGCTTCATGAGCCGAGCTTTCCATGCTGTCTTACAGGTTTGTGCTTCTGGCACCTGACAGATTTAGTACATATTTAAAGAAGAACTGCCTGCATAACATTCTCCAGGCAGTGTTAAGTAGAGTAAGGCAAAGGTTTAATTTCATTATAAACTGTGCCATGACTCGTCTTTACTTTGCTTTTACTTCTGGAAATCCTTTAAATTAATAAATTCACATTATTTTTAAAAATAAAACATTTTGGCACATCTGGTTTACATTATTTATTTCTCATCATTGCTTTACTTAAGGTATATACTTTGAAAACTCCACATCTGACAAACTCATACAGTATTTGTGTTGTTGTTGTTGTTTAAACCCTTGCATGGTAGAGTTGTATTTGTAGATTTATGTTGTGTTCAGGGTCGACGTGCTGACTTGGAGATGCAGCAGAAACAAGGCAAAGAAAGCCCAGAGGAGCTGCAGTACAAACAGCACTGTGCCTGGCTGTGGTAAGCTTCACTCACACAGACAAACTGCTACCTGTAATATACACACAACTGTAAATACTCTCAAATACAACAGGTGCTTCAGAACTGTCTTAATACAAGTGTCAAATACAAACAAGACACACTGTGATAGAGTAAGACTGTCCAACAAAACAGTTTTTATTATACAGCTGGGAAAATGGTAAATCTAAACTTTGTTCACCATATTTTAGACATTTTTATTTTTAAAGAGTGGCAAATGGAATCATTAATTTCATCTCATGTAAATGAATAGCCTTGGAAATGGAAATTTGATAACTGTGATTTTCATTAGGACAGATAATGGATTATCTGGATACTACACAAAAAGATATTTGTAATGTTTCATTCTACTATTTTACTCACTGCAGGTTGTACTAATTCAGAAATTCTCTGACTGAGCAGCAAATCTTCCTGTACAGTGCGCAACCATGATGCTTAGTTTAGAGCAAAATAAATAAATGTTGCACATAGTCTGAATATCACTATATTAATTTCTACTAATAGCCCTGGGGGTGGGGTGGGGGGAGTAAAACATCAAGAATTCAAATACAGGAGAAAATGCCATATTTTTACTTTTACTTTTCTTTTCATCTATTTGATATTTTTTGTTTCCATTGGTAGATACATTTAGACAGAAAACTCTCCATCTAGTTTGACAGTTTTCTCTGGAGCTAAAAACAAGGAAGTATGTGTTGAATCTCTCTCTCAAACCTTTTCCATCACCTCCATGTTTTCTTCTCTTTCCTCTCAGGGCCAGAGATCAGCTGGCTGACGTCATCAAAGCTGCTACAAAGTGAGTTTTCCGTTTGATGTTGAATTGATTTTTCTGATATTCAAGATTAACTGTGCTTTGCGCTCATCAGGGACAGTCCTGTTGTCCAGGGAAACTCCATTCTCGCTCTGAGCAGCCTGGCTGCTGTCCTTGCTAAATATGAGAGCAACCTGCCAGGTGAAAGAGATGGGAACCTCGGGGTAAGTTAGCTTCAAATTAATTTAGATTTTAATTCATAGCACTGGGTAGCTGTGCATATGCCTGGATGTGCTAGTGCCTTGTAGTCAGGCTGCTTCAAAAAACAGTGCATTGAGGAGTCTGACAACCACCTTACAACCACAACAGTTGGGAGGGATGTTTCTCCATCACCCTCCCCGTGTGCAAGTGCACCTCAGCCAATGTGCCGGAATTGGTGTCTGCACTGGTTACGGAGTCAAAGGAGTCTGAGTTTGACATACTTTATACCTGCCAGACCGGTCACATATAAAGGGAATAACAACACTGATACACTAACAAATTACAATGAATTAGAACTACAGCCATTGAAGAGAAACAAGCCAGATGGATCCAAAAAGTTTAGGGCTAATTAAATACAAAAAAAGAATTTGTCTAAACTGATTAATTCCCTGATCTAATGGGAACTTCATACAGCTGGACTTGGACTTTATGCATTAAGGCTCTGCTGTGTGTGGCGGGTTTTGTTTTTTTCCAAATAGAAATAAGAAATCCCTGTCCCGCACTAGTGAATTAGAACAACTTCAGAAATATTAGTTTAACATGATGCTGTATATAAAAGGTTACATTAATAAGAATAATGTTTTATCATTGTTGATATGCCTTTGTAGGCTGGACCAGAGTTCGTGCCTACAGCCAGCTGGATGTCCATGGTATTGGACACGCTGCTCAGCATCATCAGCAGCAGCTACAAGGCCAGAGGGCAAGTTTTCCCATGGTTCCTGCATGTAAGTGCCAGATACCATTTCTGTGCTGTGATTGGCCAGTGACTCACACACAACCTCTGGACATCCTGAATGACAGGCAGTACCAATGAATTATACTCATGAGGCCTTGAGGTTTGACTTAAAGCCCATTCAAATTTATTTTAACGTGTGTAAAGTACTGCAGATGTCAGGCGGTCTGGATCTGTACCCAGATGCCATTTTATCCAGACCTGTTACCCAAAATTAGCTTTTCTAATTTTAGAGTTTTCCAGCCTTTGCCACACCAGCAATTTGCTGCCTCTAGAGTCAGATTCCCACAAATCAGACACCATAGAGAAATAAATAAAGATATAAGAAGTAATATATAAGAAGGACAGAAATATCAAATCAAATCAAATCAGATTTATTTGTATAGCGCCAAATCATAACAAAGTTACATCAAGGCACTTTACATATAGAGCAGGTCTAGAACAAACTCTTTATAAATTTATTTAAAGAGACCCAACAGATCCCCTGATGAGCAAGCACTTGGCAACAGTGGCAAGGAAAAACTTCCTTTAAGAGGCAGAAACCTCGAGCAGAACCAGGCTCGGGGGGGCGGCCATCTGCCTCGACCGGTTGGGTTGAGAGTGGGAGGACGTGAAAGGAAATGGAAATAGAAAAGGATGTGTTCAAAAAGTTAAGATGTGAAACTAGAAAATTATTTCAATTTTTCTAAAATGAAGCACTTTGTTTGAAGGTACAAATTTTTCAAAAATGCCTAATGTTTTTTTTGTTTTGTTAACAAGCAGTTATGACATAGTGACTAATGTGGAGAATCAGGGGAGCACAGTTGTAATGACTCATTCCCCAGTCAGAGGAATGTGGGAAGAGAAGAAAATATGACAATTACCAACAACTCATTTCACATTTTTGCAGAGACATGAGTTTAGTGTCTCAGACTTGATACAATTGACACACCCTTTTTCCCGCAGCGTTCCTACTCTGGTGAAAACACAGCCAGTGCCATAGCCCGCTCCTGTGCTAGTCTGGCCTTGTCCTTGCTCGTTCCGGTGCTGGTAGTTTGGCAGAGGGATGGTGTGGCCCAGGTCTTGTCAGCCTTGGAAGCTGGCCTGCCATGCTCACCCACCGCTGATGACTCCCAGGCTATACAGTTTCACTCCGGCCTTGCGCTGGGGATGGTGCTAGCTAGCCTGCACCATCAGTTCCTCAGGTGGGGAGTCTGTGAATTCAACCCCTTCACTGACAAATTTCTCCCAGTGAGGTCTCACCTGCCTATCTCTGTCTTTCAGTGATATCTCCTTCCAGAAGGACACTGAGCTCCTCATCAAATTCCTTGGTGCCCTGGAAAATTGCTCCTTCAACCCTGACATGGAATACAAGTTAGTGATCTGTCTATAGACATGATGTGTGAGTGTATGTGGTCACTATAGTGTATACTTGGAATACTCTCAAAGACAATTCAGATATTTAGCATTGGAACATTATCATCCGCATTTTTCATTTGAGAGATGTGGTAGAAAATCTGACTTTGAAACACTACAGCCATCCTGACTTATACTGCCTTTACATGTGTTAAGAATATAACCCCCCTTCTGTTCTGTCATTAGCACTGGCTGTATGTTGGGTCTGGGTCTGGTGCTGGCAGCCTTATGCAACAGTGGGCAGAAGGACAGTTCAAGGACAGTACATGTCACTCAAACACTGGACAAACTATTGTCCAGCTTGCAGGACAATTGTGGGCAGGGACGCATGATGCAGGAGGTAAAACAGTTGCACACAATTATTGTCATTCTGCTTTCACGCATAACAATTTGGTCTTAGAGTGAAAAAGAAATAAGAAAAGAGTGAATCTCTAAATAAAATGTAAACAGGCCCAAAACTTACAGTAAAACAGATTTGAATGATTTTGACTGTGTTATGTATAGGTCTTGGCGTACTCTGTGGCATGTGTGGGTGTCTCAGCCTTCAGTGGCGGTCTTATAGATGCTGCCAAAGCTGAGGAGGTCATGAACACTCTGCGCACCCTGACTGAGGAGAGCCAGCAGGTCAGTAATATATTTGCTGGGAAAAGGAGGAAGTATTTGTGGACATGTTAAAAGTAGAAAGCAGAACTCTGGGCCTCCTGCTAAACCTGTGCTTGGTAAGCAATTGAAAATTCAGTGTGTCCTTCACAATCAGTTCATAATTAACCTCTAGATAATGTTCTGCTATAAGTCATTGTCCTGGTGTAAAATCCCTTTCACTTTATTGATTGCAGGAAGTTTTCATTTCTGCCTCTGTCTGTGGCCTGAAACTGAATATTGCTACAAAGCACTTGCATCAAAATTTTGCTAATTTATTTCTGTCTTGAGTTTGTCAAATAAAATGTGTCAGGGTATATATTTTAAATATCAATCTTTGTAACGCTGATATTAATATGTGCCTTTGAATCGAGGCACATCAATGTCGTCTAGAATCCACCGTGTAATAGTATGTGTTGTCTTGGATGTCATTTGATGCTGACAAGAACCTTTCATAGCTTAGGGTAGCACATATCATAAACGCTATGAAAGGTATTGGTGATGAACTAAAAAGTGTCACTGCTTGTGTGAAGACCCCAGGATTCTCCCTAGCTCTGGGGCTGGTTGTCCATGGCCTGTCACTGTCTGGTCACGGTAAAGCAGAGGACATCCACCCTCGCCTGCTGGCTGCCTGGATCAAGATCTTTCTTACTGAGGTACCGAAGCATGACCAGAGAACTATCACTGTAGATTGACACACTTTGGATTCAGTTTGTTTTACCCAAACCCAAACTGTGTTTTTAGGGTTGTCCCACTATGCAGCGACTGGCTGCTGTCAATGGGCTGGTGGCTCTAGCGGGATCTGAGAGTTACCTCATTCAGGTGAGAGATGCAGCTGCCGGTCATTAATAACAAAGCCTGTGTGATTTGGACACACTGAGAAGAGAAAGTGTTGTTGTCATAATCAGAAATGATTCAAGGCAACAGAGGGCATTGTGAGATTTGACTGCGGGTAAAGCTCTAATGATACAAATTACAGTAGAATTTCACAAAGACGCATCATTTTCACAGCGGCATAGTGGATAGTGCTGCTGCCCCGAAACAAGCAGCTTGCAGGTTTGAGTCCCGGCCTGAGGCCTTTCTGTGCACAGTTTGCATGTTCTCACTGTGCCTGTGTGGGTTTCCTCCCACCGTTCCAAGACATGGATTGTAGGTTAATTGGTGACTCTAAATTCTCTGTGGGTCTGAGTCTGAGTGTGAGTGGTTGTTGGTCTCTGTCTGTCTCTCTGTGTTGGCCCAGTGATGGACTGACGACCTGTCCAGGGTGAACCTGCCTGCCCAATCACATTGGGCCAGGGCAGGTGGGATTGGCTCCAGCATCACATCTGACCCGGAAATGTATAAGCGGTAGACGATGAATGAATGAATGCATCAGTTTAATTGTCCTGATCAAGCTCCTGGTCCTGTTACTTCTCACTGTCATAATGTCATAGCTCACTAAGCATCTGTGGGAAATAAATAGATTAGAGTTTTGAATTATGGAGTGAGGTTTTTTGTGGTTGGAAGTCATAATTTGATTTGAAGTCACAGTTGCAGTAAATGTCTCAGAGAGGCTCAGGTAAGCCACTGTCATCAATCTCATCTAATCTATTTTATTTAACCTCCATCCATCCATCATCTCTCCACATGTATCCATCCACCCACATCTAACTATCTTGGTTGATCTCACTGATGTAATCTAAGATATGAATGTTTTGTTGGTCAATGTCTGTGTTTACAGCTGAGCAGTGATGCAGAGCTTTCAGCCGAGCAGCAGAGCAGGCTGAACGAGGTCATTCGAGCCATCACACAGGTGTGTTGCGAACTGTGCTATTTGTACAGTTTGTTGAATTACTTACTCAGAGTCTAACTCTGTTTGGTTACATGGGCTCATGGGCTCAGTCCTCATAAGTGTGGATGTTTTGAAAATGATGTTTGTCATAGAGGGAGTATCAATGTCACCATCATAGATATCCTGGGCCGGTTTCTATGGATATACACTTGATCCTCTGAGGATTAACCTTTTCTGTTCCTCCTCCAGTGATATCAACCTAAATGTCACAGTCTGTTTATTCTTCTTTTTGTACTTAAGTCTGTTTATTCTTCTTAATGTACAGTACATCAGCCTGTTTTTATGTCTTTTCCAGGTCATAACGTTCTCAGGAGCCATTGGTTTACAGTCAAATAGCGCATGTTTGGTGGGTCATTTACATTTGGCCCATATGTCAACCAGCCACAGTCACACAGCAGGTAGGCACAGCAGGGAGGAAGTCAGGACACGGCAACAATTCCTTTTATTCCTTTTTCTTTCTTTGTGCTTTAGACCTGGTTAGTGTCCACCTTTTAAAACGTTGCTCTTTGGTGTGATGTTTTTTATGTTATGTTATGTTGTTTTTCCTGTGTGTTGTTTACTTCAGTTCCTAAGGATTTCAGTTACCTCTCAGAGAGAAGTGTCATCAGATCAGTAGTTGACTTCATCTCAGAGGCTGGAAAGAAAGGTTTGTAGATCCACAGATGTGAATTTCAGCATTCACTCCATACAGTTGTTTTTTATAAGTTGTGCCTGCAGTGTATCTTTTCCTGGATTGTTATGTGTCATTGAGTATCTTGAGAAACACCTATAAATAAAATGTATAGATGCTGTATGTAAGTGCATTTTCACTTGATTACAATATGATGATCATTTCATTTTTTTAAATGGATGGTCCCATTTAAAGAAAAATAGGCATAAAACTTGTGGCCGCCATGGGACTGACAGACTGTACCACCCAATCAGTTCAAAGTACAGAACAGTTTAGTTCCAGCCCTCACTCCTCCTCAGCTCTACCTTCTCCTCCAAATATGGGGTCTTCTGGTTTCCAAAAAAAAAACAAAACAAAGATGGCAGTTAACAAACCAATAGCTGACGTCACAGTGGATTGGTAATTGCATGGAACCAGTGGCCACTAATGCAAACTGCAACATGGCTTAAATGTGTTGAACTGATGTAATTTACTGGCAATACTCCACTTTTTCCCATTTTTTGCTGATATGGATGAAATTATCCTTACACTCCATTTTGTAGTGGTCTAAGTGTAGGTCTTAGAGTCAAATGTGTTTAATAGTACTGAGGCAAAGCTGACTGGCTTTGATATTTACTTATGTTTTTGAACTTGTTTACACCCAGGTCCAGAGTTCTCTCCTCCTGCTCTGGTGAAGACTGCTCTGGTCCCCTTTGCATCAATTGGATCCAGTTTCCAATACCCGCCCTTAAACTGGAGTGCTGTCCTATCTCCACTGATGAGGCTCAGCTTTGGTAACAGTCCTCACGTGGTCAAATATTCTATCTCAACAATGAGTGGGGTGGAAGCAGAATGTTGAACTGCGTTGTTTTCAACAGGAGAGGACGTGCAGCATCAGTGTGTGGTGCTGGCAGCCAGTCAGGCTCAGTCGTCTCAGTCTGCAGCTCTCTTCCTGGGCTCCTGGCTCTCTCCTCCCCTGGTGCATAGTCTAAGTGTAAGTTCCTCTTGAGTTCAGCTCTATAGACCTATCAAGTATCAAGATCATGTAGTGACATAAAATCTAAATTTCCTTTTGAAGCATCACCCAAATGTTTCCATCTACTCCGGAGATAGAAAATGACGATGGAGGCATCATCTTCCTCTTCCCCTGCAGCTTTACTCATTAAGTTCTCAATCATTCATTCAGTTGTAAGGGTGTTGTTTGACAGAGGTCAGAAAGACAAGGTCCACTTATTAGAGTATATATACAGTATATACAGGGTTAATGTGATGAGTTTCAACCCTGTCCCTTTGTCTGGGGTTTATCCTCAGTAAAAACCACTTTGAATTTAGAACACTTGGCAGTTCTCTTAAGATTCAAGTTACATACTGCGACATACCATCAAGGTTTGATTCCAATTAGATTACACCGCATATTCCACCCTATGATCATGTTTTACGTCATGGCTGCTCTGATCAATTGCCATCTATAGGTGTCACTATGCAACAATGAACTCAATATTATTTGACCCAGGGATCATTTTAGCACACAGAAACTACTTGTACAGAGAGCTTATGGGGTTTTTTTTTTGTTTGTTTTTTTTTTTTACAATGTGAAAGAAAATGTCAGAACTACTCTAATCTTACATTTCTTCTAAATAACCAGCAGCCTTCCAAGAGAAGATAAGCTATCATCCCTTGATGATGGCTAAAAATCAAGAGATTAGCTATCAACCCCCCATTAACCCCCCTTACGATCCCTTACTCACTACCACTTTTAATGCTGCTGCTTATGTGCCAATCGGAGAGGACTATGGAGACCTTGACTTCCTGTTTTCATCCTGCAGTATCAGACCCGGGCTCACCTGTATGAGACCCTGGGCTTGTGGATGAAGCATGTGACAGAGGACAAGCTCCAGGTCTACATGGAGAGTCTGGGCCTGCAGCAATTCCAGGAGGACGTTTGGCCCCAGCATCTGTCCTTGTGCCGATCTCTCCTGCAGGGTCTTGCCAAGGCCATGCACCTCCCAAATCCTCCCAATAATATTTGGACCCTCCTCTGTTCCACCACAGAGAAGATTTTCACCCTCCTGCCAAATCAGATAAAGGTAGAAATGTCTTTTCTTTTCAACTGACTCTTTGTCTGCCTCCCCTCTTTCACTGCTTTTCATGCTCACACGATGACAGACCATACTTATCAAGTCTCATCTTTATCAATGATTTCAACCTCAAATCATTCCACTCATTAAATCAAATTAGGCATTATGTGGAAAAAGAAAACCTCAGCTGGTGTGTTGAATGTCTGTTGGTGATGTCCCAACAGGCTCAGAATGACTTTCATTCTGGTCATTCATAATGGACCGTCAAAGTGAACGTTCAGTGTTTGCTCTCCAGCTGCTTCACATTCTTTTATTGTTTCAGCTGAAGATGTTTTGTGTTTCAGGGCGCTGAGGTGGATTTGTACACAGGTGTCTCCAGATGTCTGTCTGAGATGTCTGACACAGAGGTGGATCGAATTACTCGGGTCACAGAGGTGAAGTGTGATGTTCCTACTGTTGCCTGTCTTTATGCGAAGCTAGGCTAACCACAGCCTGATTCCAGCTCTCGGCTTAACGTACACTCACTCCCAGAGAGCAAGCAACTACAGTTTAATGCATTAATAATAACAGCAATGATTTCTGAACTCTTCAGTCTGTTTACATGAACAGAAGCCTCAACATCACTACAACTTGAAGCAGCAGTAATTAAAGAGACGGCCATGCTGTGAAGTAAAATTTGTTAACGTCAGGAGATAGTGCTGCTGTCCTCCCATTTTAAGAGACATGTTAAAGCAACATTCAGAGGATCTGCTGAAGTAATAAAACGGCTGGTGCAAAAGTTAAATGTGCTCAGTGAGCATTCATTTATATGAAGCACATAGCAGAAGTAACACTCCAATTTTATTATATTTCCATAATAAAAAGACAATAAACACATTCTGATTCTGATTATAATGCAAAGGCAGTATAGCCATCAGTTCAACAGTTGCTACTGAAGTTCACTTTTCAACCTCAGTCTAACATACCAGATTTAAAGCCACTTTTCGTTTCTGATGGTTGTAGGAAAATGAGACAAATAACATGTCCAGATCAGATATATAAGGACACCCTCAGTGTATACCAATTCAGGGGCCGAAGCCTTTGGAGGACACATTTTACAAAACATGGTCCCTGAAAGCCACATAGACCACAAAGTCCATAGTGGTCTGCAGAAGATTTTATTCATCTATCTTCACCTGCTCTCTTATTTGCTGAGTGTGGTCGTAAGCCACCCAGGTTCTCCCCAGCAATGACCACACCACCACTGATCTTCCGCAAGATCTCTATTCACTTGAGTATTTTACACAAAGTCATATATCGTCTTGTTGCTGCTCCCTCTGGTGAGCATCCTCCCTGTACTCCTTGTCCAGCCACTACTAGGTAGAAAGAGCCCATTAATACTTTTGTATAGCTGTCCTTAATCCCTTTCACCTGGGGCTGGTCCTTCAGAGCCAGCCCTGCCCTGTCTCCCCCAAACCATGCCCACCTCCACAAAGAGTTTTAATTTTGAAAAGTGATTCATCACTGGCACAAAGTGAACTATTGTATAAATCGGGCCACAAAGGATCCACCCATTGAATCTTTTGTTTTCTCAGGAAGTGAAAGACACATTTGAAGGAGCCTTTGAAAAGCCTTGTCTTACAACCATGATGCAATCAACCAGTCAAACACAGTGTCATATTCCGAGAGCATATGTGTATTACGCATTTTCATAACTAAACACATTTACTTTAAAATGGTCTCTTTAGACTCAGATGGAGAAGACGTGCTTTGTCCTGGCCTACCTGGCCTCTCAAGGCAGAGTTCCGCTCCTGGCTCTCAATGATATCATAGCTGGGGTGCTTCGTGGTTGGCCAAGCCACAGAGTTGGCTGGATTCTCCTGCAAATGTTTTATCAGTGTCGCTTCGCCAGCAACGCCAACACAGGTTATAGTAGAGAGTCTCCTGCTTTCATTGAGCTTTCACATAATACTCAGAATATTGGAGGGGTTTCCGAACACAATGTTTTAATGATTTGTTTGCGCACTGTGTGTCAAAGGCGTTGCCAGACGAATGGAGTGGCTGCTGGAGCTGATGGGCCACATCCGAAATGTTGCCTATGGTGCGACCCCTGTTGCATGCGGAGACACCAAACTGGTAAGTTCTTGAGCTCTGTGTGTGGAAAGGATGATTCAGAGCTGAGGGAATGTAATCAATACGATCAGCATAATAAGTGTGGACCTCTGAAGGTGAGTGTTTCATGGCTCTTTGGGGGGAAGAATTTGTGGTTCATGAGTTGGAAATTGAGGCAACTGAAGTAAAAATATAAACACATTTTACTATTATGATGATCATATCTAAAGTTCCTCCAAATATATTTTAAATTGTGTGAAATTCTCTTCGGTGATTAATATTTAGTTCTGCATTGTTCAACTGCATATAAAGGAATTGAAAAATGGACATCTGGGTTAGTAAAAACTGAAAACTCAGTAGCAGAAGAGGTGTGGTGGTAGAGAAACTTAGACATCGATGAACAGGCTTGTTAGGTAAAGACTCGGCTAAAATCAAATCATTTAACTTTTTTTTCAGTGAAAATAAAACCATAATTCAACACCATAGATGAAATCACAATGGGACTTTTTTGCGTCACTAACAGATGGACCAGAATAGTTAGCATATTTTATTTGTCTATGCCGATTCTTAGCTTGTAATTGGATGTGGCTGACACAGTTTCAGTGGTTGTGGTAATGCTAACTCTGGTTAAGGTCAAGGTTTTCAGGTTAATTGAGCGCCGGCTCCTGTGACCACAAGTTAACAGGACTGGATCCATTGATTTGTAATGCATGACTCCCTGACTGTCTGAACTGGTTTTTATTAGAGCATCATTGATGGCGGCAGTTTCTTGATGTTGACTGATTATATGATCAAATGTTTTTGATCATGTGAGGGTCTCTCAAATGTGATTACCATCAAGTGGTGTTGTACGGAGTAGAAATGGTTAGTTGTTAAACTGCTAGTCATGAGTTACATATTTTTTTGTAACTCTTGTAACTTGTTGAATTCCCAGAAATAAGTAAAACTAGTCATTGGACCAGATCCAGCAAAATTCTTTCCATGCTTTCAATTTTGAGGCACTATTTCGCTGAGTGGATTTCATCAATTTTTTCCCTGCAGGCTACAGACTTCCTGTTCCAGGTCTTTGCTGCTGCTGTAGTTTCCTGGGGGGACCATGCCATGCCCCTCCTCTATGGCATCAGGGCCCACTGGTTTCCGTGGCAACCAGGTTCCAAGCCTCAAGTTCTGCGACACAATTTGTATGGGGAGGAGTCACTCACTAACCATGCCCTTCCCCAGTGCCTGCTGGGACTTTCACACAGCCTGGCTCTTCTTTTGGACAAAGAGCCCTGGATCAGCCAAACACAAAAGGTCAGCATCAGTCCACCGACGATCATCCACATTCTCAGTCTGAAATTCGGGGCCCCACTGCATGCATGGTCCCAGCTGAGTAGAAGATACACTTTTGTTGGATATAGTTTATAATTGTATTTATTTTAAGCTTAATCCATTTTTTAGACAAAAAAAAAAATGTAATGTTTGTGTGTGTTTTAGTTCATAGACTGGCTTCTCAGCATCACAGAAGCTCCTGATCAGAATGTTTCAGCTACAACCACCAGCACAGCTAAAGGTGAGGAAGACACACAGCATCTCATACATTTAGACACGTATATAATATACACTGCTGAGGCATGCCAACAGCAGCTCTGCAGGTTGACTTCAAAAGGCAGTAAAGATCTGCAGGCTGCAATGATCATACAATGTGAATTTTGTATACACAAAAATCTGTAGAGGCACCGTGGAGCAGTAGTCAATGAGCAGCTCTTAGTTTCTTTTTTTGTGTTGTGACCCACATTTGGTAATAGACACTGTGACATCACGCCAACATGTAGAAAATGTAGCAGCCCTCTACTGCAGTCATAACACTGAATATTACAGTATTTGAACTGGACTGTAGGGGGATAGACAGACACACCAAATATCAGCTTCTGATGGTGCCACTGTGGTGATGGTTTCCTTTGGGCTGATGGGGACAGAGTTACAGTCAGTCTCATCAGGTTCCCCAAGCCACTTCTTTCCACTTAGCCAGCTTTGATACTTGGACCCAAAAAGCATTTTCCCTGTTTAATCAGTGTAAAAACAAACCTATGAAATAAAAAAATACTCATGGAAACAGAATAGTGACATTCATTCATTCACCTTGTACCACTTATCCATTTCCGGGTCACAGGGTGTAGGGGAGCTAATCCCAGCTCACACTGGGTGAGGGCGGGGTATAGACCAACAACCACTCACACTCACATTCAGACCTACGGACAATTTAGAGTCACCAGTTAAACTAAACATGATGTCTTTGGATGGTGGGAGGAAACCAGAGTACCCAGAGGAAACCCAATGCAGGCACGGGGAGAATATGCAAAAAGAAAGGCCCCAGGTTGGGAACCGAACCCATGACCTTGTGGTGCAACAGTGTTAACCACTACTCTGCCGTGTTGCCCAGAGTAGTAACATTTGAAAACAAATAAAATGTAATGATAATCTGAGAAATGTTCAAATGAATTAATTTGATTGTTCTATGTTCATTGTTGGGGACTACGGATGAAATTTAGCATTATGCTAATTCCGGTGTATTTATACTACATTTTGTATGCACTGTCCCGACGTAAAGTAATTATCATGGAAATGCAAAGTTGTTTGTTAACCTGGATACATCTGAAATAATTTTTTTTCTATAGGCAACACCAGCTGCTGCTCTGGCATCTGGACTGTAAAAAAAGAATTCACCATGGAAATAAGACATTAATCTTGGCTAAAACTAACAATAATGAAAGGATGAAATGGGTTCTGGTGAGAAACAGAATGTAAACACAACTGGAGACCCACATAACATCCATCCTTTTACTCTTGAATCACACATTCACCAGAGCAAGAAGCAGATTGTTGTCAGCAGTGATAAGTCCCAGTTTGTGTAGAGGAGAAGTTTATCTGATGTGATCTGTGTTGTTCCAGCTGCTCTGTTGGCTCTGAGGTCCTCCACTGAGTTCAGGAAGAAAGCTGTGTGGACCAGAGCTTATGGCTGGTAACCGAGAGTGGACACAACACGGTGTAACCACGGCAATGCATGCAGAGGGTCTTCACCAGAGTGTGGATGTGGAAACAGTTATGCGTCAGAGTTCGGTGACAAACTGATTGACTGACAAGCTTCTGGTACATCTTAACAGGAAGGCATTTTGACAAATAATATTATGTTAGTATTAGTTTTATGTTCTGCTGCTTTTTGGCCTAAATGTTAAATAAACATTGAACAAATCTGTCCCACCGTTCCCTCTCCTCTTTGATCCATTCACCCTCATTTCCTCTTCATCTTCTTATTCCATTTTTCCAGGTGGTGGTGTCTCTCCTTTAGCAGCTGCCACACTGTTACAGAGGCTCCTGAAAGGACAACACAGCTGTTAGTGTGTCAGTAGTTGTTTCATATTGAAGCAAAGACTGATCATCACAGCAAATGTTCTACATTAAGTAAAAAGTCAGCCGCATATGAATGGTACCTGTACTTCATCAAGCAAAACCTAAATTGTATTATGTGATAGGTGTACTATTACATTTAGGGGCAGTAAATTGTCTATAGTCGCCTTCCCTGAAGTTGGTACGTGTTGAGGCATGATAAGCCACAACCACTATCCTGTGTGATTCCAGCCAGAAACCTGTCAGTCAAGTCAAAACCCCCCTTTTTTTTCCTCTTTACATCTATACTAAGTTGTTTTTGTACAGAGATAGTCGGCCTATGGTTAGCCTGGTATAAATACTGGAGGTTGAGCTTAAAGCTAACTGTGTGATGTTTAACGGGTGTATTTAGCATGTGTGGTGGATAGTTGCTTCTGCAGGAAACTGGTCATAAGTCATTTGGGTCCAACCCTTAGGGAACCATTGCTCCCTGTATGCTTTTTTAATGTTACATGAATGGACCTGCATTTATTTAGTTATTCAGGAGAAACTGGCTCATAAAAATCTTCAAAAAAAGTTGCTGGTGTTTCCGGTTAAGTATTGTTCATATTAACCAAAGCATCAATGTAACTGATCCTCTGAGGTTTCATTTTCAACCAAAGTGGCGGTCTGACCCTGCAAACCACATCAAAAAGGTTTTATGTGCTGGAAGGTTTTCTAATCAGACAAGAGTGTATCCATCCACCCTGTAGTTCAGTACAACCTCCCCAGCTTTAGCTCTGTTTTCCAGATATTGTCAGTAATGATTTTGGTTGTGGACGCCACAGATACAGTGGTACACAATTTGGCGACCTCACTTAAACAATAAGACTTTAGGAAGTGCACACGCTTGTAAGGAACACTTGTAGCACATCACTGTATCTAAAAAAAGACTCATCAGTATCTAACATATCTAATCTTACCAAGAGCGAGCAGGGGCAGGCAGCCCATCAGGACAATAGGGCCGTGTGTGTGTGTGGAGTTCAGTGCAGCAGGCTCAATGTAAGGCAGGGCCTCGTATATAGTGACGCCTGGGAATAAACCAAACCATTATAGGTTAGGTCAGCAGAAATGGAGCACACAGAACTTTTAAAAATTGTAATATTAAATATGAAGTTGTATATAAATACAAGTTGTTTACATCCCAGAACCTGAACCTCATCAGGTTCCCCAAGCCACTTCTTTCCACTTAGCCAGCTTTGATACTTGGACCCAAAAAGCATTTTACCTGTTTAATCAGTGTAAAAACAAACCTATGAAATAAAAAAATACTCATGGAAACAGAATAGTGACATTCATTCATTCACCTTGTACCACTTATCCATTTCCAGGTCACAGGGTGTAGGGGAGCTAATCCCAGCTCACACTGGGTGAGGGCGGGGTATAGACCAACAACCACTCACACTCACATTCAGACCTACGGACAATTTAGAGTCACCAGTTAAACTAAACATGATGTCTTTGGAAGGTGGGAGGAAACCAGAGTACCCAGAGGAAACCCAATGCAGGCACGGGGAGAATATGCAAAAAGAAAGGCCCCAGGTTGGGAACCGAACCCATGACCTTGTGGTGCAACAGTGTTAACCACTACTCTGCCGTGTTGCCCAGAGTAGTAACATTTGAAAACAAATAAAATGTATTGATAATCTGAGAAATGTTCAAATGAATTAATTTGATTGTTCTATGTTCATTGTTGGGGACTACGGATGAAATTTAGCATTCTTGCTAATTCTGGTGTATTTACACTACATTTTGTATGCACTGTCAGGATCAGGACAATAGGGCCTGAGACAAAGCTGAGAAATATTTTAATAGACCCTGAATATCACAATGCAATATAAACTACACAGAAATTCTTATGTTTTTGTTTTTGTTTTTTTTGTTTTAAACAACACAATATCATGTTGTTTTATGTTACAGGTATCCAGTACAGGTCTCTTATTTCTCTTCTTAGCCTGTGTGTCTCTTCACTCAATTTTGTTTGGCTGCCATCAACAGCAGTTTTCTCTCTCACTCGCTCACTCACTCTCACACACACTCACTCACTGGAATGTGCTTTCCTCACACACTTCCTGACATTTTATCATCAACTGAACTTTGCAGACTCATTTCCTGTATACACACTGACGTTCCTTACACAACGACAACCTCTGATGTGAGGCGGCGTCAGTAAAGTGAAGTTAAGCTCTTATGGCGCCTCCATCCATGTGTTGATTTTTGTCTAATCAGCCAGTCACCTTCAGTGGCAACTGACAGGACGTATAGGGGGATCCAAAGTGTGTAACGAGTCCACAGCATGGCAGTGGAGGGTGTATCCATCAGACACAGCAGTTCGTGTGGGTACCTGCGATCACAAAGCACACATGTTGAATAGAGTATCATACAGTAACGTACTGTATTCAATCTGTAGATAAACTTTTTTTTCATCTTTTGATTGTGTTGGCTCTGTGTAGAGAAATGAATTAAATTATGATCTATTTTGCAGTGACTTACATGGCCGTAATGTCAGAGGCATTGCTTATAGTTGTGAACTGATGATGCCCAGCTCTCCTGGTTTTTCAAAGATTTACTTTGTTGTTTTAAGCTGCGAATTAATCTGATTTATCCTCTGATGAGCATGATAATTCATCGAAATCAGGCTAGTTTGCATGAACATGTCTTGTCAGATGTCCTAGGAAGCTCAAGAAGGCATGAAATAAAATGAGTGTGTGTACCGTAAGAGGTCCAGAATGTTCCACAAGAAAAACTGGACACACACAACTGGTTTGCCCTGGATCTCCTCCAACAAGATGACCAGGACCAGCAGGAGGTTCTTCTCCATCACCTGAAAATGGCATCCGTAGTCTAGCAAATGTCCAATATCTGAAGGTCTTAGGATGGTAAACCTGATCATAGGATTTATAAATTCACTGAGGTTACTCACCTGTATGAAACGAGGTAGGAGTCTGGCTTTCTCAATCCCATCTGCAATATGGAAAAGTTCCAGGATGGAGAGTAGCTGGCAGAGACTCATCACCAAGCCAACAGAGTAGAATGTGTCTGCTAAGGCATCTGCAATGTCCAATAATAAGTTTACCATTCAGTGACGCAATGCCTCATTCCCATGCTGAGTTAAACCAGTGCTGGTCCGTCCAAACTTCTCATATTTAAGCTCACCTCGACCAAATGTGAAGTACCTGGCTATGGTATTAGCCAGGATCCATGTGTGTCCACAAAACTGCAAGAGGTTGTATGAGAAAATGTAGGCAAGTCTGAAGCTGAACCTGCAAATGAAAAAAAATCAAGTTTATGCAATTTCACTATGAGCCTTGACAGTCTGGACACAGGGGGAACCAGTCAAAACCAGCGTCACGGCACACACTCACAAACTGAAGAAACCCCGCACCAAGAAGAACGAAGACATAATCAACATTTGCTGCCATATTTATATATTAAAAAACATTAATATTTAGTAAATTAACTTTCATTTTAACCCATACACTTTATTTTCTGTCTGTCTGTCTTCAGCTTTTATTGGAATTAAATGAAATGCAATCTGTTTTATATAGTTGTTGACTTCTAGTGGCATACCCATTAGTGATGCTGTTTCCACTGAGTGAGTGTGTCTAGGTCCCGAATAGCTAATTATTCTAATTTTATTCACCATGTCCTGAAAAAATTTGTGTCTGTTTAGCTGCTGAATGCCACTCATGTCCACCTGCAGCTCTGTGTTGGCCACTGAGCAACTCCTGTCCCCTTAAATACAGTGAGGCAGCTGAGTCTGGAACTGCAGGACTCAGATCCTGCCACTATGACTTGACGCTGATTGCTGCTGTCATCATGAATGACTATTATTAACCAGCATAACAACCAGCCTGACAGTTGGAATACAACAGTAAAGGCAAGTGTCCCTGGAATCTCTCTCTCTCTCTCCCCTCTGTCCCTCATCTCTCAACCCAACCCCCCTGAGGCAGAGTAGCCCCCCACCAGCCCACATAACTAATAACATTGTCAGGTCTTGACTTGTCCACTTAAATGTCCTGGCCATTTGATCATCGTCATGTTTCTCTACAAAATGTTTAGAATTAAGAATATTTGAATAGTTTTATTTCATTTTTATAAGAATCTTGATGCGACTTAAATTTTTGTATTTAGGGCTAAGGTCTGCCACTTTTATCTACATCTAAAGAAGGAGGTTGTGCAGGTGCATGTTAGTACCTGCACAACCTTCTTCAGATCTTTGACTAAGGTACAAACAAAAAATTTACACAAACAGGGACATAGTCATAAATCTTTTCATGAATGACAGAATAAAACACATGACCAGCTGCTGCACTGAAAGAGAATGGAAACGTTTATACTCTTAATTTGTTCACTCTGAACTTCCCCTTGAACAGAGCTTATTAATGAGCCTCTGTTGCCGATGACATTGGCATGTATAAGGATCGCACACCCCTCTCCACTACTCACTGCAGATAAGAAACGAATAATTTACAGAGGATTTAAAACTTGGAGCATGCACATCAGGCATGCAGAGATACAAGTGATAACAAGCCTACAGTGATAAAGCTGTTTGTACATGTTACACTGGCTCGTCCATCAATCTCTGAAATGCCCTGATAATACAGAACATTCCTCCCTCAGAGAAAGTTCAGGTCAGTCTTAAAGACTCACTCACATTCTCCTTCTTTTGCCCGTTTGGTTGCAGGTGAGAGGACCAACTCGGAGCTTCTGTGTGAGTCCAAGGAGAGTCATTCCTCCAGCTGCCTTCTGAGTCTCAGTGCAGCAGTTTTCTCCGTCTCACTTCATCCTCCCTCGCAACTGGAAACACAAAAATGCTGCAATGTTTGTGCTTTGTCGGGTTTCCTCAGGCTGATTGTTGAGCAGTTGGTGCTCAGTGGCAAGGAGGAAGTGGATTGTTCCATGTGTGAACGTCTGACATCAGATAGTCCCAGCCCCCTCCGCAGAACTACAAGCTGTCAGCCAAGAGCAGTGAGATCAGGAGAATCATACACACACACTGCATGTCTACATGCAGCTTGTTGGGATTAGCAACACAAACAGGTTAAAGCCTTTTCACATCAGCAGATAGAAAGTTACTTACTCATGGATGAATCGTAAAGCAAGCTGGGGCCTGGACCTGGGCCTCGAATCTTCTCCCAGATCATAATGGTAAATTTTTGTTTCTGAGTGCACTTCTTGTTAAAAGTCAAACACACCAGCTGCTTATTGTGCAGTAACAAAAAAGCTCACACCACATTTAAACCTTAAGTACAAGTAGACTTGCTTGTGAAACATGGCATATGAAGTGGTAATGAGAATGGACTTTTGAAATGATTGATATGGTAAATACACTCCACTTATGTAGCTCTTTGTGGCACTGGCCATCCAAATTGCATTACACCACATTCCACAATCATCAGTTAATACATTCCACATACAAACTCACATACTGATCAGCAATCTGGAGTTAGCAGCTTGCCGAAGGACATTTTGAGGCAGGTATTTAAAACAGCAACCTTACCCTTAGTGGACAAGCTGCTCTAACAAACAATGCCTTCATTGGGAATGACTTTCAGCAGCCAATTAATCCACATTTGATGCTGCAGTGAGTATTTCCAGCAGCTGGATGACATGTGAGGGAGCACAGTCAAAAGATAATAAACAAAAAACTTGACCTCATAAATAATAACTCTCCAGAGTATGGAGGATTTTAATATGTTCACCTTTGACCTCACATAACCATGGCACCTTGAGTTACTGTACATTTTATTTAGTTGCATGTGATAAATCATTTTCTAAGCTTCATTATACTCAGTGTGTAACACTAATCACACACAAAATTTAATTTCTTAGAGTGTTTTAGAGTAAAATCAGTGACAAGTTTGAACGTATCTGAGTTGAGTCTGGACAAACACACAGACGCTCAGAATAATAGTGTACACTGCCCTCCAGTGGTGAGAGAACAAACTCATCCTGCAGATTCAGCCTGGCGAAGGAACACAGACACACTTTGAACAAAAGAGTTTTGATGAACAACATCCAAACTGTCAATCAGCAGCTTCAGCCACAGACAGTATAACTATTCAGATGTGGACTCTGTGCTGCAGTGTGTTAGAAGAAGAGAGCAGGGAGGGGAAAGGCAATGCCAGAGAGGACAGGTGCCACATGCCTGCTCTTAACAGTGTTGTGATAGTGAAATATCAAAAATACAACGACAGTCAGAATACAAATGATTAACTTTATCAACTGGAATTTCACACACGTTCATTTTAACTTGGATGACATGCTCATGTTGCCCAGTGCTTTTTGACTTTTCAGATTAAGAGGGGTGTACAACAAATACTTCCCAGCTGATGTATCAGTTTTTTTGACTCACTATTATCTTTGTGCATATTTGTGTATTTGCTCTGTGTGTCTGTGTTGTTTTTTTTTTAAGATGCAGTTTAATTCTCAGGTTCACAATATGGAGCTGACGGTTCTGTCCAAGGGTGCAAAAATACACCTATAAAGCCCTCAAAACTCATTGTTGCAGTGTGCATATTTACAGTGTACCTATGGAGTGTGTCTGTGCAGTGTATGACTAACTTTGTCTCTTCCTGTAGTCTGTGTTTTGTCCCTCCTTTCCCCGTCTTACAAGTGCTGAATCATCATCTCTGATGATGATTTGTAACATGTAAAATGTTCCTGCTCAGTACCTGCTGCTGCAAGAGTTACCTTTAGTTATCAATACACACTACTAATAATTTCCCATTGATACTGCAAAAACCCTTTTTCCCGTATAAACCCTATTGCTTATATTTTGCACATTTCAATCAGTATTTATTTGCATTTCCAATGGAATCTACTCTCCTCTTGCCTTTGTTCTTTCTCCAAACTCCCGCCTTTCCTCCCCTTTATGCTCTTTCTCACTGCATCTCTCTCGTCTCTGCTTCTCTCTCTGCCCCCCCTTTCCCTTTAAAAGTCGAGGCAGATGGCCGCCCCCCCTGAGCCTGGTTCTGCTTGAGGTTTCTGCCTCTTAAAGGAAGTTTTTCCTTGCCACTGTCACCATGTGCTTGCTCATTGGGGGATCTGTTGGGTCTCTTTAACAAATGCATAAAGAGTTGCATAAAGACTTGCTCGATGTGTAAAGTGCCTTGACGTATGTTGTTGGTCTTTGATTGATTTGGCACTACATAAATTAATTAGATTTTACTATGAGTGCTGTGTAACTGTGCTGTGTATCTGCGAAGTGTATGTTTGTGTAGTGTATCTGTGCAATGTGTGCAGTGCGTCTGTTGTGTTGCAGCCTTTTGTGCACTGTACCAGATGCAGCTTGTGAGCACATGATGTGGTTTAGGTCTATAGAGAGTCACCTGACAGTAGGAGTTCGGGAAACTTCTGGGTCTTGTCACTTACAGTGGATGTGTGTGGAGACTCTAGCTCTGATAAAGTGTTATTTCCAGTCTGAGGCAGGCAATCAAGTATAGATATGAACACTCTGCACTGATGAAAGGCCACTGACAGATGGAAAACAGATTAGTCTGGAGCTCTGATGGCTGTGGCACTATCGTGTATCTTTGACATTACGGCTCATTTTCTGTATCAATTGCTTGTGTGTGCGCTGCGACCTTTCTGCTGCAGCTGCAGACTCACGCTTAACAATCTTTGTCATGGAAGTCTAACTGCTGAATCAAAGTGGACATTCACCAACTAATTAAAACTCCCAACCACATCTCATAGTTTAGGGCAATCCTAACTGACATTAGGTGAGGACAGGGTCCACCAAGGCAAGGTGCCAAATATGGCTTCTGCTCTCAAAAACCCAAGATGCTGAGGTCCAAATTACAAACTCAAAACTTCAAATCAATGGGTGCTTCTGGAATAAATGCAAGTAAGATCAAAGTCAAACATAATTTGCACAAAAGTGGTGGATCAGCCATCAAACATTTCTATCCTGAAGGCCATGAGCATGCAGAACAGGAAGTCATGTGTATGAATACAAAGCTCCTTCCTGCAATACCTGTTCACTCCAGTTCAATCACTCCAGTGATTTGGCCTCAAACCTCATTAATATTGGGGGCAATTTTCTACCCCTCTTATCCTGATGCAGACTGGTAATGTCTCTGGTTAGACCCAGTGTTTTATGCATATTTTTTATTTCATTTTCTGTCAGTCTAATATGGGGATCCTTGGCCAGGTGATGTGACAAAACTGTTTTAACAGGCTGCTCATCCTCATGAATACACAAATCTCCAAGTGTAAAATTAATAGCAGGCCCCTTCAATTAAGGCTCACAAAGTACGTGAAAGTGTCTGGATGAGTCTCTATCAGCTGCTCAAGAAGATGTCTCACTGTCCGGAGACATGGATACCTTTTATGAGCTCCTTCTTACAGCTCAGATCTGTATGTGACGTATACGACCTGAGTGTTAATGAAATGCATTTATTTATTTGCCACTATGGAATAAAATTGACTGATGGGGACTTTACCCATGACACTGGTGAAAGGCAAGTCTTTATGGGTGTACTCCTGTCTTTAACCTCTTATGTCGCCTTCTTAATCCTTTTGACTAATGGCCTGACATGATTGACTGCCTACTGTTTCAATGTGGACTCCAGGAGTAACTGAATCTCCCAAACACGCTGCAGTCTCCAGGCTGCCTCACTAAAATAGTGAGCTAAATATATCCTGTTTGTGCCACTGGGTTTACAGAAACTGAACCCCAGCATGTCGCCTAAAAACTGCCTGGAGGGGGGGGATAGATGATTTAGTTTGGATAACTTCCTCCACAACATTCTTTTACATAAGTTGGACTTTAAGTCATGATTCATCATGCAACTGAGCTTAGAGTTTACGCTAACTGTAAACTTTAACACACCAACTTAGTCGGGACCTTGGATTTTTTGACAGCCTAGGGTAAAACTGTAGTTTTGGGCCCCTAGTGGCCCCATAACAGATCGAAGATACCATGTCAGCTGCATTGTACGTGGTGTTCATATAATACTATTCAAAGCAAGGGCTTGTCTATTTTCTGACTCATGTCTGTGTCCTCCTGCACTGTAACAATCACACCCACTTCATACAGTGACTGTTCTGGGGCTGTGGCACAAACAAGTCAGTAATCGTTGGACCACCATAGTTTTCTGCTTTGATTACTCATAAACTGAGATGCGATGCTCATCTCAGACACTGATGAAGATAAAATGAGTATTGCTAAGATACTTCACACACACTATTACACATTTAATAGTCTCTGGCTCCAGTAACTATCTCTTAAGCAGATGCAGATCAGAATCGCTTAATGTCTGGTGTGAGCAGTTCTTCAGCTCATTCCACTGTATCTTTGCTGGTGTAGGTTGGGTTGAGGCAGGTCCACCCCAGAAGATGGATTTCCGCTAATGTTTAGGGTCAATTTGAAACATCATCAGCAGGTTGAACCATCCTAACATGATCCTTGAATGACCTTGATAAACCTGAGGATTCATTTTCCCCTTCATAGTGCAAAGATCTAGATCCTGATGCTCCACACGTTGGGTGGAATTCTCATCTTTTTACACCACACACAGAGCTGCGCTTTCTTCAAGCATTTCAACCAACCATAGTCTAATCAGCCCTTCACTGTTGTGAAGAGTCAAGCTTCTCTGTGACAAACTTCAGGGGGATGATGTAGCAGATTCTTCTGTGGTGTCCATAGCAACAGGACTCTATGATGTCATGAACAAAGATTCTTCAGCTTCACACTCATCAACTATTCTTGATGAGATGTATGAAAATAATTTTTTTCCTAACAGCTTCTGTGCAACAGGGTCAACTGGCAGTTTATCAGAGAAGAAAGAATGAATCAATGTGGTCTGCCAACCAGTGGAGGCCAGTTTCAGATGAGATCTGAGAGAGCAGAACTTCTCTCACTGCCATCTGAGTTAGATCCTGCACTGGTGATCAAATGCTTTATAACAACCAGATGAAAAGATTTCTGTATCTGATATTCTCTGGTTACTTTTAGCATTGGCAATAAACTGAACTTTCATATCATTAGAGAGCCAAACATGGTTTTAATTTTCAGGTCAGGTGTCAGGTTGCATGTGTCCTGAAAGCTGTAGTTAGGATTTCAGCTTTTGTTCTCCAGCCTGGTGGATCCTGTTCTTCATATCTCCACTGGATGTGCTGCTTCACCTGTTGCTTCTTAGACCTCATCCACATGTTGGTCACCAGATCCCTTACCTCCAAATTCCACCGAGTGACTTCTTCAAAAATGTTTTGGAAGAAATAGTTATTGCTCCAGGAAGCATGTGAACCAGGAATGTGTTCAAGCTGGAGCCAGTGACACAATGACAGTGGTCACATGTGCTTTGGGACCTATCATGTCACTGACTTAATTATAATAAAATCAGATTTCTTGCTGCGTGTGTTATCATCACCACCAGTTTGCACTGGTACGGGATGTGGTCTGGGTGCAGGGCCTGGTCTGGATACTTGCGTCCTGCCTTCGACACAAGCAGAGCAGAGTTTCACCTCAGAGCCTTCTCTGGTTTCCCACTCCACTCAATCTGTGTACAGTACTGTGTGTCGCTGGCAGTCAGTGGTGGGAGGATTTTTTGCCTACCAACAGCAGAACTTAGCCCCAACCCCCATCATAGCCTGGTTGTGAGTGCAGGCTACCTTCCAGCAAACCATGAGCACAGCCAGTTATTCATTCCAATTAGACTGGACTCCCTGACGCTGGCCGACTGTTACAGGACTCTAACTTACACTGAAGATATCAGTCACCCAACCCACTGAGTCTCATCCTTTTTATTCTGAAAAATAATCTTGCTCATGGACTTTTCTATCCTCATACATATCTCTTTACTTTTAGAGAAAACTGACTCCTGATGCAAACTGCTGTGGTTAAATTAGCGGTAATATTTAGTGGGAATATTTTGTATTCACAAGGCTTCCTGCGTGTCTGTCTCTCTGAACTACAGAGACACAGATTTTCTCAACTCTATACATCAGGTTTAAAAGGATAGACAGGACCAGAGTGTTGGTTAAAAAAAATTATTTAATAAGAAAATCAACAAGAAAAGATGAAAAAGAACTGGAAAAAAATGACAATACACACAAGGGAGGCAACAATAACTGTACACAGTGTCCAAAAAAAAGACCAAGAATCCAAGAATCCATTCCATCAGGCCAAACAACGACACCACAGAGCAATTTAGCTTCTTCATAGCTTTGTTTTTGGTTTTATGAGCACAGACGTACAGCTGCCGAGCCTCTCACTGCTCTGATCAGGCCTCATTTCACTCAATCAGACAGGCAGCAGCTGGTGAATACAGCAGAGACTGTGGCAGCTAGAGAAACAGACACATTTATCTGACGACCATGTAGAGAAAACAACAAAACAGCTGAAAGAAAAGTCTATATGAAACTCATGGAGACACTCCAAATTAATGTTATTGTTGCTATGTGTCTGCTGAACATACAAATAGTCAGACTGACAGCTGACACTGTTTCATTTACCGGGAAAAAAAAGAATCCAAAACAAAAACAATGCAAAAACAAACATGACAAATATGATAAACAAAACAAAAAGCTCGCAAGACAAAAATGCAAAAACAAAACACCAATAAAAGAGCAAAAATAATAAATGTGATAAGCAAAACAGTGAAAACAAACTAAACAAAAACAGCACAAAACCCATTTAAAATAAACAGCAAGTTGACGTGCTGTTTCAGAAACTGTGGGATCGGATTTCAAGTGTGCAGAGTGTGCAGTAAAATGCACCTCCTGTAAACCATCATCAGCTGCTCACATCAATGCAGTCACACAGAGGTGTTTATAAATGTCAAATTCTCTGTGATGGTGATAAGCAAACTGCATCCCTTTGCTCTTTCAAGAGAAATGACAGATTATTTCTGACCTACTTTTGCTCTGGAACCTCTGGTATCTTTCAAAGGCCCTTGGTGGTCCCTGGCCCCTAGACTGCCCCCTCAGACACAAACTGACCCCATGAGAGCTTCAGCTGTCAGACGTGCACAGAGGCTGACTCATCACTGGAGTGTGTTGTTGCTAAGTTGTTGTCACTCAGGTATTTACTTTCCACGCTGCTTTGGTCTAAGGTAACCGTGCATTGTAACAGTGCTGCACTTTTCACATTTTGTCACGGTGCTTATATTTGAGCTTCATGCGTATTTTTAAAAACAGCCAGAGCTGTCTGCACAGAAATGCTATCTGTAGGTTAGTCAGTTGGCTTCTCTCTGCCTCCTACATCGCAGCCCTGCACCTAAATGGACAAATCCCTTTGAACTGACAAATATCATTAAGTTTGTGATAAAACTTTTAAAGGTTGTAGGCCTCTGATAATATTTGTCTATACAGAATATCACAGTATTTCCCACAAAATGTGTGTAATATTTTTCATAATATTAGTTTCGTTTTAGAGTGGTGCGTAGTCTGTCTTGCTGTTTATTGATAGGTTGGCTACAAAGATGGAGACTGAGCTGAAAAGTGAAGCTGAAGAGCCTTAAACCTGCATTGTATCTAATGACCAACAGGGCGTGATGCCATTCGTTTTAAAAATAAGTCAGATTGTGATGAAATCTATGGGAAATTTCACCTTTATCGCAGTAATAATGAGTTTATTATCTGAGTCTCTACATTCAAACCTTCAGAGAAACATAATGTTCAGTTTTTAAATGATGGCTCCATTAAGAGGAAGATAGCTGAGAAAGCAGGAGGCGTGGCTTATGATTGACTCTCGAATCAAATTAGGCTTCAAAATGGCAGCTCACAAACAATGGGGCCAACCCTGAGTGACAACTTCACCCAACACCTGAAGTATGGAATGTAATTTTATGATTAAATGTTACATTATTATTATTATTGAAGTCATAAACAAACATTAAAACTCACACAAAGTATGACCATTTCATGATTGATTTGATTATAGTTATGATAGCTATAGTTAATGGTTACAGTTGTATCCAATTGAAATGTATTTTTCTCTTTTTATTTTCATTGCAGGAGTTAGATTCTTTTATGATTAATTAGATTGCATGTTATGTTTTGTCTCTACTATTTCATTGAAATATAAATTACCTTCATATCGCATAGCTTCTCCTTCTTCAAGAGCAAAACCAGAAACTGTGAAAATGTAAATATTGATGGGTTTAAGTTCTGGATCTAACTCATGTTTCCTCTCATGTTCAGATCAGTAACGGCGCCAGAAATTCTTAATTGGGTGAGCTGTCTACCGGTCACACATAGACACACGCACTCTAGCTCTCTCGTATGCGCATAATTTTTTCGTAATGTGTGATTTCATTGGTTTGATACGTATGCTACAGCTTTGACAGCTCTCCCAGCAACGGCATAGCAACGTAGCAGTTGATTGTGGATGCAGCTTACAGTATTTTTATTTTTGCTTGGGGGGGGGGGGGGCAAGACTTTCTGACCGTCAGTGGCTCCGATTCTCTACCGCCTGTGTGTTGTCTGTTGTCTGGTTAAGGGGCTTGAGAAGTTTTAACTTGTTCCAACGGGGAACTGGAAAATTAAATGCAGTTTTTAGCCAATGTTTGGTTCTTACATTACAGAGAATGGAAATGTAGAGACATTTTCTGGACGCAGCCATGCAGAGTGAGTATTAATAATCTTCAATGAACTCCACTCATCGGCTCCCATTGGCCAGCGAACCCCACATTGAGAACCATGTGGCCCAGACAGTAGTTAGTAATGTCTCTGTTCCGTTTTAGATCCTTGGTGAGCTGGAATATGTGGAGCGCCTCCGTGTCATCGGTGTCCGTCCAACAGGATAGGGGTTCTGTGCGCAGCACCCTCTCTGCCTAGAGGACAGGACAGACTTCTCTGCCAGACACCGAATGTGAGCGAAAAGCAGCCGCTTCAGGAGTCATGAAGACTAGGCACAGCCGCGCAGTGCCTCCGGCGACTCTCCGCGGGGTCAGACACCTGCTCCAGAAACCGGCACACAAAGGCGACCGTGCTCCGGGGGAGCCGGACGAAAGAAAATACGTAGATTTGAGGCTGGCGGACCCGGAGACAGGCCGGGCTGCGGCTGAGAAAGATTGTAGCATTGGTGACAACAACCAAATGTCTGTCCTCATAAACAGCAGCGGCGCCGGAGCTCCACGCACAACTGAACCAAACCAAGATCTGGCTATTAAAGGCGAGGATCTCACTGACAAGAAAGATGACTCTGGACTAGCGAAGTGTGCGAAAGTTGCAAAGGAGGGTTCCCCTGATGCACCACCACCACCACCATCATCAGTTCCTCCTTGCCTTAACCCAAAGACGGAGGATTGTCTCTTAGCAGATGGAGACGGGCTTGCAATTACGCAGCCAGATGGGAAGAACCTCGCGCCAGGAGATGAAGACCGGCATTGTATAGACGAGTATCTGGGCCGGAGGAGTGAGTCTGATGATTATGAAGATGATGATGATGTTAGTTCAGTGCTTTCTGATGACTGCGTCCCGTTCGTGACGGGGGATGAGTCCCATTACATTACTACGCACGAGATCCAGCTCTCGGAGCTGTCGGACCATGATGGGGACTACGACCTCAGCGTGGACTCGTCCAACGGCTGGGACATTGAAGATGACAACCAGGTGTATTCCTTTGTGGATTATGCTCCTCTGGACGCTGCCGGGGCCGCCGGGCAGGGAGGGCACGGCCGGGTCCGTTCCCCGGGCGCAGCAGCAGTCAGCACTCTGCTGGAAAGTGATCTGTGCGAGGCGGCCAAGTTGACCAGCTCAAATGAGAGTGTGTCAAAGCCCCAGCAGCCCCAGCAGCAGGAGAGCGGTGGCAGCAGCACCGGGGGGCAGATCCACCTGTCAATCAGAACCACTTCTCGAGCTATAAATGACCCCCGCAACATTCAAGAGGAGGGAAATACTCTCTATCATGCCAGGCGCTCCGGAGGCTTGAGCCACTATGTGTTCAGGGGGGTTGATGGGAAGGGAGAGAAGCTGTGTGACAGGGCGAAGAGTCTCATAGCTGCACCCGGACGATTGCACTTTGGTGGCAAATTGCTGGGGAAAGAGGTCACCGGGTATTCCAGCGGTACGTCCAGCGCTGTCAGCGAGCTGGACGAGGCCGACAAGGAAGTGCGCAATCTGACAGCCAGGGCCTTCAAAAGCCTGGCCTGTCCCGACCTTGATGCCATCAACTTCAACACCTCCAGCGACTCCTCTGCATCAGAGCATGGCCTGGGGATAAACAGGTGGTCCACGTTTGTCGATCTGAAATATGGCAACATGAACATTTCAGGGGCCCTGGACCCCAGTGTTGTTTCCAATCAGAACTCCGCAGCTTCATTTGAAATAGCCAAAAGCTTTGGCAGTAGAGGTTATAAGGGCATTGCACTGGCTAGCATGGACCCGCCCACCAGTAGGATCCTCACCCTTGCTGGGACCCCCCATGGTGCAGCGTCGTCTACAAACAAAATAGAGCTGATGGGGAAATTCAGCCAGGGCCACAGCGGAGTGATCAGACTCACTGAGACCCTGAATTTTCGCTGCAATGTCAATTCGGGAATGTCTGGGGTAGAAAGAGGCACCAACTTTGCTCAAAACGCTGCAGGATCACGTTCCCCAGATGAAGTTACCAACAGTGTGCCAAGCAGCCAGAGCAGAGGGGCCAGTAAGCCGTGCTCCAAAACCATGGAAGACACGCACAAGAAAGCCATATTTGCCTCGAGCCTGATCAAAAATGTGATTTCTAAAAAGATGCAGTTCGAGCAGGAGCGCAAGATGGAGCGGGGGGAGATCAGTGAGCCGCATCAGACGCCCTCCCCGAGCTGCGTGCACCAGGAGGGCGACAGCCTAAGAGGGAAGGGGGGCCGGGAGCTGCGCAGACAGAGCTCCAGGTTCTCAGAAAGCGGCTCGGACTACGCCATAATGTGCGTGGATGAGTTGGGGGACTTTGTGGACAGCGGCTCATGTGATACCAGGAGCGACAGCCGGAGACAGGACCTGGCCGCTGCCTTACCTCAAACTCATTTGGAGCCGGGAAATGAGGTCGGAATCGATACTAAAAAAGGCTCATTGGACGCGTCTAAAAGTACTCTGCTTCGGAGCCAAAATAGCGCGTTCAGATGCTGGAAGGACGAGGAGCTCGAGTTTCAAAAGGATAATAAAACCGACAAAAGTGTAGTGGAGAGAGCGTCTTCGGCTCAGCGGGATCAGCGCGCACCGATCAGCAGTAAACTGACCAAAATGTCTCATTTGTTTGTGCCAAGTATCCACCTGCTGCCCAGCGAAGGAGAGACCGGCCAGCAGCTGCCTAACAGGAATTATCCCGAATGTGGCGACGAAGGACGGATACAGTTGCCCTCTGACAACACTTTATACGTCGCGGACTCCAGGAGTGTCACTAAGTCCAAATCTCCAGAAATTAAAATCAATTTAAGGAGCGTCAATAAATCGGAGCCTTTCGGCGTGTCCAGACTGCGCGCTCCTAGTACCTGCAGCAGCCTGCCCAGGACCGACGACTTCAAATGCCAGGCGCTGGCTTCAGCCTGGAGAGGTGAGTCCTCAGACAAAGTGCCGCATTTCATGGTCAGAGACATTAGAGATAATAAAGGCAAGCTCCAGACGCCCATTCATCAAGTGAGAGACGTGCGTAAACTGGTTAAGAGTTCTTATCACTTTGTGTCTTTGGATAACAACGAAAATAAATCCAGCTTGATTTCTTCTGAGAGTCACCAGGAGCCAAAGATACAGGGGCCCCACCGAACCACTAATTCTGTGTCCCCCATAGTGATAAAATGTCAGTCTGTGAACACAAATACTAATGGGAAACCTGGAAGTGCTGACATAACTAAGCCAATAGCCACAGACCGGTCGTCTCCAGAGGGCGCCAGAGCTGCTCCGCAGCAATGGGCAGCAGGGAAAACCCCCACAGGTGCAAGCAGCTCCTTGGAGGAAAGCATTGGTTTGAGGATTGAAAGCAGGAAACAGGAAAAAACATCAGAAATCACTGAGAAGAAACCTGAGTCAAAGATGGCAAACCAGGCGGCTCTGGAGAAACTGCAGGCCGCTGTGAAAACCATGGAGCAGCTGTATGTGTTTGAAAAAAATGAATGGAAGAGGAAGAATGAGCCACAGCCATTGACAGACAGCCATGTGCTGTCACTGTTAGCCAGCGAGGAGCAGGGCCGGCCAGAGGACGAAGGGCCGAGAGGGTTCAACGCGGACACGATGGTCAGAAGGGACTCCTATCCCAAAACAGATAAGATGGCTCCTGGAGCTGCAGCTTCCCTCAGCACTGAAGGCCTGCTGAGGCGGGAAGACAGAGACCAAGTCAAGACCCTTCAGTCATCCAGCAGCTGTGACAACAGCCTGGTGGCAGACTCACTGCAAACCACCAACACCACAGGCAGCAAGAACGTGTTCAGCCTGAGCTCCAGCCTGAAGGCCTCCACGACCACAAAGGTGACACAGCCAAACATGGTCACGCAAACACCGTCAAACACTAAAAATTTCATCCCCAAGTCCCCAAAGCTCCCTGTGTCATTAAAGATCCGCCAGCCGAGGATCGGCGCACACGATGGAGCTGAACTGAATGAGATCAACAGATCCTCTCTGGAGTATTCAGGCACCCCAGCTGACAGTGAGAACTACCTAACCATCCCAAGCAAGTCACTCACCAGCAGCAACAAGCAGCCATCTGCTGAGAAAACATCAGCATACAAGTCCACCACTCAGACACACCCAAACAGGAGCCAGGAGGACCATAAACAGACCCCCAGACGCTCCAGTATTGTAATGGAACCATGCTCACCTGAGACTTCTTCTGCAACCATCTATCACTCCCTGCCACTGGGCATTTCCACCAATCAGCCACAGGTGTACTGCTTCTCCCCAGCTATCACCCCCGCTCCCACCATAGAAGCCTTCCAGGCCACTCAGAGGAAGATGCTCCTGGATCCCACCACCGGGAACTACTACCTGGTGGAAACTCCTGTGCAGCCAGCAACGAAGCGCCTCTTTGACCCAGAAACAGGCCAGTATGTAGACGTGCCCATGCCGCAGCCTCCCTTGCCCCCTGTCCACATGCCGATCTCACCTTTGGCTCTCGGCCCAGGTACATATGGACACACCTACATGATCTATCCAGGCTTCATGCCTACATCCTCAGTGATCCCAGCCCGGACGATGGTGCAGTCCCAGATGTCAGAGGCTGAGGGTGGAGAGAAGGCCTTGTTGCAGCAGACGGAGGGCATGTACATGGAGAGTCCCTTCTACATGGCCACGGGAAAGTTGCCTCAGGCGGTCTCTGGATCCCAGCAGCAGGCCTCCAGCAACAGGCCACCACAGGGTTTCACAAGCATCAAACAGCCCGTCATCAGCATCACCTCCCAGCAGGGGCCCAGAATCATAGCCCCACCATCATTTGATGGGACTACCATGAGTTTTGTGGTGGAACACAGATAAACAGCTGCTCACCTGGACAGGTGAGTCACTCTGGCTTAATGTGTGCGAGGATCGACTGGTGCCAAACTGAAATCCATTTAAAGGAAAACTGCTCTTCAGCTCCCAATTTTCTTGTTTAATGTATGATAAATTTTAACAATTACAGTGGATTCACCTTCATTTGTTATTGCACCATAATGGGTGTTATGACTAAAATGCAATAGTAAATGGAGGTTCTGTGACTCAATGGTTCTCAGGCTGTTTGGGTTATGACCCCTTAAATAATTTGGAAAGTCCCACAAACTTAGAATTTATGGTTTTGGGGGGTGTTGTTTGTTTTGTTTTTTCCAGAAAATTGGAAAGAACTGCTGAAATACAGAGAAAAGTACAACTTTTTGAGTTTGTGTTGGAGAGAGCTGGTGGAGCAGCGAGGCCAGAGGAGACATGTAGGTTGTGGTGTTAAGTGGACAGGAGCAGCAGGAGCTAAATGTGTCTGAGTGAAAATACCGTGATGATCTTAGTTTATTAAACATGTATGAAGTAGGTTATTTAACAGACATAATTTTACAAAGATTTAATGAAAATTTTTATTGAAGACAGTTTTTGATTTAATTTTAGCAGTTTCTATTTTAAAATGAAGATTTTTCTGGACAACATCAGCCGATATTGATTGATAATGATATTGATATAATTATTATAATAGAATAAAATTATAAAATTATTATAATATAAAGTCTTCAATTTTAGAAAAAGAAAATGTTACATAAAAGTGACCAGACCACTTTTCTTTATTTGAAATAAAACAAACCAATTTATTTATATATATTTAATATAATAATATTTAATATTATTGTTTATTCATTAGTTGACTTATTTATTTAAATCAGTTGGGCTTTATATTCTTGTGATTGTTCATGTTTTGGCAAAGTGGGAATTTTGGTTATGTCAAATATAAACTGACTTTGAAAGCATATTGTAAAACTAAAACTGAGACTGTTTTTCGAAGGAAAGAAGCAGGATCAAATTTTATAAAAAACAACCTCAAAACAAAATTTGTTCCATTGTGGTATGGATATTAAATATTTAACTTTTTAAAGAAGCTCTTGAACACTTTTGGTGTCATTACCTGCCTTCATATCACCTCAAAAAGCAATTTAACACACACCCTAAATGAAAATGAACCATTGTCAAGTTGCAAATTATCGTGTCAGTTGGATGAGGACATAAAGGACACAACCAATCAGTTACTAGAATTTGACAACCAGGAGAAGATGAGGCTGTGATTATAAATTTTGCAGCTGAGCACCTCAACCCAAGTTGATTTGTAAATTCTGCCATGACAGCAGTGTGACAGAGAATTATACTGATATAAGATTCTTCCTGGGTGAGGTGTGTGTTTGCCTGTGTGTGTTGCAGGGTGGACTTAGTGATTGTGGAGTAAAAGGTCAGGCAGTGGCAGGCGTTTGTTTTGTGTTTCCCAGAGAGCTCCAGCTGCTGTTGGACATCATAAGGCTGCCTGTCAGGTCAGAGTCGCAGCAGGGTTAGATGGCTTTTTATAGGACCAGTCATTTAAAGACAGAAAGGGTGAGAAGCCAGGTTCACATGGCCTCTGATCAGCAATTACATAAACACACCATGCAACATGGCAGCAGATCAGCTGCACTGTGACTGGACATTCGGAGTTCCCCTTCTCATCTGAAAATGAAATCCACATACTGGAATGCTGACTGTGTATTAGGTAAACAGGCCAAGTCCAAAACAACTATTGTAATGGTGACTTTCAGCATAGTGATATGTATCAACGCAATTTATTAACACAATTAGGTCAGGTTTGCATTTCTGAAGTTTAGTTTTGCTGGCACTTTCATCATTAAGAACAGTTAGCACTATATATGGACAAGGTGAAATGACGGAAGCAGGTTTACAAGCTCAGACTTGATTTCCTAAGAGCTGATCAGTTGACTCAAGGTATACTGCTAACATTATTGCACACAAGCAGTATACTAAACCAAAGCAGTATATTAAACCAAAAAGTTGTCCCGATGGACTATCATTGCTTGTGTGCTAAATTCTATGCAGTATCATGACAGTATTATCGCACGTGTTATATATACAGAATGTCAAAGTTTAATGCCAAAATGAGTTAACTGAAGATTTATCTTCATCAAACTAATGTCCTGTGTTAAATCTTCCTGCATCACACATAATCAAACCCTTGCTCCTTCTCGCTGTAACAATTTGATTTGAGGTGTTTCAAGATATCAACAATTTCATATCACAATATTGTTCCATATTGTTGTATTTGGTGTTTCTGGCATCCACTGCCACTTAACAACAGTCAGTTTTATTTTATTTGTTATGTCATACATTTTTACAGTAAGGAAAGCAGTGAAATGACGGTTGGACTCGGCAGCATGACTGACTGTTAAAAATTTACATATACATGTCAAATATCAGCCCAGGGACTACCCTACTCTGTTATACCTGAAAACTGCTTTACCTTTTTACTCCATTTGACTTTTATTTTGATGTGTTATCCCTAAGAGATAATATAAAAACTGAGTGATTGCCCTGTATATAATAGTTGGATCTGCTGGTCAGTCCACATTTCTTTCATTTTGAAGCTACTTTGAAAATATGTCACTGAATGTTACTTAATTCAAACACCATCAGATTTTCTTGAGCTGAATTGAATTAGTGTCTATGTTGAATGATGTTGTATTATATCTAAGGATTCTCAAAGTTTTGTTGATGCTTAGATGTAGCTTTAGCTTCATAAATGTTGTGCTATAAAAAGGTGCCAGACCATTGTCACTGTTTTAGCCTCAAAAACATTTTATCAACAGTGAAAATATTTTTTTTGCTCAATTGTTGCCTTTACAGTATGAGTTTACTCAACTACAATGAATGTAAACACAACTGGAGAACCACATAATATCTGTCTTTCATCTAGGCCCGGTAGCCAAACCCACAACCTTCCTATTGTGGGGCAACAGCACTAACCACCATGCCACCACGCTGCCTTTGTATTTTCTCATTAAGTAGATTTTCCAATGAAATTCATTGAATTGCATTTAATCCATTGTACTGAATGACAGTCATCTCACCACCGAACAAATAAAATCTCAACTGCTGTTGATAATAATGAGTTTGGGATTTCCCTGTGAAGACAAAACAAATATTTTTATAGACTTTTAATTATGTTGTTTCTTTCTTACTGTACACAAACTGCTTCCATCTGAGCATCTTATGGTCTCTGCTAATTGTACAAGTCAAATTTTATACTGTTTTTCAGAATGGTCCTAAAGATGGCAATGCATTTTATGAATTGTCAATCAGAAAAAGCCATTTCTTTTTCTTTTGTGTGTCTTATGCTTGTTGCAGCACTTTGAAAAACATGTATTAAGTGTGCAGAGTTTTTGTATTTTAGTGCATTATAGGAATGTGTGGCTTCATTCTGCTGTTCAGGTTGTTAAGAGAAATTAAATATGCGTTGAAGTGTAAATATACTTTTTTTTCACAGATTGAGGGTGAGATGCCATGACTTGTCACTGAAGGATTGTGGGTGTTTTGGAGCTCAGCAGCAGGTTTGAGGCGGGGTCATCACATCATTGCGCAGCTGTGAAACTATTGAATGATCTGTCTGGACAGTGAGGAAATATTGTGAAGTTAAAAGAAAGTAGTTGTTATGTAGAGAAAAGAGGAACATTTGAGACTTTGAAGGGAAGGTAGTTGCCACTGCATAGTTGGAAGCTTCATGTCTTGAGATGATGAAAGAAAAATGAAAAATGTTTACAGTGACTTTAATATGATTTGATGGAAATTTTTCACTTTGATGTGTTTCCACCTGTACAAAGTTTGTACAAAATTGTGTCACGAGTACTGAAAGCTATGTTGCATTAGTTACTGTCTGTAAATGTTTGTGCATTGTGAAAATTCATTAAACATGAAACCCTTTTGCAAACTGTTATCACTTGCGGTTGGGGCTCAAGTAAAGGATGGAAGGACATGACTAGCCTAGCTTAACATTAGGCTGAAACAGAAAAATTTAGTCTGACTGTCCAATTTATCAGTTAATCATGTTCTTTCTTTTAAAAAAGAAACTTATAAAGAAACAGATTTGTAAAAACAGTTATTAGTGGTTTTAGAGGAATTTACATCTTGAGCACTCATTCAAAAGTGATAACACATGAACTTTCAGACTGGAAGTTCCAGTCAGGTAAGTTTTCAATGTTAGGGATCCAATTTTGATCAGATCTGTATGAACCTGCAAAATCAGACTAATTTGATGATTATTCTGTCCAAGTGTCAAAAACATACTCACCAACACTTCTAAAGCCCACAGATTGATATTGTATATTGTTTGGTTATGCTTTAAACAAGCACATGTAAAAATAAGAGTTTGTGGTTGGTAGGTCGGTGTGGTCATTTATGCCCAGTGCGTCTTCCTAATTGTGTTACTGTGGTACTCACAAAATAAATGTTTTGTTTAGATATTATTATTGCTTCATTTCCTCTGGGGGCCACATTTTGGTTTATTGCTATTTAAACGCACAATGACATGCTGTTGCGTGAAATGGACACTGGGTGGCAGCACTTACTGGCAGCGTGACTGGACTCGGGAGTGGAGCTCACAATCCAGATGAGTGGAGAGCCAGCAACAGTTGTCCCACTTCTCTGATTTCTGGTTTATATATCCAGAACTCTCCTATCAGAGGATCTATATCTGTCAGCAGAGCCCAAGGCGAGACCTGCTACATCACCAAAGTATTATAATTGGCTTTGTTTCAAGACAGCATGTATCCTTACTCTGTACTTTTCCACTGCACGTAAGTTTGTGTTTTGCACCAGTCCACTGAGCTCATGTTACACAGTGATGTCCTTGAAGGTCCGCAATTATATATTTTAATTATTGTATATCACATTCAGATAACATGACTGGATATAATTGGTCTGCATGGTGAAAGTATGGATGAAAGAATGAAACCTCTTGTCAGCTACAGTAGGTCTGTTACAGTAGATGCACACCCACAACAACACTCACACACATTGTCTAACACATTCTAAAAACAAGACATGGACAGTGCTTGGCCTGTACATGACCCTGTTAACTGGCCAGTTATATTCGTGAAAGTCCAACCTCTGTAGGGGCAGGCCAAGGCCAAAAAGAGAAATGTGAAACTTTTTTAGATATCGGGGCTCTTGCTGGCTGAGATCCTGTGGGAACTCTGACACTTCGAGGCCAGCGCGGCCTTACTTTACCTATTATCATAATAAATGTTTCAACTGTGTACTGAAGATTTCTCTAGTTTGTTATTGGGCTTCCAATAAAAGAATCAGGTCAACAAACGGTTGCCAGGTTTGGCACCACTATGTCAGACCATTACCTGTGCTAAATATATTTGACAATAGTTGATAAAACAAGAAATATTTTGCAATGGTGCAGGGTAGATAGATTTCTGATAATCAAGAAATTGTTCCAGCATCTAACTCACCTGAATTCAAATAAGATGTTTTAAATTGTCTTACCTGTTTTCCATTTGCTTCAGTCTGGCTTTGTTCAGATAGACTAAGCATATTCAGACTCCATCACTGTACTTAACACACACACAAGATTGATATTGATCTCAAAATCTTCTTCATTTATGATACTTTCTGACCAAAAGTAGGAGGAAGTTGATCCTGGTAGGTGGTGGAACGAATAAAACTCAGGAAGCTTGATGTAAAGCTGCAGATTTAAGAGGGAGAATCACGCTAAGGTAGAAATTTTTTAACTCTTTGTTAAACTGTACTCCACTTAAAAAAAAAAAAGAAATCACAAATAAGGCAACACAATCTTTTGACACATCATCACCATGTTATCACCAGGATCTGGACCGTAGAGAGAACATGCTGGCACAATGACAGAAATGTGCTCTGAGTTTGTTTCCTTCTGTCGCAGAAGAGGAAAGCTTTTGCAGCAGGTACTAAAATATCAATTTCCTCGCAAAAGTTATGTTATTCTCATAAAATCACAACTTTGTCGTTGAAGTCTTATAATAATAAATAAACCACCAAGTCTTGACAGAGAGCAATTTTGTGCGTGTTTGTGAGGCTGAAAACTGGGTTTGCGCTGTTGATGGAGGAATGTGTGTAAAATAAACAGTAAGTGTTTGTGGCTTACTGCTGGATTTAGGCTGATATAGAAACTGGGTTAGGAGGGGATGGAGGTTAGGGTGCAGGATCAGATCGCAAAACCCGAACTGTATACACACCAAGCACATAATCCCACTTTGTCTCCATAACATTCCATTACAGATCCATCGTGCGTGCAAATCTCTGACCATTTTGTAATGTATTTTATTTTTAAATCAACATCCATTATAAAAGGTTCCTGTGTAGCACTTAATACATTTATTGCTGGTTTTAAAGGGACATACTACTTTGCAAACAAAAGAATCTACAGGGATACAAATATATTACATTGAAATTGTTATTTAATGTGTGTTTTACATAACCTCTATGTAACCCAGGTCCCACGTAGGTATGTTATATTTTATCTTGAGTGTACAGTACAGTGGGACAGGGCCTGAGTTCGTTATTGAACTGTTACATTATATTAATCTTCCCCAACAAAGTTAATAAGGACACCACACAACTGTTCTTCAAATGCAATAATCTGTTGACAGATATTTATTTACAAAATGAAACAAAATTTGATAACTCTGTTTACGACATAAAATATAAAAATTTTGCTCAAAATATTATAAATATGTACAAAATGAAATATCAGGTTTCTTTAATGTTTTTAAACCTTTCCCTTTAAGTTTCAAAAATCAATTTTACATCTTTAAATTCAGTACCAAAATATATTTAAATGCTTTTAAGTTACACCAAAATATTTTTTTGTACCTTACTTTTAGTCAGAGTAAACACCTTTTAACTCCCTTTTAGTCAAAATAAGTGTCTTTTTTACCAAAATAAATGTCTTTTAACCAAAGTAAATATCTTTTTAAAAATACCTTATAATGTAAACCCGTTGCAGGTCTGGTTTAAAGCTGGGGTGCGGTGAGGCCTAAAAACTTTAATGGCCGCTTCACGGGGACATGAGCAGAAATAAAGTACTTAGTACTCACGAAGCCCTTATGAGTTGTTAGTGGGGGTAGCAGGCACCGTTGAGCAGTTCTCACACATCACCACAGGAAACAAACGAAGAAACGAAGGAAAACCGCAGAGTCCGTCCGCATGGGAAGACTCTCTCTCTCTCTCCACATCTAATTTTTTCTGGTTACGAATAAGTTATTATCAGGACCACGAGTAGTCGACCTTGTTGACCTTGTAGATAAAACAAATAATACTAATAATCCTCTCTGGACAACAGTGAATCCGCTCGTCAAACACACACTACCCTGACCTGTGCCACTTTTTTTTTTTTTTTTTGATCAAACAGACTAGTTTTCCCCTCAATGGATTTTAAAGGAACATAGTTTAACTCTTTTTAACCATATTTAACATGTTAAACTGTACATATATTTATGCATTTCCCATTACATATTTTAACCTATTTTAATATTATGAACTTTTAATATTAAAATATGAACTTTTTGTATTATTCAACTATAAATGCTGTTTTATTTATTTGATGCCCTCTATGATTTTAGACCGGGCTACATCTATATGAGATTAAATTGGTACACTAATATGAAATTACAAAGAGCTACATTAAGCAATGAAGGGCTACTAGGGAGCAGAAGAACAACATGACAATGTTCACTTATGCATTAAAGCAGATATTAGATGATATTAAATTGATCTTTCAGAGATAGTTACACATCATTCAAGGGAATGGAATGGAACTCGTAAATCTTATGACCTCTTTGACAAGTCAAATCAGACATCTAATTATTCCTTACTATTGCCAATTTTGAACAGGTGACATAAAATGCATAATAGCAATGTAGGAGGAAATAATGACTAGAAAGACCATTAATAGCACAGCACCAAATTTAAGATAATAACAACAACAAAAAGTTGTAACATTCCCAATAATTTACAAATTATTTGTTGCTTTGCGTATGAATGTATGTTATTTATATTGAAAATAATATTCTGTTCAAAGGTGAGGGCCAGCTCACTGGCTTTTTATCACTTAATGGGATTTGACATTGGATACTATTAAATGTTGTTTTGTGACTTAGAATGTGTGCTAGAATCGGACCAGCTGTGGAGGTCACTGTTCTCTACGTGGGTCAGACTCATATTTCCGATAGTCATGAACTCATCTGGCGCGGTTAAATGACGTCAAATCTGCGCCAACGTTACGTACATGTGGAAGAGTTGCTGAATTGAGTAGCTTGTTTACTTTATTTTCCTCCTGTTTGGGTATCAGACCGATGAGGCGCCTTTAAACTAGCTAACAGCAGAGCAGCAGTCGATTGTGCCTTCCACTGATGGCTTATGATGGTGTGAAGGCTGAGGCTATAACCCAGCATCACAACGATAGCTTAGTTAAAGAGAAGACGGTGAGCAGTAATGGAGAAGCTGCAGCAGAAAACCAGACTCTGTCCAAAAGGCAAAGGAAGAAGCTCCTGAAGCAGCAGAAGTGGGAGGAGGAGAGGGAGCTGCGGAAGTAAGTCAAGTGTTTCTCATCCTTGTCACAGTCATCAAGGCATTTAGCTTCAGAGGCGTGATGACAGTTTCTGTTTATATAGCCTGTCATACCTTTGGGCTTTTAAATCACTATCACAGCAGCAGTTTAATGCCAAATCCCATTCATCTGTCAATCTATAGCTCACTGCTCATTTTAAATTGAACAGTTACCATTTGGGTTTCTGGCTAAGGTGACTTATATTTTTGAATGAGTTAAACAATGTGGGAGTCTGCAGTTTGATGTCATATCAGGCCCACTTGCAGTAGATGACATTTTTTCACTGCAGGCAGAGACGGAAAGACAGGAAGCAGCAACGTCGCTTCCAAAGGCAGAATTATCAACCAGAGGAGGAAGGAGGAGACAACCTGAGTGCGAGGAAACGTCCACGCAAAGAGGTGACGCCCAGTTCCCTTAGGCTGGTGGTGGACTGCAGCTTTGACAGCCTCATGCTGATTAAGGTAAGCAGCTCTGGGAGGGGCCTGATTTGTGCACACTCAGAGATATGAGATGAGGCCATTCTGGACCTCTGGTGTTGTTGTTGCAGGATGTCCGGAAGCTTCACAAACAGATCCAGCGCTGTTATGCTGAGAACAGACGAGCAATACATCCTGTGCAGGTAAGTGGCTCCTGTTCAACAAATGGACAAGTCAAGGTACATTCCTGTCTGTGGATTGACAGCTGTCACTTCTCCAGTTTTATCTTACAAGCCTGGGGGGTCAGCTTAAACAGAGCATGGATGAAAAGGACAAAGGATGGGTAAACTGGAAGGTAAGTAAAGAAGCAACACTCTGTCAGTTAATCTGTTAGTTCATCAAAAGAAATTTAATTGGCAATAAAATCATTTTCCAAAGAAAACCATCCTCCCTGTACAGCCTGGCATAGTCAAAATCCAAAATTTCATGATTTGTATACCAGAGTAAACTGGTATACAAATTTGTAAACTCTGGTATACAAAGAACACTAGCATCTGGACCTAGAAAGTGTCCATGGATTAATAAAAGAGGTAACTATTTTCACTTTTTTTTTCTTTTCCTTTTTGAAAGCCCAACTTTCTTTGTTGCCAGCTGTATCTACAATTTAAGGCTCTCTTCCATTTGATAGAATCCCCTGTTAAAAACATTTGGAATGAAAGTTCTAGTCACAAAACACAAAATGACTAATGTGATTACATTTTTACGGAGGAATTGAAATAACTAGGATAATTAAATTGTAGTGAACAGAATAAAATATAAATAAAATCAGTATATGCTCTCAGAGTTCTGTCTTTTATTAGCGTCGCTGACACCTCTGTCCATATATTGTAATTGCAGGGTCTTTGCCATGGCAGTGAAGCTCCATCTGTATGTTTGGGGTTTTATCAGGCTGCAGATTGAATTTAGGAACAAGCAGATGTTTCCCTGTTGGGATTATGTGATGAAATTTATGTATAGACTTGGGCTAGAACCATATATCTAAGTGCATCGCTTACCTGTCTGTGTGCAGGACATCACCATTAAAACAGAGCACTACAGTGAAATTGTAGCTAAAGAAGATCTGATCTACTTAACATCAGACTCTCCCAATGTTCTCGAGGAGCTGGACCAAAAAAGGGCGTATGTGATCGGAGGCCTAGTGGACCACAATCATCATAAGGTTTGTGTTTCAGTTCAGTGTTGCTAAATATGATATTGGAGTTGGACCATAATGATGTTCTGCATCATTGTTTGAGTTGCTCAGTTTTCCGTGCTTTGCAGGGGATTACCTTTGAGAGGGCAAAAGAGCTGGGGATTCATCACGCTCAGCTTCCTCTCAGCAGCTTTGTCAAGATGAACAGTCGGAAGGTTCTGGCAGTGAACCATGGTGAGTACATGTATCGGTTCAGTGCACGGGAGCAGTTTCAAACCATTAAATAAATAGCTTTAATGTGTTCTGGTTTGCGCTGGTTTAGATTGTCAACATCTTTCAAGTTTGTTAGAATCCACTTTGACATATACAAGCATATTGATCAGCTATAACTATCATTACATCACCAAATCATAACTGATAGGTGAGGTGAATAACATTGTTTATCTGGTTACCATGGTACCTGTCAGTCTATAGATGTATCAGGCAGCAGGTGTGAGGATGAGTGAGACTTTAACAAAAACCAAACTTTAATGTGTAGACAGCTTATCATCTATGAAGGCTTCAACTCACAACTTTCAGGATTTAAAGAGTCTCCTTCTAACATGTTCATCAGCATACCACAGCTCACCATCAGATGTCCAGAATTCCAGGATCAGGACTGTTTTGGTGGCCAAAATTGGGACCTATACAATATTAGCAAGAGGGTCAAAATGCTAGGCTGAAATGTCTGTGGCCCCTATAAGATTGTCTTAGCCTTTACAAAAGCACACAAGTAAGAGTACATCATCTTTATTTACACCATGGTGTTCTCAAATAGCGATCTTAGTAAGGCCAAGAGTTAAAATGTCAGAATTAAAAAACAAACAAAACATCAAACTAACAAACTGCAAAGTCATAACACAACTTTCCACCCATAGTGTTTCTATGCTATAACTGAGTACGTGAAATTTATTGAGTTTATTAAACAAAGAAAACATAACAGCCAGGATACTTAGCAAAGCAAAAAAAAAAAAAGTAAGACTCATGAAATAAAACCCTGTGAGCTCAGTGTTTTTATCCTTGCTGCAGTATTTGAGATAATCTTGGCATATCTGGAGAAGAGCAGCTGGCAGGAGGCTTTCTTCACCGTCCTACCTCAGAGGAAAGGAGCCGTGGCCGTTGGCAAGGATGGTGCAACAGTTCCAGAAAAAGAGGAGGAAGATTCAGACTCTGACCCCGACACACCAGCGCAAATGAAAAAGAACACAACACACAGCCCAAATGGACAACTCCAAACTAATGTCTGATTCCATTGGAATTAATTGAAACTGTTTTGATTTATTGATGCTAAAGTTCTGTTCAGAATTTTTTGCTCCTGCCTTTCTGAATATAAAAAAATTAATACTTTTTTTTCCTTTTAACTAGATATTTATTGAAAATGTTCCTTTGTACTCATTATTTTGTTCTTAGATAGACTGCTGATATAGATTGAAAGTTTCTAATTTGCTATAGTTCTTGGCAGAGTATATAGTTGAGATTATATTTAAGAAGACAAGGCTTACTTCTTTTTTGGAGCTGAAGCTGTCGGACTTGTGCCAAATGGATTTATTTATCAGAAAAGATTTAAGGAGGTCTTGAAATATTATTAGATATGAGCAAAATAAAGAGAGCCAAAGACACAGAGCTGCACCTGGTCAAATGCTGGTCATCATTGGGCAACAATGGAGTCCTAAGTTTTGCTTGTGAATTGTTGTGAAGAGTGACAATACAATTAGGCAATATTTTGAAATATTAGAAAATATTTTATATAAGATTACAGTTAAATCCAAATAAAAATAAATTGTGTGAATTACCTGAATGGAGACGGAAGCGCAGATTGCCCCGGCAACAAATCCCGGAAGTTGCAGTATCTATGGTAACACATCTGAGGTGACGCGGAGCTGGAGAAGAGTTGGTTGTATTGAACCGGTGCTGCAGCTGGCTTGTTTTAAACGCAGAGAAGGAAACTATGGCTCGAAAAGCGCTGAAAGTGGTGGCTGAGATAAAGCTAAGAGCGGTAAGATTTGCCATGATGTTTTCTAAGAATTCCTGAACTCACCCGCTGCGAGAAGGACGCGTTCTGCTACAGATTTTTATTTAGCTGTTCACGCAGCAAACACACGCCTTTGTTCAGGCCGGACGTACCATGGCGTGGGAAGCATCTAGGGTCGCTCTATACTTTGGCATATATTATACAATGGGCGTGTTAAATGTGCCAATTCTTTGCCTCGCTGTCTAGCAGGTGAGTCATTAAACGAAAGGAATTCATTAAAGGGCCCTCTCTTTCTCACTCTCTCTACCCAACCAGTCGAGGCGGGTTTCTGCCTCTTAAAGGAAGTTTTTCCTTGCCACTGTTGCCAAGTGCTTGCTCATCGGGGGATCTGTTGGGTCTCTTTAAATAAATTTATAAAGAGTTTGGTCTAGACCTGCTCTATATGTAAAGTGCCTTGATGTAACATTGTTATGATTTTGCGCTATACAAATAAATCTGATTTGATTTGATGTGGTTAGATTACTCAGCTTTGTAGTTAAAATCAGAGGGAGTAAGCTTTAAGTATCTGAATGTCACTTGGAACAGCCATACAATTAACATCCAGTACGCTGTTTACAGTGAGAAACATTAATGATAATTTTCCATTTGAAGGGAGACACGTTCATATGGAATGAATACTTGAACCACTTCAATTACAGGGAAATTTCTCAGGATTTTGATTTGATTTTTCAATTGATCTAACTTATGTGCCTCTTGATGTGACACAAATTATAATTATCAAACAATCTTATGTGAAAATACCAGAGCCAGTTTTGCATGTTTTGAACTCAACTGTTTGTAGACAACTTGAAGTCACTGATTAAAATAAGCTGAGTTAAAGATCAGCTTCATAGCAGTTTTAGGTATTACCTGCAAGTTGTTCTTCATATTATATAACTCTCAAGATGTGAAAGAAAGGTATTATTTTCTCAAGAGCAGTTCACAACTGGCTGGTTTATATTTGGGTAATATACTGCCATTTGAATAAATTATAAATTTTTTGTAATCATAAATTATTGTTATTATTATTATTATTATTATTTTCCCGACCGGTGCATGAATATTTAAGTTGCATACTTAGGATTCAGAAAATAGAACTAAGGATTGTAGGCCCTTGGACATTTTAACATTATCAAAATGACAAATGAAAAGTCTAGTGAGGCAAGGACAGAAAGCGAATGTGTATCAGCCTATTATTGTAAATATTTATTACATTACAAAATAATTTCAGCCAGCAGTTTGAGAAAACTGTGTAATCAAATCTAATAAAGGTCAGCAGTTGGTCATGCTGCAAATCACTCCACCACTCCCATGACTGTTTTCTGCTAAGAAGCTTAAAATGCAATGCATAATTTTTCATAAGTCCAAAAATGGTGCTGTTACTAATGGGCAGCATGGTTGTAAGTTTACAAAATCTTAATTTACTGATTTTTATTGAATTTAATTATCCATTATCTACTAAAGGAAGTAACAAAAAAATGCTTATCATTTCAGACACAGCTCTGGTGCTCCTAATTATGTGGCTACTGAGCAACAAAATGGTTACATCCTATTGAAAATAGCTCCTGTCAGCACTTTAATTAAAGCTGAATCACGGGGACAGAGAGCACTTCCATTTATATTAAGATTTAAAAAACCACTCAGATGTCATCTTCTGTCCCAACTCCTCCTAAATACAAATCAGAATACTTTATTTATCCTCAAAGGAAAATTGTTTTGTTACAGGTGCTCCTTGCAAGCATAAAATTAAATGAACAGAATATTATGTCCCGCTTCAAGGCAGAGTTTTCGGTTGGAAAAACTTGGGTTTGAATGACAAGATTATCAATTAAGGTCAGGGGTCTTCACTGTGAATATCAAAAACATACATGTCACAAAGACAATATTAACTGATTCATTCAACTAACTAACTGATGATGGCTCCATAAGCTCATTGAAAACTCAACTTCTAATGTTTTCACCTGACTTTTTAAGCAAAATAAAAAGTGATATCCCCCTTTTTTAACCTTAAACTTATGTTCCTCCATCTTTCTCAGGTTTCCTGTCCTGGGGTTCACCTGTCAGCTAAAGATGATATCTACCTCAGCATATACTTCATGGACCAGTACTGCCAGTCTCAGTGTCTGTCTGCTGTCTTCCCTCTGCTGTTTCATGAGAAGATGACCTTTGAAAAGGCAAGTCATTGAATTCATCCATCTGGTTCAGAAACATATCTGAAAACATAATACATGAGATGTGGTGCTGTTTTAAAGGTATCAATAACCCCGCCCTGCGCCATCTGTGGACCAGCCACATCACTCTCCTTTCGTCCTTCTCTTAAGGCACTGTCTGGAGTACTTGGCCCCATAACAGCACTGGGCAAGAGAGTTGGGTGGGAGAGTTGGGTAAATCTTCAGGTGGGCACCACACTTACTGGTGTTTAATCGATTCAAGCCCACATAATCTCTCCAGTCTCCAAGATCTGCCCCTCCTGGCCACCACCCAACTCTAAACTGGACCTTCAGCTACTCCATCCTCTCTTCCCAGGTACTGTTAGCTCTATGAGCACCACCTGTTCAGTACTTAAAGGCCAGAGAACAATATCTGGTCTAAGGCTTGTCTGGGCTATTTTCTCTGGGAATTTTAGCCACTTTTTCAGGTCTGCTCAGATCTCCCAGTTGTTCACTGAGGCCAGGATCCCATTGCTTCTCTGTCCTGATTTGATGAACTGGACAATGTGGTGTCCATCTGATCATTGTTGTTTCTGTTTTTTCTGTGCCTCTGCCACACCATTTGCCAATTCCATAAGTATTTTATTGTGATGCCATTGGAATTTCCCGTCTGCCAAGCTTGACTGGCTCAATGAGAGGACATGCTTGAGGTTTTCCAACTCTCCACAGAGCTTGTGCTTGGGGCTCTCTGCTTCCCCCCATGTATGGAGGTTTGATGGAGTAGGCAGGACATCATGGACAGAACACAACAGGAACTCAACCCGATGTCCTTCCATGCTCCAGATGTCAGAGACTTCATCCAGGTGTCTGTTTGGGTCAGCATCTCTCTCACACTCTTATGCTTTGGAGTACCACTTCCCTAAGCGAAGAACCAGCCTCTCCTGAACTGTTGGGATGATGGTATCTTTGATCTTAAAATGAAACTGGTCCTGCACCTGCCCCTTCCTCAAAACAAAGTTTAAAACTCCAAAACAAAGTTAAACTCCATCTTTGCCCTGTTGGTGTCCAAGCAGGTCCTCCAAGATCCATCTCCCCTCAGGTACTGAGTTTGCTGTGATGGTGAGACCTTCCATGAATGCTCTAATCTGTATCTGCTGGATGCCACATAATAGCACTGCACCCTGGCACAGCTTCTCTGATGACTTAACAAGAAGGTTAAATGCAGCAATAAACAGGATCACCAAGATTATACAGCCTGTGGCAATGCCCATCTAGGGCCTCTGCCAGTTGGTGGTGAAGTTTCCACAGGTGCACCCAATGTTGAAGTTGTGGAAATAACACTGCAGTCATTTGTGAAGTCCAACACAGGACTGCCAGGTATTACGAAATCAAGTCCACTGAGACCTGTCTGCAATTAGTGATTTCATCTAGATACATAAACTCTATATGACTGTATCAACTCCTGGAAATATGCTGATTATGTTTGTGAAAGAAGGAAATGTATTTGTCTCCAGATTTTCAGGGATGCAGTTGATCCTGGAGACATTGCTGTAATGCTCGAGCGTAAGTTATCTTTCATTCAAAATTTATTTTTTCTTTCAGCTTTTTCCCATATTTTGGGTTGCCACAGCAAGTCCAGTCCATGACTTGCATGACTGATATGGCCACAGTTTTTATACTGGATGCCCTTCCTGTCACAACCCTCCCCATTTAACTGGCCTTGGGACTGGCATGAGTCTACCACTGGTTTGCAATCTGGCTTGAACCTGGGGTCTCTGCATGCAAGGTGTGCTCTACCACTCAGTTATGTCCCCGGGCCTTATTTAGTGCCACGGGCTTTAGCTCACTCTGTGCAAAGCACGAGACACTACTTAATCTTCTCCATACTTATTATTCCGTCAGATTTTCGGCAATTAATGCGGGTCGTACGGCTGGACGAACCCCAACAATATATATATCAAAACGTGTGGCTCGATTGGGAATAGTGTGCTAAATTCTGGCGAGTAGATTTTCCGATTTTTCCCAAAGTTATTCCCAAAAAAACCAGCCGAAATTTTCCATACAGAATGAATGGGAGCCGACGAAAAATCGCCACAAAAATTAACCTATTTTCTCAGTCGCGTAGCTCTGTCATACCTGCACCTAGAAATGTCATTGAAACTTTAAAACGGAGGAAATCTTGTGCTCTTCCCACAACATCGAGAAAACATTATGTTTTCTCCTAAACAGTATACTTTGCAAACTACAAGCCCTCAAAGGAGCAGTCCGAATCACTTTTTCCTCAAAGTTAGAGTGGAGCCGCTCGTTAACTAGAGTGAGAGCAGAGTGAAGAAGTAACCGACATTTTCATTTTTAACTCGAGCTCACGGCCAAACCGTACAAAGGAGACCAATCATTTTTTGGTAAAACGTAGACACAGGTCTTGGGATTCATAAAATGTCACTTTCAGAGCTCAGCTCCTCGCTAAATTTTTTTTTATTTAATTTGCCCCAATTGACCGTAATGCAAATCAAGGTTTTCCTCAAAACAATCTCGGTCTGTCTTCACACTGTCCCTACACGCTCATTTTAAGGAATTTTTCATTCAAATAAAGACTGTCGGAATCTGCCGACTCTTCTGTCTCTCACGGTGTTTTCGCTTTTCGGACCGGAGCTACGGTTTGCTCGCAATTCGCAGTAGAGCGGGAGGTGGTCAAAAGCCACTTTTTGGAGACTTTTGGGGAGAGTCTGAGCTCTGACCTGAGCGAATTCTCAAATCACCGTGGCAACCGCAGGTCCCTCAGCTCAGGTCTGTGTGCAGCTGTTGGTGTGGATCAAACCCACCTCACTTTGGAGCCTCACTGCTTCGTCATACTTTGTCACAGAAACGCCATTCAAAGTTTAAACGGGTCACAAGACTTTGAACTCTGTTTGTGACAACAGGCTTTATGATAGCTCCTACGCATACTACACAATCATAGATCAATTGTCATGCTGGTCTCATCTCACTCTGTCTGTTGGCTATGGCCATCACTTTGAATGATTTCTTCTCCAAAGACACATACAGAGATATAGAGACGCACACACAGACAGATATACAGACACACTCACACATATACACAGACACAGACAGAGACAGATATAGACACGCACTCACAGATATACACAGACAAAATCAGGGGCAAATATACAGACGCACTCATTGAATCAAGCTCAATCAGTTCTCCGAACCAAATTTTCATCAGGAAGGCTTTCGAAAGCAGGACGGTACGTGGGTTGCTCGTCCGGGCAATGGGTCCCGCGGCACTTGAAAATTTCCCTGGAATTTTCTAGTTCAGTATAACGCTTGTCTGTGCAGGGCTGTGGGCAGGTTGTATGGGTGGGCTGGAGTCAATCCTGGTTGATATTTGGCCAGGGTGTTGTACACTTTGGACAGGTCACCAGTGAGAGACAAGAGAAAAACAATTCACTTTCACATTCACATCCATAGGAAATTTAAAGTCACAACCATCTTCCATTTCTTATTTAAACATAGCCACAGTAGCTGATTTTTATGCCTTTTATTTGATAGTGTAGTACAGAGAGACAGGAAATGGTGAATCAGACAGAGGCAGAGTGACAGAACAGAATCTCACCAGCCGGGATTCAAACTGGGTTAATATAAAATATAGGGTTGTACTTTGTAAAATACAAATAACAACAGTAGTAAGGATAAATATGCAAAACTGTAGGAATGTGTTGTGAAGATGATACTCTAGATTTCTGTCTTTTCAGATGAGATGGTCAAAGTGGAGCTGGTGCAGTTGGGCCCTCCAAGTGAGTCAGTTTTTCCGTTCTTTGTTCACTATAGAGTTGGAGAAGCTTCACATTGTCCACTAATAGATCCAACCGGAATATCAGAATGTATTTCTGTGTGTGTGCTATTAGGAGAGGAAACTCTGGCCTGCTTTGAGGAAGATGCTCGACAGTTCTTGTTCCCTGAGCCTAAACTGGTCCCGTCCTTCTCTGGAGTGGACCAGGAGATCCTGATGACCCGAGCACCTCACTTTCCAGTGGGTCCATCCCTTTAAAACAACACCATATAGTGCCTATTTATCTAATGTGTCTATAGTGTTCAATTTGTAGTCTATATTCACCATGTGACTTAAACTTACTATGTGTAGCTTTTTCACATGAAGCCAGCACCAGCACACATTCATTAAAGGTTTATACTTTGCTTATACTTTATATAGTTTTACTTTTGTTCATTTTGTTCATTTTAAGACCTTTCCTGAAACGAATATATACTGTCATAGTCACTGTAACAGTGATTGACTTGATATGACTTTGGTGGACATTTGTCTGTGGAATCTCCCAAAATACAGGATAAAATATACTAGTCAAAAATATACAATACTCATAACACAGCATAGCATTAACAACATATAACATGCGTAATATGCAATAGTGCAAATGAGCAGAAGGTCACTGCCTTAGTCACACAGACATTGCACTGAAATCACAATGTGAGTAGGTAGGTTTATGTATGTAATCATCTTTATGTCACAGTGGGATCTGCACTTTGAAAATATCATATTTTGGTTGTAATTACATCTTCTGGACCAAAAAGTGATGACCAAGCGTCTGTGTTGAACTTTGCAGTTTCATGTGTTCCTTTCAGGGTATTGCTCCACGGCTGGAATTCTCCACTAAAACTACTATCATTGAGTGTTCACCTGATGCAGAAATCAACATATACCCAAACAAGCCCTTGGTAAAAATTATACCATAATATCTGGCTCAAAATGTTGGTAATGAATCATAAACTGCATAATTTCTCAGGTTATAGCATGTTGAGCAGCATACAGAAATACAAGAATCAAAATGATGATTCAAATAAAAGAAAGATCTCTTCAAGCTAAACGTTATGCTGTTTTGTATCCAGAGGGCAGTGATGAGGAGGAAGACAAAGTGCTCCAGCAAACCCAGGATCTCTTCCCCTCAGAGGAATCAACCTCAAACCCTTCTGAGGAGACAAGGTGGTAGGATGGACAGAGAGAGATGCAGCAATGCCAGATCCCAGTCCCTGTCCCCACTGAGAGCTGGAAACACCCAACATCTGGCCCGGCTCAGCCTGGACTCAGCTCACACTCACCTAGCCCTCATAGACACAGCCAGCAGCTCCCAGCCTGTAAGAACTGACATTTTTATTTAAAAAAAAAAATCATTTACAGGCAGCAGAGGGCAGACAAGAGCTCCTATATAACTGCTGCTCGACTGTGTTGTGAGATGTTTTACTACTGAGTCAACTCTAACTATGCCACAATGAGTCTGAACAACTTTAATGTTATCTGAGGTGGATAACTTTAAAATCAGCAGAAGATGATACAGACTTCTACCACAAATCCTACATTCAGTGATCCATGATAAATATGATCATGAATCATGCAAGTTTAACAAACCCCAGATTGGTCTAAGGACTCAGCTCCCAATCAGTTTTCCATATGACCACATATCTGTATATGAGCCTATTTATCTCTTAAAGCACTTGTTACTTGAATTAATGGGTCACAGAGGCATTAATTCACCTGTCTGTGTTCAAACGTGACAGCCAAATGCCAGTCTGCTTTCTGTGAATCCATCTCAACCAACAGGTTCATCTATCTAACATAAACCACAAGTAGGCATCAGGTTGTAGCTTAGATATCCGTGCATGCAGGATTGAGGAGAGGACACACTATCCGACCTGACCCTAAACTGAGTAGGTGTATGACTTGTACTCAAAATAGACTGCCTGTAAATGTGGACATAGACTCTGTTCAGTAAAGTAAAGCCAATGCTGAAGAGGCTTAAACCTTTATTCTATCTCTTCAAGAAACGTCTCCAGGATGCACTGTGATGTATCATCAGTGTTGTGACCTGGGATCAGGAGGTGTTTCAGGTCTTACCACACATACCCTCGCCCAGGCAACCCAGCCAGGGTTAATCAGGGCCCGCCTTGAGTCCCAGCAGCTACCCACAGATCAGCCTTCTTTAACCAAAGCCACTTAGTGGCTTTTTCTGTAGCCTCACTAACAAATTCAGTATTGCTCTTCTTTGCTCCTGTGATACCCATCCGAGTGAAGACCTTGCAGAAAAATTGTCCAGCAAATCCTCTACAGCCAACTTCTATGGGCTCATGGAATGTTTACCATCCTCTGCCCCTGTGCTCCTCCAGCAGTTCCTGGTACTTGGCGCAGTTCCTCTCATTGGCTTAGTCAATGGGTTCTTCCACATTGCCACAGAGCCGACCAATGCCGTTAGGCGTGACTGTGACATCTCCACTGGCTTCTCCGCTCTCCACTTCCTTCCTGTCCTTACCGCAATGCCGGCTGCAGACACTTTAGCGTCCTTGGAGTCCCTGTACTGGAGGACTTCCCACATGCGAGCCACCATTAACTCCTCCTTGAGTCCACTGAACGGAAGCTGCTAGGTGTTGTTTGTCCCATACAATGCTGCGCTGTTGAAGCTGCTTGGAAAGCCCATCCACTTCTGGAGAAAGCTATTTACCTTCCTTTTGAGGGACTCAACTATTGTTATTTAAACTGCTTAGACCAGCAAGGGCCACAAGACTCTGCACAAGAAAATAGACCTTGAGGCAGGGGACACATTAGGGCGTGTGTGTGTGTGTGTGTGTGTGTGTGTGTGTGTGTGATGTGTCGTGTGATTGAAAAGTGTGTCCAGAATGGACGGCACAGCAGTAAAAACAGCCTGAAACATATTTCAGTTTTAGTATCTCACTCTTGGCAGCATGGTGGTATAGTGGTTAGCATTGTTGCCCCTAAATAAGAAGGTTGTGAGTTCATTTCCCAGGCTAGGCGCCTTTCGATGTGGAGTTTGCATTTTCTCCCCATGCCTGCGTGGGTTCCCTCTGGGTACTCCAGTTTCCTCCCACTGTCCAAAGATTTCATGTTTGGGTTAATTCTCTAAATTGACCTGGGAATGGATAAGCGGTAGAAAATGAATGAATGAAAAACAACAACTGCACCACGAGTTAGAATGATGACAGATAATGAGGCATCATAAAGGATAAAGGTATGTAATCACCATTAAAGCTTCTCAGGAGCACGTCAGCCTCAATCTCTTTCCCCATACTGAGTAATAAGGGACTGGACAGATGACCATCTCTCAGTCCCCTCTCAATGAGTCTCAACAAAAGCTACTCTCAGTAAAAGTCACTTGACCTTATAAAACATCTGTGGAGAGACTTGAAAATGGCAGTTCACAGATGTTTCTCATACAACTTGAGGATATCCAAGAAGAGTTGACTTACCCAAGCTCACGTTTTCACTGGCAATTGAGTCAAATCTAACTCTCATCAACGAGATCATGTCTGATGTCTATAGTCTGCAAAAACTGAAGCCACCAACATCTCATGGCAGCCTTACCTACTGTAACATTCATCTGTCTTTAGACGCCGTCTTCATGGCCAGGAGTTGGTAGGCAGTACTTGGCTGCAGCATCTTCACTTTCACTTGGGCCTGCATCCACAGGTACAAAATCATTACAAAAAGCTGCAAGGTTTTTACTGTCTGAAAAAACCTTCCCATGACTGCTTATGAACAGTGTCATCATTATTATACTGCTGTTTTGACAATCCTGTTTCTGTGAAGAGCTGTAAACTCTTTATTTTTAGTAGCTCACTGTCCCTCTTTTTTGTTTTAGTGACATTCACACCAACTGGCAGAAGTAAATCTTTATCCAATAGTTGGTTACATATTATTTACATTCACTAACTCCATTCATTATTATTAATTCTCTTCAATAAAAATCACACAACAAAGGTAAGCAATCACAATAAAAAAATGTACTTCTGCAGTAATCCATTTTTCAGTTCAATGCAATAGCCTGTGCCTGTAGAACATGAGTGACAGGGCCAAAGACTACCAGTAGACTCAATCACAAAGAGAAGACACAAACACAAAATGGTCTAAGTTCCAAGAATCTTTACTGAAGAGCAGGCATGGTCATACACAAGAATGCAGTCCAAAAAACAGGCAAACAAATCAGAAGAGGGCAAGGCAGAGTTCTAAAACCCAGTGAGACAAAAAAGGTCATACACTTAGCATTTCACAAAGAACAAACGCAAGAGCACAAAGCACATGTAGGTAACAATGACAATCTGGCAAAGGAATGTGCGTAACCCATGGGTGTAAATACAGGTGGACACGAGTGTGGAGATTATTGGCGGGAAACAGAACAAAGGAACTTGACGCGAAGCGATGAACCACAACAGGAATTAACACAAATTACAAAATAAACCTAGCTATAAATAGACCTAACGCTATAGAGTTTATTAGATGTGGCCCTACTTTAAAAACATGTTTTAATGGAATAGGTGTCACTTTTTTTCCTCCAAGATGTCAGAGGAGAAATACCTGATCCAGTGCCTTATCCAAGTGTGTCTTAACACGCACAGGACATTTGACCTGTTTCAGCAGACACCCACACAGGTGAGAACAGTAGTCATAGGAGGTGAAGTGGTTTTGTCAAAGGGACTTAATTAGCAAATATTGAGGGAGGGGAAGGTGGTGTTTGTTTACTACCTCCTTGTACCTCTTCTCAGGCCAGGCCAGCAATTCAGAAGTAACTCTGTCAACTCCTGGAGGTTTTTTTTGACAAACAATTTTTTATACATTTGCTGAGTTTCACTGAGCAGCATCTTTGGCTGTAGCACAGTTGCTAAATCAGCTGGCTCTCATTTTCTACTGCTTGTCTGTAAGGGTCACCAGGGGTACTGGAGCCAATTCCAGCCAACATTCTGGGTGAGGTCAGGGTACACCCTGAACAGGTTGCCAGTCTATTGCAAGGCCAACACATAGAGCCATACAGAGATTAAAAAGAAAACAACATTCATACCTACGCACAATTTAGAGTAACTAATCAATCTATACATGCCTGTCTTTGAACTGCGGGAGGAAACCGGAGTACCTGGAGGAAACCCACACAAGCACAGGGAGAACAAGCAAACTCTGCACAGAAAGGCCCCAGGCCAGGAACTAAACCCACAACCTTCTTGTTGGGGGGAAACAGTGTGTAAGACCCAGCACTAGACTTACTCCTAAAAAAAATAAAAAATAAAATGAAAATAACAAAGTGCCTGACAATGCCACCTCCTGCTAGGGCCAGGGGAACCCTTAACCCTTAGATAGTTAGCCACTGATTAGGAGGAGTGGTTTCGGACACAGCTTGAGGTTGTGTCCAAAACCACTCCCTAATCCCTAATCAGTGCACTATATGGGGAGCTTGTCATTTTGTCGTGGTGTCCTAATGTTTTGCGACAAAATGTAGTGCACTCAAAGTATCCCACAATGCATTGTGAAAAACAGTGAATAGCCAATAGTAATCAACCCAAGCAAGATATTCCATGATGCATTGCGCTCGCGGCAAAAATGGGGATCACAGCAGAACATTATAGTTTATTTTATAGCACATTTAAAAAAAACAAGGCAATTAAACGTACTAGTTACATGAATGTACAGAATATTAACATTGTGCAAAACACAGTATAATCAGACATTCAAGTAACGTTAGGTTACAATTAAAAACTGCTACCTAAGAGCCAAGAGAATAGAAAATAAAAATAGAATAAAAGAAGACCAAATACGAGAGTAAAAATTACAGCGCAGTGCAAGATTATCAAAAGCCTTTCACAAAATGCAGTGGTAAACAGAAAAGTTTTATTTTTTCTGTCTTCATCCTTGAGTTGGTTACGTTTTAATTGCGCGACAGCCATGATGCAATTAACGGCGCCAAAAGTAGTGTCAAAAGCGATTGTTCATTTTGTGAATGAGTTCACTATATTGTCCACTACATAGGCGTTTCTAGCCCTTGTTGGACCCCTAAATTGAACTCTAGCACCCATAAAATTTAAGAGATTTCTTGCTTTTATTTTTTTCACTGTATGTCCACGTTTAATAAGATGACGAAATGCAGAACCTCCCCATGCTTCCAAAATGGTTTGATCCACCCCATCCCTCCAACCTTTCCCTATTGCCGTCTCTGAGCGCTTTATCTACAGAGAGCGTTAACAAAACCCTTCGAGAGTGTGAAGTACCTGGCCTTAACCACGATATGTGACATATTTCTTTAACTCTACCACTTAATACCAACACATTATTATCATCACCAGTCCTTATTTCTGCTGCACTGAGTCGAAGATCACTGACTATGTTAGCTGACGTTTTTTCTTGCTAGGAAACGCTACAGGTGGTCAGTCAACATTGTACCTTAGGGTTACATTATTATTATGGAGATAATTTCAGAGATAAAGGCTGCTTTTCTATGTTATATGTTTCTTTTTTGATTCCAATCCATTCCTCTTTTGCTGTAGCTCAGCATTTAAATAACTTTTGTCACAGTGTTCCCTCAAAATGCGTTATGCTTTTCTTTCACAAATGTCGGAGTGATGGTCCAAAATTGTGTTAAAATGTACAAAACTGAAATTTATCTTGCCTGGCCGGCCAGCACTCTGAGTGCTAAGCATCCCTGAAGCTCTGATCCTAGAATTGCCCCACTACATTCATCTCCCCATATAGGGAGTAGGGAGTGAGGAAGTGGTTTTGGACACAGGCTGAGAGTCATTGACAGTCTTTTAAATATCCAATGAATACATTTTGACAGAGATTAAATTATTCAGAAATGTGTCTGATCAATAGTCCCTGAATGAGCCTCAGTAACTCAAACTGAGAGTAGTATTAATGATTGAGATGACTGGATTGCAGAGGCATTAGTGAGGTATTTATCGCAGAGGCAAAAGTTGACTGATTTCTACTTCCTTACAGTTTGGAAGGAGACCTGTGGAGGACTCAAGTTCTTCAGAAAACCATAATCCTGTTGAGGGCCATTGTGGACAAGATCCTTCAGCACTGTGGTGGTCTCCTAAAGAGCAAGTCAGACTCATCAGGTCAGGCTCTCAACAAGGTTCTGACATTCAGTGTACAATTAGTTTGGTCAACATCACAGTAGTACAGCCCAAATGTCATGATATATGATATCATCATGGGGCTGGGATTTGGTTTTATGGTTTTTGAAAAAACTCATGATATAATTATAATGTTATATTTAGGCAAGGTACACCGTTTAGTTTAGCAGCTTCCACTCATGTACAATATTGGTATCATATTATTTTTGATATAAATGAATGGCATATATACTATTACTAAATATAAAACATGATTTTTGTTACAATTTTTTGTTTTTTATTCATTAATTTTTTATTTAAATCCAGCCATCCCTTAGCCATCAAGTCAGGAACTATTTTATTATCTAGCTAACCAATTTAATTGAGATGAACATGATAATTGGGGTTGGTACAATAGAAAGTTTAATTACAAAGGAAGAGAATATAATCAACAGTATACAAAAATATTAATGACTAAGTTATCCAAGTTAGATTTTACCATTTGTCAGTGAAGAGCTGTTGGAAATTTGGATTTTAGCCAATCGTCATAGAGCTAGAATCCTGGTCCTTATCCAAGGTTAAACAAGGTAAATACAACATGGACTTAGAACATCTTAGTGCTGGATGAATGTAGATGAGATTTAGATTTGCCTTCTCATGTAATGTTTTTGTTTTGACCCCAGTTCTCACAGAGAATGGGAGGAAGTCAATGAGCGTGTTCGAGGACTCCTTACAACGCCGAAAGCCATTCACCGACTTGTCTGTGTGAGTAAAGAGCACCAGTCTCAGAACTGGATATTAACAGCACTGATATGTGTTTAAGTCACATGGCTAAGGCTTTCTGCAAAACGCTCTGCGATGTCACTCATCACAGATTAGGTTATCTGCAGTTGTGGACAGCTTGCTGATGGGAGTGTGAGCTACTCTTCTAGATACAAGCCACTCCCCCACTCAACTCTGACTGATGATATAACACTGGAAGATGAGGGATTCTATTCTACTCACACCATTGTTGTTGTGTTTCAGGAGGCCACAGTTTCAGAGGTAGACAGGGTTTTGGCAAGAAGGTCCTTCTCTACAGGTCCACCATGATGAACCGGTTAGGCTCTAGAAAGGTGAGGTGGAGCTGCTCTCTGTTATACATGAGTTTCACTTTTCATTTTATTCTCCACTGGGCCATCTTGGAGTCCTAAAGATTAATGTCTACCATGTAACTGAAATGCCCCCTTTTTTCATGTCAGACTGCTCCCTGTCTCTCCATCTCCATCGATACCCTGACCAGTCTGTGGCCATGCAGCCCTATAAGCAGAAACAGCACAAACTTTTTCAGCAGTTTGAGCTCCTTCAGTTGGAGCTGAGCACACGGTCCAACCTTCACTCGCCCCAACCATCAATGAGCCTTGATACTGTCCCCCAGTAACCTGTCATTTGCTTTCTCTTTCCTTTCATGGCAAAATAAACCGCAGTGAAATGAGACTCATTGTCATATTTCAGTTGAACGCAGGAATGCTGGAAGCAGTACAACTCTATATCATTAATCTATCAAGACGACATTGCAGAGTCCTTAGCTAAATCACCTGAAGGCTATTAAAAGCAAATTGTGTCTACGGCGATACAGCTGTGTGAACTGATGCTGTATATCAGAGAAATAGCTGCTCATGATTTCTCTGAGGCATTAAGCATTGGCTTTGTCAGGAACATTGTGATAGATTGCAGAATGGCTGCAGAAACAGATTTCTATTTTGGTGTCCTGTGCAGGCATTGCTGGCAGTGAGCAGTTTTTTTTTTTTTTGATCGTTTGCTTGGTCAATTTTTAACTAAAGTATATATATACTTTATATAATGCTATAAATAAGAGGAATGAGCATGGGCTTTACTCTCTGCAAAGACAGTGGAAGTGGTAGGTGATAGAACGCCTCAGCTGAAGGTCAGTAGGCTGAATCTGAATTCATGAAGATATGGGAGCGATGATTCCCCACCTGCAGGATGAGGACAGAGAGAGGAGAGGAGCTGGGAGAGACAGAGACTTCGGGAAACATGGTTAGTAAATGCAGTATAAATGCTTAGAACTGGGAGAGAGAAAGAGGGAGGGAGGGAGAGAGGTGTGCAGTGTTCCCCCCTAGGCCTATAGCAGCATAGCTAAAGACTAAATGAACTTTTTACCTTGAACCTTTTACCATGAACCTTTTAACTATAAGCTCTGTCATACAGAAAGGTTTTAAGCCTGGTCTTGAAAATGACTAAAGAGTCCGCCCCCCGGACCGATGATGGAAGATCTGCCTCCAGATTTACTCTTAGAGACTCTAGGAACCACAAGTAAACCTCCATCTACAGAGCGGAGTGGCCTACTAGGACAGTAAGGAACTATGAGCTCTCTGAGATATGATGGAGCTTGGCCATTAAGAGCTTTATATGTTAACAGAAGGATTTTAAATTCTACTCTATATTTTACAATGAAGAGCAGCTAACACAGGAGAGATGTGATCTCTTTTTTCCTAGTTCCTGTTAATATTCATACAGCAGCATTCTGAATCAACTGAAGGCCTTTCAGAGATTTGTTTGGACATCCAGATAGTAACGAGTTACAGCAATCCAGCCTTCAGGTGAGATCTATATTTACAGTTTGAGAAAAAAAAATCTACCAAGCATTTTGTTGTCACTGTACCACTGCAAAAAAGAATGCAACAAATGTTATTATAATGTCTGATTGCTTCTGGCATTAAATCAAAACTCTAAATATGACATGTTGCAAAGTTTAGTATCAAAATGTATTGCAACCCATACTGTCATCTTCTGAAAAATAATAATAAGAAAATCATCCTCAAAAAAATCTGATATAATAGCATCAGCTGTGATGCAACATTGGAGATTATTCTAATCTTGATAAATATGAATGCAGACACCAAAATCATGGAAACCAAGCAGCTATCTTTTATTAGCTTGCAGTTACATATAATGTAGTCAGTGTTGGTTCAGTACTTTAATTACACTGTATGTGCACAAAGGGATAGGTTGATACCATCATAGTGTGCTTTAGAAATGGTGAATACAAGGCTGTCTGCATGTCTCTGATCATTATAGAAATATAATCAATCTTCTTTGTTCACCCACAATCATTCAAATGTGGCCATTTTGGTAGAAACTGAAACTGAGGCCCATCAGCATTAAAGGTAAGACACTTAGGCAAGAATGTGAAATCACACTAAACCTGACAGAGCTCTTTAAATACCATAATTTTATTGAACATTTCATTCTTATTCATCAAAAAATAGACACATTGTGAGTTTCCAACACACCATGACCATAGATCTATCACAACAAAAACATGATACTTGGTTAAGGATAAGGTTGAAAGATAATGTACTATTGAGCAGTTGCAACTTCTTTGTTCTGCACAACATTGCAACATAAGCCTTTGACACAGTAGTTGTTGTTTTTGACAATAAGCAAAGGAAATCTCAGCTGTTTTATCTGTGCTCTCACTGAAATTACCATATACAATTCGCTAGAATTGACAAGAGCAGTGGGTGCGGCTAAGTTTCCACATCACTCTTGCAGCTAAGTGTTAAAACATTAGCTGATGCTGATACCTTTTATTATGGTCTTGTGCTGTAAGTGACTGGCAGTTTCATTTCTATGACAGTCTGAGCAACAAACCACCAAGAAGCTTGATATAGTGGATGAGTTCGGATGTTGAGCTTTGTATTCTCTGCCAACATAAGAAACGCATTAGGTTGGAGGGATGTTGGAATTAGACCATTAAACTTCAACTTACAGAAATTGATATTGATTATCATTCATGGACCAATAGTCAGTGACCGGCATTCTGTTTATGACCAGGGAACAATAGTACACTATGGTGCATTACCAGCATAGGTCCCATGATAGGTCAGCTCAGTAGGTTCCACCATTAAACACTTCTACCTTCAAGCTGTGGGCCGAGAAAGTGAGTAAGTGAAACCATTCATATTCTATCTGGGCCAGTGTCACATGGTGCTCTACTGAAACCTTGGCAAATTAATGAGCTGAGTAACACAAGCTATGATGCAGTCTGTTGGCCAACAGTTAAAATATAGAATGGCTCTACTTTGGACAGGGCAAGTCATCACAGCCCTGAAAACCTTTGTTCCGTTCAAACGTTCGTTCTCAAGCTCAGCAAAGGAGAAATGGATTACTATAGCGATGGGCTCAACAAAGACAATGCGTAGCCTATAAAATATTTTGGGAATACAGGAGGGAATTAGATGCTAACTAGTACCAGCATGCAACTTAACGGCCCGAACAAACTCGCTATCTCTAGTTCAGCAAAAACGTCTTTGTCAAGTGCCCAGGGCATATTTAAATTGAAGAATAGCGTAAGACCACAATTATGCCATAAGCATCACAAGTAACAGTGCAGCAAAGGAGTGCAGACATGTGGGGCAGTGATTGGCTAGTGACAGTGGAGGTGAGAGACTCATGGGTTTTCATTGCACTTTCTGAAATATTTTTATTTTGTACAGGATTTTTTAAGAAAGACTTTAATTAGGCCCTTAGTCCTGCAAGAGAAGAACAGGAAGGCCTGTGTGATGTCTTTACTATATTTTATGGATAATTAGCACATTTTAAATTCCTAGCCCTATTTTTTAATTTTTAATTTTTTTGCCTTTTCATATGTTGTGTTACATTGGTGTAACAAGCCAATCACAACTGTCTGCACCCATATTTAGTAAGTGAGAAAACAGTGAGGCATCTAGGCTCAAAGTAGAAAAAAATATGCTGTAGCATTAAAAACATTATATGTTAAAAAAAATGAAAAAAAAGTTTTTATATATAATTTTGTTAGTTTGCTGAAAGCATCTACAGGTGTGCATTTAAGCTGCATTTCTGCAGCTCATATTAAGAAGGTTTGCCATTCATTTGTCAACCCGAGGACGTGGTGAAAAGAAAATAGAAACAAACAAGCAAGCAACACTTTGATTATCAGATCAATGACTTGTACATCCTATAGCTGACAGTTAAAATGGTCTGCTTTGTGAAGGTACAACCAGGGGTATCTAACACACTGTATGTTTTCCCCATGCTGCCTAAACAACAGACCCTATTTGTGATATTTTGCAACACTGATGATTTGGTTATGAAAAAATATCCTCGAACTTCACAGTGTTCATTGACCTCAGGAGCTTCCACCCACCATCTCTGGTCTCAGGGCTAAAAACTCTGCAGACAGCAGTTACCACATCTTTAACATACTACCTCATGCAACTCGGGAAAAAACCCTATATGTTTGGCACAGTTTAAGATATACAGACAGTTATTACAAGCAGTGCATCATGGGACATTTTACAGCAGCCACACAAATAAAATCATTCAAACATTTTAGAGAATTATTCAATTCAAATCGAGTATATAGGACTGATTTAATGTTTTCCTTTTTTGTAAATACGATGCACACACAGCAGTGTCTAAAAAGAATTTTCTCCAACACACACACACACACACACACACACACACATACACATACATACACAGAGCTCTTTACGAGTGCATCTTTGTAAGAAAGAACACACTCTTATTGAAAATAAAACTGACTTTTATTAATCTTGGCACAATTTGAGTAAGAGGGAAGCACTTGAGTTGTGATAGTAAATGTCTGATGTTTTGTGATCATCTTGGATAATATAAATGGAGGCTGCTATTGCTGATGTTTGAGCTTGGATGGGTCTGGTTGGATAGTTTTCCTGTCTTGTTGTGGTGCTGATATGTGATGGAAGGTTTACTGCTTTACATCCCTCACAGGGGGGCATTTTCTCTGCACCTCTGAGCCAGCCAGAGGCTAAAACTGTGAGGTTTCGGTGAAGGAGATTGCATCTGTCTTGTCGACAGTGAAGCCTCCATTCACATACGATTTCTTCTCACACTCATCATCATCCATAGTAGCTTCCAGAGCAAAGGGGTTGGCCACGTCCACGTCTGACGTCAGATCCATCCTCTCCAATTCCCTCTTGGATAGTTTCTGAACAATGCTGGCTCCGTATGCGTCGCCCAGGACATTGATCATAGTGCGGAAGCGATCCCTGAAACAGGCCACTCATAGTAAATCTAACACCATCAGTTTTAGTAGTATTAAACGTTTATGCAGGAAGGGTGGGGAAATCAGAAAGCTGGTAAACTTACAAGAGCCAATCCACAGCCACTATCAAAGTGACATCACTTGCAGGTAATCCTACCGCTGTTAAGACTATCACCATGGTAACAAGGCCAGCGTTAGGGACTCCTGCTGCTCCAATACTAGCAACTGTTGCTGTTATACTGAAACAAAGAAACACAATGTCACAAATGTATTGTGTGCAGAGCTAAAGAGACAACTGCAGACATCTCTGCTTACATTACAGGTGCAACTGATTTCAGCATGAAAGAAGAGTGAACATGAATTCACTCCCTTGTTAAAGCTAAAGTAACAATTTTTTCCCAATTTTATAATGTTCTATCCTATGTTTGATGCCCCTGAAGCCTACAAACAGACATATGTTGGCCTAAAAAATATCCCTCCGTTTAGTGCAGAGAAAGGGCTTGCTGAAGCTTTGACTTCCTTTCTTTCTCCATTGACCTTGGAAGCAGTAGACATTATAGCAGAAACTTTCATTTGTTTCTCACCTGGGAGAAGAGATGAACTAAGTAATATATAAAATCTATGAATAGATACATTTCATTAATGAAATGACAGCAGATGGATCTTCTTTTCTTTTGTGGACATTGCCACTGGTAATCCCCGAACCTAAATGCAAAATAATTTTAGCGAGTTTGTCTGTGACAGCACTGTCAGGCTGCTACTGTCCTGACTGATTGAGTCTATTTACTTACTTACCACATCAGCACATTGGCAAGAGTCAGAATGTTTTACAGTTGTCTGTCCATTTATATAATTCTCACAGACTTGATATCTCAGCAATTCCCTCCCAGAACTTTATATTTGGCACAAAGATTCACTTGGACTTTACTCACATTAACTGATTGAAATTAGGTGGTTATTGTTTAAGGTCACTGTGACCTCAGAAGCTTTTTTTAGCCATAACCCAAGACTTCACATATAAAATTCTGGCAAAATTACACAGAAATTGTTCATAATTTATTTGACTCTGGATAAACAGGGATGTAAATTGGCACTAGTCTCAGTGGTGGAGAGATTCACCTGTAACGTGGTGCCTCTAGTTTTTTTTTTTTTTATATAATTTCTGAAGAACTTCCCCTTTGGGTAATTCGGCCCTGCGATCTATCCAGGGTGTACCCTGCCCTTGCACAATGTCAGCTGGGATTGGCTCCAGCACCCCATGCGACCCAGAAATGTATAAGCGGTAGAAGATGAATAGTGAATGAACTTTGGCTAATTGTTTAATTTTCTAAGTCTGACAGAAGATGCAGAATCTGACATCAGGTCCCTTCAAATCCATACGCTTATAATAAACCTTACAGAAAGCTGTGGAAGGTTATAATTTTTATTCTGCTTATTTATCCCTTCATTATTTTATGTTTTGTATTATAATGCGCAATTATAACAAAAATGTACCTGATAGTGACAATCTGGCCCACATCTAGAGCATAGTCATTCAGCTGGGCAATGAAGATGGCGGCCACTGCCTCATAGAGTGCCGTTCCATCCATGTTAATGGTGGCACCCACAGGGAGGACGAAGCGGGTGATTCGCTTGTCGATACGATTGTTCTCCTCGGCACAGCGGAAGGTGACTGGTAGAGTGGCAGAGCTGGAAGATATTCAGTGTTTTGATTCTTTTTTGTTTGTTTTTTTTGTTTATGTGGTGTCAGTGTTGCAATACACTGAGAATTATTTGAATTAACAACAACAAGTAGTGAGAAGGGCTCTGACCTTGAGGAGATCATCAGCGCTGTCACCAGGGCCTGGGCCATTCCCAGTGTGAATGTGTAAGGGTTCTTCCTCACAATGATGAAGAAGATGAGAGGAAGACAGATGGTGGAGTGGATAGCTAGACTGAGGGACAAAACAGACACAATGCATAATATATATATAATTACTGGACAATATATTAAAAGTACAACAGTAGACTTTTTGATATTACTATACTCATAAATTTTTTGTTTTTAGTTCATTAGTGTCATGAAATTTTTGTTCATTATTGTTCATTAGTTAGCATCCAAAGACATCATGTTTGGGTTATTTGGTGACTCTAAATTGCCTGTAAGTCTGAGTGTGAGTGTGAGTGGTTGCTCGTTTCTGTCTGTCTCTGTATGTTGGCCCTGCAATGGACTGGAGACCTGAAGATGAATGAATGAATTAGACCAGTTAATGGAAAAACCCACCAGAAATAATGGAGTCACACGTACTGATATTGGGGGGCCTTGAATTTAGGGGGTGAAGACTCAATTGTCAGTTGACCTAACTGCATTTCGAATAGGTGTCAGCCAAAATGCCACTGAGAGGCAGAGCTGTGGAGATTCATCTTCACTTCGAGATTTAAAAATCAGAAAATGTGAACACTGTGTACAAGAATGGACCCGATGTTGTCCCAGGAAATCTCAGAGCCTTGTACTAACCCTGGCTAACCTGGGATTTACTGTACAATCTTTAATTGCCATTTTGATTTAGACATGTGAGCAGAGCTTTCATTACTGTATTTGCAGGTTGAGCAGTTTTAAATGCCCTTGGTCCTTATCAGTGTCCACACAGAGCTCCGCTTTTACAGTATCACTGGGAGGGAAAATCGGCCCAAATGTCAACCATAAATCCTGGTGTCTGGAACAGGTGGATACAGAGTAATGGACTTACCCACTCAGCACAGTCACCATGTAAAGACCCATCTTTCTGAAGATTTCCCAGTCTTCCACTTCAATGATCTTAGCAGCAATTAGGAACAGGATCCCTATTGGCATGTAGCTGAAGAAACACAAGTCATTTGAACATTTTGGGGTACAGAAGCTAAAATGATATTGTTTCTTTGGATTGAACTTGAAATGACGAGTTGATAATAAAATGGGATTTTCATTCATACCACATAATTATCTGGACAAGTTTCATGGTTGCTTCATTTAGGGCATCGAAAAACTCAAGGAGTATTCGTCCCTTTTCACCCATCTTCCCAATGACAAGGCCAAAAGCAACACAGAACACAATGAGTCCTAGTACATTGATTCCATCCGAGTATGTTCCAATGATTTTATAGTCCTTAGTGATGTTCTGCCAAGAAAGGAAACAAAAAGGTGAGTCATTCAATTAGCTAAGGCCAAGCCACGAAGCTCCTTTCAGAGTCATTGCACTTGGCTCCGGCCATAAGCTAGGGACATGTCTTTTTTACAAGATCCACGGAGACAGGTCATCTGTGCAGCAGTTTATTTTGACCCAAAGTTCAATTTTGTCATTGTAGTGGCCGTTGTAAATATAGCAAGAACTTAAGAAAAAATCTGGTGACATAGTAAAAAGAAGGAGCGTCTGTGCTAGGAGAAGACAGAGGTAGATGAATGGATCAACTAAATCCAGGAAATTCACACAGTTGTGTCTTTTATCTGGGACGGTTAACCAACCTTAAGGGCTTGTTGCTTCTCTTTAGATAACAGTGTAACTGATCCAATATTAATAAAGTTGTCGTTTTAACCCGAGCAAAGACATTCCTTCCTAAACTCTGTTCTTATAGCAACCATTACACTAGACTGTGACGTAACCAAGTGTTTTTGCCAAAAAGTAACAAAGGCATAACCGTTTATTATTACAACCATCAACAACAAAGAAGGGATCCACCGTAAGGGTGCTACTCTAGGAGACACTAATTCGGGTTCTATCACAGGGTTAACGAACAACACTGTGTGGTTGTTCAGGTTGGAGTACTTTTTGGATCACAGCCAACTCGCTCCTCTGTACATTAAATTTACTATAGGCTCTTCTGATGTAGTTAGAGCAGATGTCATTTGCCAGATGCAGACACATGGAATATGAAGTGGAGCTCATGCATAAACAAGGACATACTGTTGTCCTAAAAAGATAAAAAAAAAAAAAAAAGGAAGTAAAGTTAAAAACCCCTACATCACAGTGTCGCATAATAAAACACTGGTGAACTCTGGGAAACATATATTAATGTCATAGTGACAGAACAGAGTAACATGCACACGTACCTCTACTGCCGCCATGATAGAAGTGGTGAGAGGTGGAATTGTAGTCGTTTCGGCTGAAATTTTTTGAGGTTCCAGTTCTTTACGCTTAGTCTTGTACTATTTGGTCACATTTTACAACATCAGAATTTCACCCATATGGTGATACACTGTATCCACAAAACTGTGACATCAGTTTAAGGGACACTTGAAAATGCATAGGAGGTGCAGGAGAATGGCTAGCCTCTTACCTGCTGAAAACAAGCCTGCACCAAATTTTCTGGAAACATGTTTCTGTTGATGAAAAAGACAAGATTGGGGATCAAATCAAATGAAATGAAATCAGATTTATTTGTATAGCGCCAAATCATAACAAAGTTACATCAAGGCACTTTACATATAGAGCAGGTCTAGACCAAACTCTTCATAAAATTATTTAAAGAGACCCAACAGAGCCCCCAATGAGCGACAGTGGCAAGGAAAAACTTCCTTTAAGAGGCAGAAACCTTGAGCAGAACCAGGCTCAGGGGGGGCGGCCATCTGCCTCGACCGGTTGGGTTGATAGTGGGAGAGAGAGAGAGAGAGAGAGAGTGAGATAGGCATTGGGGGGGGGGTGTAGGCAGTAATATGTTGCTGCATGAAGCTCATGGAGTTGAGCTGTAGTACAGAATTCATGCTATATGGGACCAGCAGGTGTTGCAGGAACATGGGATGGTGATGAGTCACCACCTGCAGGATGAGGACAGGGAGAGAGAGGAGAGGAACTGGGAGAGACAGAGACTTTGGCAGAACATGGTTAGTAAATGCAGTATAAATGCTTAGAACTGGGTGAAACTGTGTTTTTTAAGAAGGATGGTTCTTATCAGTGCATGCAAGGGGGGAGGAAAGGAGAGAGAGTGAGAGGGAGGGAGAGAGAAAGAGGGAGAGGGGGAGAGAGGGTAACAGGGAGAGACAGGGAGAGACAGAGAGAGAGAGAGAGAGAGAGAGAGAGAGAGAGTGAGAGAGAGAGAGAGAGAGAGAGAGAGAGAGAGCTCAGTCCTTCCCCCAGCAGCCTAGGCCTATAGCAGCATAGCTAAAGAGTAGAGGACTTTAACTTTTTAACTATCAGCTCTGTCATACAGGAAAGTTTTAAGCCTGGTCTTGAAAATTACTAAAGAGTCCGCCCCCCGGACCGATACTGGAAGTTGGTTCCATAGAAGAGGAGCCTGATAACTGAACGATCTGCCTCCAGATTTACTCTTGGAGACTCTAGGAACCACAAGTAAACCTCCATCTACAGAGCGGAGTGGCCTACTAGGACAGTAAGGAACTATGAGCTCTCTGAGATACGATGGAGCTTGGTCATTAAGAGCTTTATACGTTAAAAGAAGGATTTAGAATTCTACTCTATATTTTACTGGCAGCCAATGAAGAGCAGCTAACACAGGAGAGATGTGATCTCTTTTCCGAGTTCCTGTTAATATTCGTGCAGCAGCGTTCTGAATCAACTGAAGGCCTTTTAGAGATTTGTTTGGACATCCAGATAGTAATGAGTTACAGTAGTCCAGCCTAGAAGTTACAAATGCATGGACTAGTTTTTCAGCATCATCCTGAGAAAAGATGTTTCTGATTTTCCTAATGTTTCTCAGGTGGAAGAAAGCTGCATAAAACTTGTTTTATGTGAGGGACAAAGGACATGTCCTGGTCAAAAATTACTCCAAGGTTTCTTACAGTGGAGCTGGAAGCCAAAGTGATGCCGTCCAGACTGATGAGATGATTAGATAATATTTTTCTGAGGTGTTTAGGACCGAGTACAATAACTTCTGTTTTGTCAGAGTTGAGAAGTAAAAAATTTCCAGTCATCCAGACTTTTATGTCTTCAAAACATGCCTGCAGTCTGACTATCTGAGTGACTTCATTTAGCTTCATTGATAGGTACAGCTGAGTGTCGTCTGCATAGCAGTGGAAGTTGATGCTGTGTTTCCTGATAATGTTGCCTAGAGGAAGCAGATAAAGCGTAAAGAGGATTGGTCCAAGTACCGAACCCTGTGGGACTCCATGACTGACTACAGTACATGAGGAGGAGCTGTTGTTAACATGAACAAACTGATGTCTATCTGATAAGTAGGATTTGAACCACCTTAGTGAAGTTCCTTTAATTCCAATTTCATGTTCCAGTCTCTGCAGTAAAATATTATGATCTATGGTGTCGAATGCAGCCCTATGAGGTATGTAGGTTGTTACAGTTTGACTTAGGGTTAGGGTTAGTGGACACAAAATAAAGTCAAGTTGATAGACAACTGACTTTATGCTCATTAAAACTGCAGTCACACCATGAGTTTACCTGAGGAGATCCAAGAGTGTATCAACTGTTGTTACGTTAGGAGTGGTCCCAGCTCTGTCAATATGCTCAGCTGTCTGAGAGACCCCTGGTTTGATGGTCATCACCAAAATGATTCCTACAGTGATGAGAAATGTGCCATCATAATCATCAAGATTTTTAACCACTCTTACGTACCATTTGAATTACTTCTTGATGCTAAAACAACTGAAATCAGCAAGACAACAGCGAGACTCAGAGCTAGGTAAATGAAGAAGACCTAGGTAGAGCTCACCAAGTACAACTGCAATAATGGTTGTTGAGAAGTAATAAATAACAGCTCGCAGACCGATCTTGCCTGATACCTCAGAATCCAGGGCTGCAACACCTGTACACAAAAGCACAATGGTTCATTTAAATATACACCAGAGGTCTACCACTTTTCTTCATCAAGACTTCCTTTTATAGAAAAGTGATGAGAACATTGACAAGTTCTTAACATAAAGGTTAAAAGTTAAATAATGGTGTTTTCTTTTTTAGAATGTCAATAGTACAGTTTTACCAAGATAACATGCTTGGATTTTCAGTCTGTAGAATGGTTTTTATTAATGAAAGATAAAACATTTGAGTCATGACACCTTGCTCCCACTCCAGCCACCAACTTTGAATTAATTACTATCTCAGAGCTGCAGATCATGAGAAAAATTTGTGACCTGGTAAATCTGAGCTGCCTACTTATTTTATATTATAGCTTGATTTATCCACACATCATATACTGTAATATTGTACTTATACTTCCAACCTCCATAGTATTTATCTAGTTCAGAAAAGAATTGTTAGGACTGCCACCTTCTCAAGACAACTAGATCCTTCACCTCCCCTTTTCCTAAAACTTTTTCAGATCAATATATACCAAATACGCATTTTTATTTTTAAGTACAAGAGTATTAAGTATAAGAAAGTTGTGGGTTTAGGGTTAACCCTTACCCTAACCCTAACCCTGGGTTCTTTTTGTGCAGAGTTTGCATGTTCTCCCCATGTCTGCGTGGGTTTCCTCCAGGTACACCGGTTTCCTCCCACCGTCCAAAGACATGCGTGTATAGGTTAACTGGCGATTCTAAATTGACCCTAGGTGTGAATGCGAGTGTGAGTGGTAGTTTGTCTCTGTATGTTCTTGAGTGTTGGCCCTGTGATGGACTGGCGACCCATCCAGGGTGTAGCCTGCCCCTCACCCGATGTGAGCTGGGATTGGCTCCAGCAGCCCCGAGACCCAGATACGGATGAAGATGAGTGAGTGGGTGAGTGACATTCCACATACATTCCAAATTCTATCCCTAAGTCCTTCAGTGGGTTAGTATATAGTAGTATCAAGTATACTACCAGACACTTAACTAGCCTTCATCCTCCTCAGTATCATACCACCCTTGGTCATGTTTCTTTAAAATACAGGGGCACAATTCTTTGGAATAAACTATTTAATACCTCCATACAATTCATGCTTACAAGAAGAGTTTAGGGGTAGCTCTGATTGCGAAGCTCACTAATTAGTATTCACATTTATATACATGCACCCACACATGTCCATTTTATTAATTTTTTTTTCTTTTTTTCTCATTTTATTGGTAATTTAATTATTGTTATTTTGTTTGTGTTTCATGGTTACTTGTTTCTAGTCTTGTGAATTTTCTTTGAATAATATAAGTAGTGGCCCTGTATAAGCACTTTGGGCTTCTTGCCACTACCTTGCACTTTCTTTTGTTATTGTTTTTTACCTTTTGTTTTTTGTGTTATCATTGTGCTAAATAAATTAACTTAAAACTTTAAACTTTAGTTCTGTGAAAGTATCAAAGTCCTCAGTCCACAAAGAAATGTGTTAAGGCTCTGTTTTTGAAGGATAGTGGATAGTAAGGTCTGAAAGCAGCTGTCAGGACTTTTGAAACTTTGGGATGTCACTTCAAAGCAAAGTGTCTGGCCACACCCCAGGTCCTGCCCACTTGGACCAACTATCCAATCTTTCTGCATTTGGTTTCACTGAATGCTTACCTGAAATTTTCTATATTTTCAGTGGATCACTCAGAAAAACAATAGGCCAACCAGAAGAGAGTATCTCTTCTGATTGGCTCACTGGTCAGCTGTTAATTCAGAGAGAGGTCTGAGAGAAGGAATATGAATCTCTACTGAGATGGTTTTTGGTTCTTAAAATCAGAAATGCTTCCTTCTATGTAAACAAACATTTCACATAAAAGACACAAGAGGTTGAAATATGGCACTTCCTAAGCATTCCCATCACCCATAAGCAGGATGTACTGTACTCACTCCCAGACAGAGGGATTGCCACCACACATAATCACTGACAAAATGTGTGCAACCCTGATGAATAAAAGAGGCCTCAATTACTTTATGTGTAAGCAATACCACACAAAGAAATAATGGTATGCAGGCAGCAAAACCTCAGGGAACTACAGAGGGGAAAAACAAATACCAGGAGCCATAAGCAGTTTAGGAATTGATATTATGAACAAACAATGGAACAAAATCCTTAGATGGAAAAAATATACTTTTCATAATCACAGTTTTTTTTCTCTCTCTCTTTCAGCTTTTCCCCCTATTTGGGGTCACCACAGCAAGTTAGCTATTTGACTTGCATGAGTGATTTGGCCACAGATTTCATGCCAGATGCCCTTCCTGTGGCACTCACTCACTCACTGTCGCTCATTTTCTACAACTTATCTATGTCCGGGTCACGGGGGGTGCTCACATAGCGTGAGGGCCAGTCGATTGCAGGGCCAACATACAGAGACAGACAGAAAGAAACAAGCACTCAGACTCAGACCTACGGACAATTACAGTCACTGGTTAGCCTAAACATGATAGTTTTGGACGGTGGGAGGAAACCCAGGCAAGCATGGGGAGAACATCCAAACTCCGCACTAAAAGGCCCTAGGCACGGAACCTGGTTTGCCTTGTGGCTGGGGTTTGAATGCAGGCCCCTGTATTCGTAAGTAATGGCCCCTGCATGCAAAGCATTCACTCTACCACTTGGCCGATTTCATCATCACAAATTAATATCCAATAATTATCTTGTCCTCCACTTCCTCTCATAAGTTCGGGATCTTTGGCCTATTTGAGAACATGAGGAAGAAGGTAGCAAAAGAGGGGAATGTTTCACAAGCCTGAGCTCAGTAATGGTGGAAAGTGCAGTCGTTCTGAGAAATTTAAATAGACTTTATGATAATAGGGCCAGTGTTCAGTTTAAATGAATTTCTAAGAAAAAGGTAATCATCGAAGGATGTTCCTCCTCTGATAAAACCTGTCTGCTCTGGTTTCCCTGTAGAGGCTTTTAAATGTCCCCGCATCTGGGCTGAAATCTTTGTATACAGGGGCAGAGACCAGATCTGATGGATATTCTTGATCTTACTCTCTTGCTACTCTCTGGCTAACATTAGATTTTAAGAAGTCAAAAGGTATCTGAATGTGAGAGATGTTATTTCATGTAAGAAAACTCCTGTAGTTTCTCAGTTTTACTTATCAAATGCTTTTTGCTTATTTTTCTCCATTGTTTTAGAGTAGATGCAAAAACCGATGCTGCTTTTAATCCTTTATCCAATTTTTTTGTGTCTAAAGCAAAGATTCCAAAGCAAGAAATCACTAAGGCAGCTAAGGTTAGTGCCTGAGGAAGCCTGAGGAAGAAGGTTGTGTGTTTGATTCCCAGGCCACCTGCATGTAAACCAAGGTGCACTGAGACAAAAACCCAGGGATGTAATATTCCAATTGTCTGGGAACAGGAGGCTAAGAAGACAATAAAAGAAAATATGTTTTTGTGATCATGAATTCTGTTCACTTTTGGCCATTTGCATTATCACTGCTAAACTCCTTGTATCTTCGTGTATCAACATTTTGAAAATGATAGCCACAGATAGCCATAGAGCTCCATCCAAGCAAGGTGAGAGGATCAGTTCAACCACATGTAATACTCCTAAATGTCATTCTTCACCTGGGGGACAAGTAACCCTCCTTTTTTTCTTGTGTAAATTACACAACTACAGTGGATTATATTAAATAGTGGTAGTTCTGCTTTTAAACTCTACCACACATGCACAAACGCCTGCTTGGTAAAGTCAGATTTACATGAACAGATTCCTTCTTTGGGTTAAATAAACCAGTACATACAGGATTATAGCATCCATCTTTGCTGGACAAATAAATAACCAGAAATAGTTAATAAAACATTGTGACAGAACAAGACTGGCGCTCATATTTGATAATATCCAATATCATTATATTCCCTCTACGTATGCAATATGTTTTATTATACTGATTTATTTATAAATTTAGCTGAATCATGTATGCCTTACTGTTAAATCTAATTCCTTTAATTTGGCATCTGGCCAATAAAACATACTGGATGGACAGCAGTTGGTTGGTATTCACCTGCAGGAAAGACAAACTTCCTGTGTGAACCTGAGTGAAACTCACAGTTGATCTTTATCTTATCTGATGCAGTTGTCAGATTTACCTGTTATCATGCTTGATATAATGAGAGGGAGGATGACCAGCTTCAGCATTCGCATCAGGATCTCCCCTGGGAAGCCAAAGTACTGCTTGTGAAGATGGGAGAGGGATGCATACTCTCTGACTACGACACCCAAACTGATCCCTGAAAAATTAACAGAGAGACAGGAGGGTCAAAACAGAAGGACTGATGAAGACGAATGATTATATCAACACACAGGACAAATGTCTGCTATAGCTGCAATGCATATACAGATGTGGAAGCAGAATATACAATTCTGCATAATAAAGAACAGTTATTCTGGTATGATGTCTGCTCAATAAATATATGACTATATTGCATGGCCAACAAATGAATCATACTATTTTATTGGTCAGCATTGTTTTGTCATATGAAATCTATGAGGCATGTTTATTAAACATAATATTATTCCCATTGAGTTGTTCATTTCTGTCTTTCTCTGTGTGTTGGCCCTCTGATGGACTGGCGAACTGTCCAGGGTGTACCCTGCCCTCGCCCATTGTGAGCTGGGGTGAATGAATAAATGAATAATTCCCAGCGCAACTGCAGTCTTTATTTATCATCATGGCGTATGAGTATATGTGAAGTCTATTATCATCATCCCCACATCCTCTCACCATCTTACTCCTGAAAATTGTGTTTTCTCCAGCTATAAACCCCACATGTATCCCACTGAGGAATTTGAGTGATTTATGTGATCCACTCAACAGAGAATGCTGTTGGAGATGCCTGTAAAAGCCCAGGATGACACAGCAGATTGTGGCAGGATGACACCACCATATTAACCCACTGTGCACCATGTACCACTCTCATACACTCTTACAGGTTTAGCTGGCTGCACCGTCTTCAGAGGTTCAAGTCCAAACCTCCACCACTGCAGTTTACAGCTGCAGAGTTCACATGTTTGCTGCAGTTCAGATATTTGCGCTATGATGAGATGATGCCCAGCAATACAGCATCTTTTTTGTTTCTCTTTTTTGATAACTGCTGTAACTGTCATAGGCTAATGTAATAAGGCAGCTAATCTTTAGTGGCTATGTCTTACTTAAGCTTTGGCTGTAACCTATTAGTTATATTTGAAATAATATAAAAAAATGTTTTCTTTTTGATTCTTTGGATCTAAACTTCTATCAAAAGCTTGTTGAGACAATTTGTGAAATAGTCTCTGTTAGTGAGCTTTAGTCAGGAAGTGGAAGCAAGACGCATATAACTTAATGTGCCGGTTTTAGCCAATAGAAGTAGATGCTAAAAGGTTGAACAGTCATAGACTATAAGACAGTGGATCTCAAGTGTCACCCACCATGACATTACCCATTACTTTGTAAGATGTGGTGTTGCAGCTGAGAATTTGTATTTTGTCATTTAGAAGAAACCATATTTGGGTGAGAAGGTGGAGCTAAGGAGGAGGGAGGGGTGGATTTTCAGGCACAGTCTGTCAATCATACAGTAACCACTCATTGATTCATCCCTTGCTTTATGGTCTGTTTTCCTATAAATAGGACCATCATTTAAAAAAAAAAAAAGAGCATCATGTGAACTGGAAACACTAGAGACTGAGACCATAAACTTATTAAGAAAACATTTTCTTGGTTTCAAAAATCTAGTAAGAATTACTGTAATTTTTCCATAATTGTCATTACAGTACAAGTACTTTTGCTGAGTCTCTTCCAGATAGTCAACAGGTGGAATGCAGCTTTAAGGGCCTTCAGCATTTGCTCCACTTCAAAGCCTTGATGTCCCTGTTCATTTTTAAATACAGTCTATGGGGGGCCCGGGGCCCAGGGCACAGGGTAAGTGAGCAAAATGCTGCCTGTGACTGTCTGCTGTCATAGGGAGTTAGCAGAGAGCAAGACTGTCACTTGTACTGTTCCTAACAAGCAACAGTCACTAAAGTGCAGGAAGGATTGGCTGTTTACACTCATTTACAATTCATTTACTATGAATGTAGAACCAGGCTAGCTAATATCTTTCACCATCCAGTTTTTCTGCATGTAACAGACTGACATGAGATTGAGATCGATCTTGACAAGTAAAGGAAAAAAGTAAAGGCTTATCAGTTTTAGTTTGGAACTGATGAATGTGCTTCTTTTAGCCTTTTTCAAGCCAGAATGTTTAAACACTTGCAGATGTTATTTCCCCTATATAGTTTGTGCACTGTGCTGTGCTGCCTCCGTGCTGGGACTCCTCACAAAGATCCAGCATCAGCTGTCACTTCAGTCTGGTCACGTTTGACTGTCTGAGACATGTCCAGACACTCAGGGAGAAAATTGTCCTCTGCCTCTAGAGGATAGAGGCTACGTCTCCATTAACAACACACTTAGAAGCCATTCTCCATCCCTTTAAGAATTATCAACAGGAAATGTAATGTGTGTATTCCTTCACATACATTGAACATGTCTGCTTCTGTTTAGTCAAGCAGTGCAAGACTGATGCAAAAGAGGATGAATTATTTGAACAGTGACAGCAGCAGAGAACAGTACTGCATGGTAAAACAATAATGAGGGGTGGATGTACAGTGAAGATAAATAAAAAATGGCACCAGTGAAGGTGAAAGTGTTTCATTCTTTCAGCATAAATGAGCAGGCATTAAGAGGCTTCCACATACCGAGAAGCACTGATAACACCGTGGCAATCAGAAGCCAGTTCCTCTTCAGCAAGCCTTTGAAATTCACGCCTCGTCGCTCTTTGTTGCCGATCATGTCCATGGTGCTGTTATTCCTCCAGAAATGGCAGAAACAACAATGGTCCCTGTGGAAACACAAAAGACGCCTGCAGCTGGGATGTCAGGTGCAAAAGAGGCGGAGAGGGATGGAGGAGCAGCTGCGTTGCTACAGCAGAGGATGCAGCCGTCAGACACTGCTGATAGCCAACACTGGTGTGAGGGAGGGAGTGTGTGTGTGGGGAGGGAGAGGAAGGAAAGGAGGGAGAGAGGAAGATGGTCGCCTGCTCCCTCCATTACCCTTCCCCCACACAGTGTGTCCATAAAATTATCTACTTTTTCTTTGACACCAGCCTCCTCCCACCAGTGGTGGGCAGAGGAATCAGGACTAAAAGAACCAGACTAAACCGGAGGTGATTTATACCTGTTTAAATAAGTAAAACGAAGAATTTCATGGGATGATGAAATATGCTCCGTCTTTGTTGCCCCATCCTAGAGTCAAATAGTTATGTTAAGTAGTGTCCCAGGTCTTCATGAGAAGTACCGCCGTAAAATTGCTGTTTCAAATTCCTGTTGGAAGGTCACTTTACTCAGTATCTTTATTTTGTCCAACTTACCACTTATGTTGTTGCGTGATATATGTTGTGGAACATGTTCAACATTATTATGTTGTCCATCAACAGTCCAAGGTCTGGAAGAGGAAATTCTACCAAGAACCTTCCTGCTTGTTGGTTTTCTTGTTTAGTGACAAAGTTATTGCTTACACAGACTTTAGGCTTTGTTAACTTCTAGTGTTACTAGTGGCTGCCTACTTCATGCACTGACTTCCCTGAGCACTAAATACTAGTGGAATTCTCAAAAAGAGTCAAACGTTTGAACTCACATCACTTGAACCACACATGGATGATAAGGTTACACCCATGTACAATGTGAAAAACTATGTTTGAGTTGACGAAGCTAGTGTTTGAGGAGTGGATGCACTGACAGGAGAGTGCACCACCCTTTCATACCAGTTTGAACTTGGTGGCCAAAGCCCAAAAGATGCACCCACACATCTGCAGCCTGTGTGATCAGACCAGGACCCAGGCCAAACTATCACAGGAAGGGGTGCAGACCCCTGATGGTTTGCCCACTGCATGTAAGTCAGCCCTCACTGTTAGCCTTTGCTGTATTTTTCACAGTAAAATACCACAAAATGACCAATAAACCTACTTTAGCACTACTTTAAAACATTGTTACAGTTAGTTACCGCAATTTGCTTTGCATTATGGGTATAGTGCTCTTAAATACAGTAACTTATTATATTTTTTGAAATTGCAGTAATGTACTGTTAATACATTAATAGTAGTGCTACTGTAATTATATGATTTGATTTGAATGGTTCATACAGAGCCCATAAAGTCCCAAAAGGTAGTATTTTTTTCTCTTGTGCGCACAAGTTAATATTTTGTTCTATCAAGATAATAACTTGTGTGCACAAGATATATAAAAAAAAAGCTAGGTAAGATTATAACTTGTTCAAACAAAATATTAATTTGTGCAAAGTTAATATTGGTGTGCACACAAGTTAATATTTCGTACCCTCAAGATAATTATCTTGTATAACTTGTTCCCTCAAGATATTAGGGTGATCCTTCAAGATAATAACTTGTGTGCAAAAGATATAAAAAAAAAACTACTTTTGGGATTTTAGGGGCTCCGTAGGTTCGAAGCCACATTTGACCAGTTCACTACCATTTGCAGCGCGTTATTGCTAGACAGCTTTCAAAACCACTTAATTTTGGACTCCTGAGATTTGTTCCAGTTTGTGTTCACTGCAATACACATGGCGTTATAAGGTAAAGTGTATCAGAATCCCAAGACACTCCCACCTACCCATATATTCATTTTTCAGAGGGAAAGGGAGCATGTATTTATGTTCTTAATATACTAACATCTGTCAGGCTTAGTTTTCATTGGAAAATACTAGTGTTGGTGTTAGCTTGGTCAAAAGAGCAAATTAGCTAAATTAGTCCGGCAAAAATAGGTTGTGCTGTTGTTTTTCTTTTCTTTACTTTTTTAAATAGATATTACAAGGGCTAAATTAATGTAACTTTAATCTACTGTTTGTCTTTGCCCGCCAAATGTGGTGCCTGCTGTCCTGCCCTTCAGAGTGCTAACATTACGTTAGCTTCTGCTCTTTGCAAGATAAGACAAAGGAGCAGGTAAAAAGACATTGTATTTAATCAGATTTAAAGGAAGACAAAGCCTAGAGTCTGGAAATTTAGAGACACAGATAAGGCTGTTGTTATTTGAGTTAGCTCAGTGTAAAATTTATTCTTAGTTCATGCGTACATCTGTACAACGTTAGCTAAGGAGCCATTGTTTAAGGGTTTAACGTTAGCTTGATAGGCCCTCAAAAAAGCGTCTCTGTCAGTTAAGTGTTTGAATGTCTGTTGTGGTTTATGTTTAAGTTAGTAACAGTTATCTTAAGGTAGTTTTTCTTTTTTGACACAACTTCAGCTATGTAGATCCCTTATCGAAAAATATAACTGATAATAAATTGAAAATTTTTTTTGTATTATGTGTATTGATTGTACAAAATTTGTCATGTCCTGTGAGGTTTTCCATTTATTTTTTGTATAGTGCCCTATACTCTTTATTTGTTTGTGATATTGTTTTTATGCCACTGAAAATGGATTTAATTGTTTAAAATCTGTTGACAATAAATGTCTGTTTTATTATTCTTAGACTAATTTTTATTTTATTAAATAATATTGATAATATTGTTTAATACTGTTGTATTGTGTAGAAAACAAACAAACAATTACAGAATAGACTAGTTATGCTGTACAAAAGAATTACAGTATTATACTATAAACCACATTTATGGTAAAACGTACTCAATAAGAATTTCTAACTGTAAATCTCACTTACAGTTAAGCTGTTTTACCCTAAAACACATTTACAGTAAAGCTGTTGTACTGTAAAGCATATCTACGGTAAATTGGTTATACCGTGATGCATCATTACAGGAAAGGTATTAAAGACCAGTAATTACAGTAACTGTTGCCAGTAGGTTACCACAAAAATACAATAAAACCTCTTACCCCTGTGATTTTAGAGTATTTTGCATAATTTCTTATTTCATTTAATTTGAAACCCATGAACCCAAATTTTACAATTATTACACTCCAGAAACAGACTAACTCTGAATCCAAACCCTAACCCTAACCCTAACCCCAGGCAGAAATATTGTATATCACTTATGTCACCATAATTACTGCTAATACCCTAACACGTCATTTTTGTCATATAAACTGTTCAGAATAAATATTAAGACTAAAATCACATTCACAAAGAATGTCCAAACTTGATTGTGTGACCTCTGAGGTCATGTGGGTGTTGTACAGGTATTACGAGGCTTATCTAATGAAGAAACAAAAACAAAGCTGACCTCCTCCATAATGTTTCTCGCTCACAGGGAGTGGGATGTAAAGGAGAAAATACCTTTCCTCTGCAGTGCACCGCAGGCAAACCAACAGACATGCATCTGACACACTGAGACACACTTCCTAAGGTCTATCTAGCTCTCTTGGTGTGACATCAGACACAGCTGTCACCTATGATCCACACGGTGATAATGACAGAAATACATTTTTTGGTTTCCATTGCAATTTGTTTTTTTATTTTTAAGTTTCCAATTTGGCAATGAACTAAAACAAGAGGCTTGTGAAAATGGTAATGCAAGGCCTTGCAAAAAAGGCCTGCTGGCCTCTGGGAAGAGGTCTTGCAGCAAAACTAGCCATAAGATTGTCGAACTCTAGTAAAAATCCCACAGCCCACTTCACCCTCCCATGCACATCCATCCATGCTCCCTCACCCACACACACACATACACACACACACACACACACACACACACACACACATCTACTCTGGGCTTTCTTCGCATACTCACAGAGTATTGTTGACACATTATTGCTGTGCAATAGAAGAATGCATAGGGGTGGATGACGTGACATGGCAGTATTGCTGTCTTCAGTGTCAAACATTTACAAATAAAAAATATATTTTCCAAAAATCCTCTCAATATTGTACTAGACTCAAGGTTGTGCTATGTGCAAAAAACATCATATGGTGTGACATGTCTGCCTGTTGCACCATATGATTCACATCATATTAAACAAATTGTAATTTCCTGCAAAAATAACAAAAAACAAAGTCCAATGTATGCTTTGTCCTTTTAAACATTTAATTGGGCTTTGCTATAGAGGTGACTTCTTCACAATACAGCTAGCTCACTATAGAGCCCAAAGCCCAAAAATATTTGTTTTATTTTTAAATATAAAATAAGTAAATACAATTTTAATATTACCTTCTAGCATTTAAGACTGATTAAATATTTCCTGCCACATGAATCATTAGTATTTGGTTTGCATTGACAAATGGCGACATGATCATATGGTGTGACACTATATCATTTGGTGTGACACTCCAAATTGTGAAAATAACATACTTTTATTCATGATAAAAATTTAAAATGTTCCTGGAATATATAGAAAACAGTATCAGCAAGAGTTATTTTTAGAATTTTATCGCAAGGTATATCAAAATAAATAGAAAATATATTGAAAGACCGACGGTATAGGTCTCACATTGACCGATGATTTAGAAAATAATACACAAATTTAATCAATTTCACAAAACTAGAATGGATTACAGTTTAGCTATGATAAATTATTTTGATAAAGTCAGTAACTTAAGAAAGGTATAATGCAATTTCAATTATTTTCATGCCGCACCATATGACGATTTTATGCACTAATACAACACGTTGTCACATAAATTCAGATTCCAATTACAAATCTAAAAACAAGATATGTTTCTATAGAGATGAGAGTTGGTAGAACCTGTTATTTGAAATTTTTGAAAAACACGTTTTTCTGGTATATATGTCACTGACCCATTTGTGCAATATATCTTAATTCTCGACTGTAACTTTATACTTTTGCACTATTGTTAACTAACACCTGCTACTATTTTGTTGTTGGGCAACGAAATCTCGTTCTGACAAACACTGCAATAATGTAAATGTTAATGACAAACGCAGAAAGTCGAAGTCTACCTGCGGCCTTTCGTCTGCAGATGTGTCCGGCTGCCACCTGCCGGCCATGCGTCCTTTAACAAGCGGCCAGTTCCCCCACAGAGGTTTTATTTTGAAGGTTGTTTCCGGAAGCACCGCTCTAAATCCCGTGTGTTTGGCTTTGCTGTGGCATGAGACTGAGGCAGTCGTCCGTGAAAACGCAGCCAGCAAGCAGGTCCCGAGTGCAGCTGTGGATATGAGAGGAAGTCTGATTTAACCTCGTAGTCAGCCGGTGTACAGGCCGCCGCACAGCAGCATCCATCTGAGCGGGACTGACCAACCGGCCCGGCGGCTACTGTCACTACCTAACTGGCTAGCTAGCTACCAAACCTAAACCCGCTAACTTCACCAGTTTTAGTCGGTTTACGGGGCGAGCTGTGTTGGCTAAGCGGGGCCTCCGGCTAAGTACGACTCGGTTTACAGCTGCCCTGGAGAGCTTAGCAGCACGGTTCATTTTCCGGAGCGACACCCTGCTGAGATGGGTGAGTAAACGGCTAACCAGCGCATTCCGAACCCAGTTAGCTAACCACAACCGTTCCACCGCTCGTTTAAACCGTCTACGTTTTTTTCAAACGCCTACAACCGGCGACGCATGGCCGAGTGTTGACGGTGATGTTTGAAGAATTAATGCCACACCAGCCTTTGGTGGAGAATCGGAGTTTACTGCTGTATTATCTGTCACTGTCGATGGGTAGTGTGTACGTGCGCGTGTGTGTCTCAGTGTTCGGGTGGGGTAGCTTCCCTGACTCCATCCAGTCTCCGCTCGTTGTGGACGTCGTGTTTTATCCCAGGTCCTCCCAATATTCCGCCTTGGCAAAGGTTTTTTTTTTAAACCCGTGTGAAACACAGGTCTGAGTATGAAGGGACCAGCAGCTACATTGACGTGGAGCCCTTGAAATGGCAGTGTGTTGTGGATGGTGGTGATGGCACTTCTCCATCTCCACAGCTGTTATGCAATAGGATCCAGAAGCCCACTTTATGTTGCTGTTTATACTGCACTGCTCTCTATAGTCTTACTCTTTATGCTGGTTGTTGATGATGATCACAGCACTGGTTACTGAGTGCAGTATCTTCATGTAATTTAATACAAAGAGCCAAAAGTAGCTCACTGTAGATTCTTTTCTTCTGTATCTATCCCATTGAGAATCTCGGGTATTCCTGAATGCAAATCTATATCAATATATGTTTTGCAGTTTATGATGTGTTTTCTAAGAGCAAAGCCCAGGCTGGATCACTCATGTTGTCATATAGGAGACCCAGGGATGATGGGATGGATGTGTGGGCTGTGTGGTGCACTAGCAACTAAAAGAAACAAGCAGGTGACTGCATTCATGTTGCAACCCAGCCCTTATGCACAAACCATCACCTGGTTTGTGCAGACACGACTGTGAAATAAATGTTAAGACATCTGCCATTGTTACTCCAATGATCTGTAGCATTACCAGTGATCAGTAACGTATAGGAGAAAGTAGCATGTCAGCTTCTTGAGTAATTAGAGTACAGTCTGGACCAAACCAGACAGGTTGGTCCTGTGCAGGTTTTGCTGAAGATTTAGGCTGTACAGACTGAACTGAAATTGACATGAACAAGCACTACATATGTAACACAGGTACTGTATTAAAGCTGTGCAATTAATCATTATTAATTAGCCTTTCTTTGATTTAGCTGGTGCGAGTGATTAGTATCAGACTGTAAATAGATCAATATGAATGGAAGCATTATCACAGTTTACTGGCAATGTGGAGCAATTGTCAAGCATCTCAAAATGCAAATCTATTAAACATGAGTACACACAAGCCTGAAGGGGAAAACGTTCATGAACCAACAGTCACTGTTATATGATGTTGTGAGGAAACAAGGATGCAATTCATTTTTTTCTCTCATTAATAAGAATAACAGGAACAATAACCTAATCCTCTGTCATAGCATTTGAGGGATGCACACCAGCAATAAATAAATAAATAAATGATTCTATTACTGTAGTTAACATGGATTGGCAGTCCAACAGATTAATGGATTCTAGTCTTTATAAAGAGCTTAAGGAGGAAGATAACAATACGATTATATGTTCACAAATCATAAATGAGATGCAGTTGGTGTGCAAGTTTCTCCTTTTGTTGACCTTTGGTAGCCATTCTATAAAAAAAGTTATTCTGTCAAAATATTTGCAAAGATTTTTTTTATTACATTTCATTCAGTTCTCGTTGAAAGTGATCTGCTCCTTAGCTCAAACTCCAGAGCACAGTATGACATTTTTAAGAAAATGAAATATATTTTAACTTTTGGAAATGATGATGCAGTCACTCACTGATTGGGTTTCATCAGCCTCAACTAGCAGTGGTGAAAGTGACACAAGTAATGAATTACAGTCTTACTGACCTTATTGTCTTTGCTAGCAGCTGTTCACTGAAGCTCTGCATGTTTAACGCTCCAATACAACAGAGACAGACAGAGAGAGAGAGAGAGAGAGAGAGAGAGTGTGAGAGTACAGTCTCCTTCTTGTTTACCCGACCTTATGCTTTGTGTATCCAGTGTATCTGAATGATCGTGTATATGTGCATTTTCAGGTGTGCTCGTATGGATGCTCATCAAATGAAAACGCATTTGTGTTGACATAGTTATAGTGGCTATCCTTTCTGGACTGACCAGCTCAGAGGAATTTGCAACTGAGGGGAAACAGAAATTTATAATTATAATAAAAATATAATTACATACATTATTATTATTAATAATATTATTGTTATTGTTGTTATTATAAAAATTATTATAAAATACCTCAATCCTTTAATCATCTATTTGTAGATATTTATTGTAGGACTTGTACATCATAAGTTGAGAAACAATAAGCGGTGCTCTTTGTATGACATCGTACACAATACTTGTCCATCTGCACCATGCCCAGAATGCTCAGTAATTGACTACATCATGGTTAGACTGTACATCAGCATCACAGTATTGACTGTATGGATTTTGTTCATCTGTTGTATAATGGTTGACGAGGTTGTTCACGATGCGACAGCAATTTAAAAAACTATCACTATGAGACCACATCTCTTCACTTCCTCACTGTGTGAAAAACAGTTCCTTCACAAGACTAGACCCCAGCAAATCACTGTTGGTTCCATAATGCATTTCCTGTGATGGGGCTCTTGGTAATCTCAAGTGTACAAGAGGTTTGAATGTCTTTCTATTTTCCTCACATTTAGTCACTTTTTGGTAAGAAACCACTTAAAAAAAAAACAAAAAAAAAACGAAACAAAGCAGGTGCTTCCCTGTCTTGCTTCCCTATTAGTTTGTATTGTTAATACAAACCCAACACTTGCTGTGACAGTTTCAAATCAAAAGCCCTCATCATTTTAACCTTTCATTATCATGTTCATGCCTTCCACGCTTCTGGGCTTTATTGAAGCCCCAGTTTTTAATCAACTTTGGGCTTTTACTTAATGAAATGTGGCTGTCCTCATTGACTCATGTGCTTGTGAACAATATCATACCAGAATTATTTGACATTGTCAGGAGAACAATTGGATGGATTGAATCAGGGACAGTTTTTGCTATGGGCGACCGCCAAGGGGAACACTCTATTTGGGGGCACCCTAAAAAAAAAACCAAAAAAACAACTTTTTCCAGTTTTCTAGACTAATACCGCTCATTTCCACGTCAAGTTAGTGGAGTGGGCGCAGGGTGTCCCTACTATCATGTCAACTTGCTGCTGCATGTAAACAGGTTGTGTGTGCCGGAAGACACTGCAAGGTGGAAGAGGGTGAGGGATAGACTGACGTCTGGATGATTATGATCCCAGGCCATGCAACACAAACTGCTGCTTCCAAGTAAATTGTATTTCATTCATAAAATTAATATAGACTCCTTATAGCAACATGTAATTTGTTGGGTTATGTGAAAATGTAAAAAAAAAAAAAAAAAGACATGAATCTGTGCATCCATCAATTTGTTTACATCATGTCAGTCTTGACTCTGGGTGTTTGACGGACGGGTTCAGTGGTGGGGTTTGGGGGCCTGGGAGTGTAGGTTGGGGTCCAAGGGATTGGAATTTATATTTATATTGGAATTCAAAATGTATGTTTGGAATTTATACCAAATTAGAGAATCATCTCTTTCTAACCAGGCCCAATATTCTGTCAATACAGTTCTGAACAAGATCAGGTAAGATTTAGATCTGTCTAATTCTGTGGCTGGAGTATTGCTGCTTTAATTCTGTATTTTTTAAATAATTTTTAACTTTACAGTGTTTTTTATTTACACACACACACACAAAATGTATATTTTGTCTGATCAGTGTTCAGGGTGGAATATAACCTGCAGTAATTCCCAGTCTCAAACAGAAACACCTCAGGACTGACTGACTCTCTGCCTTTGCATCCTTCTTTGCTCAACCCAGCACCTCCTGTTGGTTCTGTTTGCAGACAACCTGAATGAAGCCCTTGAGAAGCTGAAGCTAGCATCTACGGACAGCGCCACGGACAGCGTGGAAAGCTGCCTGGACTGTCTGCTTAAAGCTCTCGCCAACAACAGTAAGCACAGCTTGATTTTCAATTTGTTTGTATTACAAATTACTTCTGGTCTGTGAAATTTTTATGGCAATCTGCCTGCTCTGGACCTTGCACCAGTTTGGTAATATTTTCTACATGACTCAAGACATAGCACTCTCATTAGCATGCTCATCTATTAATGTAATAAATCAGATCTCGATTGTACTCAGATTAGAAATGTATGTGTCTTGTTAATGAGGCTGTGTGGTGTTTGTCTGAAGACACAGTGTGATATTGTGACTAATGTGGAGTAGATGTCTCGCAGTTGAATGAGCAGGAGTCATTGTCATTCAGCATGTGTGGTGCTAAACTTGAGAGACTGCACTGTTTCACTCCTACGGTCTGACTAATGAGCTTACACACTGTTACCTAGGCCTTAATAAAGTTTACAGTGTCAGTCCTCATTCCCCCTGTGAGAAATGTCATCCAATGACAACCTACTTTAAACTTAGCCTCTGACCTAACTGTACTTTATATGGAAATTTAAACAAAGCAGAAATAATATTAAAAAAATGTAAATAGAACATATCCAAGTGCAACATCCAAATTGCAGCAGAAGCTATAGTTTTTCTGCTAAAAGTAAACTATGTTACTGCATTATTGTGTGAACATAATATTACCATAAAGACACCCTTGATTCATGTACATATTAATATAATATGTTAATATAATATAATATGTGCTTGTACACATAGACAGAACTCTCTCTCTCTCTCCCACTCTCAACCCAACCGGTCGAGGCAGATGGCCGCCCCCCCTGAGCCTGGTTCTGCTCGAGGTTTCTGCCTCTTAAAGGAAGTTTTTCCTTGCCGCTGTTGCCAAGTGCTTGCTCATCGGGGGATCTGTTGGGTCTCTTTAAATAATTAATAAATAAAAAAGTGTTTGGTCTTGACCTGCTCTATATGTAAAGTGCCTTGATGTAACTTTATTATGATTTGGCGCGACAAATAAATCTGATTTGATTTGAATAGTATTTAAATTCCACACTGGTGTATTTGTGCTTAACGTTGTTATAGGACAAGGTAAGACACTGCAGCCATGCTTAGTGGCCCAGTGATGCTGTGAGCTGAATGCTGATATGGATGTTAAAGAGTAACCTGTCCCCCCCATGGAAATGTCCCATTGACTGACTTCTTGTGTATAAACGTCTTGCTGTCCTTCAGAAGTGTACTCGGTGATCTCATGTCATCACAATAGATATTGGGTTAAAAGCATTACGGCTGATATTTTTGCAGATATTGAGGCATAAACCATAGAGCTGCATAAATTGTTGTCACATAGGTACCAACCCTGGCAGCATGATCTGGCACTGGACACACCCTTCAAATATGATCTGCATCCATCTTTCTTGTATAATTATTTCTATTAATAAAATACAGGTATTTATGGAAAAAGCCTACCTGCCTCGAAATTGACAATGCAAAATCTGACACTTTGTCACATATTTTGAGCAGTAATGTAAGCAGCGTTATGCTTTCAGCACACATTAATGTGATTGAAAGTGATGAACTGTATTTATTCCCTCCAGACACAGAAGCCAGTATGAAGATCCAGGAGATGGGTGTTCTCCCACTGCTCCCTACCCTGCTAAATCCCCAGTCTTCCTGCACTCCTAAAGTAGCCAACATCATTGCTGAAGTGGCCAAAAATGGTGAGGATTGCTTATCAAGGCCACTCGCCCAGGAACACCCTGACTCCCTTTGTCAGCATTCGGCTTTCTTTTTCTCCTCCTCACATCCTTCTAGTTTTAATTTCTTTTTTTGTCCTAAATAGATTACTTTAAGATATTATAATCAATGGACCTACTTTTTCAGTGACGGATAAGGTAGAATATATATTAGAATTAAAGAATGTTGTGATGGATTGGCAGGCTATTTCAAACCAGGCTTCTTGGCATTTTACAGCTGAGTTTGAGGCCATTGTGTAAAAACTTGAATCTTGTATAACTGTATTATCAGCGAGATTCCATTTTCTATAATGCTTCTGTGTGAGTACATGAGAAGCTTTTAAAGCAGAGAAAACCAGGCGTGAATAGAACTTGGGGTTAGAAAAGGTTAGGATAATGGATGGGTTTTTTAGCAGTTTGCAAGACTGCAGCTAATGATCACTTTGCAGCATTTGCCAAGCTTGGCAGCAACCCGCTGGCATTTATCTGTCACTGCTTCCGGAACCGTCTGCATGGAGCCAAGTGACTGCTGAGCTAAAGACAACTCCCTCTGTCTGACAGTTGAAACAGGCTGGATTATTTTAGCTGCACCAGGAGAGATTTAATGTGCAAACCGATAGGTGTTATTAGTATGTATGTAACAGAAATCATCATACTCCCCCACCCCCATACTGGTAAGTGTAAGGTCCCTGGTGGGATATTCTCACCACGTACACTCCTGGATGACTCCATGCTTACTGTCAGTTGGAGATGTAAACTGTGTCTGAGACAGCAGTCAGTGAGTAATTTTGTTATGCCCAGAGGCCTGGACCCTTCACACTAATATCTTTATCTTTCTTTTGTAACCATTTTCAAAGCATCACAGATAACTGTGTGGGTAATCATGACAATGAGGTTAACTATTTCAATGTTGGTTTTTTGATCATAGACAGAACATCTAAGACGCATTATGCTACTGGTGCAGAAATTCTGAGTTTATTTCAGATTTATTTTTAACAGGAAATGTCTCCAAAATGTATCAGGACTTGATACATTTGAATCAGGACTTTGGACCTACTTGTACTAAGAACTTATAAGATCACCTTATAAGGGTTAATATTCACATGTCACTTGGCCCTATGCCGCATTCATAGATTTTAGCATTTCTCCAGACTTTTGTGTCTTTTCCATTGGAAAGTTTCCATTTGCTGTTGTATCATGAACTAGTGGGTAAAGCAATGCTGGTCTTAACCTTATTGAACTGTCAGTTCTCTTTTGACCTGTTGTCCGATTTTCTCTGTAGAGTTCATGCGAAGTCCCTGTGTGGAAGCTGGCCTCATTCCACCTCTAATTCAGCTGCTAAACTCCCCTGACCAGGAGGTTTTACTGCAGACTGGCCGCGCTCTTGGCAACATCTGTTATGACAGCCGTAAGTACAAGTGCGCTTTGCTTAGGGAACACTGGATCCCTCATGAGCTTTGTCATCACAGAACTCAAAGAATATAAGTAATAAAAATTATGCTGTTTATGGACTATGGTTCTTGAGGCGTGTATTTCAGCTTCATATGCCTTTATCACACTTAGAGGATTGTGTCTAGGAACATCATGTTGAGGTGTAATGAAATGCTGCCTGTTGATTGCATTCAGATGGAAGGCAGCGCACCTCCTGAAGGTTCTGACAGATCAATCATATGCTCATTGTCATTGCAAGACGAACATGCGAGATAAACACATCGCAGAAGACTGCCTAAAACACAATGAATAAGAAAGATTATTTTATCTACATGTATCATGTGTTTACATTCAGCATATGAGCATTTGACATGTCAGATATAGCCCTGGATACATTGGACATGCATTCATAAAATCTGGCATTTGTCAATTTGGTGGCAACTGTGAGGTTAGCTAGCACGATGGCTGAGGAAGGAGAGAAAAGAACAGCACATTTGCTATTCTGAATAATTTTGAATTCAGGAGATTCAACGCCTTCAAAATAATTTATTTCTAATGCTGTCAGTGTTAATGCATGAATTGCAATCAATTAAGAGGCAACAATAAACATATATATTTTTTTATCACATTCACTCGCTCTGCAATTTTTTCAATAGCAAATTGTCAGAGGAAATCAGTCAAAAATCAGATTTATTTATTTGTGATGGACAAAATAGCTAAATGCGATTTTAAAACAACAAAATAACAAATAATGCGTCATCAAATGATGGCCTTTTAATTATTGCGGTTTAACACGCTAACATTGACAGCCCTATTTATTTGATTTGATTCAGGAATTTAACTCAAATCATATTGTCATTGCAATATGAATGGTCATTGTGCAGGCCTAGCTCCTGACCAACTTATCTTAGCTGTGAACCAATGCATTACAGGAGACCTTATAAAAACAGAATCATGTTACAAACAAGCTGACACACTTGCATACAGACGTCATTTGTAAGAATGTGAGATAATGGAGTGTAATATGTAAAATGCCAAAGACAGGAAAAGAGCAGGCTTTGAAAATTGGTTACTTCATTATCACACTAAAAGGTCTTCCCTTGAGGTTCTTTTCTAAAAATGATTGTTTTAATATTAAAGTATAAGTAGATTTCTTCGATGTATTGCATAAGGACCAAAACCTTATGGTTGATACCAGGTGGCACACTCCATGGTACAATGATAATGTTATATCAGTGGACAGGAATGTTTTAACATTACTGATTACTGCAACAGAAAACAAACAATTTTAATACAGAGGAAACTAAACAGGAATAGAACATGCAACAGTGTAAAAATCAACTTGATTCCACTCTGATGCACTTTTTACCCAATATTTACACAGCACAACTGCAGTTTGACTCCATATTAGCCATTATAAGTTTATTTAATGTCTTCACATGCACTTTCAGCTTAAAAAAAAAGTCCAGAGGCCATCTTTTCTTCCCTGATACTTATGCTTGCTGAGAATCTGATATCTGAACTTGACAGAGTACCGAATAAATGCTGAATAATTGGATAGCGGCATACTATTAACCCTGAATGCCAATGGCTATTTCTCAGATTAAACTTGAAAAAACGTAACCAGAAACCCTTTTAATATCTAATTGGTCTGTAGGTCAGAAATAAACCCACATAAATTTAATTTATCCAAGAACAGATAACAAATTGACTCCAAGATTTAGTAAAATAATAAATTTAAATGCGTAATTGTAACAATAAAGACATGAAACAACAGCAGCACTCTTTTTCTTTGCATTGGTGAATTTATTCTGCTCTTATCTGATTGAATTGAAGGAGCACAAGCTCCTCCTCTCTAAATCACAGCCATGTATATAGTGTATTTTGCCTTTTTGCTTTTTGCCTTTTCCAGAGAAAGTATTACCAAATTGCTGGCATTTTGCTAGCAGCGAATATTTCACTGTTCTTCAGTAGTTGCAAGTGGCTCCATGCCACCATTTCCTGTGTAGGTTACATTTATAGAGCAACTGAGGATTAGATTTCTGGTTATAGTGGTGCATTAAGCTAAATGCTAGTATTGTAATATTTTTAAGGATGCAGTTATGTATTATTAAAAATGATTGCCATACAAAAAAATTGCTGACACTTTGGAGAATATTACAAATACATGAGAGGAGGGAACAGTTGTATTCATTAAATATCTGATATGACATCTGATAACATTTGCACTGGGCTATATTAAGATATTAGGCTTTAATTATGATATTGATATAATTCCAAACACACATGGAATTAACACTAGTGGTACTTTTGGGTTTAGGTTGTGGACTTTAGATTTGAAGAAGCCCAGTTGTCAAGGTTCAAAGGAATTAAACTAAACTAAAAAGGTATGTCACACTCTATCTGAAAATAAAAGGGGTGTCTTTGGAAAAAAGCACATTTGAGATGTCTGCTCTAAGACATTTCATTAGTGAGTGTACCAGCTAAGTATTTAAGTGTTGACCTCAGGGACAGGCTGCAGCGTTTAGACCTCATTTTTGAGGCCAACTTCAGAGGCTTTAATCACAGCTGTCAGTTCTGGGGCACAGATTCTCATCTTGCCAGAAGCTGGCTGTCAGTGGAATCTGGTGGGATGTGACATTTGTTTGAGTATAGGGGGGTGTCTCAACAGGTTGGCATGGTTTAATGATAGCTGCACTGGGAGAGTGTAGAGAAGCAGCTGCTTTGCCACATCACAGAAGCACACACTTGTGATCTGTTAGACATTGCCTTTGTTGCTTTAGAAGAATAACTGAAACGAGATCTTTTACTTAATTTGAAACTTTCTTTACAACATACATAGGGAAGACAAGCACACTTATGTGACAGACGTGAAGTGACGCAAATTCAGTAGAAAGTTAAATGAGCTTTGATTTGTACACCAATCAAGGTATATGTAGGTCAGAAATAATTTTAAACAGGCTGTATCTTGAAGGTTATCTTTTTTTCATACATCTTAATTCATGAGGGTAAATATAATGCAATTGCAAGACCACTGTAAGGGCCCCTCTTCCTGTCTGTGTAGCCTGAGCTACAGCAAATCTAGTACTTTGTGTGTCCACACGTTAGACCTTTAGTTGTACAGAGCCCTGTAAGTCACAAGTGTGCTATGCCTCAAATGCAGGGAGGAACACAAATAAAAGCACAAATAAAATACAAAATGTCTTGTTTGTGTGGATTGAATAAAAGAGGAGTGCTGCTTTATGAGGCAAAGGACTGAAAAGGCATCTGAAACTTTCTGGCTACATGTGCTGATAAATGGTCCAATAAATGTTTGGTTGAGCTCACATAACCCACACACTGTACAAGGAAACTTGTTTTTACTTTGTGACACAAAATCTGCTCATCATCATGGCCTCAGGACAAGCATGTGGACGTGCATCTGTCTAGTGCTCCCATACCATTGTTGGGGAGCAGGGCCTTTAGACACTTGAACTGCTTCCTGTGGCATCAACTTGGTAACAACACAAAGAGGTCTGACCTCGATCCATCCCAGGCTTTTCACAACCATCACACAGCTCACAAGATGATGAAGGCAGCAAAAATGCTGGCACAACATTCTTTTAGGAGCAAATCCTTGTGATTTCAAAAACTATGAAAGTCTATGAAAATATATAAAAGAATGTCAATACATAAAGAAAACTTTTCCATTGCAGGCGACAACTGATGTGAGCTGATCGTAGAAGTATCTGTGACATTTTATTAAAATGTTCTGGGTACACAAAATTGACTGTATCGCTGTATGTCATTAATAAACCTAATAGATATTTAAGTCTGAAATAAGAGTCAGTAACACTTGACCCATTGGCGAGCACAGCTGCCAGAGATACACAGGTGGCGTGGCATGCGAGTTGTGGCTGCAGAATGTCCTGGTTTACACTTTGGTGCCATTGTTAATGGTTTAGAGCAAATATGCTGCCTAGGTGATGCATCATGTTATCTGGGGACTTGGCTCCTCACTTATTTTAATGCATGAGACACATGTGACAGCAGATAGATAGATAGATAGATACTTTATTTATCCCAGACTGAGAAATTGCAGAAATAATACAGAAAAGACCTGTGGACAGCTTGACTAAAGACTACAGGTTTTCTGTATAAGAAAATAATTTAAAATGAAGAGAATTGAAGATTCAGATATCCTAGTAACTCTGTGTATAGATTAAGCTGCAACAGTGCGTGAACATGTGTTTTTTCCATAGCAGATCGGCAAAGGCACCTGCAACGCACATGCCATGCATTCATTATGTCTCTTGCAGTGTATCTTAGATCCTTGTAGGCAGCTCTCACCTAGGTTGATCTCTTTATGTGTACTGAGAATTACTCATGACTGAACTCTTAGAGTATTCACTTAATTTCTCACAATAAAGGCCTAACGTGTCCTGTTTGTCAAATAAATTGCTGAGCACAAAGAACAACTTAATGTGAACAAAACAGAAAATTTTCTACATGACATTTCCTTGTTGTTGAGGGTGAAGGTGTGGTATGCTGCCATGAGCAACTGAAAGTAGCAGATGCAGTGACACTGAGAGGACTGACTCATGCAATGCTTCCTTTGGCAGCTCTTCTGCTAGACAAAGCCTCCCAGAGTCACAATTGTCACTTCTGTGTGTTCATTGTTTCTCTGAAAAAAAACAAGGAACAACAGTGATGAGGGAACTTGTGAAGAGAATACGTGTCAACAGTAAAGTTTCTTGGCCTTCAAAACAATTAGGGTGTGGAAATGGATACTGCATAAAGGCTTGACTATCCTAAACATCATGCACAGAGAGCTTTGTTCTGTTGGATATTCTAGAAAGACTTTTTTATACGGGAAGAATTATGGCCAACCATGTAAATTGTGGCATTAAAGAAATTCAACTCTTGGTTCTTGGCAGGATCTGAATGATAAAATACCTATATCAGATGGAAAGTTATTTTGGTTGAATCTTTATTCACCACATTCCTATAGTTATGGACATAATTCTTTCCTTCACTCATTTTATAGACGTAGTTTGCATTGATTTAAATGTTTTACACTGCTTACTTAGCATTGTTTTCATGTGCATCTTCAACTTGTGGTTATTTTTCTTTTTTTTTTTGTCTTTGTTTTCTTTGTGGTTGATTTGTGTCCTGGCCTCTTTGTTTTGCAGATGAGGGCAGGAGTGCAGTTGACCTGGCAGGAGGGGCTCAGATAGTAGCTGAACACATTAAATCCCTCTACCAAAATACTGAGCCGGAAAATGAGAAGCTCTTGACTGTCTTTTGTGGCATGCTGATGAACTATAGCAATGATAATGGTAATGACCATCTTCCCCCAAGAACAACTGTTAACTAATCTCAACTAATCAGTGATTGTTCTCTTTCTTATACACAGACAGTAGGGTTGATCTCAACCAGGATTCTGTGCTTTTCTAGTTTGAACTGACCATTCTCATTATTTTTCTACTATGCTATTTGTTGCTCTTTCAACTTCACCTCTGAGGTAACTGTTGGAGGACCCCTTCTCCCTCCACCATCCCCTCTGTAAATCTGTTTTGTGTGTAGATTCAGCAGATAAAGTATTCAATAGTTAGCCCCCCTTGATACTTTTCAGCCATGGTAGTGACATGGCCTGAGAGGTACTGGTGGTATATCTATTGGTTGATTCACCATGTTGGTCATGATGTCTTGGGTTCTCAGATGATGAATTCAGATGAGTCTTCATGACATCAGCAGCTCAAATGTGTTATCTGTCCAGTGACAAAATCCACAAGATAATAGGCACAAACATTCACAAAAACATTCAGGGTTCTTTGACGATGGATCCTGATGGGCTTGTTGAGCTACTGAATTGTCCTATGGTGCCACCATTAGATCATGCAATGCTCATATTCATGTTCCCCTGAGGTTGAACTATCCTGAATTTGTCAGTAACATCAGTAGGTTAAACAATAATTAGTAAATGCTAACATGCAAAACATCCACACTCGTCAGTGTTACTAAATTGTTCACACTGACTTTAATGTTTGGTCAAGCACAGTCTCACTGATTTGTGTAGTATAGACTCTCAGTGTTGATCCATTTCTGTTTTTATACAGAACAGATAAGAAATGTACAAATTGGTTTTTAATTTGCCTTGGAATTGATTGGAGGTGTGTTTTAACTTGGATAAAGCCAGGCCAGCTCCTTTTCCCCTACTTCCAGTCTTTATATTAAGCTAGGGTTACCATGTCCGGACTCCTGCTCTTTGCTTTACACATTCTTTTCTCATCTCGCTCTTTGAAACAAAGTGAACAGGTTTATTTTCTGAAACTGCTTTTTAGAAGGCAGGGCACTATTTATAAAATATTTAATGATGCAAGTTAAATGTTTAAGAATTATTTTGAATGTCCAAGACTTGGGGTTAGACTTCTTTTTAACGTTGGATATCCAAGATTAATGACTGTGGCTTCACCAAGACTTAAGGCCGCCAAAGACCAGTTTACATCCATCTTATGCTTCCTCTTTTAAATGTCTCCGTCCTTATAATAAAGGCATCATTCTATATGGACTTAACTGGTACTTACCATGAATGTTCAGCTGCCTTGACAGTTTAAAAGGTTAGAAGGTGTACACTTCCCTGTCTCTTTGTATCTGCAGTTTTCTGGGAGGTCCTACAGTTTTTGTCTTTGTGCTAACAAGGCTTGTTGACGGCAGTGAGTATATAATCTGACAGACACAGAGCTTCTGCCAAAGTGTCCTTTGGCACTGAATTTGTTTGGCTGGCTGATGGTAGGCTGAGATTGGATGAGAGTTTGAAGCTTTCAGCATCTAGCTGACTCTTCGTATTGAGCTAATTTTGAGAAAGCAGCCCACTTACTTAGACATCAGTTCAATTGAATCATTCCAGAAAATGACATGATTCTTTTTCAGATATTCCCCTGACAACCACAGCATGTAGATATTTGCACACTGTATAGCTGATGAGTCTTAATTTAAATAAAGAACTTCATAAAAAAGATAATGTTAGAAACATTTTTAATATTTAGAGTTTGGGATGAATGTTTTCACTAACATCTAGTTGTAGTGATGTTTTTGGTCATGAGCAAATGGCCATGGAGTACATAGTAAGCATGTAAGCTAATCACAGCCATGTACTGTATCTGGTTGTAAAGGAATACTTAATCTAAATTGTGCATTTTTTTGCATGTGTATTTAATGAATACTTCATCTTATATAATTTTATTAGCAGCCTAACAGGAAGGATGGTTTGTTCTTTGACAGGTGCTAATGAAATTCATCAATCGTCATGTGTTTTAATTGGCACTCAGGTTGATTAAAGGGCATTGTCAAAGCTAAGAGAGAGTCATTGTGACAATCTTTCGTTTATCTTGCAAATACTTCAGAGGAGACCATGGCTTAGTAGATCACTGACTTCTTTGTCGCACTATTTCATGACATGTTAACCCAACAGAATTAATGGTGCATATAAGTCTCATAGCGCATGATCAAAAAACTGGATCAGGATGAAACATACATGTAATAAAATGAATCCTAGAAACAACACATTATCTTCATCATGGCTCCTTGATGTTCTCAATATTAAACTTCCAACATCTTCCCTTCTGCTCTGTCAAAGCCTCAGTGTCATTTGCAATAGAACAAGAGTGTTCCTTTCAGGAAACAGTTTCAAAGATTTACATTTCCCACTCTGTCTGATCTTAACATAATATTTTATTGGTGTTTAATCAATGAACTTAGAAAATGTTATTACCTTTTTTTTAACATGACTTGTCACTACTCAAAGAATTTTATGGTTTCACTGGTGCTATTCCTTCAGGTTTTGACTGTCACCTAAAAAGATCTTTTTGAATCATCCCAGATTTCCTGTTGTCTTCTGTTCTGCTTATCTACGCACTCCTGTCTTACTCCATTTATTCAGTTTTCACACAAATGAATAAATTTAATCTTTTTCTCTTCTGACCCTTCTCATATCTTTGTCTGTTTATTACCATCAAATATCAATTCAAACTAAGTATTTGCTGATGGTTGTTTTCATAAGATCTTAACTATGGTTGGTACTTGGTTTTGGTGACCTTATTTGATTATTTGAGTGTGAATTCACAATAAGAATAGCCTGTGTAATATGGTCTTAAATGGTGTCTATGGGATAAAAGTAAATGGAGAATCATACATAAAGTCAGATAATCAACAGTATCGAAGTGTATGACATTGAAGAAGACTGTATTTTAAATACGTTTCTCTTTTCATTTAAATTAAATCTTATTTCTTCCTTCTTAATTGACACAGGAATCTGATGCAAGAAATATGTCCCCCTGCATACCCAATAATGCTGTTAACTGCTTCTCATAGAAACAGCCTACATGTTGTGGTCACTGTTTATTTAAGGCAAAATTTTCCAAATGCTCTTCTCTTAATTTCTTCAGCTCTGTGATGTTTAGAGCAACACATCAACTACCTACCTTTCTGTGTTTCTGTTTACTCTAGATTCCTTACAAGCCCAGCTGATCAGTATGGGTGTGATTCCCACACTGGTGAAGTTACTAGGCATCCATTCCCACAACACAGCCCTTACAGAGATGTGTCTCATTGCCTTTGGGAATTTGGCTGAACTTGGTGAGTAAATCTAAATAACTGTTCAGTCAATCAAAGGAGCATTCTGAGGTGTTTCATTTGGGAGAATATCACATTGATGTAATTAATCAGATCCTTCACTCAGTTCTTCACTGACCCTTTGCCTGTAATTACTGCCTCCAGTTTTGTTTGTTTTGATATGTCCATATTTAGGTTTTGGTATGTGCTTAGGGTTGCTCTCATGTTAATACGCAAACCTTTAGCCCAGTCTCAGGTGCTGGATCATTAATGGTTCCTGTTGCTAAAAAACACCCCAAAGCCCAAAGCTCCTACCTGGTAACTTTCTTCTTAGCCACAAAGGACCTCTAGAGCTCAACCAGAGTTTGTCACCCCTGTTGGAAAACCTCCAATACAGCAGAAATGTTGTTTTATCTTACCCCAATTCAGAGCCTTGACAGAATGATGTGTCTAAACTCTGCAGGCAGTATCTCCCTCCTCATATTTGTTCTGATTTGCATAAAGGCAGGTATGTGTTTTTGAGCTAACTTTGAAGTGTCAAGCATAAAGAAAAACCCAGTAAGAATACTTATGTCAATGTAATATTTCAGTTTCTCCTTTTTAATGAACTTGTCAAAAAGAACATCAAAAATAATTTTTTGATGTAACTGTAGTTATAGTTGTATATAGAAAATGTAGTCATTAACCTGACTGTTAATCATATTAGCTGCAGAAAAACTACTTTGAGAGGCTGATTCTGTTATGACAGACCTGTGATACTCCTTGTGCTTTTAGAGTCCAGCAAAGAGCAGTTTGCCTCCACCAATATTGCAGAGGAGCTGGTACGTCTTTTTCAGAAACAGACAGAGCATGAGAAGAAGGAAATGGTTTTTGAGGTGCTGGCTCCACTTGCAGAAAATGGTAATGAACTTGGTAGTTTTGTCTTTTGTGTGTGTGTGTGTGTGTGTTCGTTCATGATTAAACTCTACAAAAGGTCATTTGCATGGCATGGAGCACATGATTTCAGAACTGTGAGACACTGCCACATTCCCTTATGCCTTTAGAGGAAAATCACCTCCACCTACTGTGCAATAATTTATAATGCTCAGTGTGTGTCATGCTTTCCAGGCCAGCCGCTAACTGCTTAGTCATGGCAGACAGCTCCTGCCTTTGCTCTGGTGCTCTTTTTTTAAACAAGACATCAGCATACTTATGTGTGTGTGCGTTTGTGAAGCAGAAAGAGCATCTCACTGACAGTTGTTATCTTCAATCCAGGCACACTGGGTGCTCCCACATTCTCAGTCTCCAGGACAACAACCTACTTAACTCTACTCTGGAGAAACCTTGCTCTTATATTTCTTACTCTGCATGTTGTTGATTACGTTTTTTCAGAAACACTTGAACAATCAAAAGCACAATGGTGAGACATGGATTATGTTCAACCCTTTCAAAATTAAAGCAACAAAATTGACATCCATTAAATGGTCTGGAAAATGTCAGCAAGCATAATTTCTAGTTTCCTGAGCTCATAGTGACATCTATAGATGACTGTATAGAAATTTTATATACCTACATGTATACCTGTCAGTCCTGATCCAGTCATTTTTGTAAATAATTGATGAAGGTGTCCCACAAGGATTAATTTTGGGCCCCATGTTTTATATATATATATATATATATGTATGTGTATATGTATATGTATGTATATATATGTATGTGTATATGTATATGTATATGTATATATATATATATATATATATATATATATATATATATGTATGTATGTATATATGTAGGTGTGTGTGTGTGTGTGTGTGTGTGTGTGTGTATACGTATATGTATTCCCAGTGTGGGCTGGACTCCAGCACCTTCCGCTACCTGGAAGCAGATAGGCAGTTGAGAATGAATGAAACAAACACTGTGCTGTTGGTTTGCTGGACCATATCAAGTCCCATGTATGTGAATGGTGTCATATGATGCACATCATATCTTGCACCACTATGTTGCAACAGTGCTGTGTTTCATACTTTGCCTGTCTTCTCTCAGTGTTTTTCCCTTCTTCTCCTGCCAGATGTGATAAAACTTCAGCTGGTTGAGGCAGGCCTGGTGGAGTGTCTGCTGGAGGTAGTGGCTCAGACTGTTGACGGAGACAGGGAGGAGGACATTGCCCAACTCAAGACTGCCTCCGACCTCATGGTTCTCCTGCTTCTAGGAGGTAAACATTTGACATGTTCAGTCAAAAAGAAAATGAGAAACTGTGAAGATCATGTTCAGCTCAAGATAAAGAGATGAAAACAAATAATCAATGCAGTACCAGTACAATAAATTTTTCCATCCATGAATCTGGACGGAAAAATAACTTTGTGTAAAGGAAGGAAGGAAATTTTTCACACCAGTTTCTTCACGCTGTCATCACTGTTGCAGCACAGGTGCTTCAACAAGCTGTGCAAGACTATAAGGCGAAAGGAATTTAATTAGGCGATGGGAAATTTCACCTTCCCATATATGAGTGTTCTGTCAGAGCTGATGTAGAGATTGAGTAATTCAGCCTTCATGTACATATTGTTACAGTGAAATAGACGTGTGTGTGTGTGTGTGTGAGAGAGAGATAAATATACATTCTGGTCTCTGCTGTAGTGTAGTGCTGTACATTAAGTTATGTTAAAGCAGCAGCTCTTCTCTTTTGTGCGCTTCATGATCAGCTGACAGGTCACATTATTCCAATGCTTTTACCCTTTATTCCTTTGCAGTGTTCATACTGTGTTCATCATCAAAGACTTTTGTTAGAGCTAAACTGTACAGTACGAAACTTTTGTCAACAAATTTTAATCCCCCTGGATTTTTCTCAAGCGATAATCCTTTTTGCCAGGTTCTAAACTGTTTGAATGTGGTTTGAGCCACTGGTGGTGTAGAAGGCAGGAACCCCTTTCAGAGGTGGGCCTGTGACGGGGCTGTTCATTTAGTAACAATTGTGATGTTGGTGCAGCTATAACATTACAGATCAGTCATTAACATAAACTGTTGATGTGAATAATGCTGCTTATGTGGTTACCATGGTACTTGTGAGTGGGTGGATATCTCAGGCAGCAGGTGAACATTTAGTCCTTAAATTGATGCTGAAGCAGGAAAAATGGTCAAGTGTGAGGGAGAGAGAGACTGTTAAGGCCAAATTGTGACGTGTAGAGAACTGAGTCAGAGCATTTCCAACACGTCACCTCTGTGGGATGGTGTTGGTCTGCAGTGTACAGGAAGGACATACCAGAAGGAAGGAAAACCAATGAACCTGAGCATCAAGGGTCACATGTCATTGATGTTCTCTGGAGTTAAGGTTGGACTCTGTGGTCTGATCCAGCAGAAAAGCTACTGTAGCTCCCATATGCACCATAGGAAAAGGACAACCTGGTAGATGTAGTTTGATGCTTTGGACAATGTTCTGCAAGGAACCTTGGGTCCTTCATTCATTTGGATAGGGTTAGTTTGACATGTAGCACTGACCTAAACATTGTCCACACCAATTACAGCCCTTCATGGAAACAGTATCCCCTAAAGATTGTGGCCCATTCCAGCAGGATAATGCCCAGGTTATAATCTGTCAACAGTATACACCACAGACTGAAAAAGAAATATGATTCAGCACTAATGCACTCAGTAACACATTGGCATTTACAACAGGAAGCTGCTTTATAAGTGCCCAAAATTAAGATATCAGCTCGGTGTTAGTTATATGTTAAAAGTGGAAACTTTCTTCTTGCTGCTCTTTAGATGAGTCCATGCAGAAGCTATTTGAAGGAGGAAAGGGCAGCGTCTTCCAGAGGGTCTTGTCTTGGATACCATCCCATAACCATCAGCTGCAGTTGGCAGGGGCTTTGGCCATCGCCAATTTTGCTCGGAACGGTAAGTTTCACTGCAGAGTTTCAGATGAGGTTGTCAAGTAGAGCTAACCCTGTTATCTTGTCTCTCTCTTTACATATATACTCACACACACACACACACACACACACACACACACTTATGAGATCTTATGAGACACAATATGGTTTTTACTCTTGGCATTTTGCAGATGGGAATTGCATCCACATGGTGGACACTGGTATAGTGCAGAAGCTGCTGGAGCTGTTGGATCGACACGTTGAGGAAGGCAATGTTACCGTTCAACATGCAGCTCTTAGTGCCCTGCGAAACCTGGCCATACCAGGTGAGCTGCTACACACCAGAGTCTGTCAGCTAGAAGTCTAGACTGTCAAGAAAATCTAATGACCATTAGGAGGTGTCTCTACTGGTTGTAAAAAGATTCCAGATTGTATTGAAGTCCATGTGAACATGAAACTAATTTTCACATAATTTATTAGCTCAGTAAATGTTTTCCTTTATAGGTTTATTGGCCCATTTAGAGATTAATAGACAGGGTAGCAGGATAGTATTATGGGCAGATGCGCCCCGCAATAAGCATAATTTTCTCAAAAATCAAGTTCACGACATTGGTTCACATGTGGTTTTCCATGGGATCTGCAGATTTTTATGTAATCTTTACCTGATATTTTGAGAGATGCTGTAACAGTTTTCTTTAAGGTAATATTTAGAGGTATGTTAATGAAGGGCAATGTAGTGGCATAATAGTTAGCGCTGCCCCACAACAAGAAGGTCGTTGGGTCAGTTCCCTTTCTGTGCGGAGTTTGCATGTTCTCCCCATGCTTGCGTGGGTTTCCTCCCACCGTCCAAAGACATCATGTTTGGGTTAATTGTTGACTCTACATTGCCTGTAAGTCTGACTGTAAGTGTGAGTGGTTGTTTGTCTCTGTCTGTCTCTGTGTGTTGGCCCTGTGAACCCTGCTCTCCCCCAGTATGAGCTGGGACTCGCTCCAGCACTCCCTGCAACTTGGAAATAGATAAGCAGTGGAATATGAATTAATGAATTAATGAAAAATATTCTAACTGCAATGGTATGTTAACCAATGAAAAACCTTTGGCGCTTTGCTTTTCTTTTACCTTAATAGTGTTTTAAGTTATTTGTGTTCTTCTTCCCTCCAGTGGTGAACAAATCAAAGATGCTGTCAGCGGGCGTAGCAGATGTGGTGCTGAAGTTTTTGCAATCAGAGATGCCTCCTGTCCAGTTTAAACTTTTGGGAACATTACGCATGCTCATTGATACGCAAGGTAGAAATTCTATCATTCATTCATCATTTGCACCTGATCCTTAAATCCTCCTGGCCAAGCTTCTGCACTGACTGTTGCTTTGATATATATTCTAAACTAAACCCTGTTGTCATGTTACACAGTTTGAGTTCCATGTGAAAGATAATCCAAGCAGAGCTGACTCTGGTTGGATTATCAGGCTCTCACATTTGATCGTATTGAATATTGCAATGGCTGGCCTGTATTGAGTTATGAAGAGAGTAGGAGCTGTTATTGGCATTGTACAAATATCTTAGATTTACTCCTTTTCATTGCAAACAGAAACAAAACACAAAAGACACAAGCATACTGCACTTAAAAGAAGTGGAAGAGTGAAGAGTTTTGCTGAGTAGGCTACGGTTTACAATGTTTATTAAAAAAGAAAGATAATCTAAATTGGTCAGAGGATGGCCACAGTCAACATGTTCTGATTGAACTTTGAGTGCAGATCTTTGATGCTCTCGATGTGATCCTGTACTGCCAAGGGATTGCGCCCAGCGCTAATGAAGAAGGGGGCCAGGCTCTGCTCTGGACCTCATGTATGCTGACTCGTCTCCTCCAGTTATAAATCCAATCATGGGCATGGCATCTGCCAAATTTTGGATATCGCCCAGAGCTAACAGCAATGATTATTTACCTCAGCTCTATTTAAGCTATAAGATCATCAATACAGACCCCAGACTGCTGGAGCCCCATGAGTTATTAAAAACATACAGATATTGTAACTGATGCTGCACACACCAGGCAGATGATTTCATATCAGATGGTCTCTTTGGTTAAAAATGAAAATCTCGTCCAGTCGACCTCTAATGGACCTGAACGGAAAACAAACTCCATTTGTTTGTTTTAAGTTTAAAGAAAATGAAATAGAACCTAAGTAAATGTGGCTATTTGTTTGGGTGCAAACTGGATTTACACCAAAGAAGAGAGAGTGATACTGACTTATACGTGTGTGTGCGTGCTGGTTCAGCTGAAGCTGCAGACCAGTTGGGGACCAATGGGAAGCTGGTGGAAAGACTAGTGGAGTGGTGTGAAGCCAAAGATCACGCGGGAGTGATGGGAGAGTCCAACAGGCTTCTGTCAGCCCTAATTCGACACAGCAAGTCCAAGGTCAGACACTACAGTTTATATCATTTGTTTTACTCTTGCAGAGAAACATGTTGCCAGATGACTAACCCCACACTGCCACTGTAATTCTCACCAGCTGAGTAGAAGTAAGGTTACAAACAGCCCATAATGCCACACTGTAAGATAAGTTTTGCTTGTAGTCTGTTATTTTATCCCTTGCTGATTTTGCCCACTTGCTCATAGGTACATTTTAACATTGAGAGACAAAATATCACAAAAAAATCCAGAATAACATCAAAAAAATGTATATATTTACTATCATATTTTTGCATGAAATTAATATTTGCTAATTCTGGCTCCCACAGTCCAGTTACTTTTCTGTTAAGAAGCACTCCTAATCTCAACTCATTATCCAAAACAACTCATTACATCATTATGCAGATGTATAAAAGACAGCTGTCCACACAATCAGTCAGATTCCAACGTTTCCACCATGGGCAAGACACCAAGTATTAAGTCCTATTGTATGGCTCAAATACTTATTTAATGTGAAAATATGATAGTAAATATTTATATTTATTATTTATACAGCACTGTTATTCTGGATTTTTTGGGAGATATTCTGTCTCAATGTTATAATTGTACCTATGATTACAACTCTACACAGTTCCATTCTTTATAAGTGGGGAAACCTACAAAATCAGCAAGGGATCAAATAATTGTTGCTCCCACTGTATATAGTCCTTAAACAGAAGACCACCCTCACTCTTCCCACCTTGACTGCTGGAGATAGACTAAACTAAACAGTCCAAACTAATGCTGGTTAAAGACAATATTATTTTGGCCCATCATGGATTTGAAGCAGATGTAAATGTCAAAGTACTTTTTTTTCCCCCCGATCAAAATACAAAATACTGTAGATCAGCTGATTCAAGCACTGACCTGACACCAATCAGCTGTATGTTACTAAGCCACTGTTCATTGTGAACACACATTAATGCAACAGAATCTTTTCTTTTATTATCTGTTACTCACTGGTGAAAAATTACTCCCGTTCATACTCAGGGATTATATACCTCCTTCAAACTGAAAGTTTACTTACTGTACATGGAGAGGAGCAATTGCTGTTCTTCTTCACTGCTGCACAGTACACTTTTCTATATGAGCTCCAGTGTTACAGTACAGAAGAAGAATGGATTTATGAGGAAAATGCAGTTTTATGCTAGCGTGAAATTGCATCAGGTCAATGTGTAGACTGACCTGCTTTTTGATACCTGGGCCAGCATTTGAAGATCAGAGGCTTTCCAAATTAAACTAACAGTTCAGAGCAACTTATTTCTGAAAAGTTCAACTTTTCAGTTGTGTATGTGGAATAATTGCCTATTAGGAAGTGGCAGAGAGGCTGGCAGGAATTAGAGAGAGACAGGAGAATGACTAGTCAGAGTGGAACAGGATGCTGTAGTAACGTGGTGTGCACAATAACCATTCAACTACTCATGCTGCTTACTTATACAGTCTTACTGGCTGTAACCCATTAACTGATGAAACTGTCACCTGCAGATTTGGACCATTAAATCACTTTTATTGTTATTTATTGAAAAATTTCTGTATTAAATTGTGTTAAATTAATTAGTTGTTGAGTGGCACTGTATATAAATTGCACACAACTGAACAATGTGCACAGCTAGGTCTCTGTGTTACTGTCTCCCACAGCAGCACGTTGGCTGTTCCTTCTCCTCTGCTACATCGCTCTTCATCAGCCACAGCTCAGCTATGCCTTCCTGACCCTTGAGTCAGAGTGAGTGTAAGGAGGAAAAGAGGGTGGAGTTAATCTGATGACTCTGTGATAAACCAGGATATTATACATTTGAAATTTTATTAAATGTTCATGATATTGTGGAGCCATTTCAGGAAAACGTTGGTTAATGAAGCGACAAAAAGACACAATCCAGAATACCCTCTGCTGTCAACATTTTGTTTACCTGAAGAGAAAAACGTCTGACAGTTGTTTTTTTTTTTTAATAGCCTTTTTTAATGTGGATTTCAGGAAGTTGTCAGAACTGTCATCCAAGGTGGAGGAGTCAAGCACTTAGTTACCATGGCAACTAGCGAGCATATGATCATGCAGAATGAAGCATTGGTGGCTTTGGGTCTCATAGCTGCGCTGGATTTGGGTAAGAGCAAAACATAATTCAGCTATATATTTATTTATTTATTTTTTAACAGTCTAAACATTTTAATACACTTCAAATAAAAATAAGTTTTTAAACTGTAAAGATGAGGAAATCTGAAGAGGTAGAAATCCGATCTAGGGTATATTCTACCCTACCCTGAGGTGTAGTCTTAACAACAGGCCTGAACAGCAGGACTCTATCCTGTGACATCTCAGCCTTTATGACTTATAAACCTGACAGTCTGTTCTGTAGTTCTTCATGATGACACACAAACTCTTTCTGGACTTCAGTTGCAGCTGAGAAGGACTTTGTTGGAGCTAGCCTGGTGTCGGTGCTGCACAAGCTGCTGTCAGATGAGAGGAGCGCTCCAGAAATCAAGTACAACTCCATGATCCTCATCTGCGCCGTCATGGGCTCAGGTGAGACCTCCACCGTCCTTCACACAGAAACCACAGAACGGGCTTCTTCCGCTCTGTTTTATAGCATTAAAACAATGAAGGGGTGTTGTCCACTAGTCAGGAGGTTGGTGGTTCAATTCCTTGATCCTGCAAGTCAGCATGTTGAAGTGTTACTTGGCAAGATACTGAACCCAAAAGCGCTGTGTGCGTGCACGTGCGAGCCCTTTTTGCACATTCCATATAAATAGCACCCAGTGGTTGTAGTGTGTACACTACAACATGTACACACCCGTGCATAATTATCATTACACACTACAACACACTACTACTACTCACTTCCCATTGTAAAGTCTGCTTCTCCCCTACTGCTAATATTTACAGGAAAACTGTATGTTCCGTTTGTATTTTCAAATCAAATCAGACTTATTTGTATAGTGCCAAATCATAACAGTTACATCAGTTACATCAAGGCACTTTACATATAGAGCAGGTCTAGACCAGACTCCTTATAAAATGATTTAAAGAGACCCAACAGATCCCCCAATGAGCCCCATGGCATCCTCTCTTTTACTGTTCTTGTTCTCTCTCCATCCCTCTACTGAGTCCCACCTCCTCTCCTTCACGCTCACTCTCAATGTGTCTCTCTCTGTCCCCCCATCTCTCCCTCTCACAACCCAGATGGCTGCCCCCCCTGAGCCTGGTTCTGCCAGAGGTATCTGCCTCTTAAAGGAAGTTTTTCCTTGCCACTGTCACCAAGTGTTTGCTCTTGGAGGAATATGTTTGGTCTCTTTAAGAACTCCATAAAGAGTTTGGTCTGCCTGCTCTATGTGAAAAGTGCCTTGATGTAACTGTTATGATTTGGCACTATATAAAAACAGTATTTGATTTATATATCACAGGAGTTGTTATTTTTATATTTTTAGCTCCTTACGTATTGTGTTGCCAGTCAGACACCATGTTATATTCTCCAAGTGTAAGAGAAAATTCTTTGGTACAAGACCCAGCAAAAAATGCTTGATCATCAAATTCTTTCTCTTTTTTTTTTCTTTATTTGTCTGCATTTGTCCTCATAGTTTAACACCACATGGTGTGTCAACCTTTCATGTGATTGATGTACTTATAGTATTGTTTTATTTATTTTAATATTTATATATTTATATTTTATTATTTCTGTGTGCGCGTGTGCGTGAGTGAGCATGAGAGAGAGAGACCATCACCAGCCCTCCTTGGAAGCTAGTTTGTTCATCAGTTTCTATATTCTTCAGATCAATGAAATATTATGCAATTCGACACATTACTGTCATTCTGCTTTGTATTTTCCTGTGGCTATGGAGGTCTGAACCACAAAACTTAATATTTTTGAATAAGATGTTTCACATTGACTCCTTGACACCTGAATTTATTAACAGTTGTATAAAAAATAAAAATTTTTTTTGTGTTTTTGCTTTGAAGCAAATGCTAAATTAAGTGGAGATTGTTACTTTTTACTTTACTTTAGCACATTGAATAAATATAAATTTAGGTTTACTGATGTTACAACTATTAGAATCCTATGTCAATTAGAACTCAAGCTTTTCACTTAACATTACAACTTTGATCAGAGTTGTCCCCACACGGACGGGCCCACGACTGGTCCTATGAGACACTGCTGCTTGCAAACAGTTCCTAGGTATGTGTTGAATATGCGCAAACCAGCATTGGGGGAATTCATACGCTATCTCAGTTGTACTCTGAATGGAAGTGGGTTGAAGCATGATGAGCAGAAGTATCTGTAAGGAACACACCAGTGATGTGCATCACTGTGTTATTAGACTTTTATTTATTTAATTCTTTATTTTGAGAATTCACAAAGCTTCTTTTCCTGTATCTCATGTCAGAGCCTCTTCACAAAGAAGTCCAAACCCTGGCGTTCATCGACGTGGTGTCCAAACTGAGGGCTCATGAAAACAAGACGGTCTCTCACCAGGCTTCGCTCACAGAGCAGCGACTTACAGCCCAGAGCTAAAAGACTGTGTCTAAACCCACCCCCCCCCACACACCTAATTAAATGCCTGCCTGACCACCTAATCACCCGATGACACCTCATGACTGCTCTCCCCCGTGCCCCATCGTCATGTGCCAAGGTACCATGTCGCGTTAACTGCCAGCCAGACTTCCAGTTATGTCTCTACCTTCAACCCTCACCTCTACCCTGCCTACTTCCACTAGGGTTAGACTGATGTGGCTTTATGCTCCTATTCAAGTCATCACCTGAGCTTTACCGAATAGAACTTTCATTTTGAATCACCCAAGAAATCACCAAGAGTTAAATAACCTGTTAGGGTGGGAAGGCCTCTGAAACAGTTTTTAGACCACCATGGGACACAACTCTCCTCTGAAAGCCATACAAATTTGATTTATTTAGGTGGGTTACCAGGTCCTTCAGGCAACGTGAGGCTTTATAGACTCTCCTTAATGCTCAAGTCCTTTGTCTAGAGGTCAACACCCCTGACCTGTTGGTATCTTTCTTTTTCTTGAGTCATCAGTCTATCCCTAGTCCCCCTATTCTACTTGTGCATGCATCTTCTGCTACAAGTATCTCCAACAGGAGCTGAGGCGCCATAAACAGCGTAACGCAATAGATTAAGAGACCACACTCTTTTACGACCATAGCTGTGATCCCATTCGCCAATAACTCACCAGTGAAAGTGTGCACAAAAGAACAAAAAACAAAACTTCCTGTTGTGATTTTCTTTCATTTTTAAGAAGAAGCCGCCATCTATGATGTGCCCAGTTGTGTCCCATGTAGCTCAAGTTTAAATTGACTAGAAACTGTGCATGTTTTAGTCCTGTTGAAGGTGTGCCAGTGTTCATTTTTACCTCTCTACTGCTCGCATACTCCAAAGTACAGCCTGCCCTCTCCTCCGGACACCATCAGTCTAGTTTTTGCACCTGGATCTACAGATTTTATTCAGATTCTTTTTTTATTTTTTAATTCCTCAGTAGTTTGAGCACTCTGTCCATTCTCAACACCTGAGAGCTACACAGTGAAGTGAGAGGCTCTGCACATTTCCATCGTATCACTGAAAGAGAATTGCATGAGAAGGAGGTTATGATCAGGGCTGTGGGTAAGTTAGTTGAATTCAAGTCAGCTCCAAGACTGATTGAAGCCAGGTTCATGTGATGAGAAGGTCAACATTGGAAGCTGAAAATTTGTCTTTTCCAATGGAAATAAAAACAATTATTAAACTTAAATGTCACCTCTTTGCAAGGGCTCTTGTCAGCCTCCATCAGTACGGTAGTACAGCATATCAGTCTTGAATCAGCAACTCCCTGAAGTTGCAGTTGCAAAGCGGTCCATTAAATGTGTTACAGTTGGAATGTTGAAAATATAAAATCCTTAGATGGGTGCCAGTGGTCTCAGTCAGATATAAGGTGGGTGCAAGGTGACTATCAGTGGAGTTCTGTCTTTTTCCTTCCACTCACGTCACAGTTCTCTCTGTTTTTAAACTGTTGAAAAAACTGTATATTTCATCAGTCTGGTCAATGCATCACAGCTTGATGAAACCAGATTTCTGCAGGTTTTGTCTGTAGTTTAATAAAAGGTCAATACAAAAGTCATTTTAGATGGGCCAGGTTGTTTTGAATGAAATTTTGGCAGGTAAGTTTTGAAGGGAAAGCTGAAGAACATGAGTCTGGCACCAAGATCTAATTTCCTGATCCATTTGTAGAACCTGAAGGTTCTCTGTGAGAGAAGCAGGGACAGTTGGGCGTCTGAACAAGTCTGGGATCTGATGAAAGCAGTTAACTGTCACTGTATCACTCTATTTGCTCTGTTGATCATGCCCCAACTCCTCCCACCCCCTGCCAACCACTGCCACAGCAGCAGCACTCCCCACAGAGAACAGCTCTTTTCCAGTGTGATGGTTGGTTCTTCTAGTCGAAGGGATCTCTGCCTACACCTCAGTATGTCTGACACTGTACCAAGACCCTGTTAACATATCCAGGTGTGTTCCTGGTTTGGTCCCACACTTTTAAAGGTTTAAATGGTTATTTATCAGATTTGTGCTCTTCTAAGGACACATGCCAGTGGAGATGTATCCATAGTAACCGCGTAAAATACTATAAACTTAAGTGTTTGTTGTAAATGTCATGAGTTGTACATTTGGAGGATTGTAACTCAGCAGATAAATAAAAAATGATAGCTGGTGATGGCTGCTGTCTTTTATTCCTTTTCAGGGAAGACTTGGTCTGTCCTTTCACTTTGAATGCAGCTGTTAGTAAGCCATACACTCACAGTTAAATTCAAACACAGCAGGCACTACACAGGCTTTGCATCCTATTTCCCTTAGTGTTGTGTAGCATTAGCTACATAACACCGTGGGACAAGATGTTTTCATGTTGGTCGTCCTACCCGGTTTTCACCAGAGAGACCCCTAAAGGGAAAGGATTAAAATAGATCACAAATATCTTGGCTGAGCTCATCAATAAACTGATGAGATTTATTTTTTCTTTCTATTTTTTGGGGGGGCAAAGGTCACAGACACCTCAAAAAACAAATTTGTTCCTAGCAAATATTATATAATAATGATAATAATAATAATAATGTTCGATCTGCAAGTTTAACCAATGCTTCTGTTCATCTCTGTTCAACTCAAATATATACAGTTATGTTCATAATAATAGCAGTGTCTTTAAAAAGGTGAGTAAATGTAAAAATTCGTCAAATTGTATTTTAATGAACACAAATGCATTGGGGACACTGTACATTCTATTTCAAAGCAAGATAATTGGAAAAAGTGATTGGATTTGAAAATATTTTAAAGAAAGTCAAGAAATATAATGTTCAAAAAAATAGCAGTGTTGACATCTTTCTTTACAAACTCAAAAATGTATAAAACTGTATAAACTAAAAAATACTTGAAGGTTCAACTTCAACTTCATGACTTCTTCCAGTATTCTGATGTACTCAAACTGATCCATGATCTCTGGTATGCGATAAATTGGACCAACACCATAGTAGGAGAAACATCCCCATATCATGACGCTTGCACCACCATGCTTCACCGTCTTCACTGTGTACTGTGGCTTGCATTCAGTGTTTTCAGGATGTCTGACAAACTGTCTGTGGCCCTTAGACCCAAAAAGAACAATCTTATTCTCATCAGTCCACAAAATACTACGCCATTTCTTTTTAGGCCAGTCAATGTGTGCTTTGGCAAATTCTAACCGCTTCAGCACGCTTTTTTTTTTTTTTTTTTTAATAAACAATGGAACTTTGCGGGGGCTTCTTGCTGGTAGCTTGGCTTCACATAGACGTCTGATTGTCACAGTATTCACAGGCAATCTTAGATCTTTGATCCTCCTGGAGCTGATCATTGGCGTAGCCTTTGCCATTTTGGTTATTCTCCAATCCATTTGAATAGTCTTCTTTTTTTTTTTTTTTCTTCCTCGCCTTTCTGGTTTTGGCTGCCATTTTGAAGCATTTGATATCATTTTAGCTGAACAGCCTATCATTTTTTGCACTTCTTTATAGGTTTTCCCCTCTTTTATTAATTTCTTAATCAAAGAACGTTCTTCTTCTGAACAGTGTCTTGAACAACCCATTTTACTGTTTTTCTAGGACAAATGCATATACAGGGTCAGTTGCCTTGATCCTTAAATAAGGGCCACCTGTTTAACACCTTTTTTTCACATAATCAGTGACCTTACTAAATGAACTCAGCACTGCTATTCTTTTGAACATGCCCCTTTGGGTTAGGGTTTTTAAATGATTCAGTTTCACAGAATCAGCAGCATGTACGCCATGCCTGTTGGGTCTGTTGGTTTTCTATACATTTCCTAACCCTTCTAAAGACGTACTTGCAGTGTAGAAGTTGAAATGCTAACAAAAACAGCAATTTATCTTGCTAGTGATGTGGGACTGCTATTATTTTGAACACATCTGTACTTAAACTGAGTAATAAATATAACTCATAAATACACCAGCAGCTGACCATTGGTATAACTTCATCACTCAGTCTGGCACTTTAAACCACTCTTTTCATCAACTTTATTCCACATTAGATTAAAATCACTCAAATTTTAGTTGGACATGAGAAAAGCAAATATGAGGAGGTAGTTACATGACAATGTCAGCTGGTTAACACTGATGAGCTGAATGAGTGGATAATATCTAACAGAGGCGCAGAGGTGTGGGATGTTTTAGATTGATGGGTTTCTGTGTCCTAGTGTCAGGAGGCAGGTTCATCAGTGTCCTGTGATCATATAGACAGGCAGTGGATGATGATCAGGTCCTGTTTATCAGCTGACAGAGCTTCTTAGAACCTCCTGAACCTGCTTCGGTTCTCCTTGTTCATCTGTTCAGTGAAAAGGGAAATTGAAAAAGCAAATAAAATGTACAATAAATTTCAGGTACTGAAAACATCCTTACCTATTTTAACACTCATAATTGTCAGAATTCATATTTTCCAAATACCAATTTGCAGCTTGTTTTAAGAACAAAAGTGTCACTTTCTGTTGCAAAAGAATCACTTAAAAACATCAAAAGAAACAGTAAAAAAAAACAAAACATTAAGCCGAAAAAGAAAAAACAAAGAAACAAACAAAAAAACAACCCATCTCTAATACTGTTATGAAATTCCAGATTTTACCCCTGGACTGCATTAATAGATTTTGGTTTTTCATTGTTCAAACAGACAATAACAGGGAACATTTTCCACTTTTTATATGAAAATATCCTTTAAAAATGTCCACATCAGAGACAAATATGCTCCTTGGTCTGTGTTCCAATGCTCCACCTGTCCTCACTTCAACCTGCTGAGTCATCGGGGTGTCCTGCAAAAACATGAACTCATTGACAAACAATCAAATTCAAATGATAAGGGAAAACCTTTGTTGGGACATATTTTATCATCTGCAAAGATGGAAATTCATGTGACAGGTTGTGAATCTTAAGTAATCTTAATCTTGTTGTGTCTTTGCTTGCCGTGGCCTCATGTTTGTATATAAATCTGATGTTGCACTAAAACTACATGTGAAAGCCAAGACAAAGATCAGTAATTTATTTGACCAGGTCATGCCAGTTAAAGCCTCAGGTGAACTTTGGATTTTGACCCCCATCTTCTAAAGGCTGGTCAGAAAACTCTACCAACCTCCATGTGGTTACTAGATCTGTTTTAACAGCATAGGCCAAAGTTTGAACAGCTGTGAGGTGTCTAAGGATAAGCAGCTCACTCAAGACAAAGTGAACAAGATCAAAAATCTGACCAGACATTTATTTCCATCCTTCTATGTCTTGCAACATTCTGGTCTTTACCAAAGACATCCAGGTCTGCAGTCCTACATGTGCAATGTCCTCTTGCACACGGGACATTCTGCCGTGAAATCCATCACATAATGATCTGAGGGCCCTTTTAGTCCATTACATATGTAGGAACTCATTATGCTAAACGGTTGAAGCAATTAGCAAGTGGTCATTTCCTCTGTAATACTGGATTAGTTAGCATTTGAAGAATATTTAGCATCACCAATGCACTCCTGTTGATAGAGAGAAATTCTAATTGATTTTTAGTGCAATAACAACTGTTCTAGATAAGAAGTACCTTGGGCATAAATATCCATTACGTTTTAATTTGAAAATACTGTAACTTTCTATCTGTAGACAAGTGGTGGAAAGGTGTGTGAAACAAGCACTGAACTTCAAAAAAAAAGGACATCTCACTTAGTATGTCAGTCCTATGTGATGGGCTTAGCAATGGGGCATTATCCCCACAGTGAAAAATACCACTCTAATATCAAAAAGATGTATTAAAACTCCTACTCTCTAGACATGGCTATCAAAACTGGAGCATCATAGCTTGAGTTCATGTTTAACCTTCCTTCCCAGTTGCTTTGTTTTTACAGTAGTCACAGAGTGTTATATACAGATCTTTTTTCACATATTAGTGCCTTAATAAAAGGTGCTGGTTCAGTGAACAACTTGGTGAAGGTGATCAGTGACGTCTTCCCACTGCTCAAGGACATTCTGCTTAAAGACTGGGGGGAAAAAAAGACAACAAACAATGAATACTACAACAGGCTGCATATTTTAGCAAGCTGATGAAAGTGTTTCATAAGGAGAAAAAGGCTTACCTTTTAAAAGTGGAATGCGGCTTCAGCATTAGGTAAAGAAACTGGAAAAGATTAGACAAAGAACTGGATTGAGTAAAAAGTCAGTGAAAAAAAAAAATCTAGTCATGAAAAAGTTCCAGCTTCCAGTGGTTCAACAAATTAAGGACAGAGACAGGAAGCAGGAAACAGCGAAGTTCAGGGTCTGGCTTAGGACACAGTTTTCTGCAAAGGATCTAACCTAGAGAGAGAAGATGAGGGATTAGGAGGCAGAGGGAAAAGGCACAAGTAGAAAATAGTTGTCAGTCAGACAAAATGACAGCTAGCAGGTAGCAGAGGAAAAAGCCACAGAGAAAGAGAGACTTGTTGTCTAGGTGACATGACTGCAAACTGGCCCAACTCCAAGAGAACATGTTGAAAAATAAGTGACATGCAGCCACACTGAGGTCTTATGCTACAGGTTTGGGGCAGCATTTCTCTGACAAAGCTAAAGTCTGTCAGAAAAATGTCCTCTTGTTCATGTTACAACAGGCCAATTACACAGATTTTCTACCACTGTGATGAATGCAGGTAGTTAATTTAGTTGTTTTTGTGTAATTATTGGTCAACAGCGATTGGCTGCAGCAAAAAGTTCAGCAGCGCTCAGGTTGGAAATGTTTGAGCCTTACTGCCACAATCATTGCAAAGACCCCAAAAAATAAAGGAAACTCAACTTTTACAGACATCCGTCTACTTTTTGTTAGCAAATTTCTGACTTCATTGCTCTCTCAGCAGGGCTATACTAAACTACTCCAACTTGGCTAGCTAAGCTATTGCTGCACTGCACAATCTATTTTTGTTCAACATTGGGGTCCAGTTCTTTTAATTCAGAAACTGAGCTAACTTGTTTTTGCACTATTTTTTTTTTGGGTGCAAGTCATGGTCGACAGTGATTGGCTACATTTACCTACCACAACTAGGTAAATGTCATGTAAAGGAAATTCAGCTTTTACAAATGGGCCACATCATCAGCCTGTCAAGCAAATTTCTAACTCTTCAGTCAGACAAGTTTTCAGTTTTTGGAATTATTTCATCACACTTTCAAAGTCTCTAGCCTCCATACCACACTGAAAAGGCAGAGTGAACAGCTCTATGTTTCCAGACTTGGATCTCAAATAGAACACAACACAACACAACACTAACAGATCATCCATCCAATCACAGCAACGCTCAAGACACAGCAAAGCACCAAATGGATCCATCACACCCACCGGCTACAAACACACATACAGTGTGTGTGTGTGTGTGTCTCATGAGTAGTAAGCCGATGCTTTCTTGCTGGAGTGTGGTGGGAGTCGACGCATGGACAGAGGGGGGGGCACCCTGACGAAGCATGGAGGAGGAAGAATGAGGTTTGAGGTGAGTGTTGGTATTATGTTAGCAGTTGCTCGGGCTGCTGTGGAGCTACTGCTCAGTTCAAACATGTTTTTGTTTTTTCTTTTTTTTTTTAAAGAAACACATTTGATGAAAAGCTAAAGAGGCTGAGCTTTTTGTCACAACTGCTATGGCACCTACAGCCTGGGGATCTAAACTGCAATGAACTGTTTGAACAATTGCAAACAGTACAATGAACACCTGCACACATTAAGATTATTCATTGGGATTTAACTAGATATGGGGATTTTTGGAAAACAAGATAAACTGGTGCACACAAGAGATGGCTATTCTGCAAAGAAGATAATGTGTTCAAGATAAAAGTAACTTGGGTCCACATATTATCTTGTCAAACAAATACCTAAAAAACATGAATAAGAACTCAATGCCTTCTATTCAGTTCTGGAAAGAAATTAACTTTGATGCTGAACTCCGAGCATTTCTACAGATGGGTGAGTAAACAGCTGCAAATGCTAATGTTAGCTATGCAGCAATAGTAAAACATAGTAAAACAGCTAGTTTTAAATCACTCACCAGCCCTTGCATCTTGTGATAGCCAATGTATATAAAATAATTTTTGAAGTGTTTGCCATTTTTAAAGTATTTTTAGACAGTTCTGGTGACTTTTAAGGTTAAGGATTAAATCATAAGTGATGCTGTTACATTATCCAGTGAAGCACAGAAAGCATGTATATTTCACTGTACCATAGGTTTCCAATTGTTTTTTTACATATATATTTGAAATACATACTTTCTTCTAAAATCGAAATATCTCAAAAACAACGTTTCCAGGATTCTTACTATGACTAAAGGAGCTGTAAAGAGCTGAAATGTGAAATGGAACATAAAAAAGAGATGGGTGCAAACCAAAGGAAATGATTGTAAAGATAAAAATGTGAAAACATGAGAGGCAGAAGTGAAGATCAGTTTCTCACCAGCTCGCCCGCACAGCTTCGATGTCACTCACTAAGTTTTGGGCCAAACAAATCCCAAAAATCTGCAGATGGGAAAAAATAAAAAATACATATTTCAAAGAGAATATATTAAGCAATGTTTTTTTGTGTAGGTGACACACATACATAAAACAAAACTGACCTGCAGTAGTGCAACTCCTATGAAGATCCCGGCCACCAAGGTGAGGTTGTCTTGCAGCCACTTCTCAAACTGTGGAACGCAGCCTTTGACATTGATGTAGTCCTTCTGTTCCGAGTCCTGTATGAACACAATTGCCTCGTCGTCTTCACAGCCTCACTGAGTGCTCTCACAATACAGATTTCAAAAATCATGCTTCCATTTTATGAAAACTGATCTTAAATTCTATGAAATGATATTAGGAGATTCCTATTTTAGAAACATCCTCCTCGGTTTCCTAAGAGCAGGGAAATTCCTCTCATAATTTCCCAGCATTACTCACCATTCTCTGCAGAGGCTGACTTACACACACAGGCTTTATATCACTGCTGAATCCTGACATAGCATGAACCCAGAGCAGTCTGATGGTTCAGATTTTCAGTCTCTGTGGAGCTGACCTAAGGTCTGCTCATATTCTGGTTTCCATTGTTTCCAAGCTGACTTTTGAAACAGCGATTTCTGCAGAATTTGTTGCATTCTACTTGGAAATGTATCCAAATTATCTGAACCGGTGTGTAAAGCTCCCCCTCTTAAGCAGTTGCAGCATAACAAGTGTAATCCCTCCACAGCCTTAAAGGATGAGCCCCTTTTATTCCAGTGGCTCTGGGAGCCATTGAATCTCAACGGATGAAGTTGAGTTGATGGAATTGGACTGGAAAAAGGATGCAAATGCATGGCAGAATATTTAACTGCAGAGTACTACGTTTTTTTGATGCTAGGTTTTTGTTCAACTCTAACCCATTTCGGAGATTTTAATCTGACAAACAGTGAACATTAGCATAAATGCTGACTATTAGCATTTTGGAAGAATCAAAACAAGCAAAATGTAATCATGTCACTTACCGATTTAGCTCGAATGTCATATCCACACTGAGTGTTTATTACATCTTCCTAGAAACAGAGAGAGTAAATGGTGTCGTACAAATGTTGATGCCAGCAGCTGATTATCTATGGAACATGGATGTATACTGGGATTGAGTCTAACACAAAACTTAGCTACCCTGATTATTCAAGGCTAGCAGGTACACTAGCTGCATCCCTTTAGGGCTGCTTGAATAACAAAAGCACCAAATAAGTTGTCTAATTTCAAGCATTCATAAAAATCTTACAAAAAAAAAATAATGCATCGTTCATTTCTAGAGTAACCAAGGATTCAGCGGATGTTTCCTTCATGGTCCAACCTGTCCCAGGGTTTGGTCTGTGAAACTGGGGCACCGCTAATAGCTTCAGTGTTGCAATGATGTAAATGTGTGGCTATTGCTAATTAGGACTACGCACAGCATAACTGAGGAGTCAGCCTAATTAACTTGCCTTTCAAGAATTAATTGTGGAGGAACAGGAACCTTAAGAGGCCTGATCAGGATTTTGCTTGATGTTTGGTCTATCCTTCGGCAGTTTGACTGAACTTTGGTTTAAATACCCTACGGCACACAAGTACTTAAATTCAATAGCAGCCGCTTGGTGCAAGAAGGAAGCCAGCATCAGTGTTCTCCCCTGTGTTTTACAGTGTTGCAGTATTTTGCTAGGGCATCTGTTTCTATTTGTGACACTTATTGAGGTGTACATGTGATCACGTGTGAAGACGTACTGCAGGGTCCTTGGTGCAGCAGGAGAAAGGAACACCACACTTTTCTCGACTGGGATTTCCATCAGTGCAGTTAAAGTAGATATTCAGGTTCCAGTCGTCTGCTCCAAATGCACCACAGCACTCCCACTGAATTCAGGCAGAGGACAAAACCTGATCAGGACTGCAATAGTGGTTACAGACAAAGATGTTGCACCCTCTCGCATGCAAATAACTTCAGTCAGACTTTAAATTCACTCTGTGTTGAAACTTAAATTTCTCTGCGAAACATTATATTGAAATACAAATTTCTTTTACATGTTTATAAGTTATCCTAATCAACTACCAAAATGTTTACATCATCATTAATATAAATAATGTTGTGATTAGTTACTCATTGTTATGGACAATTTTAAAATGCTAACTAAAGGTGCACTTACTAGATTTTTTTTCTGGAACTTAAAAAAAAAAAAAAATCCTTCCTATTTGTTCAACTAATATTTCTAAGCACCACAATTAGTTTAGGTATTTGGACTGTCTTTCAGCCGTACATATTCTTGAGTGAAGTCGATGAGGTTTTGTAGATCAATGTCATCCCGGTATGCCCTGATGTTATTGTTGATGAAAAGATTGAGCTGATCTTTAATCCAGTCTTTAAAGACAAACGCCAGGACTCCCGTTGTAAGCTCAAGGAAAAAGATGATCCCCAAAAACACAGAGAACTAAAACAGTCAAAGGAAAGCACAAACAATTCAGAAAACTATTATTTTTTGGACTATTCTTTGTTGGAAGATGTTCTTAATGTGGAACATACAAACTTCAGCAGAAAGGTGTTTTCCCTCAGTGCTCCAATGCAGCCGGCAAAGCCCAGAATGAACATGACCCCCCCAACCACCATGAAGAGCCAGACTGGGTCCAGACCCCCCAGGTCTGTGATGGATGAGATATTGGACAGGACCCCCTGGAGCAGGAAGGGAGTGCACAACACAATCAGTGTGAGGCGGGCAGCCGTGTTTCTGTCACATGTTTGCAAGTTGGGTCATAGCGACATGAAACAAATCAAATCAAATCAGATTTATTTGTATAACGCCAAATCATAACAATGTTACATCAAGGCACTTTACATATAGAGCAGGTCTAGACCAAACTCTTGCAGATCCCCAATGAGCAAGCACTTACGCACAACAAGATAGAGCTGGAATGAACTCTGGGGGACAATAATAATTATTATCAATAATTACCTTTAGCTTTCATTACACACTACTAATCATTTCCAAAACCAGATTTCCCCTACTGCTAACAATTACTAGTGCACATTTAGTGATACCAGGCTTCAATCAGTATTTACCTGTACTACTAATTGCTATTTATCTATGTTTTGTTTGTATTTTTATGGCATCTTCTGGCCACTTCCTCTTGTTCTCTCTCCTTCATGCTCGTGTTCATGCAATGTGTCTCTTTCACTGTCTCTCAACCCAAACAGTTGAGGCAGAGGACTGTCCTCCCTGAGCATGCTTCACCAGAGGTTTCTGCCTTTTAGCGGAAGTTCTTCCTTGCCACTGTTGCAAAGTGCTTTCTCTTGGAGGTATTTGTTTGGTCTCTTTCACAACTCCTGAAAGAAACCTATTCCTAGATATGAGTTGATCTGTGACCTTTAATTGACATTGATGATGATTGATGATTTGTCCATATAAAATATTAGTTAATGCACATAGAGCTATAACAATTCCAAATGTTGCTACACAATTAATTGTCTCGGATATAATTGTCTCTTTTGGTAACATTTTTCATTATCCAAGTCCGATAGTCATCACTATTTGTAAAACTGTGTGTCAAAATAGTCATCACCACCACCATCATCATGACTTGCATTTTTTGCCAACTGTATCTCACTTGTCGTTTCACTTGATATGATGTATATGGTATATGAAGTGCCAACAACCAAAAGTTTAAATTATAATGATAAACAAAAAAAGGGTATGGGCGTTGTCGGTGATTTAAAAAAAAAAAAAAAAAAAGGATATTTGTTGGGCAGATTGCAGACCAGAAACACAAGCATGTTAAGTTTCTCTGGCTTGGGGCTGGACCTCACTGGACTGGGCATTCGCTGTCACGTTTATATTTAATCTCCCAGCTGAATGACTCCGCTATGCACAGCTGCCGGGAGGGGCCATCCACTGATGCAGGGACACTGATTGATTTGTTTAATTGTGTAAGCTGTAAGGGATGGTGATTTTTGGTTGTACTAGCATTTTTACCATGACTGTTTTCTTACATAGGCAGCATAGCCACCTCTTCCAGGTTTGTAGGCTCTCCCCTCTGATTTGGCTTGAAACCAAGATTATCCCACAATGTATAGGTTTTACTAAGTTTAGAAACAGTCTCCACCTCGTTTCTTGTTTTCCAAATTCAGTGTCAAAATGATGCTATAGCTGAAAGCTGAATGGCAGTCTAGTCCCTCCCCAAATAACCGACTGTCAAATCATAATTTAGCTGAAACCAGTTGGGCTTGCAGACTCCCTACATCACGGGTGTCACACTCAGGCCTGCAGGCCAAATCTGGCCCTCTGTGTAATTATATTTGGCCCGAGAGATCATACCAAATATGTATTAGAACTGGTCCGCCCATATATAGCACATACACTGCAAATACTAAAAATCCCAGAATGTATGAACACAATTTTCTGCTGACAATCAGTCAGAAAATCATCTATTCTACCAGGCACATTGGACAAACGTATCTCACCCGCCATGTTGCCATGTTGTCTTGATGCACTTTTTCTACTCCAAGGCATGGACTGTTAATAGTTGAAAGATTGCACTTTCATTTAAGGAAATAATTATTATTTTTGGTTGTTTTGTTTTTGGCCTATTAAAAAAGATTTACATTAATTAGGAACTTGAAAGGCTACAGATGGAGAGAGACATAATAAGAAATGAATACAACTGATGTGTGTAATTTCAAATTTATTTTCTCATGTGTTAATAATATTAAGCTTTGGTTGTTCCAGATTCAATGATTACGCAAAAAGTTGTTTCGATATGAAAAGGTTCAACATTACATATCTGGAGTGAAGGGAAAAGATGCACAGTTGCAGGTCATTTTTCAATAAATATTGAGTTTGCCCCACGACTTCGTCCCAGTTTTTAATTATGGCCCACTGTGAATTTGAGTTTGACACCCCTGCCCTACATTATGACATGACCAGCAACACAGGGTCAGGCGACAGTTTTTCTTTCTTTCTTTATTACCAACACTAAATAAAAACTCCAGTGAAAACCAAACGCATACCAGCTTAATGTTCTGGAAATTTTTGAACAATGCATCTTACGAAACTACCCAATTCTCTTTGGATTGTTAACGTTAGTAAGCCGATTTGACTTCCCAACTGTAAATCCATGCGTATGAGACATCCTCTGATGGGACAGAGACTTTTCTGTTGCGCTGCAGGATACACACGGACACTGGAAACATGTTTGATGGATGCAAACAAAAGTGTTACAATGCTTTGACCCATCTAATGAAAATAACCCACACACAAAAATTGCGGTAAAAAAAAAAGAAACCACGATTACGTCAAAAAAAAATCGCGGTTAGACAATTATGAAATAATTGTTACAGGCTTAAATGCAGCTTTAATTTGGAAAGGGAGATATAAATATGGTGCCCATAAAATTAGTATTAAATGGGAATTGTGTATTGAAGAAAATATGAATATTAAAAACATAAAAATATTAAAAAATCTTGGGGTATTTTATTCAGATTTGTAAAATACCTTCATCATATGGCAAACTTTTTCTTATTAATATAAGCACATTGGTGGAAAACGTTGCTGCTCATACACAACAATTAGGGCTGGAACTCATGATATTTTCCACAGAAATTAATTTCACATTTGCATCTTTTGCTATTGCCTTAGAAAGTTTTTCCTTTGTCTGACCAACAGAATAAATACATACACCTGACTTTATTTATATGACAATACTGTATTGGAAACTGTACTCACCTTCTCACTCCATGCCCACAGTCCAATTCCAACTAAGGCCATTCCCAACAGCTGCAAAAAATATTACAGTCACATCATATTGTGAATGTGTCTTGATGCAGAGTGACATAAAATCAGTCTGTCACAATGTTGTTACAAGACAATATGCAAACTGTGACCTCATGATGTGACTTCTCTGTGTTTATCTGCTAGCAGCATTTATGCATGTCTCACTATTGTACAGTATATACACAATACTACAAACTGAGCTCTTTCTGTTTATATATACAGCGTGTGTCTGTGAAGGTTGTTATTCATCCAGGTCATAGTTATCAAATAAGAGCTCTGTCAAGAGCGACTGGACTTTTCACCTCTTATCCAAGGGGTTTCCTCAGTTTGTGCTTTCTGACTGGGGAAAGCTAGTCTGAGCGGCTGGTAATGAAACTCACATATATAGTGACAGATATCGTCCACGATATTGAATATCAATGGTATGTTAGAGCTTGTTGTGCTAAGGGGTCCCCAGTATCTTCTACTTTGGCAAACTTATATGTGGGAAGAGGCAGAACACAGGGGCCTGACCTCCTTCAGAGGAACATCCCCAAACCACTGGTTCAGATATGTGGACAACAAACGCTTGAGGGAAGCTCTCAAAACCTCCGGCTACCGCACTTTGACCTTTGTGAAAATTGCACAGGCACAACACAAAAGCCCAAACTCCTCCAGACTAGATTCAGTGGTCTATCTACATTTAAAGGAAAAGTCACACTTTTTTGAAGACAGTAATGTACATATTTTGGACAGGAAAGATAGATGTTTTGAAAGAGGTGTCAAAGAAGCCATTTATGTCAAAATGGGTTTAGCGACAAATCCCTCAACAAAGGAGGAGGTCTGCAACACCACCTATTTCCCACTTAAAATGCTGTCCTTTCAGCTATACCCAGGAGACTCAAATACTTAGCCTCCAGAAACAACAGTCCTCCACAACTCTCAGCTGAAACGAACCACTCAAATGACAGTTGTTCCCTACATGTAGCTCTAATGAGGCATTGACTTTCAATAGTGTGGCTAATGACTCATCTGAGGCTATGTATCTACGTTTCATCACCAGTCAGTCAGACTAGCTTTCCCTACTCAGAAGGCACAAACTGAGGAAGCCCTTTGGATGAGAGGCAAAACATCTTCAAGGATACTGAACCAAGTCCAGTCACTTTTGAGTCAACTCTCTTTGGATAGAGATTAGGTCTGTCAATGTTAACGTGTTAATCGCAATCAATAAAAAGGCCACTGTTAACCCTTTTTACCTTTTTTTTAAAAACCACATTAATGCAATGGTTCCCAAACTTTCTCTGCTGGGCCCCCCTTTGGTACATAAGAAACCCCCCCCCCCCAAAAAAAAGAACACGACATACATACACATATTTTGTTTTCAGAGTTATTTCACACAATGTAATTAGTACAAACCTCAACCTTTTTTGAAAAAATAAAAGTAAACTGCCATGAACTGCAGCTTGTAATAAAAGACATAACTAAATAACAAACCACCTTTAAAATTTAATTTGTCCATGTTACACTAGCTGTCATTTACTGTATTTATTACGGGGGGGGGGGTTTGTACGGGTACACCGGTTTCCTGCCACTGTCCAAAGACATGCATGTTTAGTTTGATTGGTAACTCTAAATTGTCAGTAGGTCTGAGTATGAGTGTGAGTGGTTGTTTCTCTCTGTCTGTCTCTGTGTGTTGGCCCTGTGACGGACCGGAGACCTGACCAGGGTGTCCACCATCCTCACCTGATGTGAGCTGGGATTGGTCCCAGCAATCCCACCACCCGGAAAAGGATAAGCGGTAGATAAATTAATAAATAAATGAATTAACAAATAAAATAATCACTAGATCAATTGATGATGAAAATAATGGGCAAAAATGTTTTTCAAATGTGATGCTATTGTAAGAGTCTATGCACTAAAAAAATACCATATAAGGGATTCTTTTGCTATGCTGTGTTTTTTAATTAATATTTGTATCGTATATAACATGACTAAAATAGAATTTTCATCATTTATTGCAGTCATAACATCAATATTCTACGGATTGACTCATTAATTAATGCTATATATTGTCAAAACTAATCTTATTGGAAATGTGATGACAATGTTGTTTTCTTTGGTTTGTTTTTATCTTTCACTGATTGTGGTTATTGTTGTATTTTTTATTAATCTTGTTTTTACTTGTATTGTTTTATTGATTGCCTCCTGCGATCGTCTTTGAGCGACATATAAATCATGTATTACTATTATTAATCTTTCACACTTCCAATTGATTTAAAGACAGGGTCACACACATATCTGACACTGCCAGTAAAATGTTTGTAACATCTCCACAATTAATTTAATGAAAAAAACTAAACAGCTAAGGTGGAAAATCCTGATGTTCTAAAGGTCAGCAGTAAAAACAACAACAAAGAGAGTTTGATAGAGGGAACACTAAGAGACTGAAATTGTCGCTTTGAATTTCAAGTATAAGTGTTACACAATATCTGATTTTAACTCCTGTCCCTCCATCTTGTGCAAATATTAATGTCTCAGACAATTGGTGGCCTTATGATTAATCACTGGGGAGAAAATGCATTAATTCTGATAGTCGAATAATTAATGAATTCATTAATTAACAATTGACTTTCTCATGCCTAGAGTAGAAAACTAAGCAAACAATGTGTTTAAAGTGATTCAATATCAGCAGTGAATTGACTTATTGAGACATTTCACTAGTTTCTGACATTTGACAATATATATCCTTCACTTAATTGGTAATAAAAAATAAACTGCATGACATTCTAATTCACATGCAGACGATTCAAACATCTTTCTGCCTTGACATGAATGATGTCACCTTTGACCATAGGGCCTCAGGTGTATGTATAGTACAGTGAACTGTCAGTCTGTAGCCTCAGTTGACAGTGGACAGTTAGTGTGTAGCCTCAATGGACAGTGGACAGTCAGTCTGTAGCCTCAGTGGAGAGTGGACAATGGACAGTCAGTCTGTAGCCTCAGTGGACAGTGAACAGTCAGTGTGTAATCCAGTGGTAAGTGGACAGTCAGTCTGTAGCCTCAGTGGACATTAGACAGTCAGCGTGTAGGATAGTGGACAGTCAGTCTGTAGCCTCAGTGGACAGTCAGTGTGTAGGACAGTGGATTGTCTGTCTGTAGCCTCAGTGGACAGTGGACAGTCAGTGTGTAGACCAGTGGACAGTGGACAGTCAGTGTGTAGCTTCAGTTGACAGTGGACAGTCAGTGTATAGCCTCAATGGACAGTCAGTCTGTAGCCTCAGTGGACAGTCAGCGTGTAGGACAGTGGACAGTCAGTGTGTAGAACAGTGGAAAGTCAGTCTGTAGCCTTAGTGGACAGTCATTGTGTAGACAAAAGGACAGTAGACAGTCAGTCTAGCCGCAGTGGACAGTCAGTGTGTAGACCAATGGACAGTGGACAGTCAGTCTGTAGCCTCAGTGGACAGTGGACAGTCAGTGTGTAGACCAGTGGTAAGTGGACAGCCAGTCTGTAGCCTCAGTGGACAGTGGACAGTCAGTGTGTAGCTTCAGTTGACAGTGGACAGCCAGTCTGTAGCCTCAGTGGACAGTGGACAGTCAGTGTGTAGCTTCAGTTGACAGTGGACAGTCAGTGTATAGCCTCAATGGACAGTCAGTCTGTAGCCTCAGTGGACAGTGGACAGTCAGTGTGTAGACCAATGGACAGCCAGTCTGTAGCCTCAGTGGACAGTCAGTGTGTAGACAAATGGACAGTGGACAGTCAGTCTAGCGGCAGTGGACAGTCAGTGTGTAGACCCATGGACAGTGGACAGTCAGTGTGTAGACCCATGGACAGTGGACAGTCAGTCTGTAGCCTCAGTGGACAGCGGGCAGTCAGTGTGCGGCCTCAGTGTTAAGCCTACAGCTTGAGCTCACATTAGTTTACTACAGAAAGCCGATTAACTCTCTCGCTCTCTGTTGCTGTCTCTGTCTGTCTCTCTGTTTGGACAGGGTTGCAGCTTCTTTTCTCCCCAGTTTGGTGTCCTGGTCCAAGCAGAGAGCAGATGAATGCAGCAGGGATCTGAGTGTGAGATAACGAAGCGGGGGAAGACGTCATGGTGACTCGGGCCTTCCTCCCTATTGGCCGGCGGCCATGGCAACAACCGAGAGAGCCATAGAACAAAGGGGGAAAAAAATAAAGGCAGCTCTTACCCAGAACAAGATGTTGAAGCCAAAAATGAAGTATTTGATGCAGCAGCTGACTTCGTGTCCTTTGTAATGATTCCCCGACATGTTTGGGCATCGTCAGCACAGAGGTTCCCGGAGAAAAACGGCCTGCTTCACAGGCTTTGTGTGCGGGAGGGAACAGGTTCAGCGATGCGGGGTCGCATCTCTTTTGTCCCGCTTCAAATGTTCAACCAGCCTCCTCACAGTCCGGCCGGCGCCATGTTGACAGGAGTCCAGCACGCGCTCGCTCGCGGAATACAAGTACCATACACTCAAAACACCGCACAATAAATTGTTCCCCGCAGCTTTCTGACAGAGCTGCGCTGAAGTGAGGCGGTACTGTTACAGCGGCTACTTGATAACGATTGGCTGCAAAGACAGTTAAAAGACTGAGACTGTGACCAATCGCATTTCAGGAAGTTTGGTCCACTTCCTGTGATTAAACTGACATAATATAGACATGTCTATTAGTAAATATAAGCTAAAAGCTTTTACCATACGTTTGAATTATTATTATTTCTCTCTACACGTGTAAACTTAGATATATAGATTTTATTTATTTATTTATTATGTGGTTAAAACATGTTTTTTGACCATTGAGCTTCTGTGCTGTGCCTCTGCTGCTTCTCTATATCTGGTACTTATCTGAATCTACTGCTAGTAAAACTGCATTGGTGTCTATAGTATCTGCTACCCTGATGAAGATACTGATAATAATACAATAACCAGGGCTTTACCATTACATTGAAATAATGCCAATCTAGGCTTGTTGTATCCCCTGGGATGTGTTCAGGTCTACTTCACCGTTCAACAGGGGCCACAGATTAGAGAATGGATGGATGAAATGGTAATGTCAAGAATGTCAGACAAACAGATTCAAACTGTCACAAAAAGTCATACTTTGAAAATGAAGGTTTGCGTTTTTCTTTTTTTAGTATACAAACATTTCTAATTTAAAATACAATGCGCGATACCTGTAACACTACTACAATACTGCTGCTGCTAATGATAATTATAATTACATTAAGGTTTACAATGATATATACTTATTGCTCTATCAGTTTTCACGGGAAATGAGAACAATTCTGTGGTTGTCTTCATGATCATTAAGACTTGGATTAAGACTTAACATGCACACACACACACACACACACACACTGCATTAATGCAACTGGTACCAATAATATTTCATAATAAAGACATGATGGAAATGATTGGATTGTAATAGAGTTATAAGGCTATGATTTCAGGTTGTAGTTACTAGCTGTGTCCACTGGACAGCACTGAACATCCATGAGCGTAATGACATGCATCAGCTCCATCAGTGTCGAGTCTGATAAGATTAGACTGAGTAGAGTGTAACGACAACAGATCTCTGAGAGTGATGCTGATAGAAAATGCCTTATTGTTGAAGGATTTCTGAAGAAAATGCACAAACAAATGTGCCAATCACAAAGCCCAAAAGTAGCAAACCAAAACTACTAGATTATGCTGCACACACGTCTATTTTGCTGGTGTGTTCTACATTATATCTCTAACGTGTCAGAGGTAGTAACACTGAAAGGATTAGATCCATTGGAACAGAAGCATATCAGCGTGTCCTGTTACTTGACCACAGTGGCTTGAGTGAGTCACATGTGGAAGGGGCGTGTTTGGTATAGCACCAGCAGGGGTTCACTCAGAGAGCCTCGGCTCAGACAGTACAGACTCTGTGTTAGGGCTTCATGAAGGACCAGACTCCCATTCTCATCAGTATAACGCAGCTGAAAACCCACAACCCCCACAGGCTTCACAGCCAGAATAGCTGAAACATCAAATACATCATATCCAGATGAGGGTCGCTGGTCCAGTGCCAGGAGCCTCTCCTCCAGAGCTGGACCCTCCCGCAGTGCTCCCTGTGAAGCAGTGGCACTGTGCAGGGTGATGGTCACACTGAGGGGATGGGGGTGGAGGGTTTTTCGGAACAGAACCAGCTCTGCTCCCAGCATAGAAGGATTCAGACTGCTGACATTGAACCATATCCAGCCTGGAGGAGCTTGATCTGGACCTGAAGAATCAATTCAAGGAACTACTGGTAACTTTTGGTGTGGTTATTTTAGTTTCAACAGCCAACACAGAAAACACATTGAGAGTTCAGCATTAAACTTCATTCCTTTTCTTGTGAATATTTGTCTCCAGTCACCGAAAGAAACCCACTTATTTTTTTAATATTTCTATAATTTTTTTTATTCATACTCAAGTAAATATGCTAAACAGTGAGCACCACTATGATTTGTGGTGTAGTGTAAATTCTTTTGCTGTGAACACAGTAATAGCTATCATTACCATGTTGTGAGCGAAGAGCTGTTAATGCTCAAGTTGATTATTTAGCATTATCAAGATATACAAACAGCACTTTTTAAAGCTGACACAAAATTAAAGAGCAATTTCAACAGTTTTACAAATTCATACAGAATTGGCTGTCTGTAAAACATGCTCTCTGTCTGACAAAATGACCCTCATGATTTCATAGCTATTTCCTGTCATTTAATACTCAATTCATCCTTCTAAAATTTCTTATTCCAACTAAAGCTGCACCATTACAATATAGCGCATTAATAGTAACTTTACTGATGATGTGTACAGGGGAAAAGGTAACTTAGCCCCAAGCTCTACAGAGTTGTTTAGCTTCTTTTAATACCTGCTTTGATCTACAGCTTTCAGCTTCCTATTTTGGTTGCAACACAGAACATCTCATTAAACTTAGCTCCAGGGACAGGTGTTTTCTCAGATAAAGCTCTGATAAAGCCACTGTGGGCTGTTTTAGCTCACTACTAACCTATTGATGGCTGCTAATGATAGACAGCAGGACCCTAAACAAAGCTAGAGAGAAAGTCAATATTGGAAACTTACACCAGTCTCAATAATCTGTTCGCTATTACAACAGCAGTGGAGTCAAAGGGAATGTGTATGTAATTCTGTGTTGTATTAACAGGTCTTTCCACTGCACCTAAATGGCCAAAAATATCAATGGATGTATATCATTTTCTGTACTCTTTATACCAAATAATGCACCATCAAAACTAAGTACTCTGTGTACTTTGTTTAGATAGATTTCTCAGTTTTTATAATTATAGTAATAATAGTATACTGAAATATTCTATGTTAAGATGTTTTTAGTTTCTTACCAACAACACTCCGAAAACTCTGCACCAGCATTCCATCTGACTTTCCAAAGTCTTGAGCCTCCAGTGAGTCCAGTTGCAGATAGACCCTCCTCATGTAGGGATGTGGTTTGGCTTGATGATTTGCAGACACTATATTGATATGTAGCATTTCTAAAATAGCTTTGTTGAGCTCCTGGTCATCTTCTGTATTTCTGCGTTTATCCATCAGCCACAAGCCTGTGACGGAGCAAAGCAAGAGCAAGACCAGCGTCGCATCAGATCCTCCCAGACGGACTCCTTGAACCATTTTGAGTTTATTTAATTTTGAATTACTGTGATATAGTTGTGCATCTGTGCTTCTTACTCTTGTCAGATTTCTGGTAAAATTTCCATCTGGCAGAGTAGTGTAACAGTCTGTACACTAATAGGCATGCAGGAACCACAGGGGCTGTCAGGACTTAGTGAAGCAGTCCCATTCTGAAGCTGAGGAATGCTGCTTCCTTTTGGCAAACACTCTACCGTGGACTGTAATGAGCCACAGTCCTGCACCGCTCTGGACACACAACCACAGGGTCTGACTTAAATAAAAGCAGGAGTCATTAACAGGACTGTGACTATATAGGCAGCATCCTCATGTCTGATATAATTTGTATTCATATTCTAATACATGTAACTTTTTCATGATCATCAAGAACTTTAAAAGTTTTCTAAATTAGATAATAATACAGCATCAAACAACTATTTTCGATACATTTGCTGTGTCCTAATTCAGGGGCTGCATCCTTCGAAGGCTATAATCCATGAAGGTGTGATCCTTTGTAGCTATTGTAGACTGTGACAGCTAAATCTAAACAAGATGGTCTGGTCTATGGAGGATTGATGCATCACAAACTGTTCCTGCTCTTACCATTCTTACACAGCATGGCTACTCTTGCTTAGCAACCTGGTAGATATATTACTTTGTTTTTCAAAAAAAAAAAAGGCTTTTGATGACATATTTTTGTCCTTATCTGCATGTAATGAACCTTTGGATAGGTTTCCCAGGAAATCATTTGTGGGACACATATGGCGACAAAATTTGAAGAGGCCTGAAATGGGACATCTGAATTGTGAAACATTAGCTCTTTGAAAGCTGCCTCCAAAGAATTTAGACAGATTCTCCTCTCACTCCTTCTACATCCTTTGTTTAGGCTTCTGGTCTGGTTGCTGCAAACACCAACCTCCAAGCTGAAGCCAATGCTGAAGACCTGCTGTTCTTCTACAGACCACTTGAGTCTGTATCCAGGAAAAAGTCAGTCAATGTAGACTCACACGTCAAACCTAACGTTCCTGAACAGCCCTAGTCTGGATCCAGCAGTAGTCATACCCCATGTCAAAAAACAAGAGTACTAGTTTAGGTCCCTGAAGTCAGTTGCCTCCTTCTAACCCAGGGCTCGGCACCCTCTCCGCAGGGGTTCTTTCTGCATTTGAAAAAAAAATTCCATGGAAACAAACAATGGTTATTTATATTTTAATAGTAATTACTTATTTTGCTGCAGAGTTATCCCAGCACCTTCACCTGCAGGCGTTTCGCAGTTTCTGGCCCAGCCCTCTGTAAACTCACCATGAAGAAGTCGATAAGGTGCTTGTTATAAATCTGCAATGATGTTTAGAAACAGAAATCAGATCATACAGGTGAATGCACTAACATTTAAGAGGATATTATTTTGTAAATGAATATTTATTTTAGACCCCAGAGCTGATATATCTTCAGGTGCATCGGATGTTGTTCGTGGACTAAAAAACAACCAAAAAATAAAACAAAACAAAATCCAACAACAACAACAACAACAAAAAAAAGCAGGAACATGACAGTACACTGAAATAAAATGTAGTGATAATTGAAAACAAACTGGCCCATGTGTTGCCCTTTTAAACTTTTAGGCTGCAGTTTTTAAATTATCAGAGTTGGCTGCATTTTATTTCTTTTTTTATTATTTCACACAAATATAGCTCAATTATTAAGTAAGCTTACACTTATTAGTTTTTTCTCCTGGTAAGTGTTTGGGATTTTTTTTTTATTATAACTGATAAATATAAAAGTGAAATATAATTGTAATTACAGCTCTGTATTTTCAGGGGCGATTCATAGTCAACATTGCAGACCATTGGCCTAACCCTGACTGACTCAAGGCTTGATTTTGTAGATTCTGTCTTATTCGAAGCTTGGGTTCTCCTGTAATCTGAGGCTGGAGCTTCTCAGATGGAGAGGACAGCAGCTGAATTTGGAGTATTGCGCATTAAGGATAATCTCTAACAAGTGGTTAGCATCCGACAAAATGAGACAAAGAATCTGTCTTTGACTCTTACTGTTCTGTGATCAGTTATGAAATTGGAGCTTCAGAAGCACATGTGTGTGGAAACTTGAACAGTAAGCACCAGCAGGACCAAGCATACAAGTAAACATTTTAATTATCTTTGCCCAGGTCTGCAGATATGTTTGAGAGCTCTGAGACAGAGTGGTGATGCTGTCAACTACTGAATGTATGAGACATAAAAAGGTTAGGGGCAGACAGAGGAGAAATCACAAACAGATTTGGACTTGAACCCAGGCTTGGACTGTGCCTACATGGTCAACGCTGGTGGGAATATTTTAAGAGTGGTGTTCATCCTCCAGCAGTGTTGAGATGCCTTAGTTTAGGCCATAATTTTTTCCTTTCTACTGGTCCACGTCAGTCTCCTCAGATGTACTCTTCAAACCCCTGCTTTGTTGTTTTTCAGTGTAAAAATACTTGAAGACCATTTTCAGGTTCCTTTCCTCGCGTTACTGCTCTGTTATGTCTTTTATCTTTGCCCATTTCTGTTCAGTAATGACAAACCACCTGGCACTTTGCACAAGACTTTGATCTCAGAGCATGGCGATTGTCTAAAGGTTTTTCCGCTCTGATTACTGAGCAGCAGCAGCAGCAACAGGAGGAAGGCGTCTACAGGCAACTCTTCCTGCCCCCTTTTTCTCATTTCACACTCTCAGGGGCGGAGTTTGTCTCCAAGGAGAGAGGGAGATTCTGTCAATGAGGTAGTTGCTCTTGAAAGCTGAAGTGAGCGGACAGGTAAGGAAAGAGAAGAAAGACAAGAATTGGAGGGAAAGGAAGCTCCAGATGTTAGCAGATCAGGTATGGACATGTCCAAATGTGTGTGTAAACCTCTGCTCGGGAGCATTCTTGTTTAAGAGCATAATATTTGCTTAGATGTGTTGTCATTCTTCTCCCATTTTTTGGTTTTGCTTAACTTCAAAAGTTGAGCCTGGTGTCAGCGCATTCGAGAACAATCAGTTTCATGGTGAATTGAATTAAATTGGGGGAGTGTTCCAGCTTCCCCACTATCATAAATGATGGGTTTTCAAAATAGCAAATTGTATTCAAAAGTAAAAAACCTGCTGTATAAAATGTGCTATATGCTCAAGTGCAGAAAACACTTTCACCAGTTTAGCAGACATTCTGGAGTTTTGGAAGCCTCAATTGCACAGTTGGGTCTATGGTGCTGGACAGAAGGCAAATGTTAGCCGCTAGGTATTTCTTTGAAAATTGCTGCTGAGGAACCTGTCATTATTAAGATTAGAAGAAGAAGGGCTGGTGTGAATCGACATAACAGGCATTCACAGCTGTAACAAAAGGTTCCCTCACAGCTGTGTGCTTTAGGTCCATCGCTAGATTTATGAGAATCTATGTGAGCTCAATTTATTTTAATTATTATTTTAAGCTTGTACTAGGTTGTCTTTTTGAGGGGGAAGTGAGTTAAACGAGTAAACAGACAAAAAGCATGTATTCTGTTTTAACCAGCTGATAGTTTTCAAATGTGTCATGTATCAGTATCTCAGAACTGTGTTGGATTCAGCTAAAAAAAAATAAGCATAACACCATATATATATGTGTGTATATATATATATATACATTACGAGCAAAAGCAAAAGTCCAGCTTTTAGTTGTGGAACTGGTGTTGAATGTGCTCCTCATCTTTATATACCTCACCTCTAAAACTGTTTCTCAAACCATTAAAGGGGAACTGCAGTAAGGATTTAAAGTTTAAAGTAAAGCAGCAAATCAACAGATAATGAAATTCTGACATCTAGCCCCTGTGTGGATCATTCATTCTTGTAGACACATCTGTGTCCTTTCCTCCATATACCAGTTACCTTACACTTCAGGTTTTTGCAATTGTTTGGTCTGGTATGACAATGTCGTCAGTCTTTGCTAAATCGGGCTTATATATGGTATAGTTATCGGATACTACTGTGACATCTGGAATGAACATAGAAAATCCTCTGACTGTCATTTTCTTGGGCACAGATTATGGACACAGGTATATAAGAAGCGATGACTTTAATTTAGGTTCCTGTCATTATTGACAGGAACCATTACATTTTTACATTATATATACTTTTCCACTTCTCTACAAGCCACCTCTCTTAAGAAGACCTATGTGCTTATGTGACTTATGTGACAACTCATAAACAGCTTCCTGTCGTAAAATCTCGGTCAACACTGTCTGTTTTCTACTGGTGAAAAGCATGAAGTTGACCAAAGTTTTGCAACTTTTGTGGAGGGAATCCACTTATGGCAATGATTCCATTGGAATGGACTGACATTGCCCTGTGTTGCTTTGCTTTTTTAATTAATTATTTTTCTTTTTAGAATGCCCCTTTAATAGGATATGAATGCACTAGAGAGAGTGGACCCATACCATTGCACACTGATGCTTTGTTTAGGTTTGGATTAGGGAGAGTATGTGGTATTGCCACAAGCTTAAAGGAATTCAAATCTAGTCTGTCATTAGACCTGTTGCTCTGATACACAGATCCACAGATTCCGAGAGGCCTCCTGAATGATATGTTAGCAGACCAAACTGTCCAGTTCTGAGACGTGACATTAATTCAGTGGTTGATGGTCTTTATTTGTCTATCAAGAGTCTAAATCCACAGCCTACATTACTTCTGTGTACTTCTGTATGAGTCTTTTTTGCATTGCATTGTAAAGCAACTGTAACATGAAGCTCTGTCAAAACAGGAAAAGGATCAAATGCAAACAGAGACAGAACTCTCAGAGTGCTCCAGGCAGGGTAACATTAGGACCTTTCCCAGCACTCCCACATCCCATCTGCAGCTTCCCCACTGGGGCACACACCATCCAAAAGGCTATCCAAAGCTTAAACATGACAGATAAATGACAGATTACCTTTGTGCTTTTACACTGACAGTAAATATCAAGGATGTGTAAACATTTAGTGTGACACAAAGCTGGAAAGGTTGTTATCTGCTAAAATGTGATCCACTCTCAGCTCTGGAATGTAGTCGGACTTTTGCGCCACAGCTAATTTCTAACAAAGCTGCAGAGGAAAATTTTTTTATGTTGGGGTTCATGTAGAATAACAGGGAAAAAGCTCATCTTACATGTTGGAAATACTATGAATGAGCTGTTAGTCAAAACTCAATACGTCAACATCCAGTTACATCATCTATCATTCACATAATTATGTCAAGTAAATTTAAATTATCCTAATTCTTCAATAGACTCAATGATGCAATTAAACGAATTAACAATGTAGCCAAGTACAATGTCCAAATCAAAGGAGCTGAATTAAAAAAAAAAAAAAAGTTATCACAGCATTGTGCATTATTAGTGTAAAATGAGATTTAATTTGTGTGAATAATTATTTTGAATATTCTTTTATTTTGGTATTGATTGAATATTTTATATTGGTTCATGATTGGTCATTAGTTGCTAAATATATTATTTACATTTCTTGATAAATGAGGAATGATATCTTTAGTGTTTGTTTAAAATTGGCGGCATGATATGCCACACAGAGACGTGCACCAAGTTTTGATGCGCAGGGATATTCAGTTGTTCTACTTCTACTTGCGTGAGATTAAAGGTCATGCAAGTGTTTCATCTAAAGAAACTGTCACCTTGCTGTGATTACCCACACTATAACTCTGTATATATTAAATAAGTAATGCTAACTCTACACCAGCGTTACATTATCACCATAAGTATTTTGGTGCTACATCTATGTAAATGCATGACACAAGTCATATTCTCCAGGTCTAATTGATCATGATATATATGCATTTTTCAATATTCTGCAGCCCTGCTTTTCTTTCAATCTCTTCTTTTGCATGCATGTTGCAATGATATAGTCCTAGTTTCTCAGGTCATTTTTTGATAAAATATTATTTGTAGCCATCTGCAATGAAGTCAGAGGCTTCTCAGAGGCCGTATATATTCTCTTCTTTTGTGAACACAACACAGCTCTTTCTGAGAAAAACTAATTATGACAGTAGGGAAATCTATGGTTTGGTAATAATTTGTCTCTTAAATATGAAGGATGTTGCTCACTAAAGTTTTTTTTAGAGTTGGTGGAGCTGAAAACAGAGTTAAAAGGTCTAATATTTGACTGTAGTGGTACAGCTTTTAGTGTTGCTCTGTTTTGAATCATCCTTGCTGTACCCCAGATGTGCAACACAATTCATATCTGCTCCTATTACACATAGCAAAGACACGTGCTGACTTTTGAAAACCACTTAGTATGTAATCCTACAAAACAAAATATGGTGATCTATTTTGAGATTAAGGTTAAGTAAACTTCATTATCCACAAGGGGAAATTTGTAGTACAACCAACAGAGAATAAATTCATTAAGGAATACAGCAGTTCATACATCGAAGACATGCAACACAACACACACAGGATACACAAGCTATTTATAAAGTAGAGATTGCATTAAATTAATAATGAGGCCAATAGAAACCAGGAGGAATTAGTAATTTTGGCTTTTAGATTTTTATGAGGAAGTATAGCCAGTAGTGGTGATTGAGTAACAGAGGTTGAGGTGGATGATATTCTTACCATTAGAATCCTGTTTTTACATTCAGCTCCTTGAGCATGAGTTTTCCAGCACTCTAAACACAAGCATTGTTCACGGGGACAAGCTATAACATGTTCCCCAATGCCGAGGCTGATTATAAGGCACTATTCTGTTCAGGGTGCTTTCTGTGTGAGGTCTGGGGTAAGTGTCCTATACCAGTGCTGAAGGAATGTGGCTGTATGACATCTGAGGCCTTTTTTCAAATACAAAACAGCTACATCACACACCCTGAGTGAGACCTAGGCTTGGAGATTTTCGTTTTCATTTTATTGCTCCCTGCAGAGAAATTAGTAATTAGTACTATGTCTTAGCTCCAGCCTCAGGAAGGTATCATTTCAAAACTAAGGGAAACATTTGGTCATAATGAGCACATTTCCTTGCGAGCTGGGTGCAGAACTTGTCGTTTAGAGGCAGAAGACGTGGTAAAATAAAAAAACGACAACAATTAACAGCAAGGCTACTGATCATAAACCTTTGGTGCTCCTTCAAACTAGTTTTGCTTCCTGTGGAAATGGATGCTTCTAAACAGACATTGATTAAACAAGAATGGGAGAGAATGTTACAGGACCTAGTGATACAAAGAGTCACCCAGTGGTTTGTAAGCTGCTGTTTGTAAGCCTTCACTTTGTTGTTTGTATGTCACAGTCTAGATTTTTTTGATACTAGAAGAAACTATATTTGGGTGAGCTGTACTGTACTCTATCCTGATTGGTTGTTTCAGTCTGTCAATAACACACAAATGGGTCCATAATTTATGAAACAAAAACCATGTTGTATTGAAAGAATAAACTCATTCAGAAAACTGATCTTGTGAATCAAGTGAAATTTAGGGACATTTTGGAATTCAGTTCCATACAATTTGACTTCTCTTTACAATCAGTTGAATTGCCGCCTGATGGTCATTAGATAGACTGCAGGTTTAAGGCCCTTCAACATTAGCTTCACTTTAATGACCCACCTTTTCTATGTTCAGTCTAGGAGTGATGAAGTTAATATAAAATATCATGGACTGAAACTTTTGTATTTTCTTGCAGCTCCTGGCTCTTTAAGTGAACTGACGTACAAGCAGCAGAATCACAGTACGACAGGAGGGAAATGTAGCTTCTTCTCAAGAGGAAAGACTCTCAACTTCAGACTCCCATCCAAGTCTCCAGAAGACCTGCTGTAAAAGCAGTCCTGGTTTTGGTTGAAGCTCATCACTGAAGACCCTACAGGACCTTGGATTGTGACTGACAGCAATGGGGTCACAAGGTCAAATGATGGCCTGGACACTGCTCCTGCTGGGAATGACCTGCTCATTACGCGCTTCCCTTGTCAAAGTCAATAAGGGTTTAAAGGTGAAGTGGGGGCAGTCCACCTACCTTGATGAGGGTGACTTACAGTTCCATATTCCCCGTCAGAAGGATGTATGCAAGGTGGAGGTGGTGTTAAATGAGCCCATAACTCAGCGAGTGGGGAAACTCATGCCTCAGGTAATGTAAAAAGCCTCCTCCAGTGAAGAGTGCCTGTGTGTTCTGGCAATTTACCATCAGTGATGAAATAAAGTTGCATAGTTCCAGGACAACATTACACTGCATACACTGCTTGACAAGAAACACAAAGGAAACCATGTCATACATTATTACTGTTGTGCTAATGACAAGGTCCCTTCCCCTTTCTAACTTTATGCATTGAGTTTCCTTCAAAATCCTCTCTGGCGAAGAAAATAAAACAAACAACAAAAAAAGAATATGACCTTTGGTGTCATGGACTAATAGATGTAGGCCACTTTAATTTATTTTATCGTAAGGTTTTAATTTGGGTTAAACATTAACATGTGATTAACATGTGAGCTTGATACTGTCACCATAGAATGAACATTAGTGGATGTATCTGTCTCTTGAGCAGAAATCTGTCAAAAAGAGCATTGTTTGGCAGCATGGGTAGTGAAGTGGTTAGTGCCCACACCAAGTGTCAGGGTTTGAATCCAACCCATGGAATTACACTGCATGTCATTCTCCCTGCTTCTTCCCTAGCACTCAATGCCTTGATAAAGACACGAAAAGGCCAAAGAAATACTTAGGGATGTATGGGGAGGGGTACGTGAAGGGACTTCTCAGTACCTGTAGCTCTGTTGTCCAAGTAGACAGGCTGTCTCCTCTCTAATGACTCTGTGCTGACAGACAAATTAATTAGCTCAGTGTCCTGAATTAGCCAGTTTTTATGCTAAAAGGCAGAAAGGAGAAGTTTAGGATTCATCTTGAGACATTGACATCACTCTAAGTGCACCAACAACATTTAAGCCTTTTACTTAATTTAGTTATGTAAGTTTAGTTACATAGGAGTTGTTATACCGCTCAGTTCCACAGATTATAGAATCAGACCTGAATGGTCAAGTTCATTTTATATGATTCATACCACGTCTGGAAGTTATCAAGGCTTTTTCCAAAAGGAGACAATCAAACCATATTCCTTATAATTAATATTTCATTGATAATATTTCAGTAAATATTATAATTATTTACAGAGACCCACAAAGAGCAACACTTGGTGACAGTTGCAGAAAAAACATCCTTCCAAGAGGCAGAAATCTTGAGCAAAACCAGACTCAGGGTTGGGCATAGTATCCCCTTTAACCAATTAGGTTGAGAGAGAGGGAGAACTGGGGAAAAAGACTGCCGTTCAGTAATAGGGTAAAAAATAACAGCAACAATACTGCTAATAATAAATGTAATGCTACAATTTATACAAAGATGACAGGTATCCCTGAAAGACATGGTCATTACTTGACTGTGTTATAGGGGGGTGTGTACATTATTAATACATTAATGAATAAATATTATTACTTTTACCAAAAATAAATGTTATTTTTGTCAGTTTTTCCAGTCACACTACTTTTCCTGCAGTCCCACTAAAAATATGAGTGAGATTAGAAATTAGAATTTATATCATATCATTTCATTTATTTATATCTATATCATATAAGACCACTGGCCCTGCGATGGACTGGCGACCTGTCCAGGGTGTACCCCGTCCTCCCACAATGTGAGCTGGGATTGGTTTCAGCACGCCCCATGATCTGGAAATGGATAAGCAGTAGAAAATGAATAAATATTTATCATATTAGCACAGTCTATAAAGGCAGTGGTCAGTCTTGGATTATTAGTTGGGGATTGGCTAAAAGTCAACCCAAAATTTATTTAACATTTATTTGTCTGTCAGATAATATGCTGTGTTTGTTTATGTTTAATATTTATATTTAGTAATTCAAAATTCTTTCTCAGGAAGAAAAAGGAATGCCCTTCAACATAAAATAACATTTTAACTGAATTAATAAAAGGAAATATAAAGTGGATATAAAACATAAATAAGTGAATTGCAGTTAATTACTATGTATTAACTTAATGTCTATATTTTCAGAATAATTAAAAAATTACACAAAACTATTGGATGTTATTTGTACCTGTAAAGTTACTTTTTTAAAATCTCCCTTCTGGTCTTAAATCTGTTCCCACAAAAGTTGGTTCACACTGATTTATAGACAAAGTTTTATTCTGCAATCTGAAAACACGAACATTATAATGCAGCAGCAGAAATTATGCAGCCGCTTCACTTGGACTGATATGACCACTATCTCATAATTAGCTTGTTAAAACTTTGATACAAGTGAATAACTGTCATTACTGCATCTGACAACTGACCTCAGGATGATCCTCTCCTGGTCAATTTACCAATACATATTCTGTGTGATAGTTACTTCATACCATACAGATATAGAGCCAGTCAGCCTGACTTACTTATGATACCAGATAGCTAAGTTTTGGCCCTTCCTTTTTGCAGGTGTTTGACTGCCATTATCTGGCTGATGAGGTGAAATACGTCCACAATGGCTGCCCACTGTTAAAAGAAGATACTGTCAAGCTGAGACTATACAGGTAGAAAGCATATAAAAGATAAAATCATTCTTTTTCATGTTTTTGTTGTTGCAGTCACATGAGCTTATGTTTATTTGTCCAGGTTTACTGAGACAAAGACACACATGGAGTTGTTTTCTCTCCACGTGGACATTACGGAACCTGACTGCAGTATCATAAAGCTTGGGCCAAAATCTTTGGTAGTTTCTGAATTTTATGGCCTCTCGGATGTTGTTGATGGAAACGTGGTGTCATTCCACTATGAGAAGACATCTAGTCTGGAGTGTAGCATCCATCTGAACAACCATGACACCCACCTTCCAGCCCACGGCCAGCTGGTCACCGGAGAGCCAGAGAAAGCCACCAAGAGAGGGGACGAGCCAGAGAGTTTCGTCCCCCTACAGCAGCAACTAGGTAATGTCAAAAACTGCATGGCTGACAGCCATGATAGGAAATCACCAGTTCCTTTTCAGTGGTCACTAGTTAATGCAGCAGACTTTTCTGGTCTGTGGAACCAGCTTCTAAAGCCAGTCAGAGCAGGAACTTCTCTTCGAAATCCCTAACATGAGTATTCAGCAATTTTGTTTGTCATTAGTCCAAGAAAAGGGTCTCCAAAGGGACAATAAGGTTTACTGTATCATACTGTAGCATAGTGTATTGCATTTTATCATATATTGTTGCCCATATTACCTAATGGATGTATTTAATGCTTATGTCAAGGCCACTGTTGCATTGAAGCTGTATTAATGTCCCTGATTGTGAGTCACTTAATGTAAAAATGTGAGCAATGACTAAATGTAGAGATAAGTCACTGCCATCTATTATTTGATTTAAAAGTGAGGCAATCCAATAATCACCTACTGCCTCAAGATAACACTAAACCAGTGATGTGCAGTCATGGGAGACAGGAGAGGCCGTGCCTCACCTGTCATCATGGAAAGAAAATGTAAAATGAAAAAAAAAAACAAACAAAAAACTAATGGTTATATTTATCCAGTGATTTGCACTATAAAGTCATTTTCCCTTTAACTTCACCAGTTTTAGATTATTTTTTATTCAAAGTCGCTGAATTTTCACATTTACTGTTCAAACACAAAGAGACGTGCCGTGAGGCTCGGCTAACTGAACTGGCATGCTATGCATGCGTTTCTTGACAACTATGTGTGTAACGTGTTTCTTGTGATGAGCAATCAAACGGCACGCAGTTCTCCTGCCTCACGGTAGGGGGCACTCGTAGTCCCAGTGATTCTTCTTGCGACTCCTAGGCTGGAGAATAAGTGACAGCAAGCTACAATCAAGCAATTGAGGTGCAGCCATCCGTTTATTTTTCCTCTTGTTTGGCCTTACTTTCAAAATGGAGGATTACATATCTAAACTCAAACCGTTTTCTAAAGTGGACTTTCGATAGAGGCAGGAGGTAAGGTGGCGAGGGGGGTGGTGACTCGTTAAAAAAAAAAAAAGGAATTATTGGGTTTAAATAAAATTTGAAGTTGACCACAGATACCAAACAAATCATAGAAGTAGTGGACCTAAAGAAAGAATAAAGCAGACAAAATAGTTACAAGAAACAAGGCAGACAAAAGAGAATATCAAAACAAAGAAACAAGCCACCAAAGTAAAATATTTAACGATCAACAAAGCAATCAAAATAACGTATTTAAACACAAGAGAAACAAAGCAAATAATTTAATACTCAAAAAGAAAACATGCAAAATCCAACTAGAATAATGAAAATTTAATCAAAACCACTCACTTCATATGATTCATATGGACCGTGGATCAGTGTCCAGCATACAGTGACCTGATAACAGCGAACTATAAAGCATCACCGGAGGTCGTCATTTAGGGACTGGAGCGAAGCCGGGACCCGTGGCCATCCCACAACTACGACTAGGTCAGCGGACACTGTTTTCTATACAGACCGAAACCAGACAAGGCAAGACAGCAGTATTGTCCCGGTGGACGGGGCACCATAGCGCGCAGCCAAACCGGAAAGTGCCTTCAAAGCGCCCACACAAACAATTACGCACGTGTTAAAGGCGTATAAATAAACGAAGGCCACCCACCACGAGCAATGGCCCAGCTTCCGACAGAGAAGAGAGGGAGAGCAGTGGGCCGCAGTTAAACGCTGCTCAGGAGGGGAGACCAACCAGAATGGACAAACGGCGCGGACAGCTCCAATCCAGCACAGCCGCAGCCAGGAGACCGACACTGCCAAGGCACAATGAGCAGGTGTCATGCCCAGAGACCGCAACATACCCCCAACACAACCGGTTGAGATGGATTTACAATTATGGAGAGGTGGAGGAGATCCGGCACACTCGCCACGCCAGCCGTAACGGTCAGGCCCACACAAGCGCCGCGCCACGCCACACATAGACGCCAGTCCCGCAGGAGACGAGACCAAACTGCGATAGGGCACACCTGCACAGCTATAACGCTCGGCAGGAACATGTTGCTGCATGGAGTTCATGGAGTTGAGCTGTAGTGCAGAATTCATGAAATATGGGACCAGCAGGTGTTGCAGGAACATGGGATGGAGATGAGTCACCACCTGCAGGATGAGGACAGGGAGAGAGAGGAGAGGGACTGGGAGAGACAGAGACTTTGGCAGAACATGGTTAGTCAATGCAGTATAAATGCTTAGAACTGGGTGTTTTTTAAGGAGGATGGTTCTTATCAGCGCATGCAAGGAGGGAGGGAGAGAGAAAGAGGAAAAGGGGGAGAGAGGGTGACAGAGAGAGAGAGAGAGAGAGAGAAGCTCAGTCCTTCCCCCAGCAGTCTAGGCCTATAGCAGCATAGCTAAAGAGTAGAGGACTAACTTTTTAACTATCAGCTCTGTCATACAGGAAAGTTTTAAACCTGGTCTTGAAAGTTACTAAAGAGTCCGCCCCCGGACCGATACTGGAAGTTGGTTCCATAGAAGAGGAGCCTGATAACTGAACGATCTGCCTCCAGATTTACTCTTGGAGACTCTAGGAACCACAAGTAAACCTCCATCTACAGAGCGGAGTGGCCTGCTAGGACAGTAAGGAACTATGAGCTCTCTGAGATATGATGGAGCTTGGCCATGAAGAGCTTTATATGTTAAAAGAAGGATTTTGAATTCTACTCTATATTTTACTGGCAGCCAATGAAGAGCAGCTAACACAGGAGAGATATGATCTCTTTTCCTAGTTCCTGTTAATATTCGTGCAGCAGCGTTCTGAATTAATTGAAGGCCTTTTAGAGATTTGTTTGGACATCCAGATAGTAATGAGTTACAGTAGTCCAGCCTAGAAGTTACAAATGCATGGAGCAGTTTTTCTGCATCATCCTGAGAAAGGATGTTTCTGATTTTCCTAATGTTTCTCAGGTGGAAGAAAGCTGCCCGACTAACTTGTTTTATGTGAGGGACAAAGGAATGACAAATGTCCTGGTCAAAAATTACTCCAAGGTTTCTTACAGTGGAGCTGGAAGCCAAAGTAATGCCGTCCAGACTGATGATTAGATAGTATTTTTCTGAGGTGCTTAGGGCCGAGTACAATAACTTCTGTTTTGTCAGAGTTGAGAAGTAAAAAATTTCCAGTCATCCAGACTTTTATGTCTTCAAGACATGCCTGCAGTCTGACTATCTGAGTGACTTCATTTGGCTTCATTGATAGGTACAGCTGAGTATCGTCGATACACTGATGAAGTCAGTGCGTCACCAGTCATGATCCTCACTGCACGTCACTGGTGTAAACAATGTTCCTGACTACACTTCAGTGTGACCACCACACCCATCAGTGAACAACTGTATTTGCTATTTGAAAATTGTGTGGAACTGAATCCAGCAGAAGTACTTGCACTTTGCAGTGGTTCTAAGTTCCTTTGTTCTCAATGTGCTTGGGTCATTGTGGTGTAATTCCTGCAATGAATGCATTTTTTAAAACTAAAATTCCACATGTAAATTTATAAATTACAACATGAAGAGATTCAAATTCCTCACATGAATAACCATAAACTGAAACAAAGTCCTGTAAGATTTTTGGCTTAACATTTTTTAGTACAAAAAATGACAAAACAGTCATATACATTGTATTACTTATAGATGGAATTAAATGGAAAATAAACTAGGTTATGCTTTGTGATGAAAATTGTGTTGGTTGTGTCATCGCTCAGATAATAAAGCCAGAGCAATGTGTAAATCTGAAGACTGCCTGAAAGGTCTGAAGCTGGTGAAGTACACCAAAATTCCCTGTGATGACTTCCTGCTGATGGGGCTGAGGTATCAGCACATTGACCCACCATCACCAGATACAGATTACATTCCCATCAGGGTGGACCTCAAGGACACCAGGAGTGGCAGCATATATAAGGTATTTGGATGGTGCTTGCTTAGCAATTTTATGCATCTATGTGTTTTGAACTGAGCATCTGATTAAGATACCAGGACCTCAATAAATGGGTTAGAATGAAGAATGTAGTGTAGTAAAGTTTATCTTGACTAAAACATCCAATTAGCGCAATCAGTACATCACTTTCTTGATTTTCATTCATGCCTTTCATTCCTCTTAAGCAGATTCATGTTTTCAATGTTTTCATTTTATGGGGTAGTCTGAACAGGCTTGGATTCCAATCCGGATAGACAGTGCAATGCTCAACCAGCCTCCCAAACCGTCACTCATGTCAATTTTCATCCTGGAAGTGGACCAGTTCATCCTCACCCCACTCTCCACCGCCACACTAGATGCTGAAGATGAAGAAACTCTCAAACAGCTATTGGTTTTTAACATCACCAACTCCCCCGCTGATGGCTTCATCACTCACCTGTCCGATCACACATCCCCAATCTCTTCCTTCACATGGATGGATTTAAATGACATGCTCATTGGATATCAACCTCCAAACTCCTCACATACCCAGCGCAGGAATTACGAGGTATAAGCTAAGATAAGATAGGACTTTATTCATCCCACGTTTGGGAAATTCGTCATTACAGCAGCAACCACAGGTGTAGTAAAAATACAAGAATAGAAACAAAGAGTAGACTTACTAGTACTAGAAAAATATAAAAAACAAAGTGGCAGTGATAATGATAAAGTGACGATGATGGAGTTACTTTGTGCAGGAAGCAACAATCCTCTTATAGCCTGAAACTGCTTACCATCTTCTCTGCAGGTGGAATTTGAGGTTCATGATTTTTTCTTTGAGAAGAGCCGATCAATGACTGTCCACCTCTCTGTCAGGAATGCAGATACAAATGCACCCAGAGTGTCCTGGAACATGGGTATGTTTGCATCCTTGTACTGATAATGCAATTTTGTTGTTTATGTGCTTTATTTCTATGATCTCTAGTGTTTGCTCTGTCAATGGAATAATTGAGTCACTCAGTGGTAAAACCACAGGTACTGAATTTGAGGCTTTGAAGAACTTTTTGACCTCTTAACGTTATTTATTTTGATTCTGTGCTTTATCTTTGCATTTCTTTATTCTCTTCAACCTTACTTTCATCACCTGCCCACCACCCAAGACAGAAATAGCAACTAGCTAGTGAAGAAAGTATAACAGCCAAAGAGAAGGAGAGCTAAAATGAGACTATCCTCCTGGAAACACAACTGAGATGAAGGCTATCGTGTGTGCCCCCGGTTGGTCAAAAGAACAACCAACTATCCAACCAACAAAAGAACACTGAATAAAGCTTTAAAACTGTGGCAGACAATATCTAGCCAATTAGGACTACACCAAAAGAGCTGATAGACAGTCCAAGGCCTAAATGTGAGTCCATCTAGACTACAACACAACCCTGGACATTTCAAAACAAAACAATCATTCAGCATTTCTATAGGTTTCTGGGGCCAGATGGATGGAGCAGTAAATTAAGTATCACTTAGGCGCTTCAAAAACCAATGTGACATTGAAGAGAGAACAATTTAGAATCCAGTCATGTTACACTGGAACAATTGATTTGTCTGATCATTTACCAATAGTAATGGTGATCAAAATTGGCAATAACCCAAAATCTACATTATAAAAACTGAACTCGAACTTGAGTTTACTGAATAACCCCCAGGTAAAAGCAGACTTGGAAAAAGAATTAGAGACCTATTTTAACGAAAACAGCAATGCAGAAGTCTCCTTCCCTATAGTATGGGATGCATTCAAGGCAGTCCTGAGGGGGAAAATAATTTCTATTTCCTCATCCTTAAAAAAGTGGAGACAGGAGAAGTTTAGTTCCTTACAGAAAGACCATAAAAGTAGGCTAGGGACTAACAATGAAGTAACAATTAAACAATTAAAACTACAAAATGAGATAAAGGAAATATACTCAGAAGAGGTGAAAAAGAAACTGGTTTTCCTGAAACTGGGGCACTATGAGGCAGGAAGTAAGGCAATGAAGCTGTTATGATATAAACTGAAGAAACAACAGGCAGATGCCACTATTAGTAAGATAAGATGCTCCCAAACTAAAAAAATACAATATAGACTAGACCAAATTCAAAAAAGTTTTGAAAATTATTATCAGGAATTATATTCACAGCCAAAACTGGATAACGATGAAGAGATAACGAGTTTCCTGGATTCTTTAAATCTTCCCACAATCACACAAGAACAAAATAAAGCCCTGACTGCGGACATCACGGAAATAGAAGTTAAGGCAGCAATATCAAGACTCAAACTACCAAGAGCCAAGACACAAGCTATTTTAACAGGATTGGATGCAGAGAAGGCATTTGATTCAGTAAGATGGACTTTTTTTGTATAAGGTATTAGATAAATTTGGCTTTCACCATATTCTTATTGAGGCCTTCAAAACAGTATAAAATAACCCAACAGCAAGAATTAAAATAAATGGCAGCCTTTTGGCAGCCTTTTATCTTGGAGCATTCTTGTAGACAGGGCTACCCTTGTTCTCCACTTTTGTTTGCCCTCTTTATTGAATCTCTTAGTCAATATATTAGGCAAAACAAACAAATTAAGGGTATAAACATAGCAGGACAAGAACACAAAATATCCTTGCAGATGACGTATTAATTTTTTTTAATCACATCCATCCACATCTCTTCCAATCTCAATGTCATCAATGGATATGTTTGGTAATATATCAGGCTATAAAATAAATATTCAGACAACTCAGGCTATGACCTTTAATTTTGCTCCACCAGATGACTTAGTAAGTAAATATAGCCTGAACTTTTAACAAGAAATCAATGAAATATCTGGGAATTAACCTTACTGGAGACATTACAAAACTATTCGAAGCAAACTACATTCCTATAAACCTTAAAATTAAATCTGACATCACTAGATGGAATAACTTACCCTTCCTCAGCCTAAACTCAAGAATTGAATCAGTCAAAATGGTGATTTGCCCTGCCTGTTGTATCTCTTCCTATCGCTGCCAATCGAAATAAGTGATGGACAATTTATTGAATGGCAGAAACTAATTTCTAGATATATCTGGATGGGAAAAAAAACCCAGGATAAAAGTTAAAATAATGCAATTGCCAAAAGGCACAGGAGGAATGGCGTTGCCAGACTTAAGAGTACTATTGTGCGGCTCAGATTAGAACCCTGGGGTATCTCTGTGACTCACAGTACAGGGCCAGATTAAAGGATATAGAACAGGGAGGATCTCTTGGTCCACCTATTCAGGCCGTAATGGCAGACCCAAAACTTAAGGATAGTCTTACAAATAAAAATAACCCCTGGATAAAAACAACACTAAAAACATGGCACAAAGTAGGTAGGAAATACAATTTAAAGGGCGCAGATATATATATTACGTTGGTGTACATATGATGTGGATTTTATCCCAAATAGGACAGGTAATAGATTTAAAATATGGATGGAAAGAAGCCTTATGGCTTATTAATGCTTCATACATAATGTATCTGTGAAAAGTTTTGAGGAATATGGTTTGGAGAGGCAAGATTTTTTTTCAGATATCTTCAAGTAAAACATCAACTAAAGACAATTTTGACAGGATTTGACTAGTGATATTCTGAAGATCTTTATTTCAATTTACAAATCTGGGAGTGGAAAGAAATTGATATCTAGATTATACAAAAGTTTCCAAGACTCATCAAAATCCAGCATTCTACATATTAAATGTAGATGGGAAAGGGAGGGAGATCTGATCATATCTGAGGAAGAATGGGAAGGTATTTGTAAACTACAATGGAAAACAACAAATTCACACAGCTGGCGTGAATTTGGATGGAAAAACCTCACGAGATTTTTTATAACACCTGCTCAGAAGAGACAACTAGGAAGTGGAACAAGTTGTTGGAGGATGTGTGGCTCAGATTTAGGTAACCATTATCAATTATTTTAGGATTGCCCAAAACCTCTGTCCTATTGGCAGGACATTCATGATTGTCTGGAACACATATTTCAAATTACTGTACAATTTGATGTCAACACAATGTATTTTGGTACCATGGCATTACATACTCAAGCGATAGCAGATAAATATTTAATGAAGATGCTATTGATTGGAGTGAAGAATGCTACAACAAGGAATTGGTTACAATCCAATGTATCGAAAATGGAAGACTGGCAAGAAACTGTTCAAGAAATCTATTCTATGTAGAAACTGATACTTGCGCTAAGGCTACAGTCAGAGACATTTGAGAAATGGTGCTCCAAATGGACAGGATACATATGAGCACAGAGACCTGAAATGCTATAAGTACTTCTGTTATATGACTTGAAGTACCAGACTGTTGATTTACAAATATTGGAAAGGAAGTGTGACATCCATTGTTTGAATATTCATTTTATATTTTATTTATTACAAAATGGGAGGGAGAGAAACAGAGAGAAATAGGTAAGTCAAACTGTACATATCTGTCTGCCTTGCTGTAAACATATGGTTGGTATGTTTCTCCCAGAGTTAAAAAAACAGTGTGGATGCAGCCTCAGGCTTGGTGTTCACATGTTTATGGTATATGTTAGGTTTTTCTGCTCGTTGTCTTGCAGGTCTCAGCCTGTTAGAGGGTCAATCCCGTCCAATAACGTGGGAGCAGTTCCAGATTGTGGACAACGACAACCTGAATGCTGTTCGAATCATCACTGTGGATGGTCTACAGCATGGCCGGCTCACTGTCAGGGGTACTGACCCAACTGTCTGTGACATCACATTCATCCACTGCTAACCCTAACCCTAACCCAATACATCAGTTTGAAAGTCATGGTAAAATCAGTGGGGACAGACTGAACCCAGCAGCCTGGATCTGTTTGGTTTTGGTCCGTTAGCAAAACCCAGAAAGGCAGCTAAATAGAGCCCGACTAGAGTAAAAATCATCATCCTAAAATTCTGGACAGTAATTTTTTATGGCTATCCAGTATCTAAGATAGTACTTTCTGTGATTTTAATTGTTGCTTGGATGAAGGCATCAGCCAAATGAATAATAAAAATATATTCTGTTTATTGTTTCCTGTAAACTCCAGGTGGAAAGGGCTTCATGTTCACTGTCAATGACATCAGAGCAGGTGTTGTTCACTATCACCATGATGACAGCGACACAACCAAAGACTTCATTATCTTTCGTATCTCTGATGGTCGGCATCAGACGAGGCACAAATTCCCTATCAAGATCCTGCCCAAAGATGACAGCCCTCCTTTCCTCATCACCAACATGCTGCTGGAGGTGTCTGAGGGCCAAACGGCTCTGCTGAGAGGGTCCACCCTTCAGGCTTCAGACATGGACTCCAGTGACGATTACATCCTCTATAACATCACCCGCCTGCCACAGGCAGGAGAGGTCATGAAGATCCCTGGAACAGGGCTCACAGGTCAGGAGAGAGGACTTTTCAATCCAACATAGAATTTGATTTGTATTTTAATGCATCCTGTTTTGTCTGTGTTGTGCTGATCCGCTCATCCAGGTTACCCTGTCAGCCACTTTCTGCAGAAAGATCTGTCTCAGTCCATGCTTTACTATCGACACCTTGGCAATGAGGTCTTTGATGATTCCTTTGAGGTGGTGCTATCTGATTTCCATGAACCACCCAACCTGTCAGAACCTCAAGTGGGTAACAGCATGCATATCTGACTGACTGTTGTATGAGCAATTCCAACCTAAAGGTCCACAACAGACTAAAGGCCAATGCTAAAGGTATATGTCAAAGGTCCATAGTTGTTTAATGGCAGATGTCAACGGTCCAAAACCATGCTAGTAGCTTTGTGAACTTGAACTAAATGCTAACATCAGTATGCTAGCATGACCACTTAACCAGCCACTAGAAATAAGAAGGTTTGTACTGAATTTGTCAAGAAATCTCAACTATCACTCTCAAGGATCACCATCTTCTCATTCATCTTCTGGAGAGCTTTAATGTACATAACTACCAAATTTCTTGGCAATCCATCCAGTAGTATCAGAGATTTTTAAGTATGAATCAAATTGGTGCCGATGAACACCCAGTAAAACAAAAAAGCCACATTTTAATATTGTACTAGTACAATGAAATTCTATGAGCCTTGTTTTTAATGCCTGATTTATGTGGTTCTTTATGATGTTGTATTCAGGTGGTGATGGTCCACATAGAACCTGTTCCAGACCAACCACCTAAAGAGGTTCCTGGTTCCACTCGATGCCTTGTCATTAAAGAAACCGAAGTGCTCCACCTAACAAGACAGCAGCTTCACTTCGTGGACCAGGAGTCTCTTGACAATGAGCTGACATACACAGTCACCACTCCGCCTTTCTACGTCGGTCCTCACAGGTCAGTGTGTCCTCAGCTTCTGAAAACACTGTGCACCCAACTGTGGAGAAGCGCTGTCTGAATTGTATGCTCCCGTCTGGACATGCAGCACCCCTGATGCAGGGAGGCTGTTCCTGGTGGACAGCATAGCCAAATTCACCAAAGACCCAACCGCACCAGTGCTGAGGCTCTTCACACAGGTAATACATTCCATGTCCAATATTTTGAGTGAAAATATTGTGAGATAGGTTCAGCCAAAACCATTTTTGTGCTTTTTTTGTCCTAGCATGCTGTAAACTTCATGAAAGTGGCCTACATGCCTCCTATCATGGATATCGGCCCTTACCCTCAGTACATCCAGCTTGTTCTCTCTGTCACTAACCATCTGGGCAAAACAGTCACTGGGGTCTGCTTTAACATAACCGTGATCCCTGAAGACAACCAGCCACCAAAGGTGAAGAAGACAGAATTCCAATCCCATTGCATGCATGCCAACATGTAAAAATATATGAAAGTGCTCTGTTTGTTTCAGGCAGTCACCAATGCTTTGACTGTGGATGAGGGCAGTGAGGCCAGGATTGGCCCTGAGCACTTGTTGCTGTTAGACGTGGACTCTTTGGAGAACGTCCTGCAGGTGGAGCTGCAGGGGGGCCCACAGCATGGAGCTCTGCAGCTAAATGGCACTCTGCTGACACCAGGCCAGGCATTCACAGTGCGCGACCTGAAAAGCTTTAAAGTTAGGTCAGACATCCTGGAACATTCATGTATTTATGTTATATTTAATTTAATCACAGTGCTAGCAAAAATTTCTTTCACTAAAAACACAGAATCAGCTGTTGTGTAATTCAACATTTCACAAATGATCTGTTGTTCAGTGCAGCTGTTTAATGTGGAAGCCAAGAGCAGTGATGGGAGTGATAAATCTGCTCTATCACGTTATGACATGATCTTGTTATGGTCATGTTTGTGTTTTGATTGATTATCTTTGGACATAAATATGTTTTTGCCGAAAAAAAAAGAAAACATTTTGCTCTGGCTTCTGGGGTTTTATATGTTTCTCCAACAAAGTAAATAAGTAAAGATTTAGTAATGAAAACATATTTCAAAACATGTTAATATATTTAACAGGGGTGTCATAAATAATTGCATGTTTTTCTTAAATGTAGTGAAGCTTGATGGTTGATTAAGGCCTAGACAAAACATAATTAGATTACATAAGTACCCTTGATTGACTCACTGCTGCATCAGAAAGATCCAGCAAACCCAGAATTGGGATTCCCCCACACTCAACTTGCATAAACATGTCACTTCGCACCCTTGTGTATGTGTGTTAATATTGTGTTGTCATGGGAAAGAATGGCCACAAGACCTTTCTTCAACAAGAAGTTTTAGGGACTTTGATGACTGTTGATTTTTTTTTTCTGTCTGTCTGTGGAAACATTTTCTCTGTTGACTTTTAATTATTATTTTAATGATTCATCATAGTTATAGTCACGATAGCTCAGAAACTGTGGAGGACAGCATTGAATTCACTGCAACAGATGGCACCAATTCAGCTGCTTTTGTCCTGCATGTGAAGGTAACTGCTGTTATTCAAAAGGTTCCTTTAAACATGAACACTCTATCTGGCTTCACATTTGTGGATATTGAACCATCTGCTGTTCTGGTCATCTGCAGGTGAATCCCATCAATGATGAGGTCCCAGTGCTGGTTCCTGGCTTGAAACCAGTTCTGAGCTGTGCCGAGGGACAGGAGATTGTCATCACAGCAGAGTATATCTATGCCTCTGATGCAGACACTGACAACAGCAGCCTGTCTGTATTAATTGCCCGGCAGCCTTATCACGGTGTGGTGCTAAGAAATGGTGTTGTGGTTGATCGCTTCATCCAGGCAGACATTAGTGCAGGCATCATCTCCTACAGACACACAGGTAGACACCAAATACATCCATATATCAGCACATTGAAAATCATGTGGTGTCAATTTATAGAGACCCAATTATAGCTAATAGTTTTAAGCATTTTTTTTTTTTTTATATTTCTTACTGACACCAGGTTAGTTGTATGCAAAGATTATGCAAAACTAAACCATGAAACAGGGGTTGAATTAGGGAGCGGGGCTGTTCTGTGATTGACAGTGTGTACCACACAACCAGGGTACAGAGCAGGTCAGATCAGGCCCTCCCTCCACAGCTACACCTTCTCCTCCAAAGATGGTTTTTACTGGTTTCAAAAAACCAAGATGGCTGATGGACAAAAAAGTGCAGGCTTCAAAACTGCAGGTCACGCACCAATGGATGACAAGTACTTAATATTAAGTAGTGACTGAAAGGGCTCAGGCCAAAGTTCATATTTTTTTTTATCTCATCAATAGTGTACACAACAAAAGGAGAAGAAAACTGTTCATTCAAAATACTTTTTACTTGCATTTGCATTTTTCCAGAATTTAAGAAAAGGAAATGTCACATTTGTTACCTTAAAAATTGCTTTGCAGCTCATTCTCTTGAAAAGCAGAAAGTAAAATTAGATTTTTTAGATTTATATTGAAATTGTTCCCAAATTTAAGCCCCAGAATGGAAACATATGTCTTTTGCATCCTTTTTTGTAGGGAAAACGAAAGTTACGAATGTAACTACGGTTCTATGAATCCCAAATGACCGCCAGAGCCAGTGCTTTAAGCACTGAATATTCCCCTTCGTGTAGGCGCAGTTCGGTTATATACCAGCACCAGCAATATCACCTGTGACCTCTGGGTGACCCGGAGGAGACCATATCTTCCGGTGTCACCCGAGGCTCGTTTTCTTCAGAATCTTCTCACGAGCACGCAAGGATTCTGAGTGACAGAGAGCTCTGGCGGTCATTCGGGATTCATGGAACCGTAGTTACATTTGTAACTTTCATTCTATTTCATCCCTGCTGACTCCCAGAGGCAGTGCTTTAAGGACTGAACGACTCATACCAGCAAGGTCACAAAGAATCCGGAGTACGAACCTTCAGTGTGAAGAGGTAGTGGACTCTGGCCTCAGGACCACAGCCAATGGATGGTCGGTGGCCACATTCACCCTGTAGAATCTGGAGAAAGTGTCCGGCGATGCCCACAAAACCGCGGCACAAATGTCCTCCAGGGACACTCCCCTCAGGGCAGTCCATGATGTAGCAACACTCCTGGTAGAGTGGCACTGCACACCAAATGGCAGGGGACGGTTACTTGCCCGATATGCATGGGCAATGACGTCAACAATCCAGTGGGACAAGCGCTGTTTGGAGACAGCGCAACCCCTGTTAGGGCCACCATAACAGAGAAAGAGCTGGTCAGATCTCCTAATGCACGCAGTAGCTGCGATGTAAGCCCCCAGGGCCCGCACTGGGCACATTAGTTCAGGTTTGTCCCCTCCATCTCCTGGAGGAGGGTTGTACTGCGCAAGCCGAATAGGCTGGTTGAGGTGAGCGCAGGACAGCACCTTAGGGAGGAATGCTGTGTTTGGCCACAGAGTGACCCCGAGCCATCTGAGTTCCACCTTAAGCACGAGTCACTGACTGACAGGGTGTGCAGCTCAGTGACACGCTTTGCAGAGGCTCTGCTTGTGCCAAGGATTCAATTGGTGGCTGGCGTAGTGCAGCCAGCACTAGTGAAAGATCCCATGGTGGAATTCTCGTGACCCTCGGAGGATGTAATCTCTGAGCGCCCTTCAAGAGGAGGGACACCAGACTGTGGCTCCCTACTGTGCTGTTGTTAACCCTTACATACACACATACAGGATATTGCTGCCACGTACACTTTTAGTGTTGACGGAGAACAACCCTCATCCAGGAGGAACTGGAGGAAGTCAAGGACAAAAAGCACAGAGCAGCACACAGGATTTTCATCACGACTCGTACACCAGTTGAAAAACAGTCTCAATCTATTCTCATACTGGAGACGAGTGGACGGCACTCTGTCAGACAGGGTCCGCACAGATGTTCAAAAGCGGCTCGGGCCCTCCAGCTGCGGGCTTGTCATCTCGGCCAAGGAGAACCACAGAGGGCAGTGGGTTGACGCTTCTGAAGCGAAGAGGTTCCAGATAGTGTGCACTACCTCTAGGTAGAGGCACCACTCTCCTGCTGGAGGTTTCTGGCGGGAGAGAAAATCTGCCAGGTGGTTCTGCTCTCCCGGTAGGTACATTGCCTGAAGGCTGATCAGGCGGGGAGCTCCCCATGTGAGGAGATCACTTCCAGCAGCTGCGGAGACTTGGTCCCGCCCTGATGATTTATATGATACACAGCTGATGTGTTGTCCGCCCGTACGAGGACATGCTTTCCTCTTAGGTGTGGAAAGAAGTGTTCGAGAGCTAGGTGTACTGGCCGCAGCTCCAACATATTGATGTGTGCACCCCAGTCTCCCATGGGCCACTGCCCATGGGCTGCCCTGCTCTGCCACACTGCACAACATACTGAGGTGCAGGCATCTGTGGTGAGAGTCTCCCTGCGAGACGGAACGCAGCCCATAGGCATACCCCTGAGCATGTAGGCCCTGTCTCTCCAAGGGGCCAAGGCGAGGGCAGCCTGCCGTGATGCCCTGAGCTTCCTGCACCTGTGCTGCTTGGCGTCCTGGTGGAAACTGTTCAGCCATCTCTGCAGGGGGCGCAGTGACAACAAGCACCGGGGAACCACAGCTGAAATGGATGTTAGCTTGCCGAAGAGGCGAAGGAATGTAACATAGGTCAGCTGGCGGCCTTCCTGGAATAGTGTAAGAAGGTGGAGGATGTCGTCGACCCGGTGGGGGGACGGTCTGGCTGTCATTGTAACACTGTTCAATGTCACTCCAATGAAAGATCTGGTCTGTAACGGCACCAGGCAACTCTTCTGCAAGTTCACCCTGATTCCGAGGCGGGCCATGTGGGACAGGGGACACGCTGTGTCCTGTGATGCCTGGGCCCGAGACGGCGCACAGACAAGCCAGTCCTCCAAGTACGGAAGGACTTTCATGCCCTGAGACTGGAGAGGCGCAAGGGCTGTGGCCATACACCTCGTGAACACCCTTGGGGAGAGGGAGAGCCCAAAGGGCAGCACCCTGAACTGCCAGTGGCGGCCTCGATAGGCGAAGCGAAGGAACTGCTGATGTTGCTGAGCGATGGGGACATGGAAGTAAGCGTCCTTGAGGTTGATGGATGTGAACCATTCTGCATGTGCTACAGTTCGCAGGACCTCTGCTATGGTCAGCATGTGGAAGGGTATGACTTTCATGAATCTGTTTAGCCCTCTGAGGTCTAAGATTGGGCGAAAGCTCCCGGCCTTTTTTGTCACAAGGAAATAGGTTGAGTAGAACCCTCTGGGACATGACAAAGGAGCCACAGCCTCGATGGCGCCTTTGGCCAGGAGGGCGGATAACTCTTGGTCCAGTGCAAGAGCCTTTGCCGGGTCGCTGATGGAAGTTATTCTGACCTGGTCGGATGTCGGGGGCCGGCGGCGGAATTGAAATTTGTACCCGTGGGTCAAGGTGGTAACTACCCACGGGTCTGAAGCATGAGCAGTCCACTGTTGGAGCTGCTGATGCGAGAAATACCCGACCACCGGCCCAGAGGCCTCAGTGTCTGGCCCCCCGGGCTCTAGGAGCCCTAGCAGGGGGACGAACGGGGTCTGGGGCACGAAGTTGTCTGGAGGGCAGGCAGGTGGGGTCTCGAAACTCCCTGGCCGGTCTCTGTGCGGGACACTGGACATTATGGCGGCCAGTGGGGTGGGTTGGTGGAAATAAGCGGGTGTGAGAGGCAGCCAAGGGGCCCCTAGGCTGCCCCTGGCCTGTCCGGCCTGGATGGTACATTCTAGTGCCTCCTGCGCTGCCGGGCCACATAGCTCCCCTGGTTCCACCGGGAGGTTGCGCAGTGTTCTTCTAGTTGTCTCTGTCAGGTGTGACTGTGAAAGCCAAACCTGGCGACGAGCTTGAACCAGAATGGACGTCATTCTTCCAATCTCTCTGGACATAAGGCGAAATGCCTCCAGTGAGGCATCACAAAAGGTGACGGACTCAGCAGTCACATTGCCCTCCTGTAGTGAAGCTGAGAGGGTCAACATGAGATGTGACATTGAGTTCCCCATACGACCAGCACGTGCTCCAGCATCGTAGGCCCTTGTGAGGAGATCGTCTGTGATCCGACACTGGGGTCGAGGGCACCTAGCATCCCTTCGCAGAGCTTCATCCGGGGACACTATGAGTGAGGCAATGGTGGGCTCAACTGTGTCAGGTTTTGAGTTAATTCTGGTGTTTAGTGTTCTGTCCACGTAACTTCCTGTTTTATTTTGTAGTCCTGGTTCCTTAGTGTTCCCCATTATGTTACTTCCTGGTTGTGTCCCATGTTGATTGCCTTCCCTGCCCTAATGTGGATCACCTGCGTCTTGTTTAGCACTGTGTATTTAAGTCCTGTTTTCAGCCTAGTCCTTGTCGGATCATTGTCATTTTGTCGTTTGCCCTGTAATTTCGTCCTTGCCTTGTCCAAGCCCTGTCCATGCCCTGCCTTGTTGTTTTGCCCATGCCCTGTCGTTTTGTTCCTGCCTTGTCCGTTTGTTATTAAAGTGTTTTCTTCATCACCTACCTGGTTTTCTGGCTCCTGCATTTGGGTCCTCCCTGCAACGCACTTGCACCGCGTTTTCCCGTTGTGAAAAACGGCTGGCATGCAATCCAGGCCAACTCTCACTGCATCGTGCATGGCTGCCAGGGTCCGCCTGTCTGCAGAGAGGCGGGAGCAGGCTTTAGTGTTCCTCCAACAGGCCTACAACTCCTCCAGGTAGTCCTCTGAGTAGGGAATAGCAAAGGCAGTGGGGGCCGGCCTGCGTTTGAAGAAGGCACTTGCTGGTGCTGCTTCTGCCTGCTGTGGTACATCCATGTGCAGCCGCTGTAGGGCCAAGCGCATGATAGCACGCATGGAGCTGTTCTCCATTCCAGCCACTGAACTCTGAGCTGAGGAGTGGGAACCCTGTTCAGATGCTTGGGAACCACCCTCCCTTGGCTCCTCCCCGTAATCGTGAAAGCGGGTAGCTGAAGCCGCTAGGGAGAACCCTAACCCTAACCTCCTCAGGTATCAGCATTGGCATTGGAGGAGAGGGTGCTATCTCAGCTTCCAAGGAAGCGTCAGGCTGGCGGGCTGCCAGGATCTCATCAGGGCTAGCTCAGCAGACAGCTGCTCTACTTTAGACGAAAGCCTGCTATGATCAGACTTTGTCTTCCTCCTGGGGGGTGCAGCTGCCGCCGCCATTGCTTGACGCTTGGAGTGTCTCAGAGAGTCCGGAGGTGGCTGGCCTGATGGGGGGAGGTCACGCCCATCTTCTGGATATTCCAGGCTCTGCCAGGCTTGCAGCCCTCACAGCTCGAGGTAAGTAGCTGCAGTTCATGCAGGGATTGTCGCACAGTGCATCCCACAGGTGCTCAGGGCCAAGGCATGTGGGGCAGAGGTCGTGGCCATCCTCTGGTTGTAGAGGGGCCTCACAAGATGTGCAGAGATAGGAGTCATCCATTGTGATAGCTCAAGACTGCTTAGGTGATCCTGCCTTGCTGTCCAATTGCGGCCTTTTACTGGGGGGATGGGGCGCGTGTGTCGCCTGTGCCAGGCAATGGGCTCAGTAGAGATCAGTGACCACTTGGGCAACCCTGAGCATGGACGCTATGGGCAGGCCAAGTGTGGGAACTGTATACTGAAGGGAGGAAGCGCGTACGTTTCCTATCCCAGCAGGAGCCCAAACAGAGAAATTAATCAGCAGCAGAAGCTGTTACAAAACAAAGGTAGCCACCGCTGTGACCCTTACCCAATCAGGGTTCTCAAGTTTAATTAACAAAACTAATCAGGGCAAACTGTGTGCTGGGGGGAGGCAGTGCGCACGCAGCCTGTACCAACAGAGGTTGACAACCACACTCATCCACGAATGAAATTATAAACTCCTGCTAGCAGAGAATCTACGTTGGGCACTGGGACGCGCTCGGGCAACCCACCAACTAGGTAAGCAAGCGAAAGACGTCAGCTTGAGCAAGTAATTTATATGCCGGGAGAAGGATGCGCGAACGCCATCGTCACCGACAGGAAGTTAATAAGCAAAACAAAGTAGCTGCAAAGAAATAAGAATATATTCACCTTGTCCCAGGAGGGAGGTAAGGGCACTGCCTTACCAGCGAGAGAGTGTCGCGGTGTCCACGCGAGCTCAATACGACTAATTGAAAAAGAGAGATATCGCCGTCGCAGCTCCTGGAGGGCGAATGGTCGCTGCTCCAACCAACAACGGTTGCGGAACTACTAGCGACGGAAAAAGGTAGCTGTAGTGAAGCGGGCCGAGTGCAGCTCAGTGCTTCCAAAAGCAAACTGCGTGCAAGAAGAAAAGAAGGAAATGAGCCTCAGGTGACACCGGAAGATATGGTTTCCTCCGGGTCACCCAGAAGTCACAGGTTATATTGTTATATACATGCTCGAACTGTGCATGCGCAAAGGGGAATATTCAGTGCTTAAAGCACCGCCTCTGGTGATCAGCAGGGATGAAATAGAACTTCTAAATACCTCTCATATCTTTCCTCCTTCCTCCTGCAAGAAAAAAATAAAATGTCACCTATACCTGTGATGATTGTTTTTTAGGACTGGAGATCGGCCTCACTCCTCGCTATGACACCATCACTTTTGTCATTTCTGATGGTGAAACAGAGAATGCGCTTCCATGCTGCATCAGAGGAAATAGCGCCAGAACCTCAACCACAGATCAATCCCGGGACAGCCTTCCTGTGTATGATCTCCAGATCACAGTGTTTCCAGTCGACAGTGAACCACCCTCACTAACAACAGGTGGGCTGAACTCCAGTCTCTCCAGAGGGAGGGAGAGAAAGAGAGAGAGGGAGAGAGAGAGGGAGTTTTGACTTAAAAAAAAAACGTTATTTTAAACCTTATTGATAGCCCATTCTTAATAACTTTTTCAAATAAGTCAAAAGTCATAAAAAAATCAAGAAAGAAAAATCTGAAAATTAAATAAATAAATAAAAAGAACAAAACGTGTAAACTTCCATTCACACTCTCACACTAAGGGGGAAGAAAAATAAAATAAGCTAAGCTAGACCCAGCAAAGCCAAGCTAAATTAAGCTAAAATAACCTAAGCTAAGCTAAGATAAGCCAAGCTAAGTGCTGTCCCCCAGTGAGGTTAGGACCTGCCCACAGTCTCACAAGGCTCTGAACCTGTTCATGTTCAGGGTGAAAAACGCTCACTCTACTTTCAACCGAGCCACCATCAAACCTTTCAAATAGCGGACCGGGTCAGTCCAGCCTTCACCCCTCATCTGATTCTTCCTGGTTTTCCAGATCGCCAACTTAGCAGCTGCAAAGATAAAATTAATTAAAACCAGGGACAGTCTCTTCACGGGAGTATATCTGGGTCCAAACACAAAGAGGGATGGAGAGAAGGTTTATCCAGCCTCTCCACCTTCAGGAGGTCCATCAGTCCTGCCAGGTGAGGGCAGGACAGCACCAGGGTTTCGGGTTCAGGGCAGAAGGGGCAGTTCTCCTCAGTGCTGGGGTCCAAGTGAGCTCTGTGTTTGTTCGTGGCTATAGCTCTGTGTATAATCTTCCACCGGAGGTCGGCCATCCGTTTTTCAACAGGACGCTTATACAGGAGACGCCTGCAGCCTTTAGGGGACCTCGACCTCCAGACTCCAGCCAGCGAACGGTGGTTCAGCACCTTGATACAGCTGAGGTACAGGAGTTTTTTGTTGCATGTGCTGAAGGTGCCCAGCACTGGTGTCCTCAGGGAGAGGAGCTGGCCGCTCTCCTCGGTCCACTCCCCCACAGCAGGGCTCACACTAACCGAGGGGAAGATGTAGTCCTGGCCCTCTCTCCAATGGTCAGCCATAGTCCTCGCAAAAATAGTCCTCTGCCCGGAACAGGTCAGAATAATAATCCACAGTATGCCTCCTCATTTCCGCTGGGTCGGAAGTTAGCCTCCCGTTCGGCAGACAGAGACACACCATCCTCTTCCTCTGGGCCTCATACTTCCCAAACCAAAGAAGAAGCTGGTCGGAGCGTCCATATCCTTAAGTCTGGTGAAGCGAGCTTGGACCAGAGCTCCCTTGCTCTCTCATTCATGAGGCCGCTCAGCTGCTGTCTCCTGGACGTCAGAGTCTATGTGCTGGCTGGAGACACACTCCACAGCTCCCTGATCTCCTTCTCCAGCTGCTCCACAGCCCTCCTGGTGTTGGTGGTTGAGTAGGAGTGTACTGCTGGCAGAAGGCCCTGATCTGCCCCTTTCCCATCTCCCACCACTGACTAATGGAGGGGAAATCCTCCTTTCTGTTTTTCTCCTTTCCATCACTAAGTGATGGTCTGTAAACCCCAGAGGATACTACTGATACAGGGAATAAAAAACTCAGAGATATAAAACCTGTCCAGCCTGGCTGCACTGACTCTGCTGTCTGACATCTTGAACCATGAGTACTTCCTGGCTGACGGATGTTTTGCCCTCCAAACATCCACCAGATCAGACTCCCTCAGCATCTGGTCCAGAAAAGAGGAGGACTGAGGGTGGGGCTCCTGTCCCGTCCTGTCCACCCAATCTGTGCAGCAATTCCAGTCCCCCCCCAGAACAACAACCTCCCCCTGGTTACATCGGCCAAGCCCGTTTTTCAGCCGTTGGAACAGAGCGAGGCGTTCAGGGCCGTGATTTGGAGCATATACATTAAAAAATTTTAAAAACAAAAGCCCCTACCTCAGCCCTGACCATGAGCACCCTCCCCCCCTCTATCTCAGAACTGGATAAAATGTTTGCAGCTAAAGTGGGAGAGAATAAAATAGCCACTCCAGCACTTATGTTGTTGCCGTGGCTAAGGACATGTTGCCCATACCACCATAAGCCCCAGTCAGTTTCATTTACAGGGTCACTGTAGGTTTCCTGTAAGAACACCATATCAGGTTTTTTGTCCCTGACTACCTCTGACACGAGAGCTCTCTTTTCAGCGCTCCTTCCCCCATTAATATTAAGAGAGGCTACCCTGATTCCCTGCATCAGAGGGGAGGGGGGACAGACAGACAGACAGACAGACACAGCAGGAGAGAGACACCCTGCGTTGTTTGTTCATTGTTCCTTATCTGGTCACTCTCATTTTCTTGACCTTTTTGGTGCCTTTGAGGCCCTTTCTTAAGGCAGCCACATGTTCTTTTAGCCTGTACCTTTTTTTTTTTCATCCAATAGGTCCACCCCCACCACCTTCTGCAGGGTGGACACAGACCAGATGAATTTTTCAACATTGGGGAAGAAATCTGTAATATTTACCTGTCTGCCAAAAGTTTCATCTAAAAACTCATTAATGTCCCTCAGAGAGTAGAGGTCTGCGCTCTGAGAGACACTCTCTGCTAAGGACAGACAGTCTGAGTCTGACTCCACCTCCATCTCTGTTACCTGGCTGCTGTCCAGGCTGGCCTGTACCGGCTCAGCCTGCTGAGCTCCACCTGCACCCTCCTGCCCCTGTTCTGCCCCGCTCACTTCGCCTACCTCACTACAGTCCTGCTTAGCCCTGCCCACTTGACTTACCTCCCTACAGTTCTGCTCTTTGTCAGCCCCGCCCACTTTTCCTCCTTGACCACATTCCTGTCCCTGCTCATCCCTGCCCACATCAGTATTTTCCTGACCACTCGTTGCCATGGTTACACATTCAGCGCTCACTTGCTCAGTCCTCATCTCAGTCTCAGTCTCCTGCCCTTCAGACCCAGACCCAGACCACCTCAGCTCTCTGTCCAGAGCCTTGTTTGGGATGAACAGAGGGCCCGGGCCAAAGGCAGCGCCAGCAGGGAGACCTGGAGGAACTCGTCCCCCAGGTTCAGCCCGCTCTCTATCAGCTGGGTGACACAGGCCTGATCTTTTAGAAACACCACCACGGCTTTGTTCATTCGGGAGGTGTAGCAGATGTTCCCGTGGCCGACCTGCTCTCCCACTGCCAGCAGCACCTGCTCCATGTAGGAGCTGGGCTGAGGCACCAGCCTCACGGCATGTTTCAGAGACGGGGACGGCGTCTCTGAGGACGCCACCCCTGCCACGAAACACAGAGAAAAACACCAACAAAGACACAAAAAAGTCACTAAACACTAACAAACGCTCAACAATTAAACCAGTAACCGAACAATGACACACAGGAAAGAAAATAAATGAAAAAAAAAAAAAGAAAAGACTTTTAGCCTGGAAAACTCACTCACTCTCACCGACCTCCACTCCCAGCACGCACTCAGAGAGAGAGAGAGAGAGAGAGAGAGAGAGAATTCATGCAACAGCGTTCTGAATCAACCGAAGGCCTTTCAGAGATTTTTTTGGACATCCAGATTGTAATTTCTAGGCTGGACTACTGTAACTCACTACTAATACATCATCCTGAGAGAGGAGGTTTCTGATTTTCCTAATGTTTCCCAGGTAGAAGAACGCTTCCCTACTGATTTGTTTTATGTGAGGGACAAATGACATGTCCTGGTCAAAGGTTACTTCAAGGTTTCTGACAGTGGAGCTGGAAGCCAAAGTGATGCCGTCCAGACTGGTTAGATGAATAGATAGCGTTTCTCTGAGGTGCTTAGGGCCGAGCACAGCTTCAGTTTTGTCAGAGTTGAGAAGTAAAACATTTTTGGTCATCCAGATTTTTACATGTTCAGGACATGTCTGCAGTCTGACTATCTGACTGACTTTGTTTGGCTACATTGATAAATACAGCTGAGTGTCGTCTGCATAGAAGTGGAAGTTGATGCTGTGTTTCCTGATAATGTTGCCTAGAGGAAGCAGATAAAGCGTAAAGAGGATTGGATTGGATCCAAGTACCGAACCCTGCGGGACTCCATAACTGACTACAGTACATGAGGAGGAGCTGTTGTTAACATGAACAAACTGATGACTATCTGATAAATAGGATTTGAACCGCCTTAGTGCAGTTCCTTTAATCCTAATTTCATGTTCCAGTTTCTAGTAAAATATTATGATCTATGGTGTCGAATGCAACACTGAGATCTAGAAGGAGAAGTATGGAGGCTGATCCATTGTCTGAAGCCATGAGAATGGCTTCCTGAAAGGGCGACCTGTCCAGGGTGTACCTCGCCCTCGCCCAATGTGAGCTGGGATTGACTCCGGCAGCCCCCACGAGCTGGAAATGGCTAAGCAGTAGAAGATGAATGCATGATGAGGAAAAAGACCTAAAGCATAGAATACACTAATATAATTATATGCAACCAAACATGCCTAAAGAAAAAGAAAACCATAATATATTTTAAGAACCCTTGTGCTCTCCAAACCAGCAACCCTGTCACACAAACTGATAATTTTTTACAATATTTCCCATACACCAATGGAACCTATGAGTTCAATATTTAAACTATGAATGTATAAAATCCAAAATGTAAAATTACACATAAGATTATAAAATAAACACAGGTATGAGAAATCTGTGTATATAAAAGGTTGTTAATGTATGTTGATATTATACCATAGGAGTATAAACATATCCTCATATATATCATATATTATATCTTCATTCATTCATCTTCAACTGCTTAATTCGTTTCCGGGTTGCGGGGCTGCTGGAGCCAATCCCAGCTCACATTGGGTGAGGGATTGGGTACACCCTGGACAAGCACGCCAGTCCATCACAGGGCCAACACACAAAGACAGACAGAGACAATCAACCACTCACACTTGCATTCACACTTACAGTCCATTTAGAGTCACCAGTTAACCTAGACATGCATGTCTTTGGACGGTGGGAGGAAACTGGAGAACCTGGAGGAAACCCACACAGACATGCGGAGAACATGCAAACTCTCCACAGAAAGGATCCAAGCCGGGAACCAAACCCGCTACTTTCTTTTTTTTCTTTCTTTTCTTTATAGGGACATATATGTCACATATCTCATTCCCTTATGATTTGGTTTGGATGCATTGAAATACTGTAAAAAGAAATAGTAAGTTAAAAAAAAAAAAAAAATAAAAAAAAAAATATATATATATATATATGTATATATATATACATATATATATATAATAAAAATCATCAACAACATATTCAATGATTAAAATTGTTGCAGGGATAGATGTTTGAGTATTTTGAATTTTCTCTTGTTTGCAGGAGACATCTTTGTGGTCAGTGAAGGTGGAACTGCCTCAATAACTGCTTCTCATTTGAAGGCCTCTGACGTAGACACTATGCTGGATCAACTGGTGGTCAGTCTGATTTCTCCGCCACAGTTTGGCTATGTTGAAAATATCCTGCCCAGTCCTGGCTTTGAGAAAAGCAACATGGGCATAAGCATAGGTAAGCATTAAAATATGTGTTTTTCATCATGTGGCTGAAACAAATAATTAGGACCATACTTTCTCCTGTCTGATCACTTTTCCAGCTTCATTTTCATACAAAGACATAATAGATGGCCATGTGAACTACGTACAGTCCAGACATGAGAGGATGGAACCCATAGCCGATCAGCTCATGCTCTGTGTGTCAGATGGCAAACACACATCTGCCCAGGTTGCCTTCTACATTATTATCAACCCAACAAATGATGAGATCCCAGAGTTTATGGCTCGCAATTTCACGGTAAGTTTTCATGGTCATGAAGCTCAAAATAACCAGGAGACACACTTTGTCAGAGTTGTCAGAATCAGATTTTGTTCACGTTTTACAATATTTATTGATGTCCCTTTGGGATTAGGTACAAGAAGGAGAAATGAAGCAGCTGGATTCATCCTTTTTGAATGCAGTGGATCTGGATGTCCCCAGGAACGTGCTGCTGTTCAGCATAGTGAAACCCCCTCAGCACGGCAACATCATCAACCATAACAGTGAGAAGCTTGTCAACAAGAGACGAAATGCCGGTCCCCTTCTCCCTGTGGTCGAATTTACAATGAGAGATCTGCTTAATGGTATCTGTTTAAGAGTCCCACCTGCAACACTAAACTGCTATCCAAGCTTTTGAATAAACTCATGGCCTTCTCCAACAAATGGCCCCTTGCTCAGGTGTTGGAGTAGATTAGAAATATTTATGGTTGATATGTGACAGATTGTGAATTAGAAGGTGAATTAGATGAAATTAAGTTGGAAAAACCTTTGCAGAATACTTCAATGCTTGTATTCAATCTTTCATCAAATCAGAAAAGCATCTGTATCATTACTGGCTTGCAGGTATGAATCTGATGTACATGCACGACGACTCAGAGAACATGGAGGATAGTTTCACTATCAAGTTGACTGATGGCAGGCATGAACTCCACAAGCAAGTGGTGGTTAAAGTACTGCCAGTCAACGATGAGGAGCCACATAGCATAAGGTTTGACCATTAGACCATTTGAAGTGATTCATCAGTTATCATGATTGGTTAAAAAAAGGAAAGAAGAATGTGTTCCAATCTTTTGTCCTTTAGGAACAATGGGCTGGAGATGGAGCCAGGAGACACCCGGCTCATATCCAGCATGGCATTATTAGCACAGGACAATGACACTCCCTCCTCAGAGGTCAGATACATATTTGAGAGCATTCCTTCCCAGGGATTACTTCAACTCAAGGTTGGTGCAATGATGAAATACATCTGCTCTTATGTCTCCTGTCACTTCAGCTGTGTTCAATGATTTTACCCAATAGATGATTCACACCGGACTGTCATACAGGCAGCCGTTAAATGGTGAAGGCTTTTTGGAGAACCTGATAGCTGGCCTTCAAAATGTAATAAAATGCAATCTTGATACATTTTGCTGTATTATCATACAGCACACAGGTATCAGGACAGATAGACATCAGATGGTGCTCAAGCACCTGCCATTTAAGCCTCTGACATAAGCATGCAAAGTTTTTTTTTTTTTTTTTCAATTACTTAAAAAAAATATTTTATTTTTTCTAAATTCTGTTAATTAAATCAAAACATTTGCATTAGAGCTCAAGTTCCCTTCATTTGCCCCCAAAGCAGTCCTGTATCATTGTATTTCTTATTGACTGTCCTTAAAATAAATCTAAAAGTGTAAAAAACAAAATTTTCAAAAATGTAAATAAGTTAACTTGTAATTATGAGAGTCAGCTGCCCCTCCAAGATGTTGGAGCAAGATCCAGAGGTCATGTGTACTGTAAGAAAGTGGATTTGATTTGGATTTATGACAATTTGGCAATGGTTGTAACTGGTGAATGTGACAAGGCATGCAAAATTACTGTGGTTAAAAGCTTTTATTTACTGAAAAGGAAAGATATGGAAAAGAAAAGCTGTCGTGAAGTAGTGGTATTCCTGTAACAAGACAAGAAATTTGACCTGTTGAAGAATGAATTCATCCCATGACATTGGGGTTTTTTACTTCATGGTAAATTCAATGTAAACATAAGTAAGACACAGGGGTGTTGTGCTCCTAACTCTGACTGATCCCATCTCAGGAAGGTCAAGACTGGGTGACACTGAGAGCTGGAGCAAACTGCACCCAGGAGATGGTGGACATGAACCTTCTGCGCTATGTGCACACAGACCTGCATGCAGCTAAAACACAGGATTTCTTTGTCTTCCACTTGATGGACGGAAAGAATCAATCACCCCCACAGCACTTCCACATCTCCATGAAAGATCTTGAGAAAGGTGCTTGAAGCAAGTCTTATATTCGTTCTTAGACCTGGGTCTGGAACAAATTTTCTGCATGTGAGATCCTCATGACTGCAGGACACATGTCCAATGTGATTCAATCCATACAGTTCTGATGCAACCTTTAAATGTTTCCTCCACCATCATTTTCCAGGGAATATCGCTATTTTGGTAAAGCCGGTCAAAGTCAGTCGGGGTGATCGAGTGATTCTTACTACTGACGTCCTTCTAGCCACAGATGGGACAGAAAAGCCTGAGGAGCTTTTGTATGTCATCACTAACCCTCCCACTTACGGATATGTTGAGTATATCAAGCATCCTGGACTGGTCATCTCGACCTTCAGCCAGATGGACATAGCAGCAAACCTTGTAGCTTATGTGCACGACAACCGAGGCAGCTCATCCACAGAAACCTTTCAGTGAGTATCCTAATATTATCCTAATAATAATAATAATAATAATATATAATAATAATATATATATATATATATATATAATATATATAATATTATCATACTAATATTTGTGAAATATTGGCTTTTTGCCTGCGCACTAACAACCTTTGGTCTTAAACCCAGTCTGGTGTATGTTTCAATAGGTTTGTTGTGGGTAATGGTAAGACCAGTCGAAACGGAAGCTTTGAGATCTCAGTAGAAATGGTGGATCGGGTCCTGCCATCTCTAACCTCCAACAAAGGCATCACAGTCCCCCAGGGTTCTGCCATGATCCTGGGTCCTGACTGCCTGGCTCTGTCTGACCCAGACACCCCCCCTAGTGCCCTGACTTTTACCCTCATCCAGCCTCCACAGTATGGCAGACTACTTTTGGCTGGCAGCACACTCACTGCTGGATCAAACTTCACATACAGACACATACAGGAGCTGGAGCTGTCATACAGACATGATGGAGGGCCATCGCAGATCGACCGCTTCGCCTTTACGGCCTCTGATAGCACCAACCGAGGTTTCCTCCTGAATGGGCACTTACATTTGGACCCTGTGTTTTTCACTATTCAGGTAAGTGATAAAAGTTTTTGTATAAAAACCTGGAGATAAATACTTGAGTTGTAAAGTGAAGCTAATGCTGAAGAGCATTAAACCATCATTATATCTAAGCACCATCAGGGGGCATCTCCACTGGTTGCCAGTAGAAGTCAGATTATATTGAGGTCTATGTGAAAATGTTCCTACATTTTACTTGACATTTTAGTTCAGTAAGTATTTTCCAAATTGGTTTATGGTCTCAGTTTCTAGTTTCAAAGTAACATGATTTTTTTCAGCATTTTAAATTATGGGCCGACTCAGAGGGTTAGTGTGCATCAGGGTGTGGTTGCCATGTGATTGACAGATTATGGAGTACAGAGCAGGTCAGATCCAACCCTTACTCCTGCTCAGCTCTACTTTCTCCACCTCCAAATATGATTTCTAGTGTTTTCTGATTTCAGGTCAAGATTTTGGATAAGTCACCTCCCGAGGTAGTGAAGATCCTCCCTCTTTGGAAAGCTGAGGTTTTAGGTGATAAACGATATGGGATCTTCCTGTCATCTCGAGAGCTGAAGGCCCAAGACAGCGACAGCAGAGAAGAAGAGCTGATATTCTGCATTGTTCGCCAACCTTACTTTGGTTACTTAGAAAACATCACTACAGGTTGGAAAATTAAGTTTATTCCTATTACCACCTCAGCTCGACTTGGAGTGAAGAAATAAGTCTCTCTGTTTGCTGTTGCAGGCACATTTGTGCCACAATGCTTCTCGCAGGTGGAACTGATCAAGAGAAACATCATCTACATCATCAGTCCAGGGAGTGAGTCTCTCTCAGACAGCTTAGAGTTCAGAGTGTCTGATCCTTTAGGGAACGTTGGACCGCCTCACATGTAAGAAGCAAAATTCAATGGCAATGTCATGACATATTTACAGTTTATACTGTCACAAATCACAACATGACCCCTAACCACACCATGCTCGACCTTTGTCTTTGCAGACTTAAGCTCAGCTGGTCCAGCGTGGAGCTGTCTCAGTCTCACTACTCAGTGTGTGAGGAGCGGAGAGGCGTTTCCCTGGAAATCATCCGAAAAGGAAACTTGGCAGAGTCTTCGTATGTCACTGTCAAGGTCTGCAGTCCATGCATCCTGAGACTGACCAGTTGTTACTATATTTTTCACTTTATAAACATATTTAAATAGAGCTCAGTTGTATGTATAAAGCTTCTCACTACCTTAAACAGTTTGATATCCACTGGATTTGATATTTCTACCCTGTTTCTTTAAGACATGTTCCTGACATAGAAGTCTTTGCTCAGGTAAACGAGATGAATGCAATTGCCGGAAAAGATTTCCTCATTAGCCCTTCTTCGCTCATTCAGTTTGATCCAGGTATGTCCTCATTGATTAAATAAACTGTTGCACAGCATTGAGTTCAAATGCTAAATAGTTGGCAAATGCTCAAAATAAATTTAGATGCTTCGATATGCAAAAATATGTTATTTTTTCATCTTACACTTTGTTCATTCCCTGTCTGACACTTTGTTGTTGTTCTTCAAGCCCACCCGCCCTCTCTGAAGCTGATTACTCAGAGCTTATTGTGCTCTAATTAGTCAGTAATTTAGAAAGAGCTGCAAAATAAAAAACTTCTGCCGGGAATTATCACAATTAATCAGACAAATTTGTGTGCCAAAGTTGTGATATGTGTCTTTGTGTAGGGGTGTCAGAGCGGAAGTGGCAGATAGAGGTTATTCAGGATCACCTTGAGGAGGCGGAGGAAACGTTTGAAGTGCTGCTAGTCTCCCCTGAAGGCACAATCATCAGTGGCATCAGTTCAGCTCAAGTCAACATCAGGGATTCAGGTAAACGAACCATACAAAATATGACTCACACCATTAATTCTAGCAGTGGACAGTACTAAATACAACATTTGCGAAAGCAAGGGGCCAACATCTTATGCTGGCAGAATGGGGAGGTTTCTATCCCAATGCAATTAGCTCTGATCATGTGATCTTGACTCTACATGTTAAGTCACGTGTGGCTGTTTTTTCACATGAATTACTTAAAGGCACATTTTTATGCAAAGTAATTTTACATAAATGTAAACTTTTATGTTTAGATTAACTAAAATGAACATGAATATGTGAAAGAAAAAATGCACACATCTGACAGTCACACTCCCGCCAAATTACTAAGATTTAATACAATGACTTTAATGCAAATGTTGAGGAAATCTAGTAATACACCATACACAGATACTCATCTGTAACACAGTCACGTCTAGATTGTCATCTTTAAATCAACTCCCTTAAAGTGTCAGGACCAGACAGCCAAACTGGGACCCACAGAGCGGACCAGAGGAAGCAAGTAGCGAGAAGTCGTTTATTATCAGTCTAGGTTCGGTACACAGGCAGGCAGTCAGAATAAGCAGCAATACAAAAACACAAGGCAGGATCAGAAGTCCAAAAGGCAGGCAAGGATCAAAACGGAGATCAAAAAACACAGGCAAAGGCACAGAGACGCTAGGCACAACAGACAAAAAACTGGTCAAATACAAGGAAATAACCCTGGAAAGCAACTCATTAAGGATGCAGACAATCTGACAGACATGGGGGAAGACACCGGGTGGGGTTAGGGTGGGGACAGTAGTTAGTGAACGAAGATAACAGGAAGTAAAACAACCAAAGACAAGACAGCACAGGACTTCAAAATAAAACAGGAAGGGAAACAAAACATGAGTTTTTTCATTGTCAGCAAATGATTTGGAGTAAGCGGTTCTAGACTTTTGGAGTCACTGATGCTGTAAATGGTGAGTGGACGGCCATGTACAGTTGACATGGCTTCATAAAGGGAAGCATCATTCAATCTCCCAGCACTTCTTGAGAGGACCAAGCTCATGGCATTCCTAACTGTCCTGATCTGACACTCCCAAACACCTGCCATGTGACTAGCATCAGGCACATTCACAGTGAAGTCACACTGTTTTTCAGCTGGGCAAGTTGTCAGCCTGTCTTCATCAAGCTCATTTAAAGCTTTTCTTTGTCTGTTTTTCACCCCCACATAGTTTGTTCCTTGGTCTGATGTGATTTGTCTCACTGGTCCACATTGAGCACTTATGAAGGAATTGTTGGCCAGATCCTCCAAGAGCTCTATGTGTAGGTCTGCCATCTTTTGCCTTTCTGTTGGCCTTCGTGCTTTCCTACATGTGACACAGTTTATGTGGTTTGCCATAACTTCACTGCCACCAACAACACAGTAACCATATGCTCTAAGTTCATTGAGTGTTGGTCCTCTGCCTTGGTGCTGAGTGTTGTGGTGGCAGTAATCTGTGATCACACGTGTCACCACACCATCTCTTGGCAGGATCTTTCCCCAACATTTATAGGTTTTGATCCCAACAGGGTCTGGACATGGAGGTCATCATAGGTGAGATCAATATCATGAACTGCGTTAGCTCTTTCACTGTTCGGGATTGACTCCGGAACCTCTCTGTTATTGATATTAATTTATGAAGGTGCAATTTCCCTTTTGCACATACAGTCTGCGCTGCTCTCACTAGTTTGATGGCTGTGTCCACAGTTTCTATGCTGATGAGGCCATCATCACCACAAAATGTCTTCCTGATGAAATCAGCTGCTGCAGGATACTCTTTCGCATTTGCGTAGCCACAAGAGGACGCTGCTCCAAAGAGGTGGACTTTCATACGGCACTCCTTTGGTCCTGAGATGGTCTCACCATTTTTCCACCACACAAACTGCAAATAATCTCTATCCTTTTGAAACAGTTTGGGTGTTTGCAAAATCTGGGTGGGTCAAGCCATTTGTGAGGTCAGGTGCAGCAAGCAAGTGATCATTGAGAAATATGGCACTATTTTTTGACAGAACAATAAAAAACCAAAAATCAAATCAAATCAAGTCATATTCATTTGTATAGCACCAAATCATAACAAAGTTACATCAAGGCATCAGGCTTTCTGGGATAATAAACCTCTTTTGTGAGGGATATACTACACACATTCTGCGTCAGGCTGATGTTCTGCACTCTCTGCATCTCTCTATTATGCTCAGAGTTTCCCACTTTTTGGCAGTTTGAGGTGTTTGAATGTGGGAACACTCAAGTGGGATGATGTAGCTTTAGCTAGCCTAAACTTATGCTAGTGTAGCTAGCCTCCCCCTGTAGCCAGTGCGGCCCAACCTAGATGAGCTCATACGGCAGCCGACCATAGTGAAGTGTATCCCGGGGGCCAGAGCAGGCGCCATCCAGTCTTATCTGAAACTGCTGGCTAAGGGTAAACGTAAATATGCTAATATTGTTATTCACGTTGGCAGTAACGACACCTGACTTCGCCAGTCGGAAGTCACAAAAATTTATGTGGTGTGTACTTTTGCTTAAACGATGTCGGACACTGTAGTTTTCTCTGGCCTCCTCCCCAATTGGACCTGTCGAGGTGGTGTCCCGAAAACAACGTGGGCTACATAGATAGCTGGAAGTCTTTCTGGGGGAGACCTGGTCTAATTAGGAGAGATGGTGTCCATCCCACCGTGGACGGGGGCCGCTCTCATTTATATATGGCCGATTTTATTAGAAATCCAAAACCCTGACAATCCCGAGTCAGACCAGGAGGCAGAGCCGCTGTTTAACACGCTCCTCTGCGCCTCAATCAGAGCAGCTTTTTACAGATAAAATTCTCATGATCAGAGAAAGAATACAGCAACCCTTGAATCAGCTCCAACACCTCACCTCACCTTACATCTGGAATCATTCTCACCTCTGAATCTCTCAGAGCTCGCTTCTATAGTATCATCATCCAGATCATCAACCTGTCTATTAGACCTAGTACCAAATAGCCTCTTTAAAGAGATCTTTTATTTAATTGAGCCGTTCATTCTACATTTGATTCATCTGACTTTATTTCTGGGTTATGTACCTCAGGCACTTAAGACCACGGTCATCAAACCCCAGCTTAAAAAGCCTAAGCTTGATCCAGATGTTTTGGCAAACTATAGACCCATATCGAACCTTCCATTTATTTCTAAAATCAGTGAGAAAGCTGTAGCAAAACAACTACACGAGCATCTGGATGGGAACAGTTTGTTTGAAGAATTTCAGTCAGGATTTAGAGCCCATCATAGCACAGAAACAGCGCTGGTTAAAGTCTCCAATGACATTCTAATGGCCTCAGACAATGGATCAGCCTCCATACTTCTCCTTCTAGATCTCAGTGCGGCATTCTACACCATAGATCATAATATTTTACTACAGAGACTGGAACATGAAATTGGGATTAAAGGAACTGCACTAAAGTGGTTCAAATCCTACTTATCAGATAGACATCAGTTTGTTCATGTAAACAACAGCTCCTCCTCATGTACTGTAGTCAGTCATGGAGTCCCGCAGGGTTCTGTACTTGGACCAATCCTCTTTACGCTTTATCTGCTTCCTCTAGGCAACATTATCAGGAAACACAGCATCAACTTCCACTGCTATGCAGACAACACTCAGCTATACCTATCAATGAAGCCAAATGAAGTCACTTGGATAGTCAGACAGCAGACATGTCTCGAAGACATAAAAGTCTGGATGACTGGAAATTTTTTACTTCTCAACTCTGACAAAACAGAAGTTATTGTACTCGGCCCTAAGCACCTCAGAAAAATACTATCTAATCATCTCATCAGTTTGGACGGCATCACTTTGGCTTCCAGCTCCACTGTAAGAAACCTTGGAGTAATTTTTGACCAGGACATGTCCTTTGTCCCTCACATAAAACAAGTTAGTCGGGCAGCTTTCTTCCACCTGAGAAACATTAGGAAAATCAGAAACATCCTTTCTCAGGATGATGCAGAAAAACTCCTCCATGCATTTGTAACTTCTAGGCTGGACTACTGTAACTCATTACTATCTGGATGTCCAAACAAATCTCTGAAAGGCCTTCAGTTGATTCAGAACGCTGCTGCACGAATATTAACAGGAACTAGGAAAAGAGATCATATCTCTCCCGTTTTAGCTGCTCTTCATTGGCTGCCAGTAAAATATAGAGTAGAATTCAAAATCCTTCTTTTAACGTATAAAGCTCTTAATGGCCAAACTCCATCATATCTCAGAGAGCTCATAGTTCCTTACTGTCCTAGTAGGCCACTCTGCTCTGTAGATGGAGGTTTACTTGTGGTTCCTAGAGTCTCCAAGAGTAAATCTGGAGGCAGATCGTTCAGTTATCAGGCTCCTCTTCTATGGAACCAACTTCCAGTATCGGTCCGGGGGGTGGACTCTTTAGCTATTTTCAAGACCAGACTTAAAACTTCCACCAGACAGAGCCTTGTTTCTCCAATACAGCTTCCGCTGTGGCCTCCATGTCAAATTTTCCACTTATCTTCTTATTTTAAATAATCGTGGTGCTTTCAACAATAAACAGCAGAGTTGAACAAGTGAAATAAAGGTAGTCACAACAGTGAAAATCAACAAAAATAGTAACTCTGGGTTGAGCAGATTTGACCTAGGCCACCCTTGTGTCCGGCTGATCACGTAACCCCACCAGCTCTGTATTCTTGAGATCTGAGGACTCTGCAAATTGTCCAAATATACTGATTTGACAGTTAAATCTTTTACCAACACAGGACAGTGCAGACCGAAACAGGATGGGGAGGCTCCTGTCCTCGGAGGGAAAGAGATTAAGTCAGACACATATCCCCAGCATGGATCCATTCGACTAGAGAAACTTCCTTCAGGCAGTGAAGCCAACATCTGGACCCGTGGAGACAGCATCTCCAGGCTCCCCAAAAAGAAACTCAGAGTTGTGGATAATCCAAAGACTGTAAGTATCTGCATTTATAGTTTAGCAGACTTTGTCTTGGCTTGATGTTTATGTTTAGCTGAAAAATTACAATGTCCTGTTTGTCAGATTGAACCTTCATCAGTTCTTCACAACAGGAGTGACATCATTTACACCGTAAGTAGCAGCAACAGCTGACTCTAACATGACCTCATCTTTTAAAGTCATAAAATCCACAATTTCCTTTGTCCTTTTGATTACAGTATCACGGCATCATGCAAGTTCAGGTAGAAGATGGCACCTCCCCATCCAGGAAGATCAGAAAGGCAAACATCCGTGTGGCTACCAGAGGGGGACAGCAAGGGGCGTCAGCAGTCCATACTGAATCAAGACGGGATCCTCAAAGAACTGGACTGGATAAAGCACCTGTGAGAGCAAATGTAATTGTTTCTTTTCTGATCGCTGGAAGAATTTCTACCTCTAGAACCTTTGTGGGTCAAATTTTTTTATTTGAATATTAATTGCTTCAAACTTTCTATTATTCCTATGGTCCATAGGCTACAGCTGACATTACTGTCCCCAAGGCCTGTGTGCCAGAACTGATGGGACTCCTGCATTTCAACCAATCAATCAATCAGCTCTTTCACTGCAATGGTGTTTCGTGGAAGGCCTGGTCACCAACAGATCAGGTATTCCAGCCTCACATGTACACCATAATCATCTTTGAAACAATACAGCAGTGCCTTTTTTTTTTTTCACTTGAAAAACATTTCAAGTGTTTTTCAGTTCAATTCAATGATTATGCACTGCTCAAAATAATAAAAGGAACACTATAATAACACATCCTCGATCTCAATAAATGAAATATTCTGGTTGACAATCTTTATTCATTACATAATGGAATGTGTTGAGAACAAAATAACATAAAAATTATCAATTTAAATCAAAATTACTATCCCACAGAGGTCTGGATTTGGAATCGTACTCAAAAAATAAATAAATAAATAAAAAATGCTGATACATGCTGATCCAACTTCAGTGGAAATTCCTCAAGGCAAGTCAAAATGAGGCTCAGTAGTGTGTGTGGCCTCCACGTGCCTGTATGACCTCCCTACAATGCCAGGGCATGCTCCTGATGAGGCAGTGGATGTTATCCTGAGGGATACTCCTCCCAGGCCTGAATTAAAGCATCAGTCAACTCCTCTGTCAGTCTGTGGTGCAACGTGGTGTTGGAGGATGGAACGAGAGATGATGTCCCTGAACGGGCAGGCCAGTCCATAGCATCAGTGACATTATCATGCAGGAACGTCTGACACACTCCAGCCACATGAGGCCTAACACTGTCATGCATCAGAAGGAACCCAGGGCACCACTGCACCAGCACAGGGTCTCACAATGGGTCTGAGGATCTCATGCCAGTACCTAATGACAGTCAGGGTACCTCTGGCAAGCACATGGAGGAATGCCAATCAACCTGCACTGTGTTGGGCTGTAAGCACAAGCCCCACTTGTGGATGTCGGGGCCCTCATACCAACCGAGGTCATTTTGCAGGGTTCTGGCAGCGCCCCTCCTGTTCCTCCTTGCACAAAAGAGGAGGCAGCGGTCCTGCTGCTGGGTTGTTGCCCTCCTCCGGCCACCTCCACGTCTCCTTGTGTACTGGCCTGTTGTCTATTCCATTTGCACAATAGCAGGTAAAATTGATTCACAATCAGTGTTGCTCCCTAACTAGACAGATTGATTTCACTGAAGTGTGATTGACTCTGAGTTGCATTGTTTTTATTTTTTTGAGCAGTGTAGTTTACAGCTGCAGCACTGTGGAATAGTGGTTAGTGGTTCTGTGCGCTGTTTGCATGTTCTCACTGTGCTTGTGTGGGTTTCCTCCGTCTACTCCAGTTTCCTCCCACTGTCCGAAGACATGCATGTCTAGGCTTAATGGGTGACTCTAAATTGCCCGGAGGAGTGTGTGTGAGTGGTTGTTAGTCTCTGTCTGTCTCTGTGAGTTGGCCCTGCGATGGACTGTCGCCCTGTCCAGGGTGTACCCCACCCTGCCCCAATGTGAGGTGGGATTGGCTCCAGCATCCCCCAAGATGACGGATAAGCAGTAGAAGATGAATGAATAGGTTGCACCTCATGAAAGTAAAAAATCAGGTGTCTCAAAATATTACAGTATTTGTCATTTGGTTGAATTAAAATTCATACACTATTGATATATCTAGTATCTCTCATTCTGGATCAGCACAGCCAGCCATAACCACAGAGAATACTTGACAGTGGTCCAGAAGATGATCATTGACAGTCACAGGTCGTGCTAAAGAAACCCTGATCATAAATAAACAGATTTTTCACAATTTAAACATTGATTTATTTAGTGAAACCTTAGATTTCTATGTAGTTCCAGCAAAACTCCCTACCCCTTGCCTTCCTTCTCTCTGATATCCTCTGTATTTTCATTTTACTTCGATTTATTTATGTTCATGTATGTGCATTTGTTACTAAAACACAGATGGTGAGTACTCAGAAATGTCCCCGGGGCTGGACCTTTCATGCTGGCCAATGTTTCATCCTCAGCACTGAGCACAAAGCCACCTGGAGCACAGCGAACCGGGCCTGTCGGGAGAGGTACAGCTCAACATCAAGATCAGCATCCAGCATTCTTCACATTAGCCCACTGTCACATAGAAGAATAATCTGTACTGTATGCTCAGCAAATGACCCCCTGAAAAGTGGAAGTTTGATTTCCCTTTTTTTATTTCAGATATAAAGGAACTCTAGTAAGTGTTCTCTCTAAAGCTGACATGGACTGGCTGTGGGACTTTAGTGGAAGGAAACCATTCTGGATAGGTGGGTTGTTTTTTTGTTTTTTTTTTTGTGGCATGACATTACAGTGTAAAAATAAATAAAATAATGAAATGATTTGTATGTTGATTTTTACAAATCATGCAAACTACTTCTCATAAATCCTCATGAAATTTGGGAGAGAAGATATTAAAATATTTCATAGAAATCTGCCATGTCTTCCCAGTGCCCAATTCAAAGATCTACGGCTGTTCACACTGTTCACACTTATGCCACTTTATTTTACTTTGCACATTTACAGGTATGGGGGTAGTGTACATACAGTATTGTACAGTACAGATATTGTTTCACACTGCAGGGGGACTGTAGAGCTATTTATGGGCTTTAATGAACAACATCAATGGTAATATTTTCCACAGCACAGGGCTTTAAGGCAGCTAACACTTTTTCCCCTACTACTGTTCAAGGTCTAAATGACAGGGAAGGCCAAGGACACTGGGCGTGGACAGGCGGTGAGCCACTCAGCTACACCAACTGGAGAAAGATGCCACCTTGGTCAAAGAAGAGGGGAAGCAAAAATTGCGTTCTAGTGTGGAGAAGGGCAAAGTGGCAGATAAGGGACTGTAACGCCAGCAGAGGTCATCGTTTTGTTTGTTCAGTGAAGACTTGAATTCAGCTTTCTGTACAGAGTCATGGCCATAATCCCCTGACTGTGTTTTCACCAAAGAGGAAGGACTCATCCTCAGGATGTCTAAACTGCACAAGAAGACAGTTCTTCAATAAGTATCAGTGGGAACTGGAGCTGTTTTTATGATTTATACTGAACCTGTGACAATATTGTCTAAATAATAACATATTATACTAATTGATATTGTTTACACAGCATTTATTTGAACTAGCCACTGAAACTATTGTTATGTTTGGGAAGCTCTTGAGATTTAGAAAAATTATGTTTGGAGTCATTTATTTGTTTCTGACAGAGCTCAAACTGAATAAGCAACAAGGGCCTAAAATCCAATGTTGTGGTGTTAGCTTATTAGTTGCAAAGCAGTATGTTAATTTTGAAGTTTGTGCAAATTATTTTCAGGATCTTTTTATCTTTGGCATCTTCTGTTAAGACTCCTTTTAAGTTGTCCTTGCATTGCGAATACTTTATGAATAAGTGATTAATAACAAAGCCATTCCCACAAACCAACACATTATTCTGGCAGGATGAAGTTGTTATTATCAATTTCCAAAGACAAAATACAAAATGAGAGGACCATATCTGATACTGGACTTGTCAGATATGGAAGAGTGAAAAGGACTCTCCACAGTGTGGTTCAACTGGGGTATTTTACCCAGCGCCTCCGTTCATCATTGCCATCTTGAACAGATCATCCATGTATCCCTACATATCCAAACCTCTTTCCATTCTTAATAAAGTACAGGGAAAATAAAAAAATCTCTGGAAATGAGGCTATAGTGGAATATTTCACTCAACTACTAAATGTTGCTGCTTCATTTTTCAACGAGGCAGCAACAAACACTTCAAGTACAGCTGTTAAAAAAACAAAAAACAAAAAACAAAACACAAAACTGTCAACTGAAATTGACTAACTGGCAAGCTTTTCTGACTTAAAAATGTAGGAGAACATATTTGCACTGGAAACTCCTGGCATGTTTAAATCCATCACTTTCATATGTTGATATGGAGCAGTTTGTGTCTGTAAAGTGTTTGATAAACATCACAAAGCACACAGATGTCTCTGATCACCTTATGTCCTGACCTGCAGGCAAAGGTTACCATGGTGACGCAATCTGTAACAGTTTCTGCTGAGGAAGACATTTCATTTGAAAGGTACCTGTCAAAGTAAGGCTTATCAGTAAATTATCTTTATTGTGTAGTGACAAATATTTTCTGAGAAAAGATATTCCACTATAACATATTCAAATTTAGTCTGTGGAGCCAAAAATGACCTAAACAGCCTCTCCCACTGTAGCTATGAAGTCATCACCCTAAGTTGCTCGCATAGACTCCCATTATAAACCCTGTAACAGCCAGATGCATAACCTAAGAAAAGTGTTGGGACATGTTTAAGGAAGATATAAAACAGAAAGCCCAACCCAAAAGTCTCAAGCTTAAAGTATGACCAGGCAGCTGAGGATGTTAACAAACGCCACCAGTACATGTTTGAAGCTTCCCTCAACTATTTGTGTCAATGTGTTCATCAAAATGTTGGAAAGTTTTAGACAAATTGCTAATAAAAGTAATGCCAGGAAAATTTCTTTGGAAGAGCTAAAAGAATTTTCTGCAACAACCAGTGAGAAAAGAGTAGAAGAGCAAATTCTTTGATCCGTGGCCTGGAATTGCTTTGACAAGAATTCCACCAATCAGTGACACAGGGGATGATGATGCTGTGTGATGTCATCAACCCTTTGTGACATCATCATCATGATCTTGTTCAGGTATATAGAAGGTATATTTATAGATATAGTGGCATCTCATTTATAAATTACCCTACCAGGAAAGAACTGAGAAATGACATGCATGGAGAGCATCAGAGTGGAGAGGGATTCCCAGGAGAACATCAGTTTGAGTGAAAGCACTCCAGAGGACACTGAAAATATTGAAAGACTTTGTGCAACTCTGCTGCAAAAGATCAAGCTCATGGAGGAGCAGAAAGAAGCTAATCAGAAAATACTGGATGAGCTTGAAGAATATAGTTATTCATCAGTGATGCAGTGGAAGGAGGAGAAGTTAAGCTTTCACAAAAAGATTGACCGACTCTACAAAGAAATAAGTGAGTGTAAAAGAACTCTATTAAGAAAACGAAGTTTGAATATTGAGCTGGAAACCCTAGATGGGTTTTATTATAGAGAAGAAGCTCCGATCCATCCTCACGAACTACTGACTGAGAGAATGAAGCTAGAGCAGCAAGAAGAAGAAATGTCAGAGCTCAGACATTACATTTCTCAGCTCAAATGCCAAAATGCAGTGCAAATACAGCAGCAAAGGAGACCGAGTCGTCTGAGGGTGCTGTGGAGACGATTCACCACTTTCTTCAGGAGATGAGCCCACTGGTCCACTGCCATTTTAATATTTGTTTTTGTTTCAGATGAGAGCAAACAACAATCCTCTGATGCTGCCATGGTGCCTTGAGCGCTCTCTCTTTCTCTTTCATAGAACTTTAGGTGATTAACGTTTTCCTTCCACACAGCCCAGCTTTTGCTCTCTAACCCAAGTTTTTTCTCTCTAGGTCCAGTTCTCTCTCTCACCTTCTCCTCCCTTGTCTCTTTTAGCCCTGCCGCAGCTGTGTCTCTCAATTTATTTGTTCTTTTCTCTTCTAGGGGTGGTGCTTTCTCTCAATTTCTCTTTTCTCTCCCTTGCCCTCTTTCTTCATTTCATTGACTTTATTCACTGAGCATCTCTCCTCCCTCCAAACAGATCAAGGAATATGGCTGCCCTCATTGAGCCTGGTTCTTCCTGAGGTTTCTTGAAGGAAGTTTTCCACTGTCACCAACTGTTTGCTCATAGACGGATTTATGCAAAGCGCTGCGATGTAACTCTCTTATGATTGCTGCTATCTAAATAAAATCTCATTAAATTTGCTTTGAATCTGAACCATAATTTTTAATATAAGATAATTTGGGATTTACTTTCATTTAAAGCAATAGACCTAAACCATATCTTTTCCTAACCATAATTCCATGGGGATCAGACACATGGACATATCAAACTTAAAATTCACTTAAAAATTCAAACACATTTGAACCACATTACAGGACAAAAAAAAAAAAAAACACCACCACAAAACAAAACAAAAACAAATGATACATGATACACACATACAACAAAACAATGAAGGTGTGACTCTCAGGGAAACACAAAAGAGTCAGTGCAATCCAATGCCACCTCAGCTCACTCTACCCTACTCTGATGAAGCAACATATAAATCCAAATGTAGCTACATGAGGTGGTATAGCTGCAAACACCCCGCACTCCCCTGTCCCCCAACGTACAAACAGAAGAATATAGTATTTATGTTATTTTATGGCATAACAAGAAAATTCTTTGGCAGAAATTTCAACAGTGACTCGGGGGGCTGCTACCGGAGGTTTCTGTCATACGCCTGTCAAGTAGGCATGTGTGAACCACTGCAAAGGGCCGTAGTTACATTGTGGAGACCAACTTATGCACTTATTTTGATCATTCACATTACAACAGCTCCATAAAATTGAAAAAAAATAATTTGTCTCAAAAGCTTTATCAGCACAGTAAATTGGGAAGTGTTAAATCAACACTTAGAGAGTTAAATTTAACACTACTCCTGAGTGTATTTGGTCTTTATCGGAATCTGTGTTAAATTGACTCTTTCCATAGTGCTAACATTTCAGAGTAAAATTCACTAAAAATTTAGTAAAAAAATTAACACTGGTTTACACTGCATAGTGTTATTTTAGCTTAACACTACAGGTTAAATAACTCTGGAGAGTGTAAATGTGAATCTCGGCAGAGTTGATAATTTACTCTTCTGAGATAACAAATCTACTCTGATCCTAATGCACATTAACACTGCTTTGAGTTATTAAAGGTTAGAACTGGAGGGTCTTTTAACTCTATAAGTGTTAATGTTACACATTACTGTGTTGATAATTTACTCTGTTGCAGTGAAAAATTACTCGAATAGAGTCACATCCTAACACCCATTAACACTGCACAAATACTCACTTTCTCACTAAAAATTCACTTTAATTCACCCTTTTGTAGTGTCAAATTGCATCCATTCAAATACTGCAGTATTGCTTCTTCAAATGCTCTATTAAGTGAGTAAAAATCACAAGTTGCCACAAAAATACATTTTACAAGTTTATTCTATCTTCAAAAATGTGCAAAAGTGCTTTTTAAAGAGGCATTTAATAATATAAGATTGTAAAAAAAAAAAAACATGCCAGGGCCTGTTCACATGCTACACTTAAAAAAGAAGTGGGCAGTTCAGCAATGGGTGTACCTGCCGTGCCAAGCAACCCAATACACCAACTTGTACACATGAGGCACATTAAAGTGCTCTGGATGACCTTCAACCCAGGGACCAGGGTTCAAACCCCAGGCAGAGCACCACGGCAGAGGAAGGGACGGAGGCCCAGGAGTGGACAAGTGTCTCAGAAAGAAGGGACAGGGGTGGAGTAGTGAATCCAAGGCTATTTATTATGTGTATGTGATAAGGAAAAAAATAAATAAATAAATAATTAAATAAATTGTGTGTGGATGTTGAGGGATGATTGAGGAACTCCACCCCCGTCTGGGTCACAGGGATCAAAATGGAGGAAGAACTGAGACAAAATGGAGGTCAAACAAGGAGTAGAAAATGGAAAGAGCAAAAACCAGGACTGAAATTGACTAAAACTGCACGCAGGTAAGTGCTAAAAAGATAAAGCAGGCAACATGCTAGGATAAGTGCTAAATATAATGAATAAGACAAACATAATAAAATGAGATAAAAGAGGTAAAAAATTAATAGTTAAGTGCTTAAAAAAACATGGAATTATCCACAAACACATACATATGCAATCAAATAAGTGCTATAATAACAAGATAAGATAAGTGCTAAGATCCACAAGGAACATCAAAAGAATAGAATTGTAAAACATGCAAGTCAAAATTAGGTCCTAGTCCAGTATATTAAAAAAGGAACAGTATGACCATGAAAAGTTTCTGATTAGTGGATAAAGTCAAAAGACATGTTATGTTTTAAGAGCTTTATTAAAAGGAAAAAATAAGAGTCAGAGTGGTGGTGTCCAGACCTGAATTGCTGTAACAGGGGATGAGAATAAAGAACCCTGTGGCCAATAATAGGGCCCAGGCCCGAGACGACCGCGCCAGGAGCCTAGGGGCCTGGTGGGCTTCAGTCAGCGTTGAGGCCTCCCGGCACGGTGGTCCCGAGCCTGTTAATCCAAATCCGTTCCGCCCTCTTCCTCTGCCCAATGGTCCAACAGTCATTATTTTCAAGTCCGGAAATGATAAGGTGGGCTGGAGGGTGTGTTTGAAAATGTTGAACTAAGGGGGTGGCCAGTCGGCCCTCCCCAATGTTATACAAATGTTGTCAGGTGAGGGGTTGTGGATAGGATCAAGGTGAGGATGGGGTTGGGGATGCAAAACCAAGTTTGGGTAGGGGGGGTCGGGCTGGGGCGGTCCAGGGGGGTGGAACTGGGCTGGAGATGAAGAGCGAGTGGGAGGGTTAGGGTTAGGGGTTAGGGGGTTAGGTTTGAGGTAGAGAGGGGCCATCCTTTCACGGGTTAGGGTTAGGGGGTTAGGATAGGGGTACTGAACCCGTCTCCATCTGGAGGCGGGAGATGCACTCTCCATCCACCCCCTAGACCAACCCCCATCCCGGTCCCATGCAGGCTCGCGGGTCCGCTGGTGGCGTCTGCCCCGCTGGACCAGCGTCCAACCATCCTCAAAGAAAGGACCCATTTGTAGAGGGTACCTTTCTTTTTTTATTTATGATTTTTAACTTATTTATTTATTTATTTATTTAAAAAAAAGAAATATTAAATTATTTGAATATTTTTAATGAAATAAGGAAAGTGTGCTTCTTAAAAAATAATAATAAACAAAAAAAGGTTTCGACCTCTATGGGTCTTCCTCAGGTCCAAAAGTAAAAAAGAAAAAGGAAAGCACACAAAAAACTCTTTAGAAAGAATGGCTGGATGCTATGTTCCTCTCAAGAGTCTAACCGATAATGGGGTTTTCCTCTTGAGCGTCTCCCTTTTATACCCTCTGTTTTTTGAGTTATTTTGTCTTTTCGCTTTTCGCCTAATTTTATTTTTTTTCGGTTTTATCCTTAATACTTTTTTCTTTTCTTCCCTTTCTTTTTAGTATTAACCCTATAATCCCCAAATAAAATGAAATAAGGGTTAGGGTTAGGGCGGAAGGGCTGAGCCTGTCCTCGATTGAGGACAGGAGGGGCACGGTCCTTCCCCCACATTCTTCCGCCACCCTGGTCCCGGAATGGTTGACGGTGGCGCCCCCTACCGTACTGCACCACCGTCCAGCCTCCATCATATTGACCCATATTGGGTCTTTTATTTTTCTGTTTAGTGTTTTTACTTATTTATTTATTTATTTATTTATTTATGTCTGTCTGTAATGTCGCCTTGGTTATTCTATGTAATGATTTTTTATTTTAAATTACTATTTATTAAATAAAGTATTTATTAATAATATATGTATATAATAATCAAGGCGAAAAATACAAAAATAAAAAATAAAAAATAAAAAAATAAAAAAATAAAAAAATTGAAATTATTTTTTATTCAAATAAAATAAATCAATTTGTTTTTAATGAAAAATAAATGTCATACACCCAATCGCGACGTTTCGACCGTTGTCGGTCTTCCTCAGGCTTGGGTGTATGTGAAAATGTATGTGTGCAAGAGAGAAATGTGTGTGATGTTGTCCCTATGAAAGTGAGAAAGAGAATGAGTCTGTATGTGTGCTTCCCCTTTTATACCCTCCTACAAGCTTTCCTTATTTATCGGTTTTTGTTAACTTTGTTTCTTAGTTTCCCAATTTACTTTTTTAGTCTGTTTTTTTGTTTTTTCATGCAAATAAATGTTCTTGAATGTATTAACTCAAAATCAAATAACAAAATAATGAAATAAATATTTATTCAAATCTATAAAAATTATTTATACATTTTTTAATTTATTTATATAGTTTTATATATACCATAAAACCATTTTATTTTTATAATGTATTTATTTATTCAATCTGTTTAAATATGTATATATAAAAAAGTATTATTCATCATAATTATTTATAATAATAATAAAAATAATAGGGTTAGGTTTTAGGATAAGAATAAAGGTTAGGGTTAGGGTTAGGATAAGACTAGGGTTAGGGTTAGAATAAGAATTAGGGTTAGGGTTAGGATAAGACTGAGTTTAGGTTTAGGATAAGAAAAAAGGTTAGGATTAGGGTTAGAATAAGGCTAATTTTAGGTTTAAGGTTAGGGTTAGGGTTAGGATAAGGCTAGGTTTAGGTTTAGGATAAGACAAAAGGTTAGGGTTAGGGTTAGGATAAGGCTAGGTTTAGGTTTAGGATAAGACAAAAGGTTAGGGTTAGGGTTAGGATAAGGCTAGGTTTAGGTGTAGGGTGTAGGGTGTTTTGGCCATCCCCTTACGGGGATGCACAGGCCATCATCAGGCCGCCTCCCAGTTCCCATCCAAACTTTAGTTTTTATTATTTGTTTTTTATAAATTAAATTAATCAAATAATAAAACAAAATTAAATCAAATAAAACCCCAAAATAAAGAAATTAAAATAATAGGCCTTTGTGTGCACTGCCGTGACGTTTCGACCGAAGTAGGTCTTCTTCAGGCTGAGTGCACATAGATGTTACCCCGAGAACAAACAGAAAAAAAATGAGAGTCGAAGCCTGGCTCGGCTTTATATACTCTCCGAGGGATCCGCCCACTCTGATTCTTTTAGGTAAGTTTTTGTTTTAAGGATTCCCAAATAAGATTTTGTTTGTTAGTATTCTTTGTGTTTTTTAACTTAATCTCAATCATGAATTAATTTTGATGTTTTTATTTAGACCCTTTAGAGTAATTTAGTGTTTTTTAATAGAATTTATATGTAATTTTAATCCAGGTAAGTATATTTTTTAATTTTTTTATTCTTTTTCCACAGGTAAGTCCCCAGGTAAGTATCAAATTTACCAAGTTACATTCCTTTACAAATTAGTATTTTTAATAATGTTTTTTGTTGTTGATGACAATTGTTAATAGAGTTATATATTTATATTTTTAAACTTTTTCTCTTTTTTTCACAGGTTGGTCCCCAGGTAAGTATTATCAGGTAAGTATGATTTTTAATTTTTTCTTGTATTAATTTTTCAATAAAGATATTTTTAAATTATTTTGTTTTCGTGTCCAATTATTAATCTGTGGTTATAATTCCTTCTTCCTCTCCATCTTATTCCTTCCTTTCCATCCCACTTACTCTTCCTTAATATCCTTCCTTCCTTCTTCCTTTCCTTTTCTCCCCCCTCTCCTCTTGCTACTTCTCCTATCCTACCTCTAGTTAGCCTCGACACTGGCTGGTATATGGGACGTCCTAATTAGCCTCACGGGGCCCACAACCTCCCGGGGCAAGACAAAAACTTAGCTTCGCGGGGTAAACCACTTCCCGGAGCAAAACAATTTGGACCAGTCAGGGACACTAGGGTCAAGGTTAGGTCTAGGGTTGCAGGGTTGAGGGTTAGGGTTAGGTTAGGGTTAGGGTTAGTATAGGATATAGAAATTTGGGTAGATAGGGTTAGGTTTTTGAGTTGAGACGGTCGCCCCCGTGAGGAGGCGGCCAAGGGTGCACTCGCCATTACCGGGGGGCCCCCTGGTCACCTCACCAAGCATCTAGTTATTTTAGTTTTACTATTTATTTGTTTTTAAATTAAATAAAATAGAAACTTAAATAAAATAATATAAAATGAACTTATTCCCCATAATAATTAGGCCTTTTATCATGCACCGGCCGCGACGTTTCGATCGGATTGGATCTTCTTCAGGCTATTTGGTGCATGTGTACCCCCCAAGAAAAGAAAACAAAATGAGGGAGAAGCTGCTCCTCTCTTGTATTTATAGTTTTTTTTGGAACCGCCCACTTGGTTTTTCCGAGAAAGTTTTAGTTTTCGTCAAATGTTATTCTTTAGTTTTTAGTTAGTTCTTTTTGTTTTTTCTTTATCGCCATTGGTTTTCATGTATTTTTAGTTAAGTTAAATGTATTTCAATTGTAAATTTGTTATTAGATTATTTTTAAACCCTTTTCATGCCTCTTGTGTTTATTTATATTTTAAGGTAAGTATTTGTATTTTTTTATCTCCACAGGTATTTATTTTTAATTTTTCAGGTAAGTATTTCTGCTTTTTCAGGTAAGTATTTCTGCTTTTTCAGGTAAGTATTTCTGTTTTTTCAGGTAAGTATTTGTTTTTATGTTTGTTTGTTTTAACTTAACTTTTTTTTAGGTAAGTCCCCGGGTGAGTATATGTTCACCAAGTTACCTCCTTTTGTCCTTCTCCTATCCTTCCTTCCCTCCAATTCCTCTTGACTACTTCCATCCTTCTTTTCCTTTTCCTTCTCTAACCTCCTTGCCTTTTGCTTTTAACTCCTACCCTTCCTTCTTCTTAGCCTCGGCACTAGTTAGTTCCTATTTCTTACTTTTTCTTTCTATTTGGCTTTTTCTTTATTTGGGCTTCAACTGGCTTCGACGGGGTATTTTCTCTTCCCGGAGCATAATAATCATTTTGGGTTTACTAACTAGCGGGTCTCCAAATTAGGGTTAGGGTTAGGGTTGCAAACTCTAGGGTTAGGGTTAGGGCGGAAGGGCTGAGCCTGTCCTCGATTGAGGACAGGAGGGGCACGGTCCTTCCCCCACATTCTTCCGCCACCCTGGTCCCGGAATGGTTGACGGTTAGGGTTAGGGTTAGGTTTGAGGTAGAGAGGGGCCATCCCCGTGAAGGGATGGCCCCTAAGGCACTCGCACTTCCCAGGGGCCCCCGGAGGAATAGGGATGATTACCACGATTAGACATTTGAGGATTAGACATTCTTGAATAACTTTTGATAGGAAGGTGATAGAGACACGAAACCAAGCTCTATCCCCACTAATTCAGGTACGCCCTTTCCAACGGTACCACCCCCGAGTCCGTAGGGGGATACGTCACTTCCCGTTACGACAAGGTCATATCTCGGGAACGGAAGGTCGTAGAGACACGGGACCAGGACCAGCGCGTTCAGCGCCCCCGAATTATGTCTGGCGGACGCCACCCCCGAGCGTCTAGGACGTTCGGTTCCGGAGTTACAGACGATTAGACGTTCCCATTGCGAACGAATGGGATACGAGCGTAACGAAAATTTGACCAAGTGCGGAGGGTTAGGGTTAGGGTTAGGGGTTAGGGTTAGGGTTAGTGGTTAGGTGTGAAGTGTTTTGGCCATCCCCGTAAGGGGATGGCCGATGCACTGGCCATCATCAGGTCGCCTCTCAGTTCCCACCCAAGTATAATTTGTTTTTTAATTATTTGTATTTAAAACTTAAATTAATCAAATAATAAAACATAATCAAATAAAACCCCCAAAAAAAGGAAACAAAATTAGGCCTGCGTGTGCACCGTCGCAACGTTTCGACCGCCTAGGTCTTCTTCAGGCTGGTGCACAGTGTTTTCCCCATGACGAACAAAAAAGAAATGAGAGCTCTGCTGCTGTTGAGCTTTTATACTCTCTTGAGCTCCTCCCACTCTGATTCTTTTTTGAGAAGCTGTTTTTAGATTTCAAGTTGTTTTTAACTTTTGTTTTGGATTTTACCTCAATCATGAAGAGTTTTTTTATTTGTTCTTTTTAAGACCCGTTTTTAAAAAAAAATCCAATTGTTTAGGGTTAGGGGTTGGGTTAGGGTTAGGGGTTAGGGGGTTAGGTTTTTGAATTGAGACGGTCGCCCCCGTGAGGAGGCGGCCAAGGGTGCACTCGCCATTACCGGGGGGCCCCCTGGTCACCTCACCAAGCATCTAGTTATTTTAGTTTTACTATTTATTTATTTGTTTTTAAATTAAATAAAATAGAAACTCAAATAAAATATAAAATGAACTTATTCCCCATAATAATTAGGCCTTTTATCATGCACCTGCTGCGACGTTTCGATCGGATTGGATCTTCTTCAGGCTATTTGGTGCATGTGTACCCCCCAAGAAAAGAAAACAAAATGAGGGAGAAGCTGCTCCTCTCTTGTATTTATAGTTTTTTTCTGGAACCGCCCACTTGGTTTTTCCGAGAAAGTTTTAGTTTTCGTCAAATGTTATTCTTTAGTTTTTAGTTAGTTCTTTTTGTTTTTTCTTTATCGCCATTGGTTTTCATGTATTTTTAGTTAAGTTAAATGTATTTCAATTGTAAATTTGTTATTAAATTATTTTTAAACCCTTTTCATGCCTCTTGTGTTTATTTATATTTTAAGGTAAGTATTTGTATTTTTTTATCTCCACAGGTATTTATTTTTAATTTTTCAGGTAAGTATTTCTGCTTTTTCAGGTAAGTATTTCTGTTTTTTCAGGTAAGTATTTGTTTTTATGTTTGTTTGTTTTAACTTAACTTTTTTTTTAGGTAAGTCCCCGGGTGAGTATATGTTCACCAAGTTACCTCCTTTTGTCCTTCTCCTATCCTTCCTTCCCTCCAATTCCTCTTGACTACTTCCATCCTTCTTTTCCTTTTCCTTCTCCAACCTCCTTGCCTTTTGCTTTTAACTCCTACCCTTCCTTCTTCTTAGCCTCGGCACTAGTTAGTTCCTATTTCTTACTTTTTCTTTCTATTTGGCTTTTTCTTTATTTGGGCTTCAACTGGCTTCGACGGGGTATTTTCTCTTCCCGGAGCATAATAATCATTTTGGGTTTACTAACTAGGGGGTCTCCAAATTAGGGTTAGGGTTAGGGTTGCAAACTCTAGGGTTAGGGTTAGGGTTAGGTTTAGGTTTCAGGTAAGTGTCAGAAGTCACTAGGGTTAGGGTTAGGGTTAGGGTTGTGTCTAATTAGTTTAGTTTTTAGTTCCAAATTGGGTTTTAATTTTAGTCATAGGTCAATTAGGTTAAGGTTAGGGTCCAAATTGGGTTTTACTTAGGTTAAGGTTAGGGTCCAAATTGGGTTTTACTCTTAGTCCATAATTGGTTTATTAATTTTAGGGTTAGGGTTAGGGTTAGGGTTGGGTTAGGGTTTAGGTTTATGTTTCCATATGGGATTGTTATTGCACGGGCCTACCAATAGATTTTCCTAAAATACTAATAAAAGCTAGAGAAGAAAAAAAAAAAAAAAAAAAGAAAAAAAAAAAAAAAGGGGGGGGGGGGAGAATGGGAAGGTTGTTGTGGAAATCGACAGCCAGCTCCCTAAGAGAGGTGGTGGTGAAGCGGCACCACAAATGACTAAGGAGCGGGAGACAGCAGATCGAGTCCCAACCCGGTCCGGTGATGGGGTAAGCCGTGTTTGTGTATGAATTATGAATAAACTTTCTGTTTCTGTAGTGATGAGTGAATTGAGGTGGAGGGGTTGGTCTGTGATCTGAGAATTTGGATCTGACTAGGATGGAGTGAAGACTCCTGTTTTTTCTATAAGCTGAGATAACTCGATGGTTATGGAAGGCTGGTTGTCCTGTCAGAACTCGACTGAAATTGTATTTGATAGTCCTGTGTAGATTGGAGGTCCGGTGAGAGAAGGTGGAAACTAAGGGGATAAGAGGGTGTTTGGGGTGTTGAGTAGAAGGGTTCAAATGAGCATGATTGTTCCAAAGCAAAGGATTGAAATAAGAGGGAGGAGGAGGGCTGGGGTTAGGGTTTGCAAAAGGTAAGAGGTTAAGATAAGAGTCAAGGGAGGGTTTAGAACTGGAGGAGGGAGGGAAATTGAGATTAGGGTTGTAGAAAGGGGAGGGGTTGGGGTTAGAGAACGGGGGAAGGTTAAGGTTAGGGTTAAAGCAAGGGATGGATTTAAGATTCGACAAAACAGGGGGGTTAAGGTTAGGATTATGAGAGGGGGAAAGGTTAGGGTTAGGTTTGAGAGGAGGGGGAGGGTTAAGGTTAGGATTAAAGAAGGGGGGGGTTGGGTTAGGATTGGAAAGGGGGGAAGTGGGGTGGTTGGGTTCAGAAGAAGGAATAAGGTTGGGATGAGGCCTGAATGTAAAATGAGGTGAAGAATGTTGTAGGGACGAGCGAGTGGGAGCGAGAGAGGCCAGTGTGGTATTCTTGATTGTTCTTAAAAACCGTTTAGAGTAGCCCCTGGGGCGTAAACTCTGAAAAAGAATGCTGGTGGCTGTATGAAAATGTTGGAACAAATGCGGTAAAAACGAATGATTTGTGATTTAATAATGCCTTTAAAAGTGTGTTTTGGATGATAACTAGATTTATGGAGTAGAGCGTGCGTGTCCGTGGGCTTAAAATAAACTTTAGTCTGTAGTGATTTGTGGGTTGTGTTAAGTGGCCTGAAAAAAACTGTGGTATCCAAAAAATTGATGTGTGTTGCATTTATTGTGTATTTAACTGTAATGGAGGGATGATGGTTATTTAAAATGTGAATGAATTCTGTGAAGGTGGATAAATCGTGTGGCCAGATACCGAAGATGTCATCTAAAAATCTGAGGTAAATAGTGGGTTGTAGTGGACATTTCTTGAGTGCTTCTCGCTCCCATTCGCTCATATAAAGATTAGCATAGGAGGGGGCAAATCTTTGGCCCATGGCTGTCCCGTGAATCTGAAGAAAGAATTGGTTATTGAAAAAAAAGTCGTTATTGTTTAAACAGAGTTCAATGAGTTGCAGTAATTCTTGATCCGGTCTATTGGGGTCTGGGTTGTTCTTGAAAATGGTGTCGAGTGTTTCCAGACCTAGTTGGGTATTAATGTTTGTATATAGATTATCAATATCTATTGTAAATAAGTAGGCGGAGTGAGGGACAGCCATGGGTCTGATAGTCTGCAAAAAATGAAAAGTGTCCTTGATGTAGCTGGGGTGTTGAGTGGAGAGAGGGCCTAGAAAATGATCAATGTACTGGGAAATGTGGTAGGTGGCACTGTTGCAGTCAGATACTATGGGTCTGCCGGGAGGAACTTCAAAGGGAATAGTCCAGGTCTGTGGTTCTTTATGGATTTTGGGTAGTAAGTAAAAGTATCTAGGTCGCGGATTGTCTGGTCCAAATAGATAGTCTTTTTGTTTAGAGGTGATATATTTTTTATTATAAAGTGTTGGAATAATATTTCTGAGTTTTGTCTGGGTTTGTAGTTGGAGGGAGTCTTCTATTGGTTTATAGTAGGTCTTATTGTTAAGCTGTCTATTGGCTTCAGTGAGATATTGCTGTCGGTCCATGATAACTATTTTTGATCCTTTGTCAGCTGGTTTTATGATAATATTTTGGTTCCGGGTAAGTTGTGTCAGGGCCCTGCGTTCCTCTTTAGATAAATTGTCAGGAGTGTCTACTAAAAGCTGATGGTGGTACAGGGCTCGTTTGTCAAGTTGAATTATCTTTTTAATCTGATTATGAAGGAGGTTAATGTCAGGTTCCCAGTCTGATCTATGAGTAAATGAAGTAGGTTGGTAGTTGCTATCAGGGTAAAAATAGTCAATTAATTTTAGTCGTCTATGGTAAATGTGAATGTCCCTTTGAAGTTCCTCCCAGTCCAGGGTGTTGGGACGGGGGATGAAGGAGAGACCCTTCTCTAAGAGAAATAACTGTGGAATGGTTGGAGTGAAAAGAGTAGCAAGATTAAGAATGTTGGAAGGAGAGTCCCAGTCCAGTTTTTTATTATAATAAGTAGAAGGTGAGTTGTCCGAGTTGGTTTCATTTTTTACTGTAAATTTAGAAGTTGGCACCAGTTGGAAAAAATGGTTTTAGCAGTCGTTGTTGTCCAGTGTATATTGTCCTTTTCTGTCATGAATGTATCATGTGGGATCTCTGTAAGGAATGGAAAATGGGTGGCCATGGTGTTGTTAATTAATTTCAAATTATTTCGTTGAGTGGGTGTGAGATGGGGGGAGTAGTTCATGAGTGGAAAATAGATATCGGCATTAGGGAAGGTCGACTTAGCCTGACGGAAAAGAGCCTTCAGTTGTTTCAGGGTGGTCTGCTTGGGGTCCTGGTCCCTGTTATTGATGCCGATAGAAAGGATGAGGATTTTGACGCTGGGCTGGGGGATGGTCTTCGCACAGATTTTCAAAAAGTGGTACGCGTTAGCTCCGGGATAACTGTCTAGTTGTATCTTCGGATTGTTATGGCCAGGGATGCGATTTATGTTGGAGTCTCCCAATATGACAATCGGTTTTCTGCATCTGAAATTCCAGTCCTGTATTTTTCTATTCGGACGAGCCATATGATGTGTTGGTTTGTAAAAGGGGACCTGGATGGTGGGAGTAGAAACTGGAGAAACAATGGATGCTGATTGGAAGTGAGCTTCTAGCTGGGTTGGTTCATTCAAGTGCAGCGTCGGGGAGACAGAGAGAGATCTCTCAGTAGGATGTGCAGGGAGGGGGGAATTCGGTGAGGTGGTGGGTTCAATAACAGGGGGTTGAGGAGAGGATGACATCAGAGTTAAGTTATGGACATCCTCTTGAGGTTGTAACGTAAATAGGGGGGGTGGTGAGGGAAGTGGGGGAGATTTCTGGTGAGATTTAACTATGAATGTGTTGGTGCTCTGGGGGTTTTGGCTTGGCAACGGGGCCCCCTGGAGGTCCAGGTTTGGTACTGGGGATGAAGATGGCTCAGAGTGGGTTTGAGTGTTGTCATGTTTGACTTTACTTGACCCGGTCATCATTATTGCCATCAAGTTGTGATTTTGGGGGCTCCGCTGCCTTGCCTGGTCCTCCTCGGCACCAGCAACAACTGTCTGTGGGGACATAGGGAGAATATTGTCAGATATGCAAACTGAGACATTAGAGTGTGTGTTGAGAGTGATTGACTGTAATTCTACTGGAGTAGAGGGGTGGTGGGGGGGTTGGTGAATCTGGGCTGTGGTTTGTATAAAGGTTGCAGGCTTGTTGGCCTTAATTAAAGGGGGACTAGTGATGGGTGGTATAATGGGGGAAACTGGAGTAGTGGAATGGGTTTCTTCTTCAGTTGGAAGGGGACCCCAGGTGACTTTGTGGCTTTTCTGTCTTGGAGTGGAAGTTGCTGGGGTTGATGATGTGTTGTGGTGGTCCATGAGCTGTTGATCATTATCTGGATGTTTTAACTTCTGAGTAGATGAGGATTGGGGAAGGTTTTTCTGAATAAATTGGGAACTGAGTGAGTTAGCTGTGGTGAATGCTTTATAAACGGGGTGAAGTGGAGCACCGGGGGTCGACTTGGTCGTCTTCTTACTATAAGGAAGTGTTTTCTGAGTATAGATTGAGGATTTTTGATTTTCTTCTTTGGGAATGGATCCGGAAGGTTGGTGGTGTTGCTGGGTTTCTTCTGTGGTTGGGTTCAGAGGGCCTGAGTATAAGGAGAGTGTAGCAGGAGTAGCAGATTTGGGCAGTGGTGGATATTCTTCTTCTGTTATAGTGGGTAAAGGTCCAGGAGATTTTTCTTGGTCATCAAGTTGAGAAGTAGCAGGGGTCTTTGGGGTTAGTTGTAGTTGTGTTTCAGTGGTCCGTAGCGTTTCCGTGGTGAGCCTGGAGCCATAGCGTTTCCTGGCCCAACCGGTGGCTATTTGCCATGCTATGGGATTGTAGTGGGTTGTGTGTCTGTGTATGTTGGTTATTGTTGTTTGATAGTGTTGTTGTAAAATGAAAATGATATTCTGCATCCACTGAGTAGTATTGTTAAGTACTCTCAGCCGAGTTTCAGGTGTAGGTGTGGATGGCTTAATAAAATCTGTTAAGCGGGAGATTTGGCGTAGCATTCCAGGTGGGAATGTGCCAGTTTGTTTGGCTGTGTTCATTGTGGTTTTGTGGTGTACTGCTTGGATGAGTTTAAAATATTGTTTGCTAGTGTGTCTTGTTTCTGGATCAGGTGGATGGTTAAGTATAGAAGTGGAGTGTGTATTGCTATGTGTACTATGTGTGGGTGGTTGTGTCTTAATGGACATAAGAGGCCTGAGTGAGTGAGTAGTCGTAGGTGTGGATGTGTGTGTGTATGTGGATGTGGAGGAGCCATTTTGAGCTCCGCTCCTATGTGTGTAACTCTCTTTAAAAGGGGTTAACATAAGTGTGGAGGGTCTTACCTTATTGTTGCTGATGTCCTTGTGCTAGGTGGTGTCCAGAGTGACTTTTCTGGAGGCCCACCTGTAAAATGGAGGAAAAACAAAAGGGGAAGGGGGGGAAAAAAGAAAAAGGAGTTCTGGCCAGCCAGTGGCTGTGTGCCACTGGCTGATAAAAGTCCACTTATATTCCTGTGGTTGGTGATGTCCTGATGTTTGTCAGGTAGCATCCAGTTTTGGAAAAGTTTGCATTTAATCCTTGTCCTGGTGCAGTTTGGAGTGGAAAAGAGGAAAAAAAAAGGGTGGAATGGGGAAAAAAAAGGAAAGGAAAATAAAATTCTTCTGCCTGTAGGGCATGGCAGAGCCCTCCACAATAGTTTAAAATTAGCTTTATTAAGTATTTAAAAATTTAAAAACAGGCCAAATGCCAATAGTTAAAAAAACCCACTCAAGGAGGGTATGATAAATTCAAATAAAAGAAGTCTTACACAGAGGAGCGGGGTCCCAACGTTTCGCAATTATGTTGCTTCCTCAGGGGATACTCAATAGTGGCTCCTGGTGTGTATATATGGTGTTGAGGGAGGGCGGTAAGTCCCTCCCACAAGGAAGTGTGTGTGAAAGGTGTCATGTGTTGATTGGTTGGGAGAAATCAGGTGAGTCTTTTTTGGAGGGAAAGTGAATGCTAAAATCCGATAGGTGGTTGAGGGGAAGTGTCAATTTGGAAATGAGGGATTGGGTCTAAATGTGCTACTACCAGTTGTGTAAAAAAGGTATAGCTCACCTGGTTGGGACGGCAGACTTCAACGGCAGGTGGAAGTTCAAACCCCGATGGTGGCAGAAGAGGTTAGGGGATGGGGGAGGGGGAGGGGTTAAGGTTAGAGGATGATGAAGGGGGAGGGGTTAAGGTTAGGAAAAAAGCAGGGGGAGGGGTTAAGGTTAGGGGATGGGGAAGGGGGAGGGGTTAAGGTTAGGAAAAGAGCGGGGGGAGGGGTTAAGGTTAGGAAAAGAGCAGGGGGAGGGGTTAAGGTTAGGAAAAGAGAGGGGAGGGGCAAGAGTTAGGTTTAAAGAGAAGGAAGGGGGGGAAAAAAAAAAAAAAATGGGGGGGGGGGGGCAAAACAAGTTGAAATAGATGGCAAAAGGGTGGCAGACCGTGACAATTATATTGATGGGGAAGTTGGTTATCAAAATTATTTGTAATGTTTACTGTAAATTTAGGAGTTGGCACCAATTAGCGAAGATGGCTTGGGCCGTAGTTGTAGTCCAATGTATATTGTCTTTTTCTGTGGTAAATAGATCGTGTGGGATCTCTGCAAGAAATGGAAAGTGGGTAGCCATGGTGTTATTAATTATCTTCAAATTGTTTTGTTGGGTGGGTGTGAGGTGGGGGGAGTAATTCATGAGGGGAAAGTAAACATCCGCATTAGGGAAGGTCGACTTAGCCTGTCGAAAAAGGGCTTTTAGCTGCTTTTAGCTGGTCCGGGTCCAGGGATAAGGATGCCGGAGGATGTCTCTCAGTGGAGTACGGAGGATCAGGGAGGTGCGAGGGACAAAGTGGATCTTGAATATGTTGTTGAAGTTGTGAGGAGAGTATTGGAGGAGATGAAAAGGGAGGTAAAGATTGCTGATGAATTTCAACTGAGGATGTGCTGGTACTTCGGGGGCTTTGGCCGGGCAGTGAGGCCCCCTGGTGGCCCATAGTCGGTACTGGAAATGGCTCAGATTGGGTTAGGGTGATGTCATGATTGACTTTATTTAACCCACTCATCATGAATGCCATTGAATCGTGGGGGGTCCACCGCCCTGCCTGGTCCTCCTCGGTACCAGCAACATCAACCTGTGTAGAAATGGGGGAAATATTGTCAGACATCTGCACTGAAACATTAGAGTGGGTGGTGGGGTTGATAGGTTGCAATGTCCATGAGCTGGAGGATTGAGTAGTAGGGTGGTGAATCTGGGCTACAGTTTCTATAGTTTTTCTGGATTTCATGGTCTGAGATAAAGGGGGAGTGATGACAGGTGATATGGCGGGAGAAGCTAGGGTACGAGGGGTAGCAGGGTGAGTTGCTTCCTCTGTTGTTGAGGGGTCCCAGGTGATTCTGCGGGTCTTCTGCATTGGAGTGGAGGTAGCTAAGGTCAGTGGTGTGCTATTTTGGTCCATAGGTTGGTGGGCTGCGAGCGGAGGTGGAAACTGTTCTTCTATGGCAGTAGAAGGTTTCCTGTGGTCGTCAGGCCGAGGGGTGATGGTGGTGGTCTTCTGAGATGATTGTAGATAGGATTCAGCAATCCTCAGGGTGTCTGTTGTTAGCCTGGAGCCATATCGCTTTCTGGCCCAACCAGTGGCTATTTGCCATGCTATGGAGTTGTAATGCGTTATGTGTGTGTTGATTATTGTATAGAGATAGTGCTGTTGTAGAATGGAGATGATATTTTGCATCCACTGAGTAGTATTATTTAGTACTCTCAGTCGTGTTTCTGGTGTAGGTGTAGATGGTTTAATGAAATCTGTTAAGCGGGTGATCTGGCGTAACATTCCGGGTGGGAATGTGCCAGTTTGTTCAGCTGTGTCCATTATAGTTTTGTGATGCACTGCTTGTATTAACTTGAAGTATTGTTTGCTAGTTTGCCTTGTTTCAGGATCTGGTGGGTGGTTGAGTATAGGGGTGAAGTGTGTGTTATGTGTATGTGGTTGTGTGTTAATAGACATAAGTGGTTGGTGTGTAGAGGAGCCATTTTGAGCTCCGCTCCTATGTGTGGGATTCCCTCTGAACAAATTAAACATGAATGTGGAGAGTTCTTACCTTGTTGAAGCTGTTGTCCTTGTTTTTATGCAGGTGGAGTCCAAGATGGCTTTATGGAGGTTCCACCTGAAACTTGGAGGAAAAGAGAAAGCAGGAACAAAAAGGCAGTTCTGGTGACCAGTGGCAGTAGTGCCACTGGTTATTTTGAGTCCATTTGTGTCCCTGTTTGAGGTTTGCAGCAAAATCCAGTGCTTGCAAGAATGGGTTGATGTTTGTCCGGGTGTGGTTCCAGGTAAGTTAAAAGTGGACAAAGAAAGAATGGAAAAATGGAGTCTTTGGCTTGTTCAAGCTGGGCAGAACCCTCCACAGTGGTTAAAATTTAAAATTAACTTTAATAATTTAAAAAGAAGAGTCCAATAAAACAATTTAAAAACCAAAAGAGGTGGTGTTAATAAAAAGGAGAGAATTCTTACGCAGAGGAGCGGGGTCCCGACGTTTCGCAAGTGTGTTGCTTCCTCAGGGGATACTCAATAGTGGCTCCTACTGGGTATATATTCTGTGGGGGAGGGCGGTAGGTCCCTCCCCCAAGGAGGTATGTGTGAGGTGTCATGTGCTGACCTAACCTAACCCTCGAATCTGATTGGTGATTAAGAGGAAGGTGTGTGTCAAATAGAAAGGAGTTGGTAATGATTATGCTGTAAGGGTTAGGGTTAGGGTTAGGGTTAGGGTTAGGGGGTTAGGGTTAGGGGTTCTGCTGGAAAATGCTTAATTTACTAGTTTTCACAGCAGTCCACAAGCAATTCACCATGTAGAGTGAGTTTTCCACATATCAAGAAAAATGCAATCCTATTGCTGAAATCTCTTCACAAACTCCTAAAAACATGCTTTTCAGTGAATGTTCTGATGGAAAATGCTTAATTTACTAGTTTTCACAGCAGTACACAACCAATTCACCATGTACAGTGAGTTTTTCACATATCAAGAAAAGTGGAAGTCATTTGCTGAAATCTCTTCACAAAGTACTAAAAACATGATTTATGTGGAATTTCTGCTGGAAAATGCTTAATTTACTAGTTTTCACAGCAATCCACAAGCAATTCACCATGTAGAGTGAGTTTTTTCCATATCAAGAAAAATGCAATACTCTTGTTGAAATCTCTTCACAAAGTACTAAAAACATGATTTATGTGGAATTTCTGCTGGAAAATGCTTAATTTACTAGTTTTCACAGCAGTCCACAAGCAATTCACCATGTAGAGTGAGTTTTTCACATATCAAGAAAAGTGCAACTCATTTGCTGAAATCTCTTCACAAAGTACTAAAAACATGATTTATGTGGAATTTCTGCTGGAAAATGCTTAATTTACTAGTTTTCACACCAGTCAACAGGCAATTCACCATGTAGAGTGAGTTTTTCACATATCAAGAAAAAAGGAATCCTCTTGTTGAAATCTCTTCATAAAGTACTAAAACATGATTTATGTGGAATTTCTGCTGGAAAATGCTTAATTTACTAGTTTTCACACCAGTCAACAGGCAATTCACCATGTAGAGTGAGTTTTTCACATATCAAGAAAAGTGGAACTCATTTGCTGAAATCTCTCCACAAAGTACTAAAAACATGCTTTTCAGTGAATGTTCTGCTGGAAAATGTTTAATTTGCTAGTTTTCACAGCAGTCAACAAGCAATTCACCATGTAGAGTGAGTTTTTCACATATCAAGAAAAATACAATACTCTTGTTGAAATCTCTTCACAAAGTACTAAAAACATGCTTTTCAGTGAATGTTCTGCTGGAAAAAGCTTAATTTACTAGTTTTCACGACAATTCAAAAGCAATTTACCATGTAGTGAGTTTTTCACATATCAAGAAAAATGCAACTCATTTGCTTAAAACTTTTCAAAAATTACTAATTAAGTGATTTATGTGGAATTCCTGCTGGAAAATGCTTAATTTACTAGTTTTCACATCAGTCCACAAGCAATTCACCATGTAGAGTGAGTTTTTCACATATCAAGAAAAATGTAATCCCCTTGCTGAAATCTCTTCACAAAGTACTAAAAACATGCTTTTCAGTGGATATTCTGCTGGAAAACTTCTTAATTTAATAGTTTTCACAGCAGTCCACAAGCAATTCAGCATGGCGAGGGAGTTTTTCACATATGAAGACAAGTGCAGCTCATTTGCTGAAAACTTATCAAAAACTACAGAATACGTCATTTATGTGGAATTTCTGCTGGAAAATGCTTAATTTCCTGTTTCACAGCAGTCCACAAGTAATTCACCATGTAGAGTGAGTTTTTCACATATCAAGAAAAATCAAATCAAATCAAATCAGATTTATTTGTATAGCGCCAAATCATAACAAAGTTACATCAAGGCACTTTACAGATAGAGCAGGTTCAGACCAAACTCTTTATAAATGTATTTAAAGAGACCCAACAGATCCCCTGATGAGCAAGCACTTGGCAACAGTGGCAAGGAAAAACTTCTTTTAAGAGGCAGAAACCTCGAGCAGAACCAGGCTCATGGGGGGCGGCCATCTGCCTCGACCGGTTGGGTTGAGAGTGGGAGAGAGAGAGAGAGAGAGAGAGAGAGAGAGAGACAGGCATTGGAGGGGGGGGGTCGTAGGCAGGAACATGTTGTTGCATGAAGTTCATGGAGTTGAGCTGTAATACAGAATTCATACTATATGGGACCAGCAGGTGTTGCAGGAACATGGGATGGTGATGAGTCACCACCTGCAGGATGAGGACAGGGAGAGAGAGGAGAGGAACTGGGAGAGACAGAGACTTTGGCAGAACATGGTTAGTAAATGCAGTATAATTGCTTACAACTGGGTGAAACTGTTGTTTTTTTTTTTTTAAGAAGGATGGTTTTTATCAGCGCATGCAAGGAGGGAGTTAGAGAGAAAGAGGGAGAGGGGGAGAGAGGGTGACAGGGAGAGACAGAGAGAGAGAGAGAGAGAGAGAGAGAAGCTCAGTCCTTCCCCCAGCAGCCTAGGCCTACAGCAGCATACCTAAAGAGTAGAGGACTTTTTAACTGTACGCTCTGTCATACAGGAAAGTTTTAAGCCTGGTCTTGAAAGTTACTAAAGAGTCCGCCCCCCGGACCGATGCTGGGAGTTGGTTCCATAGAAGAGGAGCCTGATAACTGAACGATCTGCCTCCAGATTTACTCTTGGAGACTCTAGGACCCACAAGTAAACCTCCATCTACAGAGCGGAGTGGCCTGCTAGGACAGTAAGGAACTATGAGCTCTCTGAGATGTGATGGAGCTTGGCCATTAAGAGCTTTATACGTTAAAAGAAGGATTTTGAATTCTACTCTATATTTTACTGGCAGCCAATGAAGAGCAGCTAACACGGGAGAGATGTGATCTCTTTTCCTAGTTCCTGTTAATATTCGTGCAGCAGCGTTCTGAATTTACTGAAGGCCTTTTAGAGATTTGTTTGGACATCCAGATAGTAATGAGTTACAGTAGTCCAGCCTAGAAGTTACAGATGCATGGACTAGTTTTTCTGCATCATCCTGAGAAAGGATGTTTCTGATTTTCCTAATGTTTCTCAGGTGGAAGAAAGCTGCCCGACTAACTTGTTTTATGTGAGGGACAAAGGACATGTCCTGGTCAAAAATTACTCCAAGGTTTGTTACAGTGGAGCTGGAAGCCAAAGTAATGCCGTCCAGACTGATGAGATGATTAGATAGTATTTTTCTGAGGTGCTTAGGACCGAGTACAATAACTTCTGTTTTGTCAGAGTTGAGAAGTAAAAAAATTCCAGTCATCCAGACTTTTATGTCTTCAAGACATGCCTGCAGTCTGACTATCTGACTGACTTAATTTGGCTTCATTGATAGGTACAGCTGAGTATCGTCTGCGTAGCAGTGGAAATTGATGCTGTGTTTCCTGATAATGTTGCCTAGAGGAAGCAGATAAAGCGTAAAGAGGATTGGTCCAAGTACAGAACCCTGCGGGACTCCATGACTGACTACAGTACATGAGGAGGAGCTGTTGTTAACATGAACAAACTGATGTCTATCTGATAAGTAGGATTTGAACCACTTTAGTGCAGTTCCTTTAATTCCAATTTCATGTCCCAGTCTCTGTAGTAAAATATTATGATCTATGGTGTCGAATGCAGCACTAAGATCTAGAAGGAGAAGTATGGAGGCTGATCCATTGTCTGAAGCCATTAGAATGTCATTGGAGACTTTAACCAGCGCTTGTTCTGTGTCATAATGGGCTCTAAATCCTGACTGAAACTCTTCAAACAAACTGTTCCCATCCAGATGCTCGTGTAGTTGTTTTGCTACAGCTTTCTCAATGATTTTAGAAATAAATGGAAGGTTCGATATGGGTCTATAGTTTGCCAAAACATCTGGATCAAGATTAGGATTTTTAAGCTGGGGTTTGATGACCGCAGTCTTAAGTGCCTGAGGTACATAACCCAGAAATAAAGTCAGATTAACCAAATCTAGAATGAATGGCTCAATTACATAAAAGATCTCTTTAAAGAGGCTAGTTGGCACTGGGTCTAATAGACAGGTTGACGGTCTGGATGATGACACTATAGAAGCTAGCTCTGAGAGATTCAGAGGTGAGAATGATTCCAGATGTAAAAGAGGCGCCGCAGCTGATTCAGCAGTTGCCGTCTTCAGAAGGGGATTTTTATCTAACGTAGGCAAGAGCTGATAATTTCTTTCTCTGATCATGAGAATTTTGTCTGAAAAAAAAAACTAATAAAATCATCACAGCTTAGAGCTAAGGGGATCACTGGTTCCACTGAGCTATGGCTCTCTGTCAGCCTGGCTACAGTGCTGAAGAGAAACCTGGGGTTGTTCTTGTTTTCTTCTATGAGTGCTGAGTAATATGAACTTCTAGCACTGCGGAGAGCTTTTTTATACGTTTTTAGGCTGTCTTTCCAGGCTCTGTGAGATTCTTCTGACTTACTGGAACGCCAGTTTCTTTCTAATTTCCTTGATGTCTGCTTCAAGGTACGGATTTGGTAACTATACCAGGGAGCCATCCTCCTCAGATTGAATACTTTCTTTTTGAGAGGGGCGGCATTATCAAGATTCGAACGCAGTGTGGCCATAGTGCTAGTCACAAGGTCATCAACCTGCGGATGGGAGAAATCCTCATTTGAATTTAGATATGGCATTGTTGGGAATGATGACCAAATGTTCTCTTTAAATTTAGCCACAGCAGCTTCAGATAAACATCTTCTATAACTGAATTTATTCCTCAATGCTGTGGAGCCCATTAAAGTAAACTCAAATGTAATAAGGTAATGGTCAGACAGGAGAGAATTTTGGGGAAGAATTGTTAGCTTGTCAATTTCAATGCCATAAGTTAGAACAAGATCAAGGATATGATTGTAAAAGTGAGTGGGTTCATTCACATGCTGGGAAAAGCCAATTGAGTCTAGTAGGGAAAGAAACCCAGAACTAAGGCTGTCGCTTTCTACATCAACATGTAGATTGAAATCGCCCAGTATAATGATTTTATCTGTACTGAGTACTAACTCTGATATAAACTCAGAAAACTCTGATAAGAATTCTGAGTACGGACCAGGTGGACGGTATACTGTGACTAACAGAACTGGTTTTTCACCTTTCCAGTCTGAGTGGGAGAGACTAAGAGTGAGGCTTTCAAAAGACCTGCAGCCAGATTTTGGTCTCGGGTTGATTAGTAGGCTTGACTGAAATATTACAGCCACCCCCCCTCCTCGACCTGTGGTACGAGGGATATGAAAGTTAACATGAGTTGGGGGTGTAGCTTCATTAATGCTAACATACTCATCCTGCTGCAGCCACGTTTCAGTTATACAAAATAAATCAATATGGTGATCAGCTATGAGATCGTTAACTAGTAGAGATTTTGATGATAATGATCGAATGTTCAACAGTCCACATTTGATCGCAGTGTTATTTGAGACTGAATTTGTGTCTGTTTTAATTACAGTTAGGTTTTTGTTTTTAGCTCCTGTTCTGTTTAATTTGGGTTTTTTAACTTTTCTAAATTTAGGTGGTCGGGGGACAGACACAGTTTCTATAAAGCTAAACATAGAAAGAGACTATTCTATTCTATTCTCAGCAGGTGACCGCTCTGCCTGAGGCGCAGAGGAGAGTGTTAATCTGCGGCTCTGCCTCCTGGTCTCGACCCGGTATTGTCAGGGTTTTGGATTTCTAATAAAATCGGCCATATTCCTAGAAATGAGAGCGGCCCCGTCCACGGTGGAATGGACACCATCTCTCCTAATTAGACCAGGTCTCCCCCAGAAAGACTTCCAGTTATCTATGTAGCCCACGTTGTTTTCGGGACACCACCTCGACAGCCAGCGGTTAAATGATGACATGCGGCTGTACATGTCATCACTGGTCCGATTGCAATCCCCTTGCTGAAATCCCTTCACAAACTACTAAAAACATGATTTTCAGTGGATGTTCTGCTGGAAAATGCTCAATTTCCTATTTTTCACAGCAGTCCACATATGATTCACCATGTAGAGTTTTTTTTTTTTCAGAAATAAACCAAAATGCTATCCCCTTGCTGAAATCTCTTCACAAAGTACTAAAAACATGCTTTTCAGTGGATATTCTGCTGGAAAATGCTTAATTTCCTAGTTCTCACAGCAATCCAAAAGCAATTCACCATGTACAGTGAGATTTTCACATTTCAAGAAAAATGAAACTTATGTAATAATTTTTGAAAAGTTTTCAGCAAATAAGTGATTTATGTGGAATTTTTGCTGGAAAATTGTTAATTTACGAGTTTTCACAGCAGTCCACAAGCAATTCACCATGTAAAGTGAGTTTTTCAAATATCAAGAAAAATGAAACCCATTTGCTGAAATCTCTTCACAAACTCCTAAAAACATGCTTTTCAGTGGATGTTCTGCTGGAAAATGCTTAATTTACTAGTTTTCACATCAGTGAAAGTTTAATTTCCTGTGTTTCACAGCAGTCCACGAGCAATTCACCATGTAGAGTGAGTTTTTCACATATCAAGTAAAATGCAATCCCCTTGCAATCCCCTTACTAAATAAGTGATTTATGTGGAATTTCTGCTGGAAAATGCTTAATTTAATAGTTTTCACAGCAGTCCACAAGCAATTCAGCATGTAGAGTGAGTTTTTCACATATGTAGACAAGTGCAACACATTTGCTGAAATCTCTTCACAAAGTACGAAAAACATGATTTATGTGAAATTTCTGCTGGAAAATGCTTAATTTACTAGTTTTCACAGCAGTCCAAAAGCAATTCACCATGTAGAGTGAGTTTTTCACATATCAAGAAAAATGCAATCCCCTTGCTGAAATCCCTTCACAAACTACTAAAAACATGCTTTTCAGTGGATGTTCTGCTGGAAAATGCTTAATTTCCTGTTTTTCAGAGCAGTCCACAAGCAATTCACCATGTAGAGTGAGTTTTTCCATATTTCAAGATAAATGCAATCCCCTTGCTGAAATCTCTTCACAAACTACGAAATACAAGATTTTTTGTGGAATTTCTGCTGAAAAAAGCTTAACTTCCTATGTTTCACAGCAGTCCACAAGCAATTCACCATGTAGAGTGAGTTTTTCACATATCAAGAAAAATGCAACTCATTTGCTGAAAACTTTTCAAAACCTACATAATACGTCTTTTATGTGGAAATTCTGCTGGAAAAGGCTCAATTTCCTATTTTTCACAGCAGTCCACATATGATTCACCATGTAGAGTGCTTTTTTCAGAAATAAACCAAAATGCTATCCCCTTGCTGAAATCTCTTCACAATGTACTAAAAAAAACATGCTTTTCAGTGGATATTCTGCTGGAAAAAGCTTAATTTACTATTTTTCACAGCAGTCCACAGGCAATTCACCATGTAGAGTGAGTTTTTCACATATCAAGAAAAATGCAACTCATTTGCTTCAAACTTTTCAAAAATTACTAAATAAGTGATTTATGTGGAATTTCTGCTGGAAAATGCTTAATTTACTAGTTTTCACATCAGTCCAAAAGCAATTCACCATGTCGAGTGAGTTTTTCACATATCAAGAAAAATGCAATCCCCTTGCTGAAAACCCTTCATAAACTACAAAAAACATGCTTTTCAGTGGATGTTCTGCTGGAAAATGATTAATTTACTAGTTTTCACAGCAGTACACAACCAATTCACCATGTACAGTGAGTTTTTCACATATGAAGACAAGTGCAACTAGTTTGCTGAAATCTCTTCACAAAGTATGAAAAACATGATTTCTGTGGGAGTTCTGCTGGAAAAAGCTTAATTTACTAATTTTCACATCAGTCCACAAGCAATTCACCATGTAGAGTGAGTTTTTCCATATTTCAAGATAAATGCAATCCCCTTGCTGAAATCTCTTCACAAAGTACTAAAAACATGCTTTTCAGTAGATATTCTGCTGTAAAATACTTAATTTACGAGTTTTCACATCAGTCCAAAAGCAATTCACCATGTAGACTGAGTTTTTCACATATCAAGAAAAATGCAACTCATTTGCTGAAAACTTTTTAAAACCTACTAAATACGTCATTTATGTGGAATTTCTGCTGGAAAAAGCTTAATTTACTAGTTTTCACAGCAGTCCACATATGATTCACCATGTAGACTGAGTTTTTCACAAATTTACCAAAATGCTATCCCCTTGCTGAAATCCCTTTACAAACTATTAAATACATGATTTCTGTTAATATTCTGCTGGAAAATGCTCAATTTCCTATCTTGAACAGCAGTCCACAAGCAATTCACCATGTAGAGTGAGTGTATCACATTTGAAGAAAAATGCAATCCCCTTGCAGAAATCTTTTCACAAAACGCTGAATACATGATTTCTGTGGATGTTCTCCTCAAAAATGCTTAATTTCCTATTTTTCACAGCAGTCCACAAGTATTTCACCACGTAGAGTGAGTTTTTCACAAATCAACCAACATGCAATCCCCTTGCTTAAATCTCTTCACAAACTACTAAATACATGATTTCTGTCGATGTTCTGCTGGAAAATGCTTAATTTCCTATTTTTCATAGTAGTCCACAAGCAATTCACCATGTAGAGTGAGTTTTTCGCATTTCAAGAAAAATGCAATCCCCTTTCTAATATATCTTCACAAACTACTATAAGTACTACAAATAAGTTATTTCTGTGGATGTTGCATAGCTCAGTTGAACCAGTGATCCCCTTAGCTCTAAGCAATGATGATTTTTTTAACTTTCTTACAGACAAAATTCTCACGATCAGAGAAAGAATTTATCAGCTCTTGCCTACGTTCGATAAAAATCCCCTACTGAATACGTCAACTCCTGAATCAGCTGCGACGCCTCTTTTACATCTGGAATCATTCTCACCTCTGAATCTCTCAGAGCTAGCTTCTATAGTTTCATCATCCAGACAGCCAACCTGTCTATTAGACCCAGTGCCAACTAGCCTCTTTAAAGAGATCTTTTATTTAATTGAGCCATTCATTCTATATTTGATTAATCTGACTTTATTTCTGGGTTATGTACCTCAGGCACTTAAGACTGCGGTCATCAAACCCCAGCTTAAAAAGCCTAATCTTGATCCAGATGTTTTGGCAAACTATAGACCCATATCAAACCTCCCATTTATTTCTAAAATCATTGAGAAAGCTGTAGCAAAACAACGACACGAGCATCTGGATGGGAGCAGTTTGTTTGAAGAGTTTCAGTCAGGATTTAGAGCCCATCATAGCACAGAAACAGCGCTGGTTAAAGTCTCCAATGACATTCTAATGGCCTCAGACAATGGATCAGCCTCCATACTTCTCCTTCTAGAGCTTAGTGCTGCATTCGACACCATAGATCATAATATTTTACTACAGAGACTGGAACATGAAATTGGAATTAAAGGAACTGCACTAAGGTGGTTCAAATCCTACTTATCAGATAGACATCAGTTTGTTCATGTAAACAACAGCTCCTCCTCATGTACTGTAGTCAGTCATGGAGTCCCGCAGGGTTCGGTACTTGGACCAACCCTCTTTACGCTTTATCTGCTTCCTCTAGGCAACATTATCAGGAAACACAGCATCAATTTCCACTGCTACGCAGACGATACTCAGCTGTACCTATCAATGAAGCCAAATGAAGTCAGTCAGATAGTCAGACTGCAGGCATGTCTTGAAGACATAAAAGTCTGGATGACTGGAAATTTTTTACTTCTCAACTCTGACAAAACAGAAGTTATTGTACTCGGCCCTAAGCACCTCAGAAAAATACTAATCATCTCATCAGTTTGGACGGCATTACTTTGGCTTCCAGCTCCACTGTAAGAAACCTTGGAGTTATTTTTGACCAGGACATGTCCTTTGTCCCTCACATAAAACAAGTTAGTCGGGCAGCTTTCTTCCACCTGAGAAACATTAGGAAAATCAGAAACATCCATTCTCAGGATGATGCAGAAAAACTAGTCCATGCATTTGTAACTTCTAGGCTGGACTACTGTAACTCATTACTATCTGGATGTCCAAACAAATCTCTAAAAGGCCTTCAATTAATTCAGAACGCTGCTGCACGAATATTAACAGGAACAGGAAGAGATCATATCTCTCCGGCAGATGGCCACCCCCCCTGAGCCTGGTTCTGCTCGAGGTTTCTGCCTCTTAAAGGAAGTTTTTCCTTGCCACTGTTGCCAAGTGCTTGCTCATTGGGGGATCTGTTGGGTCTCTTTAAATAAATTTATAAAGAGTTTGGTCTAGACCTGCTCTATATGTAAAGTGCCTTGATGTAACTTTGTTATGATTTGGCGCTATACAAATAAATGTGATTTGATTTGAATCTGATTTGACTGCTGTGGACAATAGGAAATCAAGCATTTTCCAGCAGAACATCCACTGAAAAGCTTGTTTTTAGTAATTTTTAAAAATATTTCAGCAAGTGGATTGCATTTTTGTTGAAATGTGAAAAACTCACATTGGGCACACAACCACACAGCCACACACATACAAGGAGACCCAAATACACAGAAAGATAGCCCTTTACATAGACACATACATACATACATACAGAAACACAAATACAGAATTCCACAACCGTATCCACGCACACAAAAACACAGCCAGACGCTCAGAGACACAAACACAAACACACAGAGACAGTGGAACACACACTCACAGACAAATACACAGACGCACTCACACAGACACACAGACACAAATACACAGAAAGACAGTCATGTACAGCTCTATTCATACGAACAATTTTACATGCAGAAACACATACACAGACAGAAACACACACAGACAAACCCAAAGAGATACACAAACAGCTGACACAAACACATAAACACATGCAGACACAGAAACACACAGCTGACGGACACTGACTAATGCCATCAGTTTGAAGGATTTCTTCTCCGACAGACAAATCCATGTACTCATCCCTGACTCCTCTGAGTCAGGTGATCAACTGGGACAACTGACATTTGTGTTAGACTGCACAACACACACACAGAGACTGATATACAGACACACACAGAGACTCATATACAGATACACACAGAGACTGATATAAGGACACATACAGACACCCATATACACACATACGCAGACACATACACAAACTTATAGACAGATGGGGACCAACAAGCGCAGCCAGGCACATACATGGAGACACAAATATTCAGACATACAGCCATATACTTAGGCACATACATACATACATACATACATACATACATACATACATACAGAAAGACATATACAGACATGCAAAGACATACACACACACACAGCTGACGAACAGTATGACTACGGCCATAAGTTTGAAGGATTTCGTCTCCGGCTCGGACAAATCAATGTACTCATTCTAGACTCCTGTGATATGAGAGCAGCTGATCAACTGTTACTACTGACAATTCTGTTAGACTGCACAAAACGCACAGAATGATGTACAGATGCACTCATACATATTTACATCAATACAGCGAGAAATATACAGATGCACACACAAACATAGAAAGGTACACACAGACACAAATTTACAAACACATACACATAGACACAAAGACAAATATGCAAACGCACACAGACACACAGAAACACATGAAGAGACAGAAATACAGACGGACACACAAATACAACACATAGACAGCACTTGTCAGTTTTTAAAATAGGTTCTCAGAGTGTATGTGTGAAATAAATGTCTGACATAAATAGGCGTGTGTCTAAAGGCATACGTCCGTCTGTGTATGTTCTCACTCACACAGGTCACAGTAATATCCGGCCAACAACTGAATCAAAACAAACTGAACTCAGGACTTGGGTTTTGTCAAAGGCGTTTTTGCTTCTTATCCAAAGGGCTTCGTCAATTCCCAATGCCTCGGCCTGAGTAGTCTGACGCACGCACTCACACGCATAGATATACACAGTTGAATTGTGCCAAGTCGACGTCCCCGTTCCAGCAGCAGCCCCCCAAGTCACTCTCAAATTTCTGCCAAGGAATTTTCTACTTAGTGACTCAGGCTCTGCACAGAGTCACTGTTGCCTCTATGGCGATAGACCAAAGCCCATCATCTGGGGCCTGTTTGGCAGTTTTCTGGGTAGAATACGTGGCCATTCATTTCCTATGAGAGACGGCGAAAATCCTCAAAAATCTCCAGCTTTTTCAAACTTTGGCATACGTCCAGCTACACAGTCCATTTTACATTCAAAACGAAGGAAAACTTTCACTTTCAAGTCGTGTTTTCATCTTTCTGATATCTTTTATACTTTTTGAACAGCGATTGTTCAAGCGTGATGCTCGTCTCACCTCATTTGTGCTGAAAATTTTTGTTTCCCGTGTGTGTATTGCACGGAATGTTGGTGGCTTAGAGTGGAGGAATCTTCAGTTAGAGTGCATGGTGAGCTGATGATTATTGAAAAAATTATTGGTAAATCGCCCTCACGGGCACATAGTTTAAGGTACGCGCGTCATTTTCTCCAAAGTAGTAGAGATTCTTGTCCTCTCTTGAAAAATGTCTTTACTTTAACTGTCAGACAAACCAAATTTAAACTGTGCCCCTTTAAAGGACATGCTCACCCCTTGTCTCTCCAATTACTCCCCATGTATTTTTCCCTGACCGGAAGGAGAGGAGTTCACATTATCATGTGTTTTTAACTCGCTCCCACGTCCACATTTTACATCCTAGAAACACCAAAATACACACATAGCTTCAGACTTGTTGTGGCGCTCAGTGCCTGCTCGGTTTTCTGATAGGAGTTACCGTTTTGTCATAAATTGCCCCTGAGTTAGAGGCTCGCCGACAGAAATTAGCCTGTTTTCTGGGCTTTCTGAGAAGGATGACGCAATCCAAGCTCAGACACACAGCTGCAGTCAGTGATGTCATCAGGCTGCTGATCAGCTGTTACTACTGACATTGGTGTTAGACCGCAGGACACACACAGAGACAGATATACAGACATACAGACACACAGATACACACAGAGACAGATATACAGACATACAGACACACAGACACACACACAGAGACTGATATACAGACACACAGACACACATACAGACACAGAGACTGATATACAGACACACAGACACACACAGAGACTGATACACAGACACACAGACACACACAGAGACTGATACACAGACACACACAGAGACTGATGTACAGAGACAGATATACAGACACACACAGAGACTGATATACAAACACACACAGAGACAGACATACAGACACACATACAGACTGATATATAGACACATACACACATACAGAGAAACGAGCAGACAAAAACACAGCCAGACACATTCAAAGAGACACAAATATACTGACAGTCCTATACATAGACACATACATCCATACAGACACACATAGAGAAACATATACACACACACACAGTTGGTGACTTAGAGTGGAGGAATCTTCAGTTAGAGTGCATCAATGTGGTGATGATTATCGAAAAATTATATATAAATTGCCCTCACGAGCACTTAGTTTAATGTACACACGTCATTTTCTCCAAAGTAGTAGATATTCTTGTCCTCTTTTGAAAAATGTCTTTACTTTAACAGTCTGACAAACCAAATTTGAACTGTGCCCCTCTAAAGGACATGCTCACCCCTCGTCTCTCCTATCACTCCCCATGTATTTTTCTCTAGCTGGAGGGATAGGAGTTCACATTTTCATATGTTTTTAAATCACTCCCATGTCCACATTTTACATCTCAGAAACACTGAAATACACACATAGCTTCAGACACTTGTTGTGGCGCTCAGCGTCTGCTCGGTTTTCTGATAGGAGTTGCCGTTTCGTCCCAAATTGCCCCAGAGTGAGTGGCTCTCTTTGGTCTTACTAGCTTACTAACATAAGCTTTTATTACTTAACCTAAAAGCTATATCATATTCCCTCATGCTCTGATGAAGTTGTTTCTATATTGGTGATGGATTGCTGATAGCACTGACTTAAACAGAAATAAATTTCTGTCGTTGCTTCATTATTGCTTTAGATGTGCATTTTCATCATGGATAGGTTAGTCCTAAATCTGATAGAATAGCATTGATGTGGTTGAGTTGCTGTGATGGCTTTTCTGCTGTGTGTGTGTGAGTGATTGCGGTGCTGTTGTTTTAACATCTCAGCCAATTTCACTGTATGTGGTAAGGTCAAACATTATACTGAAATATTTGAAATTGAAGACGTGCTTTTTTTATATCACGGTTAGCTTGATGCTTACTCCGATATTAGCCGAACAGCACTGACGTGGTTGAGTTGCTATGATGGCTTTTCTGGTGACCAAGTGCTTCTTTGTGTGTGTGTGTGTGTGCAGTGTTGTTGTTTTAACATCTCAGCTGATTTCACTGTATTTGGTAAGGCTAAACATTATTATCAAATGTTTGACATTTCTTGAAGCTGTGCTTTTATATCATGGATAGCTTGATGCTTAGTCCGATATTAGCCGAACAGTTTTTCTGCTGACCAAGTGCTGCTTGGTGTGTGTGTGTGAGAGAGATTGAGGTGCTTTTATATCACATTTTGTGCACGTGGGTATTTCAGCAATTTTATCATGTTTTATGTATTTATGTTTTTTAATATTTTTAAGTGTGTAATGCAGTTTTGTTTCCCGCACGTTTTTGATTGTATAAAAATACAAACAGTTTTTAAGATATATCCTGGTTTGAAATCCTTTTTTTTTTTTTTTCTTTTTATCAATTTTATCAATCAATTTTTTCTTTTTCCAGACGGTGGTACTGGTTACTGCCATCGGGTAAAGCGATGGCCAATTTCACCCTTCACTGGGCGCAGCCACAGATTGGTCATCCCACCTGAGTCCCCCGACAAGAAGGTATTTTTTCTTAAACTTTTTAAGAATTTACAAAATGATTGTTTTTGTGAAGGACTTGTGGTGATTAGTGACTTACATGCTGAAGTAATGCTCTTTGTTGTTGCAGTTCGTTCTGATTGTTGGAGACTCCCATCTACGATCCCTTGTAGATGGTTTGGTCTTGATGCCAGAGGGTTCTCTCTCTTTCGGCATCATGTCAACTCTGGGGGCTTCTGCCTCCCAGCTGAGGTGGTGCATGCTGTGCTTCTTCGGATCCCTGAGGCAGTTTGTCTTTTTGGCCCCCAGCAACAACCTGACTGCGAGCAGGACAATCGACGAGGCAGCCGTCAACTTCGCCAAGATCCTGTGCAGCATTCGTGGCCGCTGGCCTCAGGTAAGCTGTGTTCCCTGTTCTGCATCCATTTTATATTTATTATAGGCCGTTCACTCTCCCAAGCCGAGGTATTGCTTTCCCATCCAAAATTGAGATGCACAGAATGTTGAATCAGTAATTTCTAAATGAATCTCTATTTCATGTTAAATATATGGTCCAACAGTAAGCTTTTATCCTTAATTTCTGAATTGCCTGAAGCTGATTAAAATAGCTTTGTGATGCTTCATTTAGTACATGTGGTGGAATTTATTTATTTATTTATTTATTTTTATTTTTTTTTCTTTCTATTGTATCAAGTTTGTGCATTGCATTTCATTGTGTGTGACGATTCTTATGTATTCTCTTTTATTAGGTGGTCGGAACACCAACTCATGCACCAGCCCAGATCACCATTGATGCACCCTGCTCCTCTCGTACTCCAGCTGGAAGTATCTGTCCTAGATCCAGTTTCATTCCACGTATTCAATCTGTAAGGGCCAGTCACAGTCAGAATGATAGCCGGTATGGCTAATTCTCTAGAAATCACCAATGCACATACATGTCTCTGACATTTCTGGCTTTCCACTATGAGGGCTGTCAGTTCAACAGGGAATCACTTGACAAAGTTCTTAAAAAGGGAGACTCAATCTATGTTGGAGTCAAACAAAAACTCATTGAAGAGGATAGATTCCAAAATAACAGACAGTAGAGAAAATACCCAAACAAGTCCTGACAGACACAAATGCATACATTTCACACATGCAAGACGTCAGATGTGGTTGCCTGCAAGCCCAAGCAGCCAGCCCTGGAACACAGCAGTGGTGGCTGCCCCTCGCCACGCAGCTGGAGTGTCTGTCAGCAGAAGTCAGCCATGCGATAATAATCATAGCCCCAGAGTACATTGCAGTTTTCCGTGACATATCAGGTAGGTATGGAGTATTTGATTCCCACTCCAGAAATGCTGCAGGCTTGCCACAGTACAACTGCCATCACCATGAACTTCTCAGAACTCAGTGACCTGGCTGATCGTGGGGCTTTTGCGAACTATGAGTTTGTACCAGTGTCATTTGAACTTATCAGTCACACAGAACATCCCCCAAAATCAGTATCTCCCATCCAAAAAACCCAACTTCAAATTGCTGTAACAACTCGGAACATTTCGGAAAAGTGTCCTGCGGAAGTTGAAATTTCTGCAGCAGTTCCACCGGCAGCAAATTTTTCCAAGCTTAATAAGGCATGTCAACAAAAAGCGAAACGAGAAATTTTGAGAAGCAGAAAGGAACAAGCACAACTGTCCTCTGGGTCAAAAGGGATAAACAGAAGCCAAAAAGAAAGGGACCAATATGCCAGCCATTCAGAATTTAGGCTGAAAAAAATTAGCGCCATGAAAAAAAAAAATACAGTGAAGACAGTAATTATCACAAACAAAGGCTGCTGTAGTACAAACGTTATTATAGAGATTCCAAAGTTCAAATCAAAAAGAAAACATCATCAGACAGTATCAGACAGATCTGGCTTTTCAAGACAATCAGAAAAAATACATGACCCAGAGATATAACACCGATGTTGCTTTTCGGGACAGACAGAAGAAATACATGACTCACCGCTACAACACAAATGTTAATTTTCGGGTCAGATGGAAAACATACATGACCCATCGATACAAGACCGACTTCCAAGTTAAGAAAATCAAGAAAATGTACATAACACGTAGATATGCACGTGACGAGACTTTCAGACAGAAGCAAAAAGTAGTTGCACACACTAGATATCACAATGACCCACAATTTAGACTGCGTCACATACAGCGCTGTGGCAAGCAGAGAAGAAAATTGACTATGGATGCTGCTCTGAGCATTCATTACAAATTGGAGAGAGCACTTAGAATTAAAATAAAATACAGAAATAATGTAAGCCATCGTCAGGAAGCGCCGCAGCCCGTTACCAATGCTGTGATGGATATAGCCATAGCGGCGTTTCGTGAAACAATCAGACATGGACCAACATATGTTTGCACAGTCTGCCACCGAACGATGTTTCCAAATCAGGTCAGGGCATGCAAAAGAGTAAAATACACCAAAAATGCGGGCGTGGCAGCAGCTTGCCTGACAGGAAACTATATTCACGTTTGCGACGTCGAATGCTCCTCCCCTTGCTCTGTGCCACAAGAGAGACTTCAGGAATGGATATGTCACAATTGTTACAACCACCTGAAGAAAGGTAGCATACCACCCATAGCAGCAGCCAATAGACTAGAGTTGGCATCTATCCCCCCAGAGTTGAACAAACTCAACGTCCTTGAAAGGCAGCTTATTGCAAAAATTCTGCCATTCACTAAATAATTGCTCTGCCAAAAGGTCAACAGAGGGCAGTTCACGGAGCAGTTGTGTGTATTCCTTCAGAGGTGGAAGCAACGGGCACCAGTCTCCCAAGACCCAGGGCTGATGCACAGCTGCTGCAGGTTAAACTTAAAAGACACATCAAATACAAAGGCCACCAGCACTTGTGAGCGTCACATTTGAGAGTGTCTATGATGATGAGACAACTGACAAAGACACGAAATAAAACCAAGCGCCAGAACCAGGACAATCGAGCCAGCAGCCCAGTGAAGCTGACAAGAAAGTTGAGGAGGGGAACCCTGGTCTGGCACTGGACACCTGCATCCAGCCCCCTGATATTGCACAGGAAATCCTTTCATATGGTGATGGAATATTAAATATTGCACCTGCCGAAGGCAACAAGCCGGTAGTTTCCTCACCATACTGAGGCTGGAAGCCATGGCCTTTCCTGTGCAGTTTCCAACAAGCCAGAACACGTTGGATGAAGCAAGGCTAGTCAAAGTTTCCCCAGTATGTATTTCAATGTGAGACTGTTTGCTACTGACACGCGCTTTGACGGTGACCAAAGCTACCTCTTCTTTGCCCAGTTTGTCACAGAGACGCACTTGGCCACTTGTAGCATATCTGATGCGCAAAGGTAAATCAAGAAGTAAAGATGGCTGTAAAATCAACAACAGAATGATTCAGGACAAAGAAGAGGTGGAAAGACTCATCCGGAACAAAGATGTCAGGCAATTCATGCAACCCCTCAGAGGTACACCAGCCTATTGGGAGAAAACTCTGAGAGATGTCCACGCCATGGTCAGACAAATAGGAAAACCGACCTTTTTCCTGACATTTTCTGCTGTTGAGACGAGATGGCCTGAAGTCATAGATGTCATTAAAAGTCAACAGGGAGAAGTGGGGGAGTTCTCTGAGCTCGATTGGAATGCAAAGTGCGACATTCTGCGCAGCAATCCAGTCACAGTCATGCGCATGTTTGAAAAAAGAATGACTAATGACGAACCTCTACCTCTCACCTGCACAGCCCATTAGCAAGGTAGAGGATTACTTTTACCATGTGGAGTTTCAAGCAAGAGGAAGCCCACACATTCATATGTTAATTTGAATTAAAGATGCCCCTGTGTTGGGAGAGGACCTGGAAAGCCACGTCTACAATTTCATAGATCATAGACCTGACCCCAAGACAGACCCAGAGCGCCACAAAATTGTATCCGAGGTTCAAGTGCACGGCAGGAAACATTCAAAGTTGTGCAAAAAAGGCAACGTTTCCTGCAGATTTGGATTCCCTAAACTCCCGATGCCAGAGACAACCATCACCATCTCTGCACCTGACAATTATGACCAGGAGAGTGGAGCAAATGAAGATCGAAAGCTACTGATGAGGAAGAAAGAGATGGCAAGGAAGCAGAAGGAAGCCAAAGCCCAAACTTCAGCCACTCAGAGATCTTCTCATGGATCCAAAAGCCTCATTGAGCAGCTTCTCAGACCTCTCCACCAACTGAACATGACGGAAAAAGAGTACCTGCACCTGTTTTCTCTCTGACAAGCAGCTTTGTAGTGATGCTCAAGCGATTGCTGGGTCAACGGCTACAATGCAGATCTGTTGCGAGTTTGGTCTGCAAATATGGACATCCAATATGTTGTGGACGACTACAGCTGCATCATGTATATGATGTTGTATGTGTCCAAGCCAGAGCACGAGATGACGGACTTCCCGAAGTCATCCAAAATGTTAAAAAGGAAAAAGTGAATGAGTGCAACGAAGTGAAGCAGATAATGCAAGCCTATGCTAAACACAGTCAGTGCTCAAGAAGCCGTAGCTCGCACTTGCAGCCTGCCCCTAAAGAAGTGCTCCCGTACCGTTGTGTTCCTCCAAACTGATGAGGATGGTCTGAAGATGACCCCCTAAAAAGACTGAAAAACATGGAATTGGATTCAGAGGAGTTGTGGATGTCGGGGGTGCCTGAAAAATATTTGCACAGACTGGTTGGACAAACATTCAAAGGTATGTGTTTGGCCGAGTTTGCCTCAGAGTACACGGTGGTCTACGGCCAGCAAATTGAATGTCCAACAGCCATTCCTCTCCTAAATGAAAAGGGGTTCATTCAGAAGAGGAGTGTGGGCAAACCAGCGATCATCAGATTTGCACGCTTTTCAGAGAAGAAAAAGCCAGAGAAATTTTACCGGCAGCTGTTAAAGCTCTAGCTCCCTCACAGAGCAGATGATGAATTGACCAACAAACAATATGGCACTTACGAAGAGTTTTACAAATCCGGTCAGAGGGAGGGTATAGACATCAGGCGTATCGTGGACGACAACAAGAAACAATACGAAGGCAAAGGGAAAAGACTGGACAACACGCTCCAACAGTATCAGGAGCACGGTCCGCCTACGAATGCTTGGGACACCATTGCGCTGGAGGTAGAAGTGGACCAGTTAGAGTGTCTCGCCCAGCGTGAACCCATACTGAGAAAGGATGAAGAAGACGACATCCCTGACTATCAAGTCAGAGGGATAGCACGGGCTCCATGCCGAGAATAGATGCACCGCAGTTGAGCCCAGACTTTCTCAGGAAAATGTTTCAAAGTCTAAACGAAGCGCAGGCGTCTATATTCTACAGTGTGCATGAATGGTGTTTTAAACGTGTGTGGGGCCACAATCCAGAGCCTTTTCACTATTTTGTCTCAGGAGGGGCTGGTTGTGGCAAATCACACGTCATCAAGTGCATTCATCAGGAGGCAACCAGGATTCTGCGTGAGCTCCATTTCCGCCTCGGAAATGCACTTGATGAAATCAGAGCGGCACTGTCCAACGCTGAGATTCTCATTATTCTGCCCCTGCTTGTGTGTGTTTCACGTCTTCTCGCCCGTTACACTAGCTCGGCAGATAGCGAACAGTTTCTCCAAAAAAGGAAACTGAGGTTTCCTTTCAGCTTTATTTATTTTATTTTTCTGGCCATATAAAAAAAAAAAAAAAAAAAGGATGGGAGTTCTCCCGCTGTCCGTCTCTCTCCAAAACTAGGTCAACTAAAACTATACCTGACTTCCTCTAGTCTGCACCAGCTACGGAAACACAGAAGGCACAAATTAGCGTTGCTGCAAAAACATCTGTGTTAAACTCAAACTCAAAACAATAACATCACACTCCCTGCCTGTTATAATGCATTATAACACTCATTTTTTACAAGCAATACAACCTCTGAAACAGGCCTAGTGTACATCTTCTGAGTACCATGTCTGACTACTTTAACATCTACTTTGCAGACTTTAGAGTCTTTGCTAGGAATGGCGTTCACCACCACTCCTACAGGCCACTCATTTCTTTTGACTTGTGCATCTTTAAGAAGCACGACATCTCCTTCAGTCAGGTTCCGCTTCTCCACATGCCACTTTCGCCTTGGTTGAAGTGACACCAGGAACTCTTGACGCCAGCGTTTCCAGAATACATCAGCCATAGACTGGACTTGCTTCAACTGCTTTCTCTAGAGGTCTTTGAGGTCATACTCTCCTGGTGGTGGCAACACTGGCTCAGCTTTCTGTGTCAAGAGCATGGCAGGTGACAGGATAGTGGGCGCATCTGGATCAGAAGACACAGGAACCAGAGGTCTGGTATTTATAATGGCCATGACTTCAGACATGAACGTAACCAGAACTTCATGAGTCAGGTGGGGTATTTTTGCCTTAAGCAGCAGTGCATCCAATATTCTGTGAGCAACTCCTATCATCCGCTCCCACACTCCACCCATGTGTGAGGAGTGGGGAGGGTTAAAGATCCACCTGCTGCCTTGATCTTGAAGGTAAGTTGTCAGCTCAGGGTCTTCAGAGTTCATTCTTAACTCCTTGCATGCCCCCACGAAGTTTGTTCCTCGATCAGAACGGAAGAGACGAACAGGACCACGGACAGCGGCAAATTTTCTCAATGCATTTACAAAGCTTGAGGAGGACAGTGATTTAAGCACTTCAATATGCACTGCTCTTGTGACTAGGCAGGTAAAGATAACTGCCCAGCGTTTGTTCTCTGCAATGCCACCTTAGGTTCGTCTTGTGCTGATGATCCATGGGCCAAACACATCAACTCCTACATTTGTGAATGGAGGACCTGGTTCGAGTCGTTCAGCAGGTAAGTTTGACATTTTTTGTTCTTCCATTCTTCCTCTTAGCTCGTTACAGATTACACATTTCTGTATGATGTTTGTCACCAGCCTTTTGCCTCCAATCAGCCACAGCCCAGCAGAGCGTACAGCACCTTCTGTCAGGTGCCTCCCCTGATGTGCCACCTGTTCATGGTAATGTCTCACCAATAAAGTAGCTACATGGTGTTTCTTGGGGACAATGATCGGGTGTTTCTCTTCCCAGGGAATGTCTGCCAAAGAGATGTGCCCTCCAACTCTCAGCAGGCCATCTGCATCTACAATTGGGTTCAGTTTTTTCAGGGTACTAGACTTGGAGATGACATCACCCCTGGAAAGACATTTCACCTCTTCAGCGAACACGTCGTGTTGAACATTTCTGATGATTACCAGTCTAGCTTGTGTCGGAGCATCTATCTTGCTGTTCAGGCTTTTCGTGTGCGCTCTGGCCTTGTGTATGAGCTTGGTGATAGCCCGATTGAGTATCTTCCAGCTGGAGAAGCGTGTGAACTAAGCTCATCCTCAAAGGACTTGGTTGCGAAAGCTGTGACCTGCTGTGTGCGTATATCTATGTCTGTATCAGGTTCTATCAGCTGAAATGTCTCGGGGGGGGCAGGAGTCTCTGGACAAGAAAGATGGACCTTTAAACCAGTTGGTTTCTTTCAACATGATGGCTGGCACTGAGCGGGTCCTGTGGTCTGCAGGGTTGTGTTCTGTGCTGACAAAGTGCCACTGTTCAGGGCTTGTGGACTTTCTGATGCGGGCAACTCTGTTGGCTACATATACATAAAATCTTCTGCTTGTGTTGTGAATGTAGCCCAAAACAATCCGACTGTCTGTGTAGAATGTGACCTTGTGGATGTCTATGTCCAGTTCATCAGTGAAGTCTGCCATTTCGGTGGCCAAGACAGCCGCACAAAGTTCTAAGCATGGGATGGTGTGTGGAGGATGTGGAGCCAGCTTCGATTTGCCCATGACGAACCCGATATGAGTGTTTCCCTCCGTGTCTGCTGTTTTCAGGTATGCCACTGCTGATATGGCCATAGTAGAAGCGTCAGAAAAGACACTGAGTTCTCTGTATTTTGTGGAGCACAGAGAAGCAGGTATATATGGTCTGTCGATCTGAAGTTGTTCAAGTTCACACAGTGAGTCATTCCATAGTCTCCACTGTTCTTCCTTCAGTGCTGGCAGAGGAACATCCCATTCAGCTTGTTCGGCGGATAGCTCTCTGACTAAGGCCTTTCCTTGTATCGTTACAGGTGCCGCATATCCCAGGGGATCATAAAGGCCATTGACAGTCGACAAAATTCCCCTTCGGGTGAATGGTTTTCGTTCTCTGGATACGTGGAAGGTGAATGTGTCTGACTGCAGGTTCCAGGTAAGACCTAGACTCCGCTGTGGTGGCAAAGGGTCCACAGTCAACTCTAAATCCACCAGGTTTTTGGCCCTCAGTGATCCGCTTGCTGGGGTCATTATCTTCATACCACAGAAATCTCAGGAAATCGCGATGGTCTTCCTGTACGATGAAGCAACATCTGCTGAATGTCTGCTGTTAATGCTACAGGCTCTTTCCGGAAGCGCATCAGGACTCCCAGCAAAGAATTGTTCATGTCAGGCCCTCGGAGAAGAACATCATTGAGGGAGATGTTCTCATGCTTGGCACTAGAGTCAAAAACCACACGCATCTGGTCTTTTTTCTGAGGGTGATAGACACCGAAGATTGGTAAATACCAGCGTTCTTGGTGTGGCATTAGCACTGGAGCAGGCTCTGCTTGGTCTGAGTTGAGCATGGCTTGCATGAATTTGAAGAAGTGTTCCTTCATGGTGTGTTTTTTCTCCAGCATGCGGCGCAAGGACATGAGGCGGTTGATGGCGTGCTGTCTGTTGTTGGGTAAACGCGGCCTGTTCGGTCTGAAAGGCAAGGGTGCTACCCAGCAGTTAGCTTCATCCATGTACACCTCTCTGTCCATGAGGTCCAGGAACAGCTCGTCTTCAATGGACATCCCGAGCTTATCATCATGATGTGTTCTTTGAAACACATTACTGCCCAAGCTGTCATTTTTGAGGCTGGCAGCAGAGACCCTTGGGAAGCTGTCGGGGGGCTCCAAGCTGTCAATCTTTTCTTTTACAACAAGGCTGCTGGTGCATGGGCTGAGAATAGAGTGACGCCCACTCACCAACACACTGGTTCTGAAGACAGAGACATTGGTTGGTCTGTGCGCTCTTCCCAGGCAAACGTCACCGATGATCACCCACCCAAGGTCCAGCCGCTGGGCAAACAGAGCGCTGTGAGGTCCATTACATTGTTCTCTTACTTTGTGCACCTGGATCAAATCTCGGAGGAGGAGGATGGATGCATCTGGGTCCAACGGTGGGATTTTGTCCGCCAGGTGCTCAAGATGAGGATAGTGTCTGGCTACCTCTGATGATGGTATTTCAGACCTCTCATCTGGTAGCATGTCACATTCAATCAAAGTAGGCAAGGGAATTTGTGTGATGCCATCTAGTGATTCCACAATGAAATTGCTGACACGTCTTCCTGCAGTCTCGAACACCCCTGAACATGTCTTCAGGGTGTACGTTGGTCCTTCCCCTTTAATGTCGAAGTAGTCACAGAATTCTGTCCTGCACAGTGACTTGTTGCTTTGTTCATCAAGAACAGCGTAGGTCTTCATAGCTCGGTCTCTTTGCCCTGCAGGATACACCAGCACAAGACAGATTTTGGAGCATGGCTTTGAAGTGTTTGTACTGCCACAGATTTCTGTACATTTGGAAATCACTGATGGACCAGTCTCCCTTTGCTGCTGCTGTTGCTCCCCGCCATGGTTTGCAGCGGCAGCAGGTTGTTTTTCTCTGTTTTGGGAGCACACCATGTTGCTGCAATGCTGGCAAAGCTGGGATCATTGCGCATCTTTGCTTGTTCGCAGATGAAGTTGATGAAGACTGAATGGAGGATATGGAATTCTGTGTTGTTCTTTGTAACGTGACCCTACTGTGATCCACTTCTCTTGTAGGGTGTGTGGGAGTTTCTGGACTATCGGGCTGACTCCGCGGGAGGTGTTGAGATATGAAAGACCAGGTAAGTATCCATCTGTCTTAGCTGCCTCGAGCTCCATGAGAACGTCTCCAAGTTCTCTCAGTTTGTGATTGTCCCTAGCTGAGATTTTGGGGAAATCTTCTATCTTTTCAGGAGGGCATTCTCAATCACCTCTGGTGAGCCGTAGACATCCTCCAGTCTCTGCCACAGCATCTTGAGACCCGTAGGTGTATTGTGAATGTGTACTGCTCTGATTCTTTTAGCTTGCTCAGATGATGATGGCCCAAGCCATTTACACAGGAGATCCAGCTCCTCTCTGGCAGAGAGCTTTAAGTCGTCAGTTGAGCTGATGAAAGATGCTTTCCAGGCCCAGTAATTCTCCGGCTTGTCGTCAAAATTCAGTAAGCCTGAACTCACCAGCTCACGTCGTATCAGGTACCTCCCTAGGTCAGTTGCAGCCGCTGTACTGGCGGGGCTGGCGTTGTACATCGGGCATGAATGGGTTTGATATGGCTGTGGGGGCCTGCGTTCATCTATGGTATTGGGAAGTTCCCTGTCACAGTATGATTTTCTTTGTGCATTTCTAGCGTTAGTGACATCATGTGAGCGATCAGTGGTTTCTCCTCGGTGCAAGTGTTGTGCCGTTACTTCAAAAAACTCATAGTCACTGATTTCCCTCAATGGCGTAGCACCCTGATTCCTGTAGTTCTGTGTTCACCGCTGTCCATGGTAGGCTGGCGCACTGGTGGATGTGAACTTGTGGATGGCTTTGCATTGGGAGGTGAAGTTGTAACAGCATTTAATGAGTTGGCGGTTATTACACTCTGATAGGAGAAGTGGCCTGGATATTGAACAGGACTTTGCACTATAGTGCTCACATTGTGTATTTCATCTGGTTTCTGAAGCAGCATGTTTTTACTTAGCTGAAGTGGGTCCCCCTGCTTACATTCTTCAGCAGCTGCTTCTAGCAGCTCAGCTTCAGCCTGTGCAGCTGCTGCTGCCTTTTCCATTCTCAGTTCATGCAAACTAGCTTGTAGTATAGCTTGTTGTTTTAGCATCTCTGCCTCTCGTTTAGCGAATGCTAGCTCTGTACGTGTGGCTTCAGCTTTAGCTCGTGCTTTCAAAGCGAGGGAGCTGGCTACAGACAGTTTGCTGGTTCGTGAGCAGCTGGAAATTTGTGATCTTGTTTCTAGTTCTTCAAAATCCATCTCTTGTTTGCTCTGTGTCATGTTCATGACTTGTTTTTCCTTTCTACTCACAGGATGGAAGATTGTCGACCGTTGGAAGGGTTAGGGTTAGTCTGCCTTTTTACTATTCTGCCCCTGCTTGTGTGTGTTTCACGTCTTCTCGCCCGTTACACTAGCTCAGCAGATAGCGAACAGTTTCTCCAAAAAAGGAAACTGAGGTTTCCTTTCAACTTTATTTAGAAATCACTGTAAAAAGGCAAACGTTTTCTGGCCATATAAAAAAAAAAAAAAAAAAAGGATGGGAGTTCTCCCGCTGTCCGTCTCTCTCCAAAACTAGGTCACCTAAAACTATACATGACTTCCTCTAGTCTGCACCAGCTACGGAAACACAGAAGGCACAAATTAGCATTGCTGCAAAAACATCTGTGTTAAACTCAAACTCAAAACAATAACATCACACTCATCATCGACGAAATTTCTATGGTTTCCAAAGAAGTTTGCCTACGTCCACTGGCGTTTCCAGCAGATCAAAGGAATGTCTGTCCTTGCTGTGGGCGACTTTTACCAACTTCCACCCCTCGGTAAAGCCAAGCCACTCTGTGTGTATGAGGAGACTGAGTTTGATCTCTGGAAGGATCATTTCAAAATGGCCAACCTGACAGAGATCATGCGACAGAAAGACGACCGGACCTTTGCTGAACTCCTGAACCACCTCAGAGTAAAGCAAAAGGCAGATCCTCTCTGCAACCCAGACAGGGAGCTGCTGACACAGGCTGTGGCTGATATCCAGGATTGTCCAGCCGACTGGCTACACATCTGTGTAGGAGGATGGGATTGTCAATGGGACATCTGGTACAATCTCACACATTGTGATGACTCAACGCAAACCAAAAGCCGCGAAGATGATTGGACTGCAGCTGGACAATCCCACAGCAGGACAGAAATTCCGGAAAAAGATCTTGGGCCCCTCAGATGAGCTCGTCTACATTGAGAAATCTGAGGAAAACCTAAGTAGCAAGAAAGGAGTTGTTCGACGTCAGTTTCCAATGAAGTTGGCCTTTGCATGTACAGACCACAAAGTGACCATGACCATGATGTCAGCAGTTGTGTGCCTCAAACGTGTTTTCGAACCTGGAATGGCATATGTCGCACTCAGCCGCACAACTTCGCTACAGGGTCTACAAGGTCAATAATCCACCACAACGTTCAAGGACTTCCAGCTCACATTGTGGACCTGAAAGCACATCACGAGCTGAGACTGGCAGATGTGCTTTGCCTCAGAGAGTCGCATATGTCAGTGTACTTGGTAGCCCCAATTTTCCATCTGGAGGGATACAGCATGTTTACACGCAGCAGACAACTGTCTAATAACTTGATTTCACTTGACTTTAACTTGAGTTAATTGAAAGTGATCTAATGTTGTGTGTATTTGTGATATCTTTATGTTTTCAGACAACATGGAGGAAGATCACTGCACTGCTGCCAACGCCCCCCCCCCCCCCCCCAGGCCTGGTTCTGCCTGTGGTTTCTGCCTCTTCAAGGGATCTGTTGGGTCTCTGTAAATTTGGTCTAAATCTTTGTATGTGTATTTTATTATGATTTGGTGCTGTATAAATTGCAAACGTTTTTCTGTAGACATTTGAGTTTTACAATGCAATGCTTGTTATCTGCTTGTTATCTTGTTATCTAAATAAACACAAAAAAAACTATTGTTATAGTTGTTATAGATTTAGCTCACTTTTTGAAGTATTTGAAGACTATATGAAAAAATATATTTATAAAGGGCTGACAATGTAGTAAACGTTAAATAAGCATTGAAAAAAGTAATTGCTAATGAAGATTTTGAGACAGAGGATTAATTAATTAATTTATTTATTTTTTCAATTTTATGGAGCCATTGTGACACGTGAATGATCAAAGTAAGTGCATAAGTAAATCTCCACGACTTAACTATGGCCTTTTGCAGTGATTCACACATGCCTAAATCAAATCAAATCAAATCAGATTTATTTGTATAGCGCCAAATCATAACAAAGTTACATCAAGGCACTTTACATATAGAGCAGGTCTAGACCAAACTCTTTATAAATTTATTTAAAGAGACCCAACAGATCCCCCGATGAGCAAACACTTGGCAATAGTGGCAAGGAAAAACTTCCTTTAAGAGGCAGAAACCTCGAGCAGAACCAGGCTCAGGGGGGGGCGGCATCTGCCTCGACTGGTTGGGTTGAGAGTGGGAGAGAGAGAGAGAGAGAGAGAGAGAGAGAGAGAGACAGGACATGACCTACATGACAGAGATAAGGCAGACACCACCGGCAGCAGCCCCCCGAGTCACTCTCTAAATTTCTGCCAAGGAATTTTCTAGTTTAGTGCCACGGGTCTTTACTTCTACTCTGTAGAAGTAGTGCCTCTGTGCAAAGCACGAGGCACGAGGCACTACTTAATCTTCTCCATACTTATTATTATCCCATCACTTTTTCAGCAATTAATGCGGCCCTCAGTGTTGAGCAAAGCCCAACAATATATATATCAAAATGTGCGGCTCGATCGGGAATAATGTGCTAAGTTCTCACGAGTCGATATTCCCATTTTTCCCAAAGTTATTCCCAAAAAATGTTTCCATAGGAAATGAATTGGAGCCGACGAAAAATCACCACAAAAATTCATCTATTTTCTCAGTCGCCTAGCGCTCTCATACCTGCACGTAGAAATGTCATTCAAACTTTAAAACGGAGGAAATCTTGTGCTTTTCCCATAACATCAAACCGTTTTCCCCTAAACAGTACACTTTTCAAACTACGAGCGCTCAAAGGAGCAGTCCAAATCACTTTTTCCTCAAAGTTAGAGTCGAGACATACACCGAGACAGATATACAGACGCACTCACACATATACACAGAAACACACAGAAACAGATATACAGACGCACTCACACATATACACAGACACAAACAGAGACAAACATACTGACTCATTCACACATATTCTCATTCATCAAGTTCAAAGGCATAGCTGTCAAACTTTTGAATCGAGTGCAATTGGTTCTCCAAACCGAAATTCAGTTGGGAAGGCTTTTGAAAGCAGGATGGTACGTGGGTTGCTCGTCCGGGCGACGGGCCCCATGGCACTTTAAAATTTCCCTGGAATTTTCTAGTTCTTATTATCCCTCTTCCGTAAGAATTTTGATTGCTAACTCTTCAGAGGGCTTTAAATTCACCCCCACAGACCAAAGCCCATCATCTGGGCCTGTTTGGGATCGATGTGCTCTTGTTTTTCTGCATAGAATACGATATTTTGGTGCCTTAAATGGTGAAAACTCCATTCATTTCTTGTGAGAGATGGTGAAAATCCTCAAAAATCTTCAGCTTTTTCAAACCTCTTGATACTCCGGCATACTTCCAGCTACACAGTCCAATTAAAACAGAGGAAAATTTGTTCTCTTTCAAGTCGTGTTTTCATGTTTCTGATATGTTTTATACTTTTCGAACAGTGATTGTTCAAGTGTCATGCTTGTCTCACCTAATTTCTGCTGAAAATTTCAGTTTTCCATGTGTGTGCATTGCATGGAATGTTGTTGGCTTAGAGTAGAGGAATCTTCAGTTCGAGTGCGTCGGTGAGCTAATGATAATCGAAAATGCTTACCTCTTGTCTCTGCTATTTCTCCCCATGTATTTTTCTTTGGCGAGAAGGAGAGGAGTTCACATTTTCATATCAGAAACACCACAATACACACATAGCTTCAGACACTTGTTGCGGCGCTCAGCGTCTGCTCAGTTTTCTGATAGGAGTTACTGTCTTGTCACAAATTGCCCCAGAGTGAGAGGCTTGCCTCAAGAAATTACCATGTTTTCTAATGGTCTTTTTGAGAAGGATGATGCAATCCAAGCTCAGAGACACAGCTGCAGTCAGTGATGTCATCAGACTCCTCTGATATGAGAGCAGCTGATCCACTGTTACTACTGACATTTGTGGTAGACTGCAGGACACACAAAGAGAATGATATACAGACATACAGACACACACACATACACATACACCCATATAGCTAGACGGGCACACAAAAGCATACACTTGTAAAGACTCACTGGTCAAGTCTACGTCCCCGTCCCGGCAGCAGCCCTCCTGAGTCGCTCTCAAAACTTCTGTCAAGGAATTTTCTAGCTCCTCTTAATATTCGTGCAGCAGCGTTCTGAATCAACTGAAGGCCTTTCAGAGATTTGTTTGGACAGCCAGATAGTAATGAGTTACAGTAGTCCAGCCTAGAAGTTACAAATGCATGGACAAATTTTTCTGCATCCTCTTGAGAGGACATTTTTGATTCTCCTAATATTTCTCAGATGGAAGAAAGCTGCCTTACATGAGTGCCTAAATGAGTGCAATCTTAAATGTCTGTGACATGGCTGAAATAGACTGATTGTTAAGGTGTCTGATTTATGTCAAAAATGGACAAAAGTAAGTACAGTACTAGTACAGTAGTAGTACAGGGAGCAGCACGGCGGCATAGTTGTTAGCGCTTTCGTCCCACAATAAGGTTGTGGGTTCGGTTCCCGACCTGGGTCCTTTCCGTGCTGAGTTTGCATGTTCTTCTTGTGTCTGTGTGGGTTTCCTCCCACCGTCCAAAGACATGCATGTATAGGTTAACTGGAGACTCTAAATTGACTGTAAGTGTGAATGTAAGCGTAAGTGGTTGTTGTCTCTGTTTGTGAGGGGGAGGGGTGGGGTACAGGTCTTGGACCATGTGACTCGTCACGTGATCTAGGCCGGCCTTCTTGACATATATACATGCTCACACGCTGTCTATCTGTCTTTACACTGCTGCTGTCTTTGTGTTTTGCTTAGTGTTAGTTGGTAGTATCCTATTTATTAAATGAAACAATTGTTGGCTTTGTTCATTATTGTGGAAATTAACAAATACTATTTGTTGCTTTAAAGAGAAGTCTTCTTGTCATTAGTGTGATAGGTGGTTGATTGAGAGTCAGAGCTCGGACTTCTCACCTTCACCGTTCACCTACTGGTGCTGATATTTCAGATATCTGCCCCTCTAACTGAACAATTGTTTATGAGGCAATGTTTACAACTTGCTTATTGGTCTTTTGGTTTTTGGGTGGTGCCCCACACTTTTAATTGAATTTAATAATTTTAGCTGAAAACCAAACACACCCTTTTCAAACCCAACAGTGTGGCAGTGAAATGGAGTGAATTGTAATGGAATAAATTGATAACATTACGCAGGAGTAAAATGATCATATAGTTTAACTTTATTGCAGTAACTTTCATTACCTTTGACTCGACACAAAGTATTTGTGTTGGAATAAAGTGATAAAATTGTGTAGCAGTATTATGATCTCATAGTTTAATTTACTTTATTGCAACAACTATTAACTTTGAATCAATATAAAGTATTTTTTGATTGATTCTAAAAAGTTTATGTTAATGTAACACAATTGTGTTAGTTGCAGCCAAAGCAATTTGTATGATAAAAATGTCCATTATTGCATTCAGTAGATCCAACATATTTTTTTTTTTCAGTGCGTGCTTAGCATTGACTGAAAGTAGTCCTACCTCATAAAAAATGTTTGTCAATAAGTACGAATAATGATTAGTCAAGCGTCAAAATGTGAAGGGTTTCAGTTTGTTGTTGGCTAGTATGGGCAAAATAATTTCCTCATACATTTCTCACGCCTTTATTTTTGTGATAATGACATGCATGACTGAAGAGAAAATGTTATTCTGTACAATTCTTTCAGCAAGTCAGCTGTTTCATGGCATTAAAAGGTCCCTCTTACATCTTCTAACAATTCTGTATTTACTTTGAAAATGTTATTTCAAAATGCGTTTTGTTGCCAATTTCTGAAACTCATTCACTGCAGATGTATATATGCATAAATTCCATATGTCCACCAGATGGCACTATAAGAGTGAAACATCAGAAAAGTGCTTTGGATCCTTGTAAATTTCTTATCAATTTTCTGTATCTTTGACATTTGGTACTAACAACTTTTATTTTTGATATGTCAGTTAATCACACTCGCTTATTGGCTGCATCAATTTGAATGATGCAAAGTGTGTGTAATTCTGTCTGGCACTTTAAACAAGCTTTGTCATTTCTCTTGCATCCTCCTTCTCATGTCACACACAGTGGAAGGAAAAGACTAAACTAATGAGAGCATGTAGTTTCTTATAGTTTTGTCCCTGTTGTTCAAATTTGTCACATTCCCTACTTTATTCTTATATGATTTGGCAGCACTTTGAGCTTCTGAAAGACAAAGACAATAACAGTACCAGTAAAAAACAATCATAATCAATCACTTTCCTAAGTCTGTTTGAATTATCAAAGCGTGTGAAGCATAGCATTGTAAAAAAAAAAAAAAAAAAACCTTACCGGGAAGTGGTAATGACATCCCTGAGCCTCTGTTGCTGAACTAACTTGATTTTTAATTTGGCTTCATTTGGAGAACAAATGAAGACAAACTACATCTCTGTCACTGAGTCGTGGTAGCTGACTGTGAAGTAAAAGCTGCTTTTACCCCCTTATCAACATTTTTCTTTGAAGAGACATCTCTGCACAGAATGATTCATACTGTTTACAGCTTAACTTCAAAACTCGCCAACTGCCACTTTCTTCCTAGTGTTGCTTATTTTGAAGGACTCAGGTGTTCGCTGAGTACACTTGTGTACAAAACTCTATGGGCAAATAATAATTATCATTATAGCTAAAGTGAAAACAGCTGTAGTTCTAAATTCTTATTTTACACCATTTAGTTTATGCACACAATTTGACAGCATTCAAGCATTGTTAAATAGGAAATATATACACAGAAGATTAAAGTAAAAATATAAAAACCAAAATAATACAAAATATAACCATAAATATTAATTCAAGAGTTCAAGAGTTTACACCCCTTGAACTTTTTTAATAGTATTATTATTTATAATTAAGAGCAAATAAAATCTGGAAAAGAACATCTCCCTGCTTCACACTAAAAGGAGTAGGAAATCAGCCAGCCCTGAGATGATTTCACTGTATGCAAACAACTGCGGTCTCATACTATGCTTTCACTGCACTCTAAAGTGTACCTACAATGCCAAAAGAAATGTATTTATATACAAAAAGATCTTTATTTAACCAGTCAAAGGCTTCCTTAAAATTAACAAAACAGACAAAAGTTTCTTTACATTTTGTAGTCTGAGTCTTACAATTGAGGATAAAACATATATGAACAATACATGTCCTGCTTTCCCTGAAGCCTTTGCTATTTCATTAACACTCTTTCTAACACTAACACTCTCACTTTTTATAGTCTGATCAACTGATCAAACTGATTCCTCTGTAATTTAAAGGAACTCAAAGGTCGGCTTTTGCGGATTTCTGGATCAATTTGATTATAGATTTGTTCTACCCTGATGTAATAATAGTATCCTGAAAACATTCTTAAAACAAACCTTTGTCACACCATTCAACATGTAGTGAGAACAAAGTGCTCTATAATTCATATACACTCACCGGCCACTTTATTAGGTACACCTGTCCAACTGCTTGTTAACACTTAATTTCTAATCAGCCAATCACATGGCGGCAACTCAGTGCATTTAGGCATGTAGATATGGTCAAGACAATCTCCTGCAGTTCAAACCGAGCATCAGTATGGGGAAGAAGGGTGATTTGAGTGACTTTGAACGTGGCATGGTTGTTGGTGCCAGAAGGGCTGGTCTGAGTATTTCAGAAACTGCTGATCTACTGGGATTTTCACGCACAACCATCTCTAGGGTTTACAGAGAATGGTCCGAAAAAGAAAAAATATCCAGTGAGCGGCAGTTCTGTGGGCGGAAATGCCTTGTTGATGCCAGAGGTCAGAGGAGAATGGCCAGACTGGTTCGAGCTGATAGAAAGGCAACAGTGACTCAAATAACCACCCGTTACAACCAATGTAGGCAGAAGAGCATCTCTGAACGCACAGTACGTCGAACTTTGAGGCAGATGGGCTACATCAGCAGAAGACCACACCGGGTGCCACTCCTTTCAGCTAAGAACAGGAAACTGAGGCTACAATTTGCACAAGCTCATGGAAATTGGACAATAGAAGATTGGAAAAACGTTGCCTGATCTGATGAGTCTCGATTTCTTCTGCGACATTCGGATGGTAGGGTCAGAATTTGGCGTCAACAACATGAAAGCATGGATCCATCCTGCCTTGTATCAACGGTTCAGGCTGGTGGTGGTGGTGTAATGGTGTGGGGAATATTTTCTTGGCACCAATTGAGCATCGTTGCAACGCCACAGCCTACCTGAGTATTGTTGCTGACCATGTCCATCCCTTTATGACCACAATGTACCCAACTTCTGATGGCTACTTTCAGCAGGATAATGTGCCACGTCATAAAGCTGGAATCATCTCAGACTGGTTTCTTGAACATGACAATGAGTTCACTGTACTCAAATGGCCTCCACAGTCACCAGATCTCAATCCAATAGAGCATCTTTGGGATGTGGTGGAACGGGAGATTCGCATCATGGATGTGCAGCCGACAAATCTGCAGCAACTGTGTGATGCCATCATTTCAATATGGACCAAACTCTCTGAGGAATGCTTCCAGCACCTTGTTGAATCTATGCCACGAAGAATTGAGGCAGTTCTGAAGGCTAAGTTGTATACACTCTCCATGGAAGTTTAATTAATGTCGTAAGTAATTGATACTTCTATACAGTCAAAGTTACAAGAAGTTGCGTGGGGAATTCATATAATATGTTTGAATCATAATCTGGTAGTGTAACAGTAAAGCAGAACAGCTGATGTAATCATGGTCTTGAGGAGCTGCTCGAGCAAAGCAGAACAGCCTATGTCAAGACTCACTGTCATTTGAACAGAGAAAAACAACTCCATAATAGGATAATAAACCAGAGCGTAGGGGGATCCAGGGGGTACAAAAGACGGGGATCTCTATTTGTTGTTCAGAGCATTTTCACGCACGGCACTTGCATGTATTGTTCTCCAACGATTGTTGAATAAAGAAGTGTTTATCCTCACCCGGTTTACTTGTCTTTGCATTAATTCGGACTTTGGGACAGCAACCATGAGAGGAGCATAGCAAGTGCGGTTCCAACAATTTTGGGGGCTTGTCCAGGATTGCGAGACAAGTCTGCTAATCTTCATTAGAACAGGTTTAAGGAAAAAGGATCAGTCAACCTCTAGTCGCGACGAAATAAAGGTAAGCAGACCCCTAACCCCTAACCCTAACCCTTTTCTAAAAACTGCACTATTGAGCATTCGAAAATAACATAAGAAGTTGACTGTGAATTAAATACTTGAATAGCAGCCACTTGGCACTGAGTTTAGGGTTTAGAAGGTCCCCGACTCTCCGGAGTCAAAAGCAGCTACTCGGCACCGAGTTAGGGTTTAGAAGGTCCCCGACTCTCCGGAGTCAAAAGCAGCCACTCAGTAAATATCTTGACCGCGATGGGTCCTACCAGATTCTGACAAGGATCTTAGTCCAAGGGGGTGAGATCTCCTGAATTAAAGGTCATTGTTCAGTTATCTGTAATTACAGAAAACCGGACAGAATTGGATAAAGGAAAGAAGACGCCGTGTTGTAAGTATCCGCACACACACACACAAGGGAAGTTTACAGGGGTGGGAAGTCTCTCAGTGTCCTGATATCTGTAAGGTGTATTGTCAGACTGAAACTGACTACTGTGGAAACCTAATGGTGATAACATAAACAGTGTCAGTAGAGGTCAAGGACCAGTTGCTCGGAACGTAAGTGTCATACCAACTGACCACCAATCTGGTCCCCACTGACACAAGTTCAGATAAATCAGATAAATCTGATAAAGAAAAGAAAAAGAAGGAAGACTTTGAAAAAGAAATAAGAGGGAAATTTGAAGAGGCTTTAAAACAGGCTGGCAAAGATGGTACGGAAACTATTAGGCAGAGTAATTTGGAAAAAAGAAAAAGAGTGCAAGGAGGAGAGAGATTAGGCAAAGCAAGAGGAAGAAAAGGCGAGCATCATGGGAAAAAAAAGGAATGGGGCAGAAAAAGAAAGGAAATGGTGGATGAACGCTGGAGTATGGTGGCAGGGTATCTAACATAGAATGAAACAGGCAAGTTCAAAAAGAAAGCTGAGCCCCCTCCATACACTCCCCCACCGGGGAACGTTAAAGGAGGCGGAGCCCAGCAAGGGCTATACCCATTATTAAGGGTTTCAGGGGAAGAAGTTTTTCCGCCGCCGGACAATACTGGAGGACAGGCTGGACCATCTGCACCACCCAGTGAGGGAGGAAGCTAGGAACAGACAGACAGTAGAAGGGATCCTTTTAAGGAATGAAGCGAGCGAGAAAACAAGAACAAGAGATGTTAGAAAGTCGACTCAGAAGCATGGAGGAACAAATGATGAGGGAGCAAAAGGTGAAAAGGGAAACAGAAAGATGAATAGGAGAGGTTCATCGGGAGGAGGAGATAATCAAGTGGGATTGCACCTGACAGGTTTATGGCAGGATGGGAGTGCAGGGCAGGTCACAGGAAAAATGAGCGGACAGTGGGCAGAAAGCCAGGAGGAATCCTGGCTCGGAAGAGAAAATAGAGAGCCCAAAGAAGCAGAGGATAGTGAGACAAGTAGCACTGATGGCCTAGAGCAGATGTTGGAGGCATCAGGACAATTGCTACAGCATATACACCAGAAGTTAGGGGAAAGAGGAGAGACTGTACGAGCAAAAGGGACACATACAATGACTCTGAGATCCAAGCAACACAAGGGGCCAGGGTTAGCCATGCCATTACTGTCAATAGCACAAGGACATAAATACCGACCTTTCGGACTGGGAGATGTTCAGGCCATAGTGGACAAGCTACCCCCTGTGTCAGAGGGAGGAGCATTGTGGTTAGGGAAACTGAACAGTTTGACTGCAGGCCAGATGCTGGCTCTAGGTGACTTCAGAGCAGTCGCAGTGGCAGGAAGATGGATGACTAACGCCGACATGAGAGAAGTAGAGAATCAGGCAGGGACGCTGCGACATAGAGACGATGAGAGATTCGCCAGGTTTAATGACCAAATAGGAGGATCCACACCCCCTGCCCATCGCAGCGGCAGTACCTAAATTTAAGTGGTAAAATAGCCAAAAGATTTTCTAGATAAATGTAAAGATAAGTGGATCCACTACACCGGTGCACACCCTGGTAAGCCAGGGCTCCAGAGAAAGCTTTACCGACAGGCCGTTCTGTAGGGAGTGCCACAGCAAGTCAGAGAAGTCATGACGGACAATTCAGACATGGCAGGATGCGAGTCGCACATGTGGGATAGGCACCTCATACATCACCTGGCTAAGGCCCAAGACAAAGGTAGCCAAGAGGAGGAAACCATTAAAGATTTACAGGCTCAACTGTTGAAACTACAGGTGGGAGAAGCTAGGCAGAGAGCAAATGACAAAAAGAAAGACACTAATTTGGGAAAGGCAAAGGTTATGATGGTTTCGGGTGGATCTGACTTTCCAGACCTGGATCCCACCTCACCTTGGGAAGAGCCGGCACACCAGGAAACACCTCTGGTGATGTTCCAAGGAAGATCAGGAGCACCCTATAATCGGGGGTGTTGGGGGTTCAGAGGTCGGGGCGGCCGAGGCAACTCCTCCCTCCTCCCGAGGGAGGAGGGAGCAATGACTGGTGTTACTACTGTGAAGAAGAAGGGCATTGGGCTTGTGAATGTCCACACAGGCCACGGGGACAAGGCACAGGATATCCTCGGTTCACACCTCGAGGGCACCCTGGGCGTGGAGGTTGTGGGCATGGTCCTGTCCGCCAAATGTCAGCTTCCGGTGGCCAGTCCTGGTCATCCCATGCCCAGTGACACACCCCACAGAGAGACTTGGGTGGCATCTTATCGGCAGACCCAATGCTACCCGTCTCAGTTGATGAACAGGTGCTGCCATTTCTGGTTGATACCGGCGCAACATGCTCCATGATGAATACCTCTCGACCAGCTGCACTGTCAGACAAACTACTACCGTCATGGGTTTCTCTGGGGAATCACAAACTCTGCCATTGACCAAGCCACTGTTAACTACCATGGGGAAGCAAAGCCTCATACATCTGTTCATTTACTCTCCAACCGTGCCTGTCAATCTCCTAGGCAGAGACTTGTTGATAAAACTACGGGCATCCATAATGTGTGGACCAGATGGACTCACGGTGACTCTACCAGATGGGACTGAGTTGCCCTGTTCCAGGAACCCCTCTAAAACAAGGCAGTTACATCCTCCAATCAATGCAAGGTTCCTATGCGGCCATCTATTGGGCCATGCTGAAACCTGAAACTACTGAGCACCGTGGCATTCTCTCAGCCTTCATGAGGTGGAAGCCCTGGATTGCGTCCCTCGAGCCTTACATGCCTCCCCCTGATCCTCCACATGTAATATTGTTTTAAGATCGTAACCAAACAGAATGGTTCCAGGAAAGGTTCAGAGAACAATTAGAGGGGAAGGACTGGCAGATCACCACCCGAAACATATACGTCACTCCTGTGGGAGTAGCAGCAGCGGTGTCCCTGACACCAGAACAACTGCAGTGGTATCAGATGTCGGAAGAGGCCGCCCCACATATGTCTCTAGCTTTACATCCTAAACATCAAGCTAAAGAATTGGGTGGGATGGTAAAACTAGCATTAGCACAGGATGATTGGGCTATCACGGACATTCGCGGAGTACTTTATTCGGCTAGAGCCAACATATACTCAATTCAGGTAGGAGCAGTAGATAGCTCAGTTCTGGAGGAGGCCCAGGTCTCCCGGTTTCATGGAAGAGAAAAAACAGATCACCCTGAGGCTGCGTCTATCATTGACTCTCTACCAGAGTCCCTATGGGCGCAGGGCCCAACAGATGTGGGACTGGTACAATGTGAACCATTAACTTTTGAGGTTAACACTTTTGATCCAGTGTGGATCAATCAGTACCCCCATAAGCTCCAAGCAGAGGAGGGCATCGCAGACACTATTCAGGGCCTCATATCACAGGGCGTATTAGAAACTTCTGTGTCGCTTAGAACACTCCCATTCTGCCAGTCGAAAAGAAAGGCACAGGTAAATACAGAATGGCACACGATCTGTGCGCCATTAATGAAATTTTTGTGACTCCAACCGTACCAGTGCCTAATCCCTATGTGGTCCTGACTAACCTGGCCCCTTCGCATGAGTGATTCACCTGTATTGATTTGGCTAACGCATTTTTCTGTCTTCCCTTAGCGGAAGATCGCAGGGATATCTTTTCATTCACTTTCAAGGGACCTCAATGGAGGTACACTCGTTTACCACAAGGCTTGCAAAGAGATGTGTGGGAAAGGAAGGGCAGTGTGGCTGCATTGATCAGAACTTTTTAAGAAGTCAATTGAGTAAGTCAGATGAAATCCAGCGACAGGTAGAAAACCACAGTTCGAAGGATATCAACAACACAGCCCCAGAGGTAGAGGAGGAGGTTATAAGAAAGGATGCAGCCAATAATATGGTGAACAGGCCAGTCAGAGAGAGAAATATGGAGCAGAAAGCCAGAGTTGAATGGCCTATTGCAAATAATAGTAAGGAATGGGAGACAGTCAACAGGGACTTGTCAATAATTCTGAGCAGACTGGGAGGAAACTCAAACGATAGATTAGAGAAGATGGGAGTCATAATTTACTCCTATGGTGTTGAAAGATTTTGTGTGCAAGATAGAAAGCGGGTTGAAAGAGTACAGATAGCTAAGTCTAGACGGCAAGGAGAAATTGAGAAATTAGTTAAAGACGACAATAAAGAAAGCAATGGAAAAGAGCTACAGAGGAAGAGAGGGAAGGAATTAATGTGTTGCACGAGGGGTTGAGAAGTAGGCTAAGAGTACTCAGAAGGGCTGAATATCTTAGGAAAAAGAGAAAACATAAAGAATATGTAAGGATAGCGTTTTGCAGGGACCCATTCAAGTTTGTTAAAGGGTTGTTCAACCAGGAAAAGGGATGGCAGCTTAAAGCAACAAAGATAGAAGTAGAAGAGTACCTGAAAAATACATTCAGATTTTGAGCAGAATAGAGTAGTAGGGCTTCCACCTGACATGCCACCATTAGGGGAGATAGATCAGGAAATGGATGTTAGACCACCTAGGTGGAAGGAGGTTGAGGAGGTAGTCAGGCCTGCAAAGGCTTCTTCGGCCCCAGGGCCAAACCCTCACCCTGTTTCAGCCATATCACTTGATGCTCAAATAGCATTCAATAGGGTAGAATGGGCTTTTTTATCTGCAACTCTATTCCAGCCCTAAAGCTACAGTCTTTACTAATGGCATAGTATTTAAATTTTTCAATATAACCAAGTCAACTAGACAGGGTTGCAGTCTAAGTCCACTATTGTTGAATTTTTTTTTTAACCTTTGGCCATGTTGATAAGTGCAGAGTTGAGAATCAAGGGTGTAACTGGAGGTGGCAGGGAGCATAAATTATTTCTTTATGCTGACAATATTTTGGTACTGAGTCAGGACCCAGCCAGTTGTGTCAGTTTTATTAGAAACTATTGAAGCATATTCTAAAGTGTCTGGTTATTGCATCAATTGGCACCAATCAGAGGCCATGCCAGTATCTCAAACCTGTTCACATAATCATTTGGATAATTGGAGTAAATTACACCTGACAATATGGGGTAAAGTAAATGCAACAAAAATGGTTGTGGCACCACAAATAAAGTACCTAACTGGGATGATACCATATGCATTTCAAAACAACTATTAGTTAGACATGACAAAATTATAAAACAATTTCTTTGGGATGGAAAAAAAATCGCAAATTCGTTTGCATAAATTATTTGAGTCCAAGTTATCATTGCCGAACATTCAAAAATGGTTTGGCAGGATAAGAGATCTAAAATCTCTAAACCCATATGGCACAATTAAAAAAAAAAAGATAGAAAGACAGCCTATCTATTGGGCTCAATGGTTAAGAAAAGATGTCAGAAAAATAGATTATTTATTTGAAAATGGCCATTTTTGGAAGTACTTAAAAATTAGACACTATATTAAAAAGGTGGTTAGTATTGGTCAGGACAGAAGTCCGATCAAATGCTACTTACAATTACCCAAAATACATCATAAGGCTTCAAGATGGTATGAGATGTGTCATTGGACAAATAATAATGGTTATAACAATCTCAAGATGATATGGGAGAAAGATCTGTCTTGTACACTGGATGAAAAAACATTGGTGGGGATTCTTTCAAACATAGAAAAATATAAAAGAGAAGCCAGTGGCAAATTTATTCAGTATAAAATAATTCATAGATATTATTTTACACCATCAAGATTGAACAGAATGGGTCTAATTAATAATGAACTATGTCGAAAGTGTGGAGCAGAAAGTGGCACATTTATCCATGCATTATGGGAAAGTTCTAAGATCCTATATCCTATATATATATATATATATATATATATATGTATATATAAAACATACATTTTCTTAATTATGATTATTGCAACAAGAACTACAGCAATGTTTATGAGAGTTCCCACAGTTTTATTTAGGACAGATCTGTGATCACTCCAGTTGGACTTTAAGTGAATATCTTTGACCATTAAGTAAGATCTGTATGATTGTATTATTTCCAAAGCTGTTAAATTGTTATTTATTTCTTCATTAGTTTAAGCCTCACTTGTGTGCTCCTGTTGTCCTTCTTTTTGAAAATTCAATTATGGAAGTTATTCAGATCTGGGCCAGTGGGCCCTACAAAGCCACAAGGTTCAGCAGCAACGTGATTATCCCTGTCATGTGATCTACAGCTGGGGTATGAAAGGAAAGCCTTGTACATGAGCTGTAGTTCTCAGAGGTCTTCATACACTGAGAAGATAAACCATCTCTTCAAGCCTCTTCAACTTGGTGAGTCAAACTTTAATTGAACTGATTAATGATGCATTTGTAGTGTTTGACTAAATAGCCTTGATTTTGAAGTGCCAACATGCAGTTAGGGTAATCACTATTGTAAATTATTGACATGTTGAAGCAATCAATCTTCGTTCTTACCCATTTGCTCATGACCAAAAGAACAAGATTGTGGATACAAGCAGCCAAATTGGGTTTTTCTCCGCAGGGTGGAAAGAGTCTCCCTTAGAGATAGGGTGAAGAGCTCAGTCATCCACGAGAGACTCGGAGTAGAGCTGCTGCTCCTTTGTGTGTGAAGGAGCCGAGTGAGGTAGTTCAGGCATCTGATAAGGATGCCAGCAGGGCATCTCCCCAGGAAGGTTCTCCTGGCACATCCAACTGGGAGGAGACCTCGGGGGAAAACCCAGGACCAGGTGGAAAGATTTTTCTCCTCACTGGCCTGGGAGTGCCTCAGGATCCCCCAGTTAGAATTAGCTGAGGTTTCTGGGCTCCTGCTAAACCTGTTACCCCTGACCAGATTTCGGATAAGTGGTTGAAGATGGGTGGATGATACACCGATCCTGCATTTTATAAATCTGATTGTGTCAGGTCACCTTCACTTGGCCATGTCTGTAAAACAGCTAGCCTGGTCACCAATCAACACACATGTCATTTGGACACAAACAGAAATGCATTTTAGATAATGTGTTAAGCAGAATGTTTTCCCCTTGACTTTCAGTCATCATGCTAAACTAACCTTTAATTTTCATCTTTGTTCTCAGCATACCAATATATAATTTTAATATTTCATTGTCCTCTCGGTTCACACAGCGTGCTGTTATTGTACCAAATATTTTGAGCTTTGAAGGGCTAAACTAGAACTTAAGACAGCACATTTTTTTTTACAATTTGGTAAATAAAAAACGTGCAGATAATTTGCTTTTTCTTTATTAATTTCTGAATAATATTTTTCAGAATTGTTATTTGTATTATTTATGATATCAATAATATATATTTTCAATCATCTACTAAGAGCTTGCGGTGTGTATTGAAGCCATATTATTGTATACTGTATGGGACTGTATTACTCTTAAGTGGGGTTAAAATTGTTATGCTAGCAGATAGGAAATTGAGAATAAATGTGTTACTGTGTCCTCACTTTTATTTAGCTTTTCCAAAGAATTAAGCTTAGAGATGCCACCCTATGGCACAGCTTTAACACTTTTCTTTGTCTATTCAAGGTTTGATCATTGATGATTATCTGGCTTCTCCTAACCATCATCATTCCACGTGGCGCTGGGATTTTGTCATGGATCAGCATACTTCAGGTCAACTCAATGAAAGCAACCACGCTGCAAGTTTTCAGTGGCTTTCTTTTGCTTACCAGAGTCTGAGAGAAATCCCATATGAAACCATCTTGACACAGACAGGAACTCTGCAGGTGTTGGACCTGAGTTACAATCTGCTGGATGAGTATCCTTTTCTTAATAACCACAAGCTAGCAGCACAAGCTAAAACAAGTTGAAAACAAGTAAAAAAAAAAAAAAAAAACTCCTGAAAAAAACGAACACTACCAACATTCCTTTAGAACTAAGAGGAACAGAAGAGTTGAATGAAAATCCTCTGCAAGTTTGTCACTATGAACCAGATCATTAACACTGGACAGTCACTTGAGCCTTAATTAATGTAAAAACATTGGTTGGTGTAGCTTTAAGCAGATATTGCCCCAGCTTTTCCTTCATTCAGCCTCCATTGGAACCCGGCTCTCCTGGGTCAGCTGGAGAAGCTCAGCACTTTGATTCTCGACTGTAACAACTACACATCTCATGTGAAGTTCCCCTATATGCCCAGTGTGACCACAGTGTGCATCAACAAAAACAAAATCAACAATCTACCTGTGTTTGTGGAAGAAATCCAGCGAAAGTTCCCAAATATCAAGTGAGTGAAATTGTGTGTCATTATCTCCATGCTCTGAAGTTGATCTGGAGCTAGTGTGCTCGCATTTCTGCTTCTCTATTCCCTTTTAACATTACCAGGATCCTCAGTATGATGAACAACGATGCAGCACCTAGCTATTTCAATGGAGGAAGTCTGACCCAGTACGAAGACTACAGGTGAGCGTCAACATCCTACTTCTCCATGTAATTTTTTTTGGTCGCATCACATGAAAACATCACTGTACTGCATTTATTTGTTCAGGATAAATAGTTTTACAGGTTGTCATTTGCCTTTATAACTGTGCTCATTAGCAGGGTTGTTAAATTTTTCTGTGGAATATGGTGATTAAAATTTTGGAGTTAAACTCTCACTATTTCATTGATTGATTCAAGTCTTCATTCATCTTCTACCGCTTCCATTTCCAGGTTGCGGCGGGGAGGGTGGGATACACCCTGTACAGGTCAACATTCCATCACAGGGCTCACATACAGAGACAAACAACCACTCACACTCATAGTCAGACCTATGAACCTAGGAAACCCACACAAACATGGGGAGAACATGCAAACTCTGCACAGAAAGGCCCCAGGCTCAGGAACCGAACCCACCACCTTCTTTCTGTGAGGCAACAGCACTAAGCACCATGCTGCCTGCCTTTTTATTTATTTATTTTTGTCAAAATTTTGGGGCTTTTTATCTAATCTAGTATTTGGCCAAGAGGCTGACAAGAAACAAGGAGAGGGCAAGGGGAATGACATGCACCAAAAGTCCCAAGCCAAATTCAAACCTGGCCTGCTGCATTTACGTGATATTCAGTCTAACCCCTTGAGTACCATAGTTTATGTGAAGTCTTTAAAATCACATCTGCCCAAATAAAAACAACCAGAGGGGAACCATCTGGGCCGTCAAAGGCGGTGAAGGCAATATCTGGGTCCTTCCCCACTGCCTTGGTCAGACTAGTGCCGCTAGTAGACCAACCAACATGAACTGATCCTCCTTGGATAAGAAGTGAAACGTCTTTGTCTTCTTAGACAAATACGAGTCCAGTTGCCTACGAGTCAATTTTGAGACAGAGAAGCTCAGTATTGTCATGGGGAAAATCCTTCAGTTATTAGTTCCACATTTGACAATTGCACTTACAGTGCCATTCAGAGTAGCCTCTGCTGACAGGTCTGTCAGCATGCTTAAACCTGAGATCGAAAGACTAACAACACACTGAATGTTTGACACAGTTCGCAATCATTTCAATAAAAAAAATGACTGGCATGTTCCATTTCCTTTGACAATATACTAGATAAATGGCAGCTGTGACGTGAAGGGATGCCACCATTTAGAGGGTGAGGATAAGAATAAGAGAACTAGCGGTCCAGTGACTTGGTGCTGGCCCCCAAGGCACTAACAAGGGATGCTTATAGGTCTGCTTGATTTTGCATGTTTGTAATTATATTTTATACTAAGAAATATATTAACAAATGTTGTGTAAAAAATTAACCCTTTTTATCTTATAAGAATCATAAATGTGCTGCACATGGCCAAACCCCAAGTTCCAGCAAAATACAGCCACTCCTGCAGAAGTTTTTTGTTTTGTTTTGTTTTTTTAACTTGAACACCACTGTCATGTGGCCCACTAGTGTAATGACAGTGGCAACAAAAGCACAGTGACACAAAGGAACACAATCAGAAATATTCTGATTATTATTTTGAATATTAATCATCCTCTGGGTTATGTGCGCAACACGCTTCTACTGGGCCACTCCGCTGTACACCACCACAAATGGGACCTGGTCTCACAATCCCTGGCCTAGGAATCCAGCATCTTAACCATTAGGTCAATTAGATTGGATCTGTAGATCTATAATATAAGTTTCAGTCTGTTGTGTCTACAGTCTACTTCATGTCTGACTCAAGTATTTTCTACTTGATTCTTAGACAATATGTCATCAGTCAGATCCCAGGCCTGGAGACTCTTGATGACACAGAAGTCCTGGAGAAGGAAAGAGTTCAGGCTAGAAAGACCTACAGGCTGCATCAGAGCAGCAGGAAGAGGAAGGAAGACTCGTCCAAGAAACTCTCAACAAGAAGTCAAATATTGTCATAAAATAATACACTAAAATTGTTTTTATTCCACCATTTTAGAGTAGCACTGTCAACATTCATTCATACATTCATCTTCAACCGCTTATCTGTTTCCGGGTCACAGCACTGTCAACGTAATCAGCAATACTCCAAGCAATCACAGTACACAGTACAGCACAGTACTGCATTATCAAATTAAAACAGGAAATTTTCTACATTTACGACAATATTTGCATATTTAAGATTTTTGCTTTGGAAAATAACTATTAATAATCTATAAGCCATATTTGGTAGTCGCTATTCATGGATACCAGTAGAAAAGTTAAAAAGAACAAAACAAAACAATTATGTGCAAATGTAAAAAGAGTGAAACCAATTTTAAATCTGCATTGAAATAAAAAGTTGTGGAAAATAAATTGTGTTGAGGAAATAAAGATGAGCTGAGATCAATAAGACATTATTTTGAGTTCAATGGATATATTTCCTGTTTTTCTGACCTTTCAATGTAAGGTCAGAAAACTAGAAAATAATTGTAAAAATGTCTTTTGTTTTCAAACCTAGTTGTTACTATTTAAATGGAGTGTATTCACCATGCATTCTGGGTAATCCAAATGCAAAGCATTCGTAAGCCATAATGACAGGAACACTGCCTAAAATAAATCGATAATATTATCTATGACCATCTATAACCAGATATTTCCAATAAATACAAAAATAAAAGACATTCAACATTTCACATTTTAACAATTTTATTAAATACAATTAGGGTGTCAGACTCTGTTTTTTCGTTGTCTTGTACACTTCCTGTTTTATTTTGAAAATCTTGTGTTCCATGTTGTTGTTTGCAATTTTACTTCACCTCTCTGTTCTTTTTTTAGTTGACTCCTAATTTGTTTCACCTGTGTTAGTTCCTGTGTATTTAAACCCCGCTTCATTCCTCATGTCTCTGCCAGATTGTCTTTGTTACATCCTGTGTGTTAAGCTCTCTCGCATTCCCAGTTGTTTGCTCCCAGTGTATGACCGGACTGTTTTTTGATGTTTGATTCTCCTGCCTACTCCTTGCCTGTTTTGTCTGCCTGATCCTGCCAGCCTTTTTGTGTATGACCCCTGCCTCCATTTCGATTAAAAGCTCTTGCCCTACTGGACTCACTACCTCTGCCTCGCTTCCCCTTTTTGCACCTGGGTTCACTCTCATCAGCTCTGACATAGGGCAGGAGACAGCATGCATTCTTGCACTAATACACATGTTCTACAGAATAAAGTAATCAAAAAATAATGTCCTCTGGCAATATCCTAATAAAATCATTATTAAAGGAAAAAAAAGAATAAGAAATAACCTGTTAAGGTTAAGAAAGTGCTCTATTTTTAAAATATTTATTCTTTTTGCCACAATCAACCTCTGTGGTCCAAGAAATGCAAGTTGCGCCTCAATGGCCATAACACTTTGCTGCTAATTACATGACAGAGAATATATATCGTGAATGGCACTTAATTGTGTTGAAATTGAGGTAGACAGGTAAATAAACCCATAACAACTAATGTCTACAATAGACTAACATTTCCTGGGACTCCTTAACAATCCGATACATTGCCCTAGTCTCGGTGGTTGAGTGGATTTGTACCACCACACTTTTCAAGCATGTTTAATTACAAGTGCAGGAGTATAAAAGTAATATTCTGCATCAAGAACTCTCAATAACACCACCTGAACATTTTAGAAATTCAGTCAGAAGTTTTGCATCAAGACTTTCTGAAGCACTTCAAAAGTGCACTTTGAGGTCCTTGAGGTAGCTCAAGTTATGTGCATACATCAGCCCCACATGCATCACACATCCAAAGGTGACACTTTGTAGGTGTTGCAGTGCTCTCACACCATCTTCTGCAAAAGGCTCATCTCCAGGACTGGCATTCTCCCCCTGAATGACGTAAATGCCCATCGTAGTCTCTTCCATCCTCAGCTCAGCCGCTCTATATTCACTGTCTTGGAGGATAAAGAAAGAGAACAAACAGCTTCTCCCCCAATGCCAGGTCACATTATGATGTTCAGATATTTTTAAGGCACACTTTTTTGCAAACCGACATTAGGGGATGTATAATCTTTTAAGTGCAAACTAAAATTCAAAGGTCCCTCCAGTTAGCTGTTAATTACTGTGGCAAATTATGAAACAGGAAGCTTATAGTCTGAATAAAAAAAATATAAGAGCAATTACCAGAGCAATTTTAGATTTATGAACTGACATTGACACCACCTGTGGCTGAAGCTAACCTGTCTGCTAGTGTCTCTAGCAGCTGTTACGAGATGCTCACAGGGCTAATTATAGTCAAATGAGGCTATCCCCATAGCTAGCTAATATTTATTAACACTTGCACGTTAGCTAGGGGGCTGAATAAAAATGTTTGCAACGATGGACTGGACTTAATGGGCAATATATTGATATTAACATGGCACAATTTCAACTGCACAAATAAAACAAATGGACGGACGCTCATGGTAGCAGAGCGATGTGTGTTTTCACGTCAGTCTCCACCAGAAAAAAAAATCCACTGCCAGTAATAATGGGCGGATCGATATCCGCACGTTGCCCATTTTATACTGCAAAGATATGAGCGCTGAGCTGTACGTCAACGTCACCACCATATTGGATGAGTAAAGCATCGGAGCAGAAAAGATGAACCCCAAACCAAATGTGAGAGCATGACCTTTCACAGGTAAGACTTAACAATTACCTTTGATAGAATTGGCCCATAGGCTGCATTATTTGGCGTTTCTAATTTCCTGATGTTGCGGAAAACACTATGGATTCCCGCCCATTCATTCATTCATTTATTTTTGATTTATTCTGCTCATGGTATTATATATTTTCATCAAAATACACATACAGTTAATAATTTAACAACTCAATTTACACATCCATTGTAGGAAAGGAACAAGAGGAAGAACAATCTTGTATGTAAACTTCAGAAAATAAACAATGAATTATCGCAGTCAAACCCACCTTCATTCTTATTTTATTCTTTCGCCCCAAACATTTTAGTGAGATTGTTGTAAATTGCTTGGGTAACTTTTGTGATACTACATAGGTTTCCCAAAGATAGCCAGAGGTAGCCAATGTGTGAAGGTGTTGTTAATCAATCAGTTTGTATGGCTGACATTGGTGCAGATGATGTGTTTGGTCTGGGTGGGCACATTCAGGAAACACAGTGTGGAATCGACAACCATCACTATGTGCTTATGTCACTAGTTGTTTCTGTGTTCCGCACTTCATAGCCAAACTCAACACACAGTAACACAAGAAAAGAATGTCCCTAACTATTTTTCAAGTATAGCAGTGCATGTGTGAATGAATAAATGAGAGGCATTAACGCAAATTTCAAGTCCGTTTACTTCTACTAGTTCACAGCGCAACCTTGACTCATCCAATATGGCAGCAACGCTGACGTAGTTTAGAGCATGGGCACGTGTGTGCCCTGCATGCCCGCGCGCGGGAGAGACTTCAAAGGCACTTTTGAATTCCACTTGTGATGTTTTTCTGACGTCAAATTGACTTCACTTTATTCTTTGTACATAGAGAGAGTTGACAGCTCAAAACAGACCTTCACGGAGAACAGCGCAGAGAAAATAACGGAAGATACCAGCCATGATCGCCAGAAAATCAACTTCGACTTACAATTCTGTATGTACACTCAACTTTCTGATGAAGAACACAAATTAGATTTTTTTCTACACAATATAGATTTTTAGAAATGATGGTAAATCAGCTGTCATCTGTTTGCAAACTGCTGATAATTACTTATTTGTCCAACCACAAGCTTTTAAGATACATGAAGTTGCATTGTATCTACTTGGCAGAAAGTATAACATTTAGTAAATCGTTTTATCATGTTTACTTTTAAGATGTCACCAGGAGAGGGAGAATGGACATGCAGCGATTTAGACGTTCCTCTGTTTGCATCAGATGTATTTGTGCCAATTTTCACCACACATAGTAACATGTGTAAGTAACATAGTAAGTAACACATTGAAATTCAACATCAGAACTTACCGTAATATGCTGTATACATTTATGATATGCCTTAGTTTAAGATTTAGTTTTGCTCAACCAGTCTATTCAATCTATTTTTCTCAGGCACTGGATGATTTTGGCAGAAGGGAACATAGATTCACACACCATCGACTTGCTAACCAACATGGTTCATGCAGTGATAGATCAGATGAACTTTTCAGTCCTGGAAGCTGTAACACCTCAGGTTGTTGCCTGGGAACAGAACAATGACATCAGTTGCACAGAAAAAAACAGGTAAGTCAACAGCTTCCAAACATTTTTTCTTAAATACCTAGTATTGTTGGAATTGGGATGATCAGTTATCTGAGTATTTTCCATCAGATACTTGTGTCGGTCATTAGCTGCCAGGGTTGATTAATGTGTTAGAATGGAAAACCACTGCCAAAATATCTTTCTCTTTTTAATCTACAGGAATTATCATAATGTGACCAAGGAAGACATCAAAGCCACCCTTGGAGATTCAATTCAGAGCAGCTTTGTTGAAGTGCTCCAAGCTGAACAGGGGCTATTCCACATAAACAAACTGAGTTGCTTGCAGCAGAGGTGACTAGGAGGTTGAACCACCAACTGCATGTAAGGAGATGGAAAAAGCAGCTTTCTGCACAGATAGAAACATCAGAGTCCGTCACTCTAGATCTTGTTTACCATGTTGCACATATCCTGAAAGACGCAATAAAATTTATTGCTTCATCTGAAGACGATAATCTGGACAGTAGCTGCTCCAAAGAGAATGACATCATTTGTACATCAGTCAGCTGTACACCAGAAAAGACCTTGCAACTGCCTAAGTCATCTGACAACCTAGAAAGTAATTTCTTAGGTTGCAGCAACAAAGTGGTGGTTAAAGCCGATGATGACGACATTAGTGAATGCACCTCATCAGACATGGAATGAAATGAAAATTTTAAATTCCCTGCCACAGATCTCAACAGGAAGAGCGACCAGCTGGGTGACTAAAGTGAAGAGGTATTTCGGCATTAGGACCACAAAGGTTTCTACGGTCTTAGAGATGAGTGACGAGAGCCGTGACGCTGCAGTGTCACCCCCAGTTTTGAGGAAACAGAACTCACCCAGTGTTAGCATATTTTCCACCATTGGCAGGTTTCTCAGGAAGAATTTCTCCAGCCGCATTAACGATGGATCAGAGAACCCCTAGGAGCAAATGAGTATCATGTCCAATTATTTCACCAAATTTTCCTTTGTATTTATCTTGAAAAGTAAAATACATCACATAATATTTCAAGATAAATGCAAACTCCTTTAAAAAGGGATGTGTTTCTATACTTTGTCACTACAAAAGTCTTCTGTCCATTAGTCCTGAATCCAACTTATTTGACAAAGTCGAATTAGACTTTGAGTTTGACCTTGAGTAGGGCTGAGCATTTTCTGTGTTCTCCCTTTTCTGTGGAGAGTTAGCATGTTCTCCCCATGCCGACGTTGGGTTTTCTCCGGGTGATCCGGTTTCCTCCCACTTTCCAAAATTGTCAATTGTAAACCACTAAATCGTCCCCAAACATCTAAATTTGACCCCTTTTGATCAATCAATAATAAAAACTGGCTGCATTATTTTAACATTTATTAAAAATTAAACAGCTTGAGTGTAACATCACTCCACCGCGAATGATCACGTGCATATATCATAAGTTCATACAGGTGCTGAATTATCTCTGCTCCATGTTCTCAGTAGCAGCTGCTGCAAGAGTTACCTTTAGTTATCATTACAGGCTACTACTCACTTCCCATTGTAACCTCTTCTTCTCCCCTACTGCTAATATTTACTAGAACTACCAGGTTGCATCAATCACTGTATGTTTTCTGTATGTTCTGTTTGTATTTTCCATGCCATCTTCTCCCCTAATGTTCTAGCCCCCCACTGCTTCTGTGTCTCTCTCTCTCTCTGCCCCCTCCCCATCTCTCCTTCTCTCAACCTAACCAGTCGAGGCAGATGGCTGCCCTCCCTGAGCCTGGTTCTGCCTGAGGTTTCTTCCTCTTAAAGAAAGTTTTTCCTTGCCACTGTCACCACTTGCTTGCTCTTGGAGGGATCTGTTGGGTTTCTTTAAGAACTCCATAAAGAGTTTGGTCTAGACCTACTCTATGTGCAAAGTGCCTTGGCGTAACTATGTTGTGATTTGGTGCCATATAAGTTCATATGTTATAATTTGGTGCCATATAAATTCATTTAATTTGATTTGACAGAAGTATCTGTATGAACTAATAGAGCTCATTGGATTCAAAGTGTTCCAAGTCATGCATGTCATATCGCACAACAGTTGTTGTCGTTTTCATGGGCAAACTGAAAGACATGGTGTTCATGGTCTTCATGGTGTGAATGACAAATAAAGCATTTATTAAGCATCCATTCTGCTCATTTGATTTGATTTGACTGTCCTCACTCACCAACTCTGACAGGCATTAGGCCTCATCTCTATCTGTATCCTGCATAAGTATCTGGACAGTTACATGGAACTTAAGCACATGCAAAGCAATAAAATAAATAATGGATACTACAATTAAGTGACAATTCTCCCTCATCTCTGATTAGGTTTTTATCAATATTAGAACAATTGTATGGGCGATATAGATCTTTAAAACACATAACCCCAAATTTATAAAAAGTTCTTGTCTACCAAATATATTTTTAATGAGTGTCCCTGTCATTTTCTAATGAAATTAACATACATCCATGATACATCCATGAAATCTCCAATTTCTTTTGAACTGCTCAATGTATGATAAAACATCAGGCTTTAAATGTTTGTTGTGTTTTATACCATATTGGCAAAAATCACAGTTTTTAATGTACTAAAGCTGTCATGATGATGTAATTCAATGACTAACATAGTGTAGAGAAAGTTGCATGACAAAAAGAAGCTCAAGCAAAGTACAAGTACTTTAAGAAATTAAAATAAAAAGTATGTAAAATATGCATTTGAACTAAAACTGAATTAGATGTAGTTTTCACTTCTTAAGTCCAAAGCCTAACGTTAGACTGGGTCGTTAGTGAGATTAATAATTACAATTTGCTTTGGTAGCTCAAGCTCAATGAGGCTGGTCGGTGCTACATACTAAACAAGGTTGTTAGGATAGCTCAACAACAACGGAGCATTGCCATGGTGTGCCGTTGTACCGAACACCCTGTACTGAAGCACTCGTTACACCCCTACTTCAGACATTCCATTTCTCAACACGTCTCAACTATTTCAATTGTGTGGCTATTCCTGCTGTGGCCATTTTTGTGTTAAGAAGAAGACTGGGATGGAGGGAAATCCGTCATAACGAGAACCATAGTTCTGGTCAAGTGGTTAGTCTTCCTTCTTAGATTAGACTTAAAAGAAGCCACTATAATACTGAACTATCAGGAAGTTATACCCATATCAGCCATAATATACTTAGAGGAATAGTTCTATAGTTCTCTTTCTGAGAATAGTTCAATCTCATACTCCTGCTTAAGTATTACAGATGTGGGATAAGGATGTGATTCAGAAACAACCGACCGTCCTGTACACATAGTACAAAGGAAAAAACTACTTAAAATATGTGAATCAGCACACACACTTGGGGGAATCTTCAAACACTAGTTCACTGTTATAGCAAGACAAACTCTGGCTTCCTTTTTACACCATCTAAGAGTGGACAATATAAGACATACTTTTACCATGCTCAAACACGCACACACATTTACAATAAGACTAAACCGAAGCACTAGATTTGGGCTGTGAAACATGATAGAAACTTTGAGTTAAGGTGAGTTATTTCATATTGTCTCTTAGCATAACATCCAGGTCATCCTGCAATTCGGTTCTCATGCATTGTACTTACTGACTGCTCACAAAGAACTTTTAACAAGTATCATGTATTAAATTCAATGTGATAGTGTGTAACACTATGTGGAAAATGTTGGCATGCTAAGCTAAGTGCTTGTTAATATGGTAAAACTTGTAAGCATGGGACCATTTCCCATTTTTCTAAATACACCACAAAAGCTAAAACTGGAAGGAAAGGTTAAAACAGGAAGGGCTGTTTTGTCACAAAACTTTATTTATTTTTCTCTTCTCTCTCTCTCGGGTCAGTGCCCACCCCGCAGTGAGATCAGAGCGTGTCGCAACATTTCTCTCTTTCGGGTCAGTGCCTGAGAGAGAGAAGCATTGCAACACGCTCACTGCGGGGTGGAAACATGGTTCATGTTAGCCCGTATACTTCCAAACACACACTGCGCTGTCATTTTCTTCTATGGGACAGACAGCGGTGATTGCAACATTTCATGGTAAATATAAATAAAATCACATACCCAAGTACTTGTTTGACTATTATTGCATTATTGCATATTTATAAATGTCAGTTTTACATTTGGAGTGCTAGGGTGAAGACTGAAAGCTCTGTATAAGTGTTACTTAGATACATTTTTAAGTATTGGAGAGACAGCATCACATTCATGTTAGCATGGGAAAAAAAATATTTTAAAATGCAAGATGATTAAAATGCTCTTTTTTCCATAACTGGTCTATTGGATTTCCTTGATTTTGCTTGTAATTCCTATTGATTGAGTGAGTGAGTGAGTGAAAACATCAAGAACAAGTGTGCATGTGGAGACATCCTCTTCCTCTGTGTCCTGGACACTAAAAAGCAGATGAAGCAAAATAGGTGCAAACAGATGATGTTCAATTTTGTCATGGTTCATTGGTTACAACTAACTTTTTATAGATCAGTGGTCATACCATGGTTGGCAGCATTTGGATGCTCCAATCAATCCAAGGAGGGTTAGCACATGTATGGCTTCCCCACGGACCATGAGCGCAGGAAAAGGTGGATGGCAATGGTCAATCATCAAAACCTGCAAATGACAGGGGCCAGCAATAACAAAAAACTATGTCATGTAAGTAATGTTCACAGAGGACATCACTTGTTAGCATTTCAAAGGGAAGAGAATTATGACATTGACTGTATTTGAAGTGCAATGGAAAATGAACTTACAAGTGTACCAACAGGTACACTTTGAAGATGGCCATTTCACAAAAACAGGAGAAAGTTGAAGTTGAAACCAGATGTACCATTGTGAAAAAAAAAATAAATATCAGTATATGCATCATAAAGAACCTCTGATAAAATATATACAGTTGACAATTCAGAAGAGGTTGCTATTTAATCAACTTACCTCAGAAGTTACTTGATGGTCAGCAATGGAAATGAATGTCGCTGTGGAGTTGATGCTTGGAACTATACGAGGCCGCATACCCTGGAAGTAGACCAGAAGAAAGTGCACAACAGAGTCCTACGTACACAGACGTTATTATAGCTGCTCTGAGAATAAAGGCTGCAGCCACTCAAATACTCTTTGAACATCTCAAAGTCAGTGTGGACTGAATTGTTAAAAGTAGAGCCTGTGATATTGACAAACATGATAAAAAAAATATGAATTGTCTTTCAGTTTGCCCATTAAAATGACGACAAAAACATTTCTACATCTAGAGGGGGGTATGGTTATGGACAACCTTGGGGTCAAATCTAGATGCTTGGGGACGATTTAGTGGTTTACAACTGATTTGCATATTTTTGGAAAGTGGGAGGAACATGATACTCATTTGTTCCTAGGGATTCTCTGATCCATCGTTAATGCAGCTGAAGAAATTCTTCCTGAGAAACCTGCCAATGGTGGAAAATATGCTAATGCTGGGTGAGTTCTGGTTCCTCAAAACTGGGGGTGACACTGCAGCGTCATGGCTCTCGTCACTCATCTCTAAGACTGTAGAAACCTTTGTGGTCCTCATGCCGAAAAACCTCTTCACTTTAGTCACCCAGCTGGTCGCTCTTCTTGTTGAGATCTGTGGCAGGGAATTTAAAATTTTCACCAGTGCGTCTTCAAAAGTCCCATCAGAGGACACTATGGCAGCCTGCACCAGCTTTGCAGATCCAAACTCCTGGCAAAGCTTCTTATAAATGGGGATGTGGATTTTTTAAATGTTTTAAACTTAATTTTCTTCTAGTCCTATTTGTGAGACGTGTCACCATCTGATTAAAGTCAACCTCATATGCCGATGTCCTGGTAGATTCAGCAATGTGCTACAGTAGCTTCCCAAGAACCACAATGAGTAAAAAGTTGTCCTCTTCCACTGAAGGGTCTGTGGATTCCATGTCTGAGGTGCATTCACTGATGTCATCGGCCTCAACCACCACTTTGTTGCTGCAACTTAAGAAATTACTTTCTAGGTTGTCAGATGACTTAGGCAGTTGCAAGGTCTTTTCTGGTGTACAGCTGACTGATGTACAAATGATGTCATTCTCTTTGGAGCAGCTACTGTTCAGATTATCGTCTTCAGATGGAGCAATACATTTTATTGCGTCTTTCAGGATATGTGTGACATGGTAAACAAGATCTAGAGTGACGGACTCAGATGTTTCTATCTGTGCAGAAAGCTGCTTTTTCCATCTCCTTACATGCAGTTGGTGGTTCACCATCCTGGTCACCTCTGCTGCAAGCAACTCAGACAGTTTGTTTATGTGGAATAGCCCCTGTTTTTCCATTCTAACACATAAATCAACCCTGGTAGCTAATGACAGACACAAGTATCTGATGGAAAATACTCAGATAACTGTTTAAGAAAAAATGTTTGGAAGCTGTTGACTTACCAGTTTTTTTCCGTGCAACTGATGTCATTGTTCTGTTCCCAGGCAACAACCTGAGGTGTTACAGCTTCCAGGACTGAAAAGTTCATCTGATCTATCACTGCATGAACCATGTTGGTTAGCAGGTCGATGGTGTGTGAATCTATGTTCCCTTCTGCCAAAATCATCCAGTGCCTGAGAAAAATAGATTGAATAGACTGGTTGAGCAAAAAACTAAATCTTAAACTAAGGCATATCATAAATGTATACTGCATATTACGGTAAGTTCTGATGTTGAATTTCAATGTGTTACTTACTATGTTACTTACACATGTTACTATGTGTGGTGAAAATTGGCACAAATACATCTGATGCAAACAGAGGAACGTCTAAATCGCTGCATGTCCATTCTCCCTCTCCTGGTGACATCTTAAAAGTAAACATGATAAAACGATTTACTAAATGTTATACTTTCTGCCAAGTAGATACAATGCAACTTCATGTATCTTAAAAGCTTGTGGTTGGACAAATAAGTAATTATCAGCAGTTTGCAAACAGATGACAGCTGATTTACCATCATTTCTAAAAATCTATATTGTGTAGAAAAAAATCTAATTTGTGTTCTTCATTTATTCATTCACATATGCACTGCTAGACTTGACAAACAGTTAGGGACCGAAAACGTAAATGCATATGATATTTAAAATTAATGGTTTTACACATTATTTTCTTGTGTTGTTGTGTGTTGAGTTTGGCTATGTGGGGCGGAACACAGAAACAACTAGTGACATAAGCACATAGTGATGGTTGTCGATTCCACACTGTGTTTCCTGATTGTGCCCACCCAGACCAAACACATCCTCTGCCTCTGTCAGCCAGTACAAATTGACTGATTAACAACACCTTGACACATTGGCTACAACAAAAGTTAGCCAAGTAATTTACAGCAATCTCACTAAAATGTCTGGGGCAAAAAAATAAAATAAGAATGAAGGCGGGTTTGACCGCGCTAATTCATTGTTTATGTTTTGAAGAAGAGTTAACATACAAGATTGTTCTTCCTCTTGTTCCTTTCCTACAATGGATGTGTAAATTGAGTTGTTAAATTATTAGCTGTATATGTATTTTGATGAAAATATATACTACCATGAGCAGAATAAATCAAAATAAATGAATGAATGGGCGGGAATCCTTAGTGTTTTCCACAACATCGGCAAATTATGCTCTCAAAACTACGTTAGAAACGCCAAATAATGCAGTCTATGGGCCAATACTCTCAATGGTAATTGTTAAGTCTTACCTGTTAAAGGTCATGCTCTCACATTTGGTTTGGGGTGTAGAAAGGTTGCGACAACGCCAAGTAGCACAGATTTGAGGCATCTTTTCTGCACCGATGCTTTACTCATCCAATACGGCGGTGACTTTGACGTACTGTTCACCTATCAGTGCGGGCGTTTAGGTAAATATGTCTATGGAAAAACTGGTCTGTAACTAAATGAGAGTCAACAAAATGACCCTAGTTTTTCTCGACAAAAAACAAAACAAAACGTTTACATTTTTCAAACGAGAGTACTCTTAACTAAATTACTGACGTGTAAACCAAATTGTTACGTTTCATTTTCTATTTAACATATCTAGCATGTGAATATGTTAGCCATTCTTCTCTGAGATAAACAAAGACGTTTTCCCTGTTTTATACTTGAACTACCATAACAATCTATAAAACAGCCTAATATCTTACTTTAATCTTTACTAGATTTATACTTCAAAGTTATAGTTTCTTGTTAAAACCTTTTAAAATAAGATAATGTTAAATGTCACAGAACATGAAGTCCCAAAATAATATATCTATTGATGTGTATCACCTGGTACATTGAATTGTATCTATCATACAAACAAACACTTTTCAGTCTCTTTCACACTTTCAGTCTTAATCAGTAATTAAGCTTGAACTTTACAAAATTTTCTGAAGTTGTTACAAGTACAGTGGACTGAAAACCCGCCCAGGTCAAATTTGTGAACGTATCTTTGCAGGATAGATAAATTAAATATATGCACATCGTATTCTTGGTAAACAAGTTTATGGCAATTGACATATCAACCACCCTAAATATGTGTCTCGTTTGCTTACTATAGTCAACTGTAAACAAAGCAACTGATCAGTTACTTGTCCTCCCAGAGGAAAAGAAATTTTGAAAAGAGATCTCAAAAATGTTTCATTTACTTCTCCTAAACAACTATGAGATCTGTTTGACACCAAACTGAGAATAAGGTTTATTGCTCCTGTGCCTCGTCTTTTCTCCTGAGCAATAAGATGCACTAAATCTCAATTTAGGCTCCTTTTAAGTTTTAGAAGAGATCTCAATAAGCTCTAATATATTTCTCAGAGTTTCTCAACTAGTGTGTCTATTTGTGATTTCAGGCAAAGAAATCAAAAAGCTCTCTCTATGAACTCATTCTATGCTCATCCCAGCTTCAGTTTATGCATCTCATACTAAGCTCAAACAGAGCAAGTGAAGAGCTCTCTACAAGCACTCTTTGAATTCTCAGACTGACTTTATTGTAATCCACATTTTTTTTAATTATGTAGAATGACTTGCTTGAAAATGTGTAAGGCGAAGGACTTTTGCCTTTGTATTTTCTATGACAAATTTTAAGTATTCCATTGCACATAATTCAGTTTTAATAATGAACCACATAAAACACTGTAAAATTAATACAGCGATTTATTAGTAACTTGAAAGCATGGGAGTTACTATTACAGACTAAATCATAATCATAATGAAAGCAATCACAGTTGTAACATTAATAAGCTGGTAAAATTAGGTAAACTTATTTGTTTTACATTTTTAAAATGCACAAAGGAAAACTACTGGCATATAGTAATCATCACTACTAATGTGTATTTTAACCATTTTATTATTGGATTGTGGAGTAACAAGTTACTTGTGATGTGAAATGTGAAAATGTTAACAGTTGATAAACATTGACTCAAAGGTATGAGGTAAGTAGCTTAGAGACGTAATCAAAAAGTAATCAAATGTATTTAGTTACATTACTTTGATAAAGTGATTGTTACATTACTATTACATTTTCAAACTGTAATTGTAACAATTACATTTACAAAGTAATCTTCCCAACACAAGGTTATTAATTAATAGTTAATGAAAACAAAATATGATGATATTGAAATAATGAATGTTTAAAATTAATTTCTGTTGGGTTAACTGAAATAAGGCATAAAAAAGGCTTCATAAAACTGAAGAAGTAACTGAAAATGCAATGTACACTTGCAAAGCTAACTGAAATAACCTCAATTTATAAAGAAGATATATAAAGGTAAGCTACATCTTTGTAGCTTTGCAGCTCTCTGTCACATGAAATTGAAACTTGAAAATCACTTGAAACTGCATGTTTAGTGACAAATCAAATTACCACTATATTTCAAGCTGGGGGATTTATTTAAAGTGTTATTTCAATAAATTATACAAGTGATTATAGGTTTCTAGTTGTTACCTGCAGAAACTCTGTTGCCACTTGAATGCAGATTTTTGAATTTAATTCTTCAAGATGTATTGACAATTTACTGAACCATTTCAGCAGCCTATTATTCAAAAAATATTTGAGACAAATTAGCTCCAGGTGAAAAATACACAAAGAACAGAAATAAGCTAAATACAGTACAATGCTGAAATATAAATACAATATTTTCTAACAACATAGTAACAATCTAAAATGATAAAATACTCTCCACAACATAGCTGCACACAGTTTATTATCCTGCTGACTTATACATGAATAATAATAGTAAACTTAATTTGTATATTAGCCTACATATATTGTACATTGCTTTTCATACAAGAATTTCAGCACTAACTGCTTCATAGAAAATGTATTAAATAAATAAATAGAATGCATAAAACCAAAGTGAAAACATAGAATACAGAGTGCTGTAAATTTAATTGAATAGAGTTGCATGAGAAAAGAAGTGCAAAGCAAATGTAAATTGAATAAAGTAAATTTCTAGTTGACGTCTAAAGATACATTTTTAGCTTTGCTAAGGTCTAATAATTATACTTGAGACCAATAAAATATAGTAGCATGTTTAAGAAAGAAAGATACTGTACTGATTTACTCTGTGTTCATTTTCAGGTAAATTTGTATTCCTGACTTTCGAGGACGGATCCACAGCCAAAGTTTTTCATGCCTGTGATATAAAAAACAAACAAATGAAAGCAATCGCCTGCCTCAAAGATCTGAAGCCTGGAGAAGAGGTGCTTGCAAGGTGGTCTGACTATAAGTTTTACAATGCCGGAGCGGACTTCATTGGAACTGTCCACAAGGAGGTGGATGCCAAGAAGCACCGTGCACGTTGAACTCATATAGTGTAGAAACAGTGTGTTTTTGACGGAGTCAACTGTTTACATCTGGAAATGCAGACTCCCTACAATTGGCTAGTAATGTCTTTTCTGGACGTGAACAGATTTATCTGAGGTGAGTGACTACATCAAAAACAAAGTTTCTACACTATATGAGTTCATTATGCACAGTGGTGTCTCTCAGGACTTTTTTGCTTCCCCAACACTAAATGATACAGGGGTCAAACGTGGCTGGACCGGAGTTCTCCTTAATGTTATTACAGCTATTTTAAATAAAAATTGTCATTGTACTTTTCGTTAAACGCTGTTGAATTATAATAAAGTAGATTAAGATTCAGTTTAGTTTCAGTTTCACTTTATTCGTCCCAAATGGGAAATTGCAGCTCATCTGCAATTTGCTATAGAATTAAAGACTTAAATGATAAATCCCATTAGGTGGGAGGAGAGGGTCTGTTAGTAAAAAAAACCAAAAAAAAAAACAGTTTCACCCAGTTCTAAGCATTTATACTGTATTTACTAACCATGTTCTGCCAAAGTCTCTGACTCTCCCAGTCCCTCTCCTCTCTCTCCCTGTTCTCATCCTGCAGGTGGTGACTCATCTCCATCCCATGTTCCTGCAACACCTGCTGATCCCATATAGCATGAATTCTGTATTACAGCTCAACTCCATGAACTTCATGCAACAACATGTTCCTGCCTACACCCCCCCCCCTCCAATGCCTGTCTCTCTCTCTCTCTCTCTCTCTCTCTCTCTCTCCCACTCTCAACCCAACCAGTCGAGGCAGATGGCCGCCCCCCCTGAGCCTGGTTCTGCTCGAGGTTTCTGCCTCTTAAAGGAAGTTTTTCCTTGCCACTGTTGCCAAGTGCTTGCTCATCGGGGGATCTGTTGGGTCTCTATAAATACATTTATAAAGAGTTTGGTCTAGACCTGCTCTATATGTAAAGTGCCTTGATGTAACTTTGTTATGATTTGGCGCTATACAAATAAATCTGATTTGATTTGATTTGATGATTTAGTCTGTATCCTTGTAACAATTTGTAACAATTTTATGGAGAACCTCATGGAACTTATTATTTGTTCCATCATTTGTAAGGTGTGTGAGAGACTCGTATTGCTCCGTGGTAGCTCTAGTATTGCTCATTTTCTTCTCCAAAGGAGAAATGAAGGAGTAATTAAAAACAATGAATTGAGATTAGAAAGGTATCTCCATTAAGTTTCCAATATGACTCCCTCCAGTCTCACCTATTTCTCCTAGTCAATTTTAGGAGAAACATATGAGAAACATTTTAGACAAAACATAAACTAAAATGAGGCTGAGGTGAGAATCTCAAATTTGTCTCCAGAACTATAGAAGCGCAAGCTTTGAGCAGCAAAATTTTCCTCCGGGCTGTTGTGATTGCAGTATCTTCAGCAGTAACTATATTTAGTTTTATTACATTTTTTTTGGATAAGGGCCACTTCTGAACAGACCATCAGATTTTAGAAACATTTATAGGAGGGTTAGCAAAGCAGAGCTTCACGGTTGCATGGAGGCCATACATAATGTCATGGCTGATGTTGAGAAGAATTCCACCCTACCCTTGTCTCCTTGTCTAACAATACTCAGGTATATATATATTCTCTGTATGGACTGCTAATAGCATATCAGATGAACCTTTCAAGTTTTTTGTACTCTTGGTCTTGCAATTACAAATGAACACACATCACAAAGTTTTTATTCAAATTTCATGTTTCTTGGAGTCAAAATTTGGGTTTGACCACTAGGTGGGTTATTGTAATTAGAAGGGCATAAAGGGAAGTCACAGAAGAGCAGCAGGTGTGTGAGGAGGGGAGTGAACAGTTTGACAGTGCCATTTAGGGAATAGACCAGCATGTCAGTGTTGCAGCGTTTGTATGGAAATGATGAATGAAACTTGTTAAACATTGGATGACATTGGAACTGACTGGTGTTTTACCTGGGTGAAATTATTTGGGTCACCAGACTTAACGATACACAGTGTTTTGGACATTTGGTCATTGGTTTATTGTCTCGTGCAGAACGTGTCTGAACAAGTTCTACCTCTAGTCATCTAGCCACCTCACCGGAAGGGATGAATTACAGTACAGTATTTGTTTCAGTTTTCTTAAACCCTGACTTCTTCACCACTTCATCAAGTAGCAGAAAAAGTAGGATACATTTTGTACTGGCTGCTGCTTTGCTGCTGTTTTAGTGGATATTGGTCCAAAAGAGAATAAACATTGAAAACTGTAATTTAAATCAAATCAATTTAATCTGATTTAGGTCTGGACCAAACCCTTTATAAATGATTTAAAGATACACAACAGATTCCCCCAAGAGCAAACATTTGGCAACAGTGGCAAGGAAAAACTTCCTTTAAGAAGCAGAATCCTCAGGGAGAGATATTCAACACAGGTGCAGGCAGGAAAATATGATGCTGTATTAGGTTCACCAAAATATAAGAGCAGCAGGCATTGCAGGTGGTGATGATTCGCTACTTGCAGAATGGGGACAGGGAGAGAGTGGAGAGGAACTGGGAAAGACAGAGGACTTCAGGGAAACATTGTTAGTAGTATGTTGGTGCATTCAAGGGTGAGAGAGTAAGAAGTGCTCAGTGCTTCTCCCAGTAGTTGAAGCCTAAAGCAGCATAGCTAAGGAGGAAGTGAACTTTGACTTTCAAACTATAAGTTCTGGCCACTATGCTCCCAGTAATCTACTAAACTGAAAAATACTGTAGTATACAGTAGAATTGCAAAAATCACAGTAAACCCTTGACAACCCTGCTGTCAGTGTCTTAGGGAGCTTCTGAGACAGAAAATGTTCCACTGTCAGGATATAAAAAGTGAAAGGGGGAGGTTTTCACTGTTTTCATTGCTGGAGGACATGAACATTTAAAGATAGTACTTTCACTACTGCAAAACATGACAAGTCAAGTGACCAACTTGCAGCATATTTGTGAGGAATCTGACAAGTCTTTTTGTCTTGTTAACACATGAAGCAAGCTGTAAGCAATACATTTTCACATTCAGAAAGTCAAGACAAATCTGGTTCAGTCCTTGGAAACAAAAGAGGGTCCACACAGGGACCCAAAGGTTTTCAAAAAGCGCATTTGATAAAAGTAAAAAATAAAATAATTTGCTGTTTGCAGAAATGTTCCCACTGACCAACACCGTACAGTTTTATCCTCTATGAAACGTCCTAACAGTCCTACGCACAGTATAATGTTTCACTTTAAGTGTGTCAAATGTCAAATTTAACTCTTTCTGTCGGTCAGTAATGTAATCAATCATCCAACCAACAGGAACTGTCTCTTCATCCGTTAAATCATTACTGCCTGTCAACACTGATTAAAAGAGCATGTTGTAGGGCATGTCCCACACTTCTTTACACTAAGGTGTGGCCTGCTTCTTATTCCTCAGGAGGATTTGGAAAATGGCCATCCCTCCCAGTTCCACCCCATCCTGTAAAGATTGCTGCTTCAAAGACTTCCTGACATTTGGCCACTGTGGTCAGTGCTAGAGAGAAGGGGGACACGGAGGAGAAGGGCTTCTAGTCTGTGGGCAGCAGTTTCATTATTATCTAATGTTGTAAAACAAAGCCTTAAGAAAATAGGTTTTCTTAACCTCAATTTCTGTTCCAGCCCTTTTAGATTGTTGGGCGGCAACACATTTCGTTATAGATATTATCAATAAAATTAGGTGTCTCATTTGATAGGTAGATAGAAAAATTCTGCCACAAAGATACATTGAAATTAGATTAGGCGCCAAACTAAATGCATATTTTGTAGTATTTGTTGAACACGGACTGAATAATGATATAGATATAATACAGGGATAACTTCTAAGGTACAGAGCCATTAACTTGAAACACAGTCATCTGGTTCAGAAACAGCAGGAAGGGGAAGGCACTTTTAAAGCTTTTAAAAGCTTGAGAAATGCACTGGCTCATAGTGGAGGGGGCAGAGTGCTTCCTTCACAGGATTACTCAGAGGGGGAAAACTTTGCATTTAAAGCAGATAACGGAAAGTCTGTTAGCACGGTACGGAACGGCCCGCTTTGTTCCTCCGTTTTCATGGGGCCTGGCTCTGCGTCTCCCGCCTCCTGCCAAGGACAACAACAAACACCAACCAAACACTAAAGAATGATAGACGACAAAATGGTTAATGGTTTGAATCAGTTGGGCACTTAGTCAGTTTCATCAAGGTGCCCGGTGAGCGAGAGCAAGATCGGATATGAAGGCAGTCTATCTTCAAAATAAAAGATTTCTGGGCTTTTTGAACCCCTCGTCTTAATTTGCGGTAAATTCCTAGATATGCTTGTAGTTTCAATACAATGATTCAAAATACAAGGATATTAAAAGAACAAACCAATGTAATTAGGATATTATTGATATCCTTCCAGAGGTCATTTCAGGATACCATGGATGGCGTTTGGTTGTATTTGGGCACTCAAAGGTAATGCTAAAACAACTAGGGGTTCTCACTATTTCCATTATATATGAGTGTATCACTATCACGTGTATGTAAATATACATTCATGTTACTCTGAATCATTCTTTTACAATAGCCTTCTAAATCTTTATATTTACTTTATGCCTTAACAATGCCTTGAACTTGGACATGCCAGTAATGTCATTTTGAATTTGACACAGGCCCAGGGAAAGGAGTCTATTCACTCCTACCCTGTGCAAACTAGCAACATGACCTCTAAAGCATGTTATGTCACAACCTCCGGGTTTTATTTTGAAATCCGCAACCGGACGAGTAGTTGTATTGCTCGTGGAACTTGAAGCGAGTACCTGTCAAACAGTCGCTCGTCCTCCCCGCTGTCTCGGTGAAATGCCTGCCGGCCGGCCGGCTCGGGACTCGGCATTTGCGGCAGCACAGCTCAGTGTAGCTTTCAGCCACTGAAGCTTCGCTGAAATCCCCGGTGACAGGAAGCCGTTTTTAAACATGACCTTCAGTTAAGGGACCGAGCACCGTCACACTTCGTTTCTCTCGCCGGTGGATTTCTTCTCCCCAGCAGCGACCTGTATCGCAACGGAACCTGCAAAGGGACCTGCAGCAGCCTGACATAGTAGCCTTGGCCATGACCAAAATAGAAACAGAGCTAAACGGACGCATCTCCTGGACATCTCGACTGTACGCAGACTGACGAACTGTTCAACCTCGTAACACAGTAGCAAATGACCTTCATTCTTGGGGCAGAACTATGCATGCGTGAATGTGCATATGACTGAACGGAGAGAGGCGTCCGCGCACACCATGTCCTATGCAAAATAAGGGAGGAAGATCAACAGCACAATCTTTTTCGGATGTGTGTGTGTGTGTGTGTGTGTGTGTGAGGGGGGGGGGGGGGGGCGGGGGGGGTCTGTACCAGGGCCAAAGAGGAAGCCAGAGGGAAATTAATTCTGAGGCTGAGTCTTTTATATACTGCACTCATCCTATACACCAGCTTTGGTCTTTAGACTACCCTCCAGTTCACCAGTCTGGCAGTGAAGCAAGGATCAAAGGTCCACGGAAGATCATTGTTGATGTTTTTGAGCAAGAGATGCCTTATCCACCTGTGAAGAACACATTGTATGGAAGTAATTACATACTATGCTGTGCTCAGCAATAAAAACTGAAGTGTTTCGCAGGAGCGGTCAGATCCTCACAGAATTTCTGCTGTCAGTAACATAAAGTGTTAACATTATGCTCCTGAACTGCGGTCAGCAATTACCTCTTCTGAGGCATACAGATGTGCCGCCACGAGTTATTGAGAATTTTATCCTTACTGGTTACCGTTTCCCAAACTACAGTCTGAGAGACTGCTTACTCTCAGCATTCAGGCCTACCAATGAAACTGGCAACTTCTGGACACACTTCCTCCCAGTTTTTGTTTTTTCTTACTACTTTGTGGAGGTGTTTGGTTGGGAGGGTGCACCACATGGTGATGCCGCGTTCTTCTATCCTTTGTGGAACTACTATATCGGGGTGTTCTGTCTGCTCATGGCTAGCAGTATGGCCCACCTGCTCAACTCAATGTCTCTGGTGGTAAGAGAAGTCTGCTTCTTTGTGGATTATGGCACTATCAGTGCCTACACAGTTGGATCATCATTGGCATACTACTACTACATCCACCCTCAGGCAGGGGTAGTGGAGACAAGAGGCAATAATGGACCCCACATAGACTTGAAACATGACTGTGTAGGGGCTAGTAGATCGTTGTATGCAATCCCAGAGTTAAGTGTGTTCTTTGAGACCTTCTACATCCCGTGTGCATGTGTTGTAGCAATCATTTGTGTCTTGTCTTGTTGCAATACCCGCCAGAGATGGAGACGGCATCGATATGTCATCCGAACACTTGTTTTCCTCCTCCCATTCCTTGTGTCTTCCACACCTGTCTTTTATCGCCTCCTCACCAGATCGCCTTATTCCAGCCCCTCCTCATCCTTTGCTGCTTCCACTTCCATGCCCACCTACTTCTACCGCCACTGCCTCTGGCTTCTGGTTTCAGGCATTTTCAACATCAGCAAATTCCCTGAGCGGCTAGCCCCAGGCCGCTTTGACATCTGGGGGCACAGCCACCAGTGGTTCCACTGCTGCACTTTTTTGTCTATCCTCGATGAGCTTCAGATGATCAAGGCTGAGGTGAGGGCAATCCTGCTCAGCCCTACTCTGCTGTTGCCCCCTGCCACCCTATCCCATCTACCTGGACCTACCATAGCTTCCACTTACGGGGTAATGCTCCTCCTCCAGACCACCATCATCTCCATCATCGTGTGGTTTTCCTGGCGTGCCAACTGCATCTACGGACCTCAGAGAGGCCAACTAGCAAAGGAACCCCCCAAGAAACACCTGAAATGTAACTGATCACACATACTTTTTTTTTGCTTATTTAATCATGTTAACTGTAAGGAAGATTTGCACATGCATACAGAGCCATGCCACAAATGCACAAATGAAACTATACTCCCTGTTGGATTTCAAGTTCCTCATATGTTCCAACTCTTTTTGGGAACAATATTCAAGCTTTCGTGAGAGTAAATTGGGGACAACAGGAGATTAAAGGGTTATATTTTGAGCTCACCAAAGGGTGGTTGCCTACTTGAGTGGATACTGAAAAAACTTTCCAGTGGTTTGCCCTGTGCTTTTAAAGTATCTTCCAACAGGATGTCTGAGCAGTGGGGACAATAACTACCTCTATGGCGTTGTACACAAGAGGGCAGAGAAAAAGTGTTGTTACCAAGGATAACACACACCCCATGTGACATTGGGGTAATGTGGCTTAAAATTCAGCGAGATCATTTACAGAAGTTGTCAGTGAGTTCTGTGCTATTGCGTCTTTCCTGCTCGAGCACTTCCCTTTTGTCTAACTGAAGAAAATATATTTAAAAATATCCACAATGGTTTCAGTTGAACTTGCACCCAATTAACGCTTTGTCTGACTTTTACTAGCCATAGCTTCTCTCCCTCTAACTTGCACACTTGTTTCCTCCCTTGTACTAAATGGCCCTTGCAGCAGGAAGTGTGGTGACCTTGCTGATGTAACAGAAATAGAGAGTTTTTGTCAGTCTTATAGTCAAGCACTTTCAGGGGCCAGTGGCCTCTGGCCTGTCATTAAGAAGCCATGCTCTAACCTTAATCATTAAGGTAAGAGTGAAAAGCATGATTTTCTCTGCCAAAATGTGCTGTTGAGATATTTTGATACGAGCTGTTTCCATGGTGCAGCTACTACATCTACTGTTTGTATGGTTTTTATTCCATTGATCTGAAACATTAATATTGTTTAATTCTCTAGTTCTTATAAATGTGATATAAATCGGAGGATTTTTTTATCTGAATGAAATGCATATTGGGTTTTTCTGGAGCTCGTGCCGGTGGTACCATCTCTGTACAGGCATATCTTTTTCTTGGCATCTCCTGTTAGTAGAATCTGTCTTTATAAAAAGATCTGAGCAGCCGTTGAGGTTTGATGACAGGCATTGTTGATGAATGGGCAGGATGTCAATGACGGCTTTTCACGCCATGTGCTGTACGGCAGCCTCTCAGAGCAAAAGCCATACTTTAGAACAATGATAATTGCAATCATGGCAATATTATAGTTGTATGTCATCAGGAACTTCCTGTATAGTTTTGCACTCAATTGGTAAGGTTAATAGTTCAAGTTTGTATTTAACTGTGTATTATCACTAGTCTTGAGTCTGAGAAACAGCGGTCATGTAACAACACTCATTGCTTCTCTTGTCGTTGATTTGAAATCTTATGACACAAGATTAAATTTGGCATTTCTTACTATCTCTGGAAAATGTTTTATCAGAAGATGAACCATAATATCCCAAATTTGAAATGGCCATTGTAATTTTGTACAAGGAAAAGCAAATTTCTAAGCTCTAAATTTATGTTGCCTATTAGGTTTTATATCCATACAAAAAGATATCGAGCCTATTCACGTCTCAGATACAAAGTAGACAAACATCAAAGGTCTTTATTTCTCAGTGAATGGAGCATTTTTTTCTTCCGAGTTGGTAGAAAAGCAAACAGTGTTGGTTGTGTTTAGTGACCTCCTGGTGTTTCAGTGTAATGGATACTGATTCTTTGGTGTGTGAATCAAACAGAATGGCAATACACAAGGAAGGACAAACCGAGTTATAGTTTGCCATCTAATTCAAACTAACTTCACCACAGAAGCTACCAATTCAGTTTTTAATTGCATGATGCAAGGTTAGCCTTATAGCTTTTGCTGTAGAATCATAACTTCTGCACAAATCTGTTTTCCTGTCCTTATTTTTCTCTACAATCCACTTGACTGAAATTCTGCAGGTCCCACTTCAGTGTGCTGATTTGCACTTGGGGCTCAGGTTTGGGGTTTGGTTGCTATAAATCCAGTTTATGAAGGAAACCTATTTTATCCATGAATTTTCCAAATGTCCCCCATGTTTTTCGTGTATAGGCAGAGTCTATATAAAAGACAGTGTAACAAATGCATCATTTTAACTTGGTAAGATAACATCTGCATATTGTTTGTTATTAGCATGATGTTGTCCACAGCATTCAGACATTTGTTTAGCTTGAGAAAACTGTTGTTCCTGCCACAAATTGTTGTGGTTTTTATCATCCTGTGTCACATTTTGCTGCTGTGACCTCCCTGATGAGGGAAGAGGAAATTATCCAAATAATTTCTGCTCTGAGTTAATGTGCATCAAGAAAATGGACCAGGAAGATTAATTAGGGGATAATGTGGTTTTTGGGTGTGTGTTTTCATGTTATTCCCAGGTAATTTTGTCTTCTAGCAGTATTTCTCAGATAGTTATATCTCCAAATGTAAGCTGTCATTTATACATCACATTTACATTATTGATAACTTGTGTTTGATAGTCCTAAAATGTTTCAAAATGATATACTGACAGTCTGTTAGATTGGCTCTTAGCTGCACATTTGATGCGTTCACTTGCACAAAATGATGAGATTCTAGGTGAGTTGTTGATGCACAACACTGTAATGAGTAAATAACTGTGGTTGTTTTAATCTAGCTGTTATGCTGCACTTTAAATCTTCTTTGAGCTCCTCACAATGTTCCTTTAATTGCCAGCCCTGCAGAGCTGCATCATTTCAGCACATTTCAGGTTTTTCTGTTAAATAGTCAAAGGGATCATGTTGCATCTGGTCTTAAAGTGATGTTTCAACCTCAACACATTTGTGTGTCTGTCGCTGAGAAGAACCATCGTTTAGACTTAAACCCCTCCTCCTCTTCAGAATTGAACCTACCTTGGGTGAAGAGTGTGAATGTTACACTTAGAGATTACTGTATCTTACCTAGTGACATACTCAGGGGTGACTGATGAATATCACTATTACGTTACACATGCACTTAAATGATGAGTTATTGTAGCTTGATTGAAGTACACCGTGTCTGTTTAAGCTGAAAAAGTGAACACCCTTCCACATTATGTTTATTGATATATGGAATAGCATTTATAACATTAATATAGGTTTTCTTGAATAAAATATGCTGAGAAACGTAAATCATTGTGGCTCTTTATTCATTTTATAAGGTGGGGTTTTTCAAGATATAGCTCATAGTTTGTCATTCTTACTCTACGCTGAGGAAGACAAAATTTTTAGCCAAACTGGCAACACAGAGGGCATTTTTAAGGGATGTTTAAAACAAAGTAAGTAAAATGTATGACTGAGCTTCGTTTCAACTTCATTTGTATTTTGGTAACGCTAACATAATGGTTAACAGCAGTGTCACACAAAAACATTGACATCAATATGAAGTTTCCACATTGTCAAATCTGAATAAATTGTAGGAATAATTATATAAATTATACAAATTAACCAACACATTTTGAAATAATTGAAGACACTGAAACTGACCCAATGACAAAAATTATTTTATAGCTAAATGTTAGTCTACTTGCAACTTCTAATGCAGCCATTTTTTTTTCTATCTGTGTAACAGTAAAGATGCCAAATAGCAGAGAGGATTAGTCTCAAGTAGTGGAATGGGAACAGTGGAAAGTACTCAAGTGCAAGGACCTTAAAGTTATTCTCAAGCATACTATTTGTGTGCTATCATGCTAACTAAACATGAAATGAGTTACCAGGAAAGCAACACACATACTCAGCACAAATTCAAATAATGGCCATGCTAACCAGCCAACATTAGCAATCAGAACATCTTCCAGACCAACAGAATCTTTGGACATCAAGGGTTAAGTGAATGGAAGTCTTTGGTTTTCAGAGTTTTTGAATTTTCCAGGAGGCCTTCAGCTTTTACTGCGTATATATATATATATATATATATATATATATATATACACATACATATACATATATACATATACATACATATACATATATACATATATATATACATACATATACATATATATACACACACACACGCATATACACATACACATATACGCATATGTGTGTGTGAGTGAGTGCATGCTGTAGGGGTTCTGGACTTTGGCAGGGCTATGCCTGCATGGGCAATGTTCGCAGGTGGCCTTTTATATCAACCCCTCCCCCTCCGCCAAACCGGCTTTTTCCAACCCTCTGTCTCGTTTTACTCTGGGTCACAGACAACGGCTGGTGAAACATGAGCCGCTCTGAGAAAACCCTCCTCCAGCGGAGCCTCATACAGTCACTGAGTGCTCACAGCGCACAGTAATTTCAACTGCAAGATTCTGGTTAATTTCATAAGAATTACAATTTCAGTACATAAGCAAGAGCAAGTCCAATAACTGCATTCAGGATGATCAAGAATGAATAAGAAAACTAAGAGAAAGACAGTGACTGATACTGCTGTTAGTCAAACTGATTCTATGCTGAAGCTTCGCCTTAATTGTTTCTTCTTTCTTAAAAAAAAAGAAAAAAAAAAAGAAAGTTATAATTCAGGACACTGAGTATTTAACCTGCTGATCAGTCAGATGCTTTAACCCAAAATGTGTTACATTTGAGGGACGTGAGTGCGGCTTCACTGCAGATCAGGTAAGAATGTGCAATAAATGTGCCAGTAGTGTTTTCGAAGAAGAAAAACATGTATTAACTAAAAGGTCAACGGGAGCTCCAGGTCTCAGGTTCCAACTGGAGGACATTCAAAATTGTTTGAGGTTTAAGGTGTTTTGTCTTCTTAGTCTGAATAAAATTATATGAGTGATTGCCACAATTCAGCTGACCTTCTGTGAACTGATTAACCTGCTTACAGCTCCCTCTGGTGGCTTCAATGATTGCCCGACATCAGGAGGATATATGAGAAACTGAGCCAGACCCAAGGCTCTCACTTCCTCTTGTCATCTCAAACTAGAAATAACAATTGAAAGCAAGCAGCTGGAAAGTAAAAAAAAACAAACAAAAACAAAAAAAAACAAAACAAAACTAAACATCACTTTACTCTCAAACTTCAGAGAGCAGAGCAGCATCCAGTCAGCCCACAGACTATTTGCAGCATTCAGACTTTTAGGTACTGAACAAGAGTCCTTTTAAACTGTTTTTTTCTGAAAAGCTTTGTGACTGTTTCCATGGCAGAAATGTTGTGTTGGTGCATCTTTACAGGAACAGTAGAAGCTTGTGAAATAAAAAGATCATGCCTTTTTATTAATCCATATTTTGTGGATTCATGGATTCAGTCTAGAGAAGTTTAGTGTTTTAGGACAAACAATTGAGATGCTCAAA